>NC_090436.1:534798728-535412061 GCF_031143425.1 Pleurodeles waltl
TTAATTGATTGATTGTTTTGAATCCTTTTCTGATTTTAGTATAAGGGTATGTGTCAGGGTACTGGGGACGATGGAGGTCGGGCTAGCCCTGCAGTCCTCCAGGGGTATGCAAAATCACCCATTCCTAGGAATCTTGCGTCAACGTGATGACGTCAGCAGGAGTCCTAAGGAGAAAGCCAGAAGACAACGGAAGGAGAGCGGTTCAAGAAGAGAGAACCATGACAATGAGGACAGCTGGGTGCCGAGGAGCGGAAAGCGGACTGGAGAGGAGGAGCCCAAGACAAAGGGAGAGAACTCAGGAGAGCCGACGGACCAAATCGTGGTGGGAGAGAGGAGGGAGAGTGGAGAAGCCAGCCACGGGCCAGGAGGGATGTGGCTCCTGCAGGTATGGGACTGCGTATGCGGTCCATTAACAAAGTTGATTGGGAAAGGCAGGAGGGAGCGGGAAGGAGGATTGGGCACCCCAGAGCACAGCACATAGAGGAAAAGTTAAGGGTAATAACCAACAAGATATTTCTAGTTCTTGCATGAATATTTATTTATTTTGTTTGCTTCTTTTTTGTTTAGTTGTCGAGATGTGTTCCTTACACTGGGGAACATTACCACTAACAATAAGCCTGCATATTTGCACCTGAAAAAATAAAACAACATTAGTTATCTGATTTGTAATACTAACTGAAGCTATTAAAAACAGGGTCTCTGGGCAGCACCTTCCCTTTCATGTATGGGCACCATCAAAGGAGTACTGTATGATGTCTTTAAGTGAATCAGCACTATCTCATTATTTCCATGGTCTTCTTTTCTATGGGCCACACAAAGTACGCATGCACCAGAGAGAGAAGAGCACTTAAAACAAAAATAGAAAGAATAATATATAGAAATAGAAAACACTTACTTCATAGGGGTTTGTTTCTTGTTTCCCCTCTCTCTCCCTGCCCACCGGACTACAGATCCACGATGAATCTACGCAGAGCTGGAGGAATATAAAGGAGCAGAAAACAGATATAGAACGGAAAGACTAACCAAGACAGGACAAACCAAAGACTTTATTTAAATAAACAAAAATACTGAAAACCCACATTTTCGCGAGTATTGCTTAGCTATATAGGGAAGAGAACTATAACCCTCCCCGGTTCGGTGGCGACCTGTGACAGGGTATTAGTCTCTCACCTTGATTCTGGGACCTTAATTCATGCCAAAATACTATTGAAAAGGCATACCACGTTGGCAATATTAGTTCTATAAACTTTATTTAACTCAGTGGATAACCAATTTTGGCAGTCTGCTTTCCACTTCTTAAGTCTCCCAATTTCATCTATTATTTTGGCACTAGATATTGTACCATCCAGTTCCACTTGTTGCTTGAGAGAGAGAGAGGCTGGGCAGATCAAGCTTATCTGACTATATCTTAATGTTCATTTTATCTGTAGTTAAGTTTTTTTCAGTCAGTTGACTGAAAATATTTTATGAAGACGGATTCTTCTTCTTGTTTATCTGAAACTGATCTTCAACTTCACGTACAACAGTGGTTCCCAACTTTTTGACTTCTGTGGGCCCCACCTTATCAATACTGTAACTCAGGGACCCCCACTGACTCATTATTGGAATCTAGGGACCCCCTCATTGAGTCAAAGAAAGCTGGGAGGCTAATCTGTTAAAATTATTACATTTTCTTAGCAGTCACAGACCCCTTGAGGAGGCTATTAACCCTGATGTTCCATGTTGACAAAGCCCCATGCAGCTAACTATATTCAAAATGCTATATCGTACTTACATCCCACTTCCTTTCCTCTGATAGACCTAATAAATTTTACACCTTTATTCAATCTGAGCCTGTTTTAAACTTTAAGTATTATGCAAAATGTTTTAAGAAGGAATCAGTTAGCCTTTCTTTCAGTTCACTTTTCATGTGTAATAACTCACAATACTGCTTTCTGTCTGAACAAATTTACACTGCACATGTTCTGATTTGGTGTAGATCTGGAAATGTTATACAAGTCTCCCATGACTCTCTCAAATATAGCTTTGGGTTCTTTGAGGTTAGAGATCCTACAATCTATGAAAATAAACACTTAACATTAGATTAGGTAGCAATTGAGATCAGATGTTTGAATAGATTTTTATCTCCGAATAGCTTACTGGTGATTATTTCATTTTTACAGTAGCAGGCAAATTTTTGTTGATCCGAGGTTATCCATTTATTCCCACACTGCATGGTCTGAAATTGAAAAATAAGGGATCAAGACCACTTGTCAATTTTCTCCTAACTGCTTGTGACACTGATTGATTTTGGGAGGGATATCAGCTTTTCAAAACATTGCCCTTTTTCCTTTTTTCCAGTCCACTTTTCCACTCATGCCTAGATTTGCAACCACACATTACAGCTGTGGAGGTATCATCCCTTTATACTCTATAGAGGAAGGTGCCTTTGCTTTCAAACTGTCTAAATGCAGTGTTCATGCTAATGTCTTATTAAAAATCATACTAAAGTATTTTTAATTGAAGACTTCTTGTAACCTTGCATGTCCTATCAACCACTTATATCCATGGTGTTTTCTACCAAATGCCACTCTTTTGGTTTTATCCAGGTCGATTGGCAGTTATTTGTTTGATAATAATTCCCAAAATCTACTGGTTTCCTCTGAACCCCAATTGGATTTCTACCCTTTATCACCATCTTATTTGCATAAAGTACACAAGGGATATTTAAGCATCCAATCTTGATGAAAAAGGCATAGGTGTTTGGTAAGATCCTAGGAAGTTCTTCTAAATGTAGTGCAAAGACAGTTGGAACCAAAACACATCCTTGCTGTCTGTTGTTTTCTATAATGATTATTCTAGATAAAGTACCACTATTAACTAACTCAACCCTTGAACAGTTATTCATATACAATTCTTCAAATGGAGCCAAGAGACCATTTGGTATTTTAGGGTGTTGTAACTTAGACCACAAACTTTTTCAGCTGGCTACATCAAATGCTGCATGAAAATCTATGAAGCAGCAGAACAGGGTTTCCCCATCTTCAAGAAACCTTTGTGCAATTGGTCAAAGTCTAAAACATTGGTCTGGGATTGGACAACCCTCAGACAGTTTATCACATCTTTATCAAGTTTTGGTAACCTACTTAACAAGCTGTGCTATCTAAATCCATATTCTCTTGTAATTGAAGCAGCAGTTTTAGATGATGGTCACTTAAATGTGTTTGTCAGGCGTTTGGGAAATTCTATGCCTAATGGAAGAATTTTTCTCTACATGCTATTTTTAAATTTAAGGTGGCTCTTAGTGGGTAACAATCACTATTGTTTAGAATTAAAGTTTGGTAGTCAATGATTAACGGAAAGTAACATCTTTGAACAAAAATATCATCCATCAATTGTGTACCTTTCATTACACAGCTTGTATGTCTGTGCCACAGGCATATCTGATTCAAAAGGACCCTTCAAGAATACAATGCTCAAATTGTCCAAACCTATTTGCATTTCACACAAGCTTAGGTCCCGTTCACATTGGTAATATTGCTGTTGGGATACTTTAAGTTCACACTATTTCATAATGATGTTGTTCTTCCTTCAAAAGATGGAAATGAAGATTAAATTCCCCCACTTTTAATATCAATGTGTTTTGGGGTAGTATACAAATATAACACAAATCACCAATAATTAGGATTATTTAACACAGATTATATGATTTCTCACTTAGATAAATTTACACAATCACAATAGCCATACTCCAAATTGCTTCAATCATTAAATTGATTGATTTTGTATGCATGTATCAATTCACTTTTTGTTGAAAGTTTTATAATATGTGTTACAAATTTTGTGGAAACTAATATTAACAACCCTCCAGAATTATGACCTGTGGTTTTTGGAGTAGCTTGTGAACATATTTGTGTAAATCCCATTAACATTAGTTTGTCCCTGGCAGCCAAGTGTCTTGGAAGAATATAATATCATTTTCTTTCAATATTTTCTTTAGAGATTCTGAGTTCAGCATACAAATTAGATCATGAATATTCTATGAAATAACATATTGGAAGTTGGGGGAAATCTCATATTAATCAATATCACTTAATTCTCAGTACTGCTGCATTTCTTGCCAATCAGAGCTTAGCTAGTCAAATTTATTGAATGTTTACATATCATTGCAGACAACATTCATTTAATTCCCAGACAGGGGCATTTTTCAATATCATTAATGAACCCAAATGTTCTTTGCTGAGTGCCCTTACTTAATTCTTCCTTCCTGAATTTAATTTGCATGCTGAAGCAGACATGCTGATCTGGAAAGGACCTAACTCGTGGAGTCTTCTCTTTAACTCTTACTATGGAGACTCCCTGGGAGGACAACTCATGCTTCAAACTTATTATTGCTTTTTTAAACACTATAGAGAAAGTATTGACCTTTACTGACATCCCACTGTTTTAAAGCGCTGGAGGATATATCCTTGAGTGAGGGATAGTTTGGGAATACCCCCAAAAGGTTTGATCTATTTAATGGTCTTAACATTTTCAATCTCTTAAAGCCTAAATATAACATCAATGAATCAGCATACTCATCTGTCTTTGGGAGATTTTTCCTACCTGATCTTTCTGTTAAATTATACTTCCACTCTTGTTTCTCATGCCCTTGTTGGCCTGTCTTATCTCTTCACTGCTTTTAGACTTTTGGATTATTTTTAGGGTGGTCACTCTTTTGGCAATGATGTCCCCAATTCCCCGTACCTCTTATACTTGAACTTTGATTGGCCCTTGTCTTTCTACTTTTAATATTTGACTCATGTTTGTTGCCTCTGGTACTTATTCTATCCAGAGGCTTAGGAATGTTAATATGCTTTCAGCCTTACTTACTCCATCTTTCATTTTTTTGTTATTTTGCTTTTGTTATGATTTTTCCTATGCCTCATAGACCATTTGATATATTTCCTGCCACATATACAATCACTTTTCTTTTGATTAACATTGGAGCCCTTAACATATTAATGTGTCCAATGTTTACCTCTATTTTCCTCTGAATTACCTAATTCTTCTTTGTTGGAATTATGATCTTCTCCAGGGAGAACATTAGTGGAAATACATATCTTAATTAATTTTATTTACTCCTTTATATTTCTAAAGATTCTTGATTGTTTTTTGTTCCATCATTATTTAATATCACTAATTAGAAAATCCTGCATACAGTTCTCTGCATTAACAACAAAACGCCTAATACAGATGATACTGGGGCTGATTGTTAATATCACTCCCAATATCACTCTCATATTATTTCTTACCCCCTTCAAAGTTTTCCCTTGATGAACTTCTTCAGCCCAACACTTGACTCCCTTCAACAGCCGCAACCTCCTCAGCAGCTATGTGCTCTATGCGTTGATCAGATAAATGAAAAAAACGAATCCAAGGAGATTAGGATAGCCAAGGTTCCAGGGCTTCATCCTCAACTCTTGGAAGCAATAGGGTATTCCATTTCCAAGGAGGACGTGATTAAATCTGTCAGGACCCCATTCCTACTTCTTGATTGACACACTGAGGATGACAAATTGTCTTTCCTACCTTACTTTCTCAATTGTCTCCCAACAAACTCTCAAATAGAAGACACAAATGGGACCATATCTTGCATAGGCAGGGTCTTTTGAGGACTACTTTCACTGCCTGAATTAGTCAATGAGGTGAATACATACGAAGTGTCCAACACTCCAGGTCATCCTTTAGGCTCCTAGGCGGCATTTAAGGAGGCCTTTTATATATTACCAGTGGTTTGTTTTCCCCGGTTGATCACTATTGTCTATTTCTGATGCTTTATTTTTACTGCAGGCATTTTGTTAAGCTCTTAAAGCATGAGCAAAACAATGCACCAACACTGAGGTCAAATGTCTTGTTTGGCACACCAGAACTTCCTGTCCATGTTGCTGCTGCAGCACACTATATTCCAGGCCGCAGTCCACATCATCGACCTCTGCCAATGCGTGCCGGACTTGGCCGACCTCTGCCCCTCACAAAGCTTTTAGGGCTCTTTGTTGAGTCAAAGGTGCCTGCAGCACTGCTGCCGAACACTGGGTAGCAACCTCCACCACACGCTAGGCTGCACCAGTGAAAAAGGAGATGCGTTGAGCAAGGTACTATACGATTTAAGAGAGGAAATTCCTCCCTGCATGGCTCTGCAGTCTATGAGCTCTGGCCGAGGAGGAGGCAGAGGACTTAGAGGACGTGACCTTGCCTGACCTGAACCAACAAGATGATCGGTTGACACCAGAGAGAAGCACAAGCACACTCAAGAACAAGAGGGGAGAAGCCCCAGGTTACTCACATCATTTTCAGTGCAACATGTTCAGACACACGTAAAGAATGGATCTCATCCAGTTTAATTCTATCCATATAGCTAAATTACCATATTTTATAGTGAAAGGTACATCTCTTCTGTAGACCCATCCTTTCTCTCCAAATATCACTTAGCACTAATTCCCACATTAGCACCCTGTTCGTCTTTGGAGGACTAATAAAGAGGCAGGTGGTCAAGAATATAATCAATTGAAATAGTAAAATCTCCAGGACATCCAAGAGATTCCTCATAAATGTTTTAAAAAGGGGTGATGTCATTAACATTAGGGAAATAAGTGGAAGGATCACTATAACTGCTTTATTGAATTCTCAGTTTAAGAATGTTCCAATTATTTGAAGAATTTGTTCAGTTATTTGCTCCTGCAGAAATCAGTACAGCAATACCCTCGGTAACATACATCTCAGTAGAACAAAAGGTTCCATTCTTAAGTAAATTCATATACTCATAAACCTTTTAGTTTCCCCTCATAAACCAATCATGAGTATCATTGACTTTGCTTTAGTAGAAATTGTATTTTGTTTCCTGGAAAAGGCCACCTTGATGCTAATAAAGGAGAAAATAAAGGTCAGCCTTATATGCCCACCCTCGATTAGAACCAGGAATGTATCTATCAGGAATGTTTTTCTAAAGTGCTTTTTTCCTCATGCCACTGCTCCTTGTTTCTCCTCACATTCGACAACCTTTCATAGTTTCCACAATGGGGAAGTTGGCAGCTGGCAAATTACCATGTTGAGAGCTTCGACAACATTCAACAAGGCCCCATTGAATGACTATCATACAACATTTGTAGCCTATTGAGTTTTCATCTTGCCTACTGTTTGCATGAAAGCCATAGTTGTTATTCCCCAGTTCATCAGCTTGATGACATCACCACTCTTGGACACGGGAGTCAGACCTTTGTGACTGGAGTTGAATGTTTGTATTCTTCAGCATTCCGCCCATCATCTGTTCTTTTTGCTTTTGTCACTCTAAGTGGGAAGGGTACAACCAGGCATTGGTCCCATGCTCACTAAGCCACTGGATTCTAGCTAGCCTGGCCGATGAGGGGTGATACCCCGAAACCAGTCCTCGGATCCTTGTTTCTGGTACAGGGAGGACCTGGCTTGGCAGTTCTGGCTGGGCAGTTCCAACAGGAGCAGGGTCAAGATTGACTTGCTTATGGCTGGTTTCAAATTGGGGGGGCTTGGTGGGAAAAGAAATAGATTAAACTCAGATCTTTGTGAACACGTTGAATCCTTGCATTGTTCAGCATTTTGCCCATCATCTGTTCTTTTTGCTTTTGTCACAGACTCTGGTGGACAAACAGTGCAGTGTTTTTGTGTGGTTGGGTAGTGGTTTTGTGTCTTTCCTTCAACATTCATGATGCCTCTTTGCTAGAGAGAGAAGCCAGCTGTGTCATCTCTCATATCAGTATCGAGAAAATGGGGAACTGAGATCAGCTGCTATTTGTCCATGCTTTGTGCTCAGGGGAGGTAGTCTCAGCAGGCGAAAATGGTGTTGATGATAAACTCCCCTGCTCCCTGTCTCATATCTTTCAGGGGAGACACATGGTGGGGAGGGGAGAAAATCCAGAGGCACCATCTATCCAGAGACATTTCCTAAGATAACAAGACTTCAGAGCAGGGAGGAGGCAGGGGGCAGGTATAGTTCCACCTTCGCAGTCAAGCTCCAAAAACAGACATGCTGGGATATCTCAGGATGGTTAAAGAAGAGTATATATATTAGTCAAACAAACACCATTGAAATTCAGAGTGAAATGCAGCTTCAGTGGGTAGAAGGGGGCAGAGAAATCCTGATTTTTTGTGGCAGAGGAATTAAAGAGACAACTAGGAAATACAGGGTTAAAATACTGATTACCTCCTTTACTAAAACACACCTTCTGGTAAATCATCATTTCTTCAGATTTTAAGGAGGTGCTTCAACAGCCTCAGCTCCATAACTAACGTGTACATCTCCAGATGCACAGCTGTCATTAGGGACCAATACTGCCACTCATGCCAGACAGGTCTAAAACTGCAGCTGCATCTTTTGAACCCTAACTAAAAACTCTACTGGATCATTTACCAAGCCTGCTATTGAGGCTTTTTTTGAGAATATAAGGGTTAACCTGTCCTTGAAACTCAACAAGTTATTTTAGTAGAACAGGTTCAATCTCCACACTCATTTAAGAAGGCTGGTGCTAGACCTAAAGCCCATCTCCTACATAGGTTATTCCAATCTCTGTTTCCACTACCGCTGTTGATGTCACAACAATTTCTGTCTCAAATGCACACACAATTTTCACTGGGCTACAGGAGAATAAAAATGCTTTTAGCTTACGCGTCAAGAATTTTCAATTCTATTAAGGACACGGAGGCGAGGATTATGCTATCTCTTTCTTTACTGTCTTAAAATAGAAGCCAATCAAATACAAGTAAACAGAAAAACTATACATCCCATGATGCTTCACACAATGTCACATGGTCCAATAACCAAGCATGACCTCTGTGCATAATACTCTTGACCTTTGACGTCACTTCCTCTTTCTTTGCTGCTTCGCAGCAGATAAGTAACCCATATTTATTCTCTTCGTATTGTGTGGCTTTTTATTGTAATTTGAATTGTTTATACTGTACTTATTTAGCGTTGAGATTTAGCGTGCTCTTTTTGTGTTCATAGCACATCTATTTGTGATATAATCATATCTCAGACCTGCCACTGCAGTGTCTGTGTGTGCAGTTTTTAAACTGTAAATTCAACTTGGCACGTGTACCCACTTGCCAGCCCTAAACCTTCCCTTTTCTTACATGTAAGGCACCCCTAAGGTAGGCCCTAGGTAGCCCCAAGGGCAGGGTGCAGTGTATGGTTAAGGTAGGACATCTACTGATGTGTTTTATATTTCCTGACAGTGAAATATTGCTAAATTAGTTTTTCACTGTTGAAAGGCCTGTCCCTCTCATAGGTTAACATGGGGGCTACCTTTAAATATGATAAAAGTGTAGATTCCCTTTGCGAGTGGATAGACATGTGGAGTTTGGGGTCTCTGAGCTCACAATTTAAAAATACATCTTTTGAGATTGTGTGTTTGAAAGTGCCACTTTTAGAAAGTGAGCATTTTCTTGCTCATGCCATTTCTGTGACTCTGCCTGTTTGTGGATTTCCTGTTTGGGTCAGTTTGACAGTTGGGCTGGTTGTACCTCACTCTAGACAGTGACACAAAGGTAGCTGGGGTGTAGTCTGCATTTCCTGATGAGCCATCTGTGCTAGGAGGGCGGGAGGAGTGGTCACTTACACCTGAAAGGGCAGTGCCTGTCCTCACACAATGCAGTTTCCAAACTCATGGTGAGTGTCTGTGGCCTGGCCTGGGCAAGGCAGGATTTTACATTCAAGAGAGACTTTGCTTTGAAGTAGGCCTAATTCAAAGGAGAAATTGGGTATAAGAAGGGCGCCCAAAACCACAGACTTTAGAAACGCTTCTGGAAACAAGAGGAACCTCTGCCTGGAGAAGAGCTGAGGAAGAAGAGCTGCCCTGCCTGTGACTGTGCTTTGTGGAGCTATTCTACAGTTGCTGCTTCTGCCAGAGTAAGAGGGCAAAGACTGGACTTTGTGTGCCTTCCATCTTGAGAAGAAATCTCCAAGGGCTTGATTTAGAGCTTGCCTTCTGTTGTTTGAAGTCTCAGGGACAGCAAAGACTTCTCTCCGCCAGCACCTGGAGTCTCTGGAGAGACTCCGACTCTGCCCTCTGGTGCTCATCCAGTTCCTGGGACCCTGAAAGGAGAAGCTGGCAGTCTAAGAAGAGGAAATATACACACAGAGCGCCGTGCGGGGAAAAGATCAACGCAACTCTGATCTGTGGCTGAAGAAACAACTCACCACCGGCTCCACGGCTGAAAATCGACACCCACCAGAAATGCGACCAAAGAATGGATGCGCGGAACTGCAGAAACGACGCGCAGCATCGCTGACGGAGGCTGGGAGATCGCAACCCACGCTGTGTGGGTTTTTGGATTATCGTGCGGCTGGATTTCCGACACAAGTACTGCTGGGCGTGTAAAAACAATGCAAGGCCTGCCTGGATCGACGCATCACTCTCCCACAGAGAGAAGAAACGCCATGCCCCGACCTGACGAAAGGAGAAACGTTGCAAGGTCTTACTCGTGAGTGAGTCTGACGCATCGCAAGCCCTTTTTGACGCACAATCACCCGTGCAGGGTTATTTTTGACGCACCCAAGGTACATTTTCAAGCTAACAGTGTTAGTAAACCTACTTAAAGACTCTTTTTGATTTTTAATTGATAACTTGACCTGTGTATTGTGGATTTTTGTCCTTTTGGTCTTGTTTTGTTTAGATAAATATTTCCTATTTTCCTAAACTGGTGTTGTGTCATTTGTAGTGTTTTCATTAAGTTACTGTGTGTGTGGGTACAAAAACTACACCCCCAGCACTCTGAAGTTAAGCCTTCTGCTCTGCCAAGCTACCAAAGAGGTAAGCAGGGGTTAGCTAAGGGTGATTCTCTTTCACCCTGACTAGAGTGAGGGTCCTTGCTTAAACAGGGGGTAACCTGACTGTCAACCAAAGACCCCATTTCTAACAACAAGTGATAGAAAACATTAGAAGAAAGCTCTCTTTGAGCATTAGTAGAGTCATGCAAGTATTCCTCATTTAACTTAAACTTCACTAAAGCTGTTGATGTAGTAGTTTCAGGAGCAGATGTAATAGTAGCCCTTTTCATATCGTGAACAGTCCTTCCCACAATTATCACTATAAACGTTATTCCACACATAATTGCCAATCCAACACTCACATATCTACAGCGCCTAATATTTCAATCTTGATTATGTAGCTCCGCCATGATCTGTAAAGAATCAGAAAGCAGAAGTAACTCTTAGATAAAGTGCAGTAATATCAACAAAAGAAGAGAAATTATTTTCTCACAATTCAGTTTTACATCCAGAAACCCTTTTACTATGTAAAAATTGATTAGCAGCTTGTCACATCAGGTTTTCAATTTGTCAAATCAGGTTATCAATGTCTTTCAGTTTTATTTTCAAACAATCTCTTTCTTTCTTAAGTTTTTTTTTTCCCAGATCAGCTCAACAATTCAGCTTCCTGATCACCTTCAGGGTACATCAAAATACTGACTCGGAACTGCTCTATCAAAACAAAAAGACATAAACTCATGTTGCCATTCATTGGTAGTTGCATATGCCCATTCAGGACCTGCGTATTGTCGACTTTCTTTTCAGCCTTTGGTCAACACTTAATTCTCCTTCACTTAATTCTTCTTTTCTCAGAGTGTCCACTTCTTCCTCTATTGTTTCATTTATGGCCAATTCCTTTTTCTTCCCAATCTGCGATTCAGGCCAATTATCCCATTTTCTTGTTCCTTCTGTCAATATTCTTCTCAGGATTGGACTCTTCTCTTTCTCTATGGTGTTTTCTTTTGATGGACCTGCAACAGGTTCCGTGGGAGTCAGATCACTTTGACTTTGATCTGTCTCAACTCTTTCCCCCTCTTGGTCTGGCACTTGCTCTGTCTGCTTTTCAGCGCCGTCTGCTTCTGAGAGAACCTCTGCTGAGCTAGGCTCTCCTGCTGTATCCGTCGAGATAGATCCTTGCACACCCTCCTGTAATTCTTCACTCTCTTACAGGGGTAATGGAACCATCTTCCACAAGCTCTGGTTCAATTTCAGGCTCTGTTGGCTCCTTTTCTGGCTCAGGTGCAGTAACCTGTTTCACTGTTGTTGGTACTTTCAACAACACTTCTTCATGATCTGGTGGACTTACCACTCTCTTTGTATGGCTTGCCTGTATTCAGTTCGGGAGTAATGCACACTTCACAGCTGTCGTAGTTGTTAACACCACCTGGTAAGGACCCTTCCAAAGCATCTCCAAACAAGTCTTGTGAACGTGCTTTCTGACAACGACCCAGTCACCGCCTCTCAGGTTGTGCCCTGGATTGTGGATGGGTGGCAGTGTGGTGGCCTGCACCTGCTGAAAGAAAGAGCAAACCACATCAGCCAGACCCTTGCAGTAGTCCAACACCATATCATCTGTAATGTTTACAAGTGCATTGGCTGGAACTGCTGGTAATCTCACTGCTCTGCCCATGAGCATCTCATGGGGCGACAGCCCTGTCTTCCTGCCAGGTGTGTTTCTCATTGACATCAACACCAAAGGCAATGCATCTGGCCATGTCAGATTTGTAGCTGCACACATCTTTGCAATTCTTGATTTCAAGGTACCATTTATCTGTTCCACCAGTCCTGATGCTTCAGGGCGATAACTACAGTGCAACTTTTGGTTGATGTTCAGTGCTGCACATAAGAGTTTCATCACCTCGTTATTGAAGTGAATTCCCCTATCTGATTCCAAAGAGATCGGAAACCTGAAACGTGGGATCAACTTCCTAAGCAACAGCTTTGCTACTGTGAGATTGTCATTCCTCCTTGTAGGGTATGCTTCAATCCAGTGACTAAAGAAACACACAATCACCAACACGTACTTCAAACCTCCACACGCCGGCATTTCAATGAAATCCAGTTGCATTCTGCTGATTGGACCTCCTGCTCTTCCAATGTGGCTCAAATTCACCAAGGTCCCTTTCCAACGTTTAGTTGCTGACAAACTATACAGTGATGACACACTCTGCTGCCTGCCTGAATTTAGGGTTAAACCAGTCAATACTGAACAATCTAACCATAGCATCTCTTCCAATGTGCGCTTGGCCATGATAATAACGGGCCATTTGCGACAGTAAACTATTGGGCAGGACCATCTGACCCTCCTCAGAAACCCAAATCTCATTAGGTCTTTGAACACATTTTAATCTAGCCCAGAAACGTTTCTCTTCCTTGTCAACATTACTTTGCAATGTTTTCAACTCTTCCAGAGTATCAATCATTTTCAATGCAAAACTTGTACATGTGTTGTCATCTTCTGTCATCAATTACCACTTTTCTTTGAATGATAGACAGTTCAATGCGCAAAACCTTGCAACTTGATCTGCATATCCATTTCCCAGTGAGATGTAATCTTGGGCCTTTTGATGTGCACTACATTTTACCACGGCAATTTCTTCAGGTAACTGTATTGCATACAACAATTCTTTTATCTTGTCGCCATTTCTTACTGGTAGAAGTCAGAAAACCTCTTTGCGACCATAATTGACCAAAATCAAGAACAATTCCAAATCCATATTGGCTGTCAGTATAGATTGTGACTCTCAGTCTCGCAGAAACATGGCATGCCCAGAAAGGGCTACCAATTTGCCACTTGTGCAGAATATACACCTCAAAGCGAGGAAGCTTCCAATGTACCTCTGATTGTGCATACAGCATATCCCGCTCTTAAGGTCCCTGTACCATCTCTGAGACATGAGCCATCAACGAAGACAATTTGGTCCTTTTCTTCTAATTGTGTATCTCTGATATCAGGCCTTGGTTTTGTACACAGTTCAGTTACCTCAAGACAATCATGATCAATGTCTTCCTCTTTTTCAATTTCAACAGTATCACTTGGAAGTAATGTTGCTGGGTTCAACACTGTACATCTTTCAATGTTACATTTGGGGCACCTAATATGCTTGTCTCATACCTGGTCAGTCTTGCACCAGTCAAATAGTGTGTCTTTGTCCTTGTCAGTAAAATCTCAACAGAGTGTGTTACCATTACCGTCAAAGGGTATCCCATCACTACTTACTCACATTGAGAAATACTTTGACCAACTGCGGCAACTGCACGGAGACAGCCTGGTAAAGTTGCTGCGACTGAGTCCAAAGTAGCTGAAAAATAGGCTACTGGGCAATAAGCACCTCCATGGACCACCTGTGTTAAAACAGACAAAGAACAAGCATTACGTTCATGACAAAACAATGTGAATGGCTTTGTGTAATCAGGCATTCCCAATGCTGGAGCTCTGCACAAACTCTATCTCAATTCAGTAAATGCTTTCCTCTGATCCTCATCTAGTTTAATGGGGTCAGTAACTTCCTTATGTGTCAGTTCTTGCAATGGTTTGGCAATCTCAGCAAAATTTGGAATCCACTGTCGACAATAACCTATCATTCCTAGAAACATTCCGACATCTCTCTGTGAAGTCGGAGGACTTCTCTGCATGACCATTGTAATCCTCTCTCTGGAGATTCTCCTTGACCCTTTCTCAATCTGATGTCCCAAGGTTTTCACTGACTTCTGACAATACTGCAATTTCGAAGGTGACACCTAATGTCCCAATTTTCCCAAATGATTCAACAGGGCAATCGAGTCATACTTACACTCGTCCCTTCTCCTGGATGCAATCAGCAAATCATAAATGTACTGCACTAGAGTCAATTGGTATAGTAGTTCCAGTGACTCCAAATTATTTTTCAGGATCTGATTGAACGGAGACTCCATATACCCTTGTGGAAGTCTGCACCAGCTGTAGACTCTGTCTAGGAATTTGAACCTAAAAAAAAAACTGACTATTCTCATGAAAAGGCACAGAAAAGAAAGCTTGTGATAAATCAACCACTGTGAACCATTCCCGATCACATGGAATCTGAAACAATATCACTGCTGGATTTGGCACTACAGAGCAACACTTGACCACCATGTCATTCACTTTTCGCAAGTCTTGTACAATGTGTACTTTCCACACGGCTTCTTCAAGCCCATTATCGATGAATTACATGGACTGCTCAACAATTCTTTTAAGACTCCCTGTTTCAGAAAATCTCCAATTATTTGTGCCACTTTCATCAGAACATCTTGTGCCATGTTGTACTGTGGAAGCTGTGGAAACACTACATTCGGCTTCAAAGTAATTTTAATTGGCCCCACTCCTTTGATCAAAACCGCTTCTTTACAAGTCAGGTCCCACATGTTTTCCTGCACTGTTCCCTGTATATCTGCATGAATTAAATCAATGGGTACTCTTCATTAACATTTTCATTTGCTGTTTCAGATGTCTGTATTTCCTCATCATCGCTATTAGTCTAGTGCTCTATTCCTGAATTTGAACAACTAATGGAACATTTTGTCTTGCACAACAAGTCCCTTCCCAGTGCAGACACTGGACTTGAGTCACAAACTACAAACCTATGCAGTCCCTGAAAGTTGCCAATCTCAACGTGTACTGGATCTGTGATTGGATTTTTCAACTGTCTGTTTGCTACCCCCACAACCTGAACTGTTCTGCCTGAAAGAGGTAAGTTTGGTACTTCTGCACTTCTCACTGTAGAGCGTGTAGCTCCTGTGTCCACTAAGAATGAAACTCTGTGACCCATCACCCTTCCCTTCACAAATGGACCTCTCTGATCTACCTCTAATGATGTTGCAAGCATACATGGCTCTTCATCTGAAATTATACTCATCCATTCATCATTTATTTCATTCTCACTATGTAATGGGAATTGTGTGCACTGTGTCATTACTTCTGTCTTGTCTCTGACCTGTGACCTGCTGATGCTTGCTGAGTAAGCATCATCTGTTGCTGTTCCGTCAGGGCTTGAGGTATCTGCTTTCGCTGTCTAGGCACCATAGGAACCTGCTGCTGCACTGGTTGTAACTGTGTCACTTGTGCACGTGGCACTTGCAACTGCTGCATGGGTTGAAAGTTCTGCACTTGATTCTGAATGTTCGGATTATGTCCTCTCATTCTAGGGACTTTCACAGTTTGAAATGTATTGACATCACCACCTTGCTGAACAGCACCATCCTGAACCATCAACAGACACTTCTGCTTCCAGTGTCTCACTTTTCCACACAGATGACACAGTAACATATTTTTCATCCTCTGCATTTCATTCTGAACAACCACAGTACTTAAATCCGGACCACGAGTCATATTGACTCCACAACCCCTTCCTCTCATCTGAGGTTGGAACATAACGATTCCCCGCTGCTGCGGCATCTGTTGCACTAAAGCTCCTTGGACTCCTGCCTGAGCTGCCTTAATCTGCATCACCATCCCTTTCTCCTTCAAATTCTTCTGCTTCAACTCAATCTCATCGCTACAGTATTTCGCATAATGCAACACCTCATCAATAGGCTTTGCTTGCCAACAAATCAAATTACTCTTAATCATCTGCCCTATTTCAGGTGACAATCCTTCAACGAACCTGAACACAAAGTGCAACATGTCTTTCAGCTCAATTGCTTCCTTGCCACTGTACTCTTTGAATGCTTACAGCAATCTCTCATAATAGGTACGTATTGACTCTTTCATCTCTTGCACTGTCCTGTCGATTCTCTGCCAGTCAATTTTTTTAGGATAAATTTTTGTCTTCAGGAACTCAATCACCTTATAATAATGTTTCATCACTTCAGGTGATGGTGCACCCGTAACTGTAGTGTGGTTAGTTTTACGTATTCTTTGCGCTTTAGCTTCAGGCTTTAGGCCTTTGTGCATTTTGCCCTGAATATATTTTATTCATTTGCTGACAGCTTAGAGCCTCTGTGCACTCTGCTCTACATGCTTTTTATTAGGCTTCGTACTGTTATTTTTCAAATAGCCAGTTCTACGGTGTTGTTTTTTATTCATATCACACTGTTTTGCCTACTTCAGCACTGGAGTTCTCCATAACATATTTACTCTGTGCTTCAGTCAAGGATACAGTCTGGTACATTGCCGATAGACGTGGTAAGAGTTTAGACTTGGCATTCCTGCGTAGGGACATTTTGTGATCACGATGACATGTTAGTTATAAAATCACTTCCTTGTCCCAATACACGCAGAGGGAGATTCCGACCAGGGAACCACAACTTGACGCTTACTGCCTCGTTGCAGATGCTGAACCAAGATCACAGGCCTTTGCTCAGGTATGAGTGTGTCCGTCTCCCTAGTGATACAGAAAGGCAAGCTGAAAGCTTAACATGCTGTGCTCTAAATAGAACAAGCAGAGGGAGAGTAGAAACGGTTAGGAATTATGATAGCTTTATTTCTATGTTTTACTCTCCTGGTTACTATATCAATCCTACTATGTTGTATTGTTCTGGTTATTGCGGCTCACGCCTTAATATCTAAAATACAGTCGTTTTATTAAAACATTATATAAAACTTATACTGTCTTTGTCATTTGTATATGAGACCATATTGTGAATGAGAGAGTTGGTTTGGATCTGAGTGACCACGACTTCCCTGAGAAGTTCCAAAGATGTCATGCGCTCGGCTGCCCAATCATTTCTTCCCCGTGGGAGAAATGAGGCACTGCTAGTTAGCCGGAGCAACAACCGGATTTAGGGTGACAGAGTTCCTTACACGTGGGTCAGACTCAGTCCCCCACACCGTTATCGATCCTGCTGCCTAGAAATCCAGTAGTCTCATTTAGGATAATGAGAGCCCACGCGACATGGCGCCGCCAACGTTTGGTCTGGCTCTAATGATTAGGTCCGACTGCCTCTCTTGGTCTCATATATATTTTGACTCTTCGGTTCCGTATACGGAGACGTCCGTGGGGCTGAGGGTTTCCGCCGCCACGGCATAGGTGCTTCCTATTGCTTAGTGGTCGGTTGTTCAAGCTTGAACTTTGAAAGGAAAAAACCCCGATATTGGTGTGCCTTCCCTGACCTGCAGCCGTTTTTTATGAAATGGCGAATCCTAATGTAATGAACATAGCAATTAATATGCGACATCCGCTCACGGGACATCTATTGACACATGGACTGACAGTCCAGGGGGGTCCAGTCACTTTTGTGGTGGACGCCCATGCAGCCTATAGAACGGAACTTTTTTATTCTTGGGTCGCTTTTCCAACAGTGGATGGGGGAACAAATACTTTTCACGAATACACAGTTGCGAATGCCCCTGGACAATACAGGGCTTACGCTTATTTAGAAATACCTCTATCTTATCAAGAACACCATAATTGGCTTGATGGCGCCCTCCCACACACAATAGCACAAGTAACGTTAGGTCCACTGAGTAATGATGGTCCTACCTGGCCTTTATTGGCTGCATATACACCACATCCTGCGGTTGCTCAATTGGCAGTGGTTGAAGTTCGTCGTTTATATACAGAATTAACGGCTACATATAGACGATTAGTTCAGTTTGTGATGCAGACATTAAATACGAAAGCAGCGCGTGCTGCTCCAGCGCACCCACAGGCGGTGGTTCCGGGTCTTAATCAGGCCACTGTACACTCAGTTATGGGTAAAGCACCGGCTAAACGAGAGGAGACTCCGTTTTGGCTGGCGCAAAAAATTAATACGCTGGAAGCAGTATTTCCCCATACGGGACCTCAGGATAAACATAGAATTTTGACGATGTGTTTGCCGTACGGGATGGTTCCTCCGGTGGATCTTTGTAATACCTGGGGCACGGTGTTTGCTGCGCTCTACACTACGGCACACGGTACACCGACATTAGCTAATTTACCGGACGTACTTAAGCAGATACAGGAAGAATATGGGGCTGCCCCTGCCTTGGATTTGGGCATGCAGTTGCTGGGCAATTTTGCCACAGTTTCTTCTATTATTTTGAGTAATCTCAAGGGAGAGGCAGTAGCACTAGCAGTGTGTATGCGTCTTCGGGATGTTCCGCTGCTTCAACAGGAGCGGGAGCTTCCGAGAATAATAGCGGAAACATATTCTAGTATTGGTCGTGATAGCCTAGGGGCTAGACCACAAAAACCCCAGTTACAGGGTAAAAATAATAAAGATCATGCTAAACAGCAACAACCTGAGGGTTCGAAAAAGCGCTGGGAAAAGAAACAGCAAACACCTAAGAAGGATGATGGGCAGTCTCCGCAACCGGAGACCCCACAGAATAAGTATAATCTCAGGAATAGGGATACTTTGAAGACGCCTGATAGATATCAATATACTGATACACGCCAATCTCGTTCCTTTCAGGACTCCTCGGAAAAGAGAAGTGAGAGAGGTGGGCGGTCAGAGCGGAGGACGGAGTACGTGAAACCGAGACAGGATTCACAACGCTCAGCGGAGGTTTCTATTAAACAAGAAGAGAAACCGCTGCAACAGAAACAGCAATTCAAAAAGAAGAAAGTGGCAGCTGTCTCAGTTAGACATGCCGCTCAAGAAGAGAGTTCTCTTGACGAACAAGACATGGGCGTTAGCACTGTTAGACAGCGCGGCAGAGGTCACAATAGTTCGCCGGAGTTTTCTAGAGCATCTGGAGGTGAAAGCAACTGATGACTTCATACAAGTCGAGACGGCGGATATGCGAGTCTCTGATCCTGATAGAGTATATGAAGTAACTCTGCGATTGGAAGGGGACATTGACCGTGTTATAAACACCATTTTTTGGGACCATGTGGTAAAATCATATGATGTTCTGTTGGCCGAACAAGATTGGCCACCTGACTTTGTTCGCGACTGTCCAGTTGGGGAGGAGGTTATTACACCTTCCTTCTCACCACTTGTTCTGAGAGAACTCGCGGAGTCCTATAGTAAATCATGGGCTCTAGCACAGGCTCCCGCCTTGTATAGAAATAACGTGGGGTGGGACAGACAATCACCTTATCATGTAATACCGATAAAGGGCGAACCTCAGCCACAACCGCAATATCCTATCAAATTTGAAGCTAGGGCATCGGTTAGGAAAATTCTTACTGAATTGGAGTATCAGGGTGTTATTGAGCCCTGTGTCTCGCCGATGAATAATCCCTTGTTTCCGGTTGCTAAACCGGACCATTCATATAGGATAGTGGTGGATTACTGACATTTGAATAGTCATACACGCACATATGCAATACAGAATTCACATAGCGCAGCGCTTATGAATAATATAGTGCGTAAAAAATACAAAACAACATTGGATATCTCGAATGGATTTTTCTGCCAGAATATAGCGCCCGAGAGTCGGGACTATACCTGTTTCAGTGCGTTTGGCACTCAGAAAAAATTTTGTCGTTTGCCTCAGGGGTATAAGAATAGCCCAGGACTGTTTTCGGCTCGTGTAACTGAAATGCTGCATGAGTTCGACCCTGAAGCATTATCATATGTTGATGACATATATCTGACAGATGATGAGATTCTGCAACATCTAAGGCGTGTATCGCGCATTGTTGTGGGATTTGCTGATATTGGCTATAAGTTCAATTTTAAGAAATCAAAGATTGCTTTCCTCAGCGTCATTTTCCTGGGATATGAGTTGTCGAGTGAGGGCAAGAGCTTAGCGCCACATTTTTTTGAGAAATGTGCTTTATTGCAGCCTCCTAATACGGTTCGGAAGCTCCAGTCATTGTTGGGGTTTCTGAATTTTGGCAGAACTTACATTCCTGAGTATGCAACGCGTATAAAACCATTATACGAGTTGATTCGCCCGAGTTTTTCGAGTAAACTTTGGACGATTGAACATACACACATACTGCGAGAATTACAGAGTGATCTTTTAGCAGTGAAACACTTACACACTCGGGACAATAAGACACATTTAGTGATCAGGGTAATACCTGGGGCTGTTGGGTTTACTTATGTCACCTTTAATGAAGGGGAGACTGTCCCGATTGCATACAAATCTCACTTGTATTCTGCTGCAGAGCAACGTTTTGCACAAACTGAGAAAATTCTCACTGCAGTACAGATGGCTGTTATTAAAGAAAGACCGCTGGCCCAGGGTCAACGCATTGTTGTCGTTTCCCCGGTTCCGGCCTTAGAGGCTGTTACTAAAGCGAGTGTTCCTAATTCGAAGGCTCTACACCCGCGATGGATACAATGGGCTACGTCTTTGACAGCCACTGATGTAGATTATGTATTTGACCCTAAACTGCAGACTCAAGAATTTCTTCAATACGAAATAGAATACCCTGTTCCTGCTGGTACATTGCCTATTGACCAATATGAAGTGGTCATGTATACTGATGGCTCTGTGCAACCGGCGGTTGGGACTAAACAACAATATTCTGCTGCATGTGCGGTGGTGAGCGGCACTATGGAGGGGGAAGTGTTCTGCCCCGACATACTTATACTAAAACCTTGGGAGATTGCACGGCACAGCTGGCTGAGCTCAAAGCTCTATTGTTAGCGTTGGAGCACGCGGATCCGGCACTTTTAACCTTGCTGGTCTGTGACTCCTACTACTGTGTGCAGTCTTTCAACGAATATTTACACTATTGTAAGATGAATGGGTTCAGAGATTCTAAAGGCAACACCATTAAGCATAAAATGTTGTGGGGTAAGGTTGCGGATCTAAAGGAAACGCTTCCTAATGTCCATGTTGTGCATACACTTGGACACCAGCGCGTTGGAATACACGTTGCTGGGAATACTTTGGCTGATGAAGCCGCGAAATCGGCAGTGGCTGTCGCCACAGTAGCCGCAGTGACTCGTTCGAGTTCAAAACCAGACACAGAAATTTCAGCTGCCATAAAGGCTATGGCTGATGGCACGCCTTTTCCTAAAGGATTTCCTTCGAAATATAGTTACTGCTTGAATGGTGCGCTACATGCTACTGTTACAATTCCAGGCATTGGTGTAAGTGAAATTCCCAATAAAATTGAGAGACCTCGATTGATTTCTGCATCACATGAGGGGGTGGCTTCTGCACATGCTGGGGTGGCTGCCACAATTTCACTTTTACAGGCTCGTTACTGGTGGCCTGGTCTCTATGAAGAGACGAAACAGTATGTCCTTTGTTGTGACATTTGTCAACAAATTAAGACATCGTCGGCTAGATGCCCGCAGCAGACGCCCCTTCTGATTTCAAACAAACCATTACAGTGTGTGTACTTGGATCATTGTGGTCCGCTGACACCAGATAGTGCATACAAATATATATTGGTTGCGGTAGATTCGTGCTCCAGATTTGTATGGGTATGGCCACAGCGCTCGGCTGACGCTCGGACTGTTATTAAAGATTTGCGTATCTTTGTCGATACATTTGCAGTTGCGGCTTTTCATTCGGACCAGGGCCCTGCTTTTGCCTCTAAGGCATTCAGGGACACCATGGCTTCGTTGGGGGTCCAACTCCAATTCTCGTCTCCATTTCATCCCGAGGGAAATTCTGTCGTGGAGCGTTTAAATCGTGATTTAAAGCAATCCTTAACAGCCAGGGTTATAGGTACGGGTCGTAGTTGGCTAGCCCACCTGTATGGAGTACAGAGAGCACTTAATAACTTGCCTAGAAGGTCACTGGGGGGTCGTACTTCATATGAGTGCCTGTTCGGAACACAAATGTAAGTTCCTGATCTAGATGGTCCTGGTGTGGAGGCGGCAGATACGCCCTTTGACATAAATGATCGTGTCACTGTTTTGCAGGATTTACAACAATTTCGTGAAGATAACTCTTCTGCGAGTGCTGCCTCCTCTGGAATTAAGGATGAGCCAGTGACACCTACTGGTTGGATACCCAGGATTGGGGATCTGGTGCGTGAAAAGGTCGCAGTTAAAAAAGAATTTGGTCCTTCTTATCGAGAACCTGTCCCTGTGTTAGGGGTAAGCGGCACGAGAACTGTGATTTTACCGCCGCTGCGAGGGGCCAAAGGAAATCGCTTTGTTTCCATTGATAATGTCAAGTTACAACATGTGGCCGATTCTGCACAGCAGACCAAGAGGGACACCCAGTAGTTCCGGAATCCCTCTCACTACTGGGGATGAGGTCCCGATGCAGGTGATTTTCACCGACACTGTTTCCTCTCCGAGCTTGGGGAGGGTGGATGATGATCTTGCGATCGTTCCACCGACGGCGATTAATATGGAATCTTGTGATCAAATTGCTGTACGTTCTACTGATGTTTCTGAACATGTGGTTTATAGCGTGCCACGGCGGGAGCCTCCGTCTGCTTCTTCGTTCAGAGTTGCACCTTTTGCTAGAACTGCTTCTGGCTGCTTCAACGACGCTGATAATGATGGGTCCGGCTCCTCGTCTTCGATGTCTTCTGTCCACGGTCCACAACGGCTGCTGGGATGGCTTAAACGAACATATTTTGTTTTTCCTTGGAACTATTTTTGGCTATTTTTGGCCGTGATGACTATATTATTATGGTTGGGATTTGTGGTTACTTTTTTTCTGATAATACATGGTCATTTTCTTCCTGATCGATCTGACATTGAGCACGTGGAGACTGTGTTGAAACCACATTTTTCGTCTCATATGGTTCGAAGAGACTTGTCCACAGTGAACATTTCTGCTATACCAGTTCCGGATGGAATTGTGTGGGATAAAGTAATGTTTGATATATATGGTCCCACTGAATTGATTCAAATACCGTATGTCCTCAAATTATCAATGAATGATATTGTTATACCTGGCATTGTTTCTGATGATTGGGATGTGAAGACAGTAGATTCTATGCTAACGGATTTGCAATATTATACTGTCTATGACGATGAAGATGCTTACCAGTTTAGAGATAATCATGGTGACATGTTTTGTTACAACTATTATGGACACCACTTTATTCATAAAGCTAGTAGCCCTAAGTCCATGTTTAATTATGTGCAATGGGAACATTGCTCGACTCCTCCACAAGGGAGTTCAAAAACGTATTATGACAAATTTGCATATTTTACGGGGCATGATCCACGTAATGCTAGGTCCTACTATTTTAAAGTTACACCGTATTCTAATAAGCAAATGTTATTGACCGATACTAAATTACTGTATTCTAATTTGTTTGTATCTAAACTGTCGGTCGAGGGATATGAATACTGGTTCAAAACTGTTGACTTGAAAAGTGTTTGGGGTACGAAAAATTGACAAATGCGAGGCAGGGACACGTTATTTAGAGCATGTATTATCCCTGTACAGATGATTTTCCTCAATGACACAGTACAACAGACTAGCTGTTTGGGCTTAGCAACGATTAAGGAGTTAACTTTGCCTAGTATACCTGTCCCTTCTAAATTAACAAATTGGCAGCACTATGTGAATGCTACTTTCAGTGGATCCAGAATGGTACACTTAACACTTCATCGTTACATCCAGGCGGGTGGTTATTATGGCCTGTAGACACTAATATGTGACATCAACGTTTTGTCACCTCTTCAGGGGGGTTCAGGACTAGTAGCGCAGACCCTCGTTACGTTTCACCAGAACATGCTGATGTTATAACTACATACAGTGTGGGGAAGCTTTGTCAGCAATGGTTGAAGTCCTCCACGCTGGATGCAGTTAAGTCACATCTCATGTTACTGTCTAATAATACTGATTTACAAGATTTTTTGTCAGGTCCCAGAGTACCACGGAAGAAAAGGTTCTTATACGAGGTTTATAATGAGATTTGGAAGCTTTCACAACAAGAGGCTGCAGCCCGGTTGAGGCAGATTGATCAAGAAAATCTGATGCAGACCTTGTCTGTTGTTGATAATGGCATGCATACCCTTTCTGAACGTGTTTACACGATTGACAGCATTGTTTCCTCTGCCATTGACATTATTAAATCGGACATGTCTTCTTTATATCATGGGCAGAGTCAGACGCGGTCCATCATGCAGCTGGGTTGGACTCTTCAGACCTTGAAGGCGGGTCGCGTTCCATGGCAGCACGTTCGTGCCAGAGAGATCTTTATCTCTTTTAATTTGACTCGTCAACAACAACTGATGGCTAAAAAGGAAGCGACATATGTTATGTTAAATATTGAAAAATTTGAGAAACTGCCTTTCACGGTAGCTGAGATTCCGTCAGCTGAATGGTTGATCCATGGGGTTATTAATTTGCCTATCTCTACTTTGCAATTTACTTTGTGTTTGAAGCACATTCCGGTGGGTAGATATGAACTATTGGGAGACAGTTACATACACGAGGTGTGGGACCTTCCCTTTCAGTACAGATGTGTTAATGGTTTGAAGGAGGTTTTTCTTAGCGGCAGCGAATGCGAAGCTTCTGTCAGCCATTCAATGGTTTGTAAACAGCTGTCCTTGCACGGGGCGTGTAACGCTTCGATTGCTAACTTAGCTTGTTATCTGAAGGGAGTTCCAGTCCCGGTTATTAAAAACACTTTCCAGGTGCTTTCTAACGGCAGTTACATTGTTCTTAACAGCGAACGTTGCTGTGGCATGCGTGCCGGAATAGTTTACATCGTCGTTGTCAACAAGGCCGTTACGTGCTGCGGGAATGTGTTGTTTCCCCCCACTCAAATTAGGGAGGTAGCGGACATCTGGCCTCATATTGCTACTTCCAAGGTTGATTTCGACAAGTTGAGACGGCTAAAAGCTTTATTGTTTCAAAAGCATGTGGCCCTTACATCTGCTAGCGAGACCTACGCACTTCAGGTGGCAAGGTCATCGGCTGTCGATTCTCTGCCAGTCAATTTTTTTAGGATAAATTTTTGTCTTCAGGAACTCAATCACCTTATAATAATGTTTCATCACTTCAGGTGATGGTGCACCCGTAACTATATCCCTTTCTGGTTCACTCGTCGGCCAATCCACTGCTCTCTTGTACTCAACCCACAAATCAGCTGGAACCACTATCTCTAACAAGGTACTCAAGTCTTCCCACAGACACTTAGAAAGCTTCACAAATCTATCTGTCTGCTGGTACCACTCAACCGTTTTTTCTCTCAATTTCGGGTAATCATTTGTGAATGACAGTATCACTCCTGTGCCATAGAATATGAACAAACTGCCCTCATGGAATTTCCCTCAGAGGTAAAATCTTTACTGGATACTTTTCTTTCTGAACGCTTTCAGACCCTTCTTGTGAATCCCGTTTCCGTTTACCCTTCTTCTTTGCCTTCCCACTTCTCTAATGCTCCCCAAATCTGAGCACTTTGCAATAATTCTTTTAGATGCGCCTTCATCCCTGCTGACCTCATGTGCTCAAAATCCTTTGCCTCAAAATCTAACCTGTAACTTCTTTTCAAATGCTTGGATCTCTCAATCTCTATGTCATGTTTTTCTGCCAGATCTGCCAATTTCTGATGTATCTTGCTCACTTCTCTTGTAATCCTTGGACACAAGTACCTCAGCTCTTCTTATGTGTAGGATTCTAACCTGTTCACTCCCATCGTTCCCTCAACTAACTCAGTTATTTCTGTAGCTACTCTTACACAATTTATCTGCTCTTCACCCTTGGATGTATTTAGAGGAGTATTCAAACTATCCAACCACTCACTCAATTGCTGTGCTGCCAATCCCTGTAATGAGATGTTTTTTGCATTCAGCAATGGCACCTGTTGTACCACAGCACCTGGTGTTTGTGGTGTCAAGAGTTTCAAACTCTGACTTGCACTCGGGCCATTTACCGCATCCGGAAGCACTACAAGTGAACTAAGATCCATCAATGGTCTAGATCCATCAAAGGTCTGACCCATAGTCGATAGCACCTGCACATGATCATTCACTCCCCTAACGCCCTGTAACGTTGTCATTCTCCACTTCTTCTGTTCCCAATCCCATCTTGCCTCTGAAAAAGACTTCTCTACCTTCCTTATTCTTCTCTGGAATTTCATCTCTTGCTGCTGTCTGGCTACAAGCTCCCAAACCGCTAAAGCCTCAAACTGTGCTGGTCTCTGAAGTGGCTTCATCTCCTGTAATGTCATTCGCAACTGATCCAAAATTCTCAAATTAAACGTTCCATGCTCCGGAAACGCTAAAGCTCCCTGTTTCTCTGTCAATTTGCACCACTGTTTTAACAAAAGACATTGAAATCAGGGGATCCATATCGATTGAATCCCAAAAGGAAGAAACCACACAAAGTCTTTGTGAATTATGATATTGCTCTGTAAAGAAGTGAATGCTGGACAGCAGCATTACAATCAAACATTCAAATGGCCTTATTCCTGACATGCTCCATAAGATCAGACATTCGTGGATCCACACGTGATAGACTGTTTGATTTGTCTGAAAAGTGGGCAATTTGGAAAAAGCTGTGGGTCACCCCTCAGGTGAAGTTTCCAGGTGTGCTCAGAATTATAAAGCAGACAGATGATGTGAAAGTGCTGATTAATGGATGTGTAATGGAAGGGCAATAATGTTGGAAACCAGTGAGCATTAGTTTGGTGGCAACGAGTTCATATTGGCAGTTAACGGAGCCGTAGGTTGATTGGAAATCATTTTTATAGTATGGTAACAACATTAATGAGGAATGCTTGCTAAACGATCTCCTGATGTCATCTACACATTTGTGCATGCAGTGTAGGTGCTGTGAATGTCGGCAACTGCTCTCAAAACTATGAGTTGAGCGGGCCTGTTCTTTGTTTCTGATCTGTAGAATTGAATTGATCAATACAGGAAAATCCTGCTTGAAACTTACAGGACTTTTCCATGAAAACAATTATCAAGTTCAACAATGCTACTCAATATATGATTCACGTGAATCAACGAGACTGCGCCTTTAGACTGTTGGTTGTCGTGAACTGGCTGTTGAATAGGCAAGAAGTAGAATTCAAACCATTTTACCTAGTTGACAACACCCTGCTTTAGTGTCCCATCCCATGCCCTCACAAAACCACTGTTTAACAACCAGCTATCCAGACAGTTCCCTCAGCCTGGCAAATAGAGGCAGTACTTTGAG
Organism: Pleurodeles waltl; assembly: GCF_031143425.1. Classification (NCBI taxonomy): domain Eukaryota; kingdom Metazoa; phylum Chordata; class Amphibia; order Caudata; family Salamandridae; genus Pleurodeles; species Pleurodeles waltl. The sequence goes on from NC_090436.1 coordinate 534,826,448, forward strand.
GTAACTTTCACTGTGACTTGCAGAATACCAAAACCAACTATTTCCCCACCAGGAATAATCCACGCACTCTTCCAAAGTCAGTTAAAGGTGTTCCTGATAATTACTCGGGCTATGAAATAGTGGGCACTATGGGCCTGATTACAACTTTGGAGGACGGTGTTAAACCGTCCCAAAAGTGACGGATATACCACCTACCGTATTACGAGTTCCATAGGATATAATGGACTCGTAATACGGTAGGTGGTATATCCGCCACTTTTGGGACGGTTTAACACCATCCTCCAAAGTTGTAATCAGGCCCTATATGTTTTTGGGAAATAAAATTGAGGGGATTCGTGTTTCGTGACCAATTCCGACTTGTCACTCTCTGGTGTTTCACATGGGGTTCACAGCAGAAATGTAATTGTAAAATATCACTACTTATAATTCTGAGGGGGTGGAAACCCACGTTGTTGGCATAATCTGGAATGCTGGGGACTAATGAGGCCTTTCTTAGCCCTATCAGTGGCTGATCTCTTTTTTTCTACAACATTTTGAAGAGGCCATTGGGGACCTCAAATCCACTTAAAAACCAAGCAGTGGCTAAGTGAATGATGCTCGCTTTTTAGAGTCGAACCTGCGTCGCATGTTCTTGCGCATGCGTTTCGCTTGCGAGACGCTTAAGGAATTAGAAAAGGGCTCGGAGCCCTGTTGAAGTCACGCCAGTTGTCTTTCATTGGTTCGTGGGCTTGCCTGTTAAAATCGGCTTGCTTTCCTTAGTGGAAGGCACGCATTCTTTATGCCTTTTCCGGTGTTTAGCCCTCCTCGAGCACAGGGACCAAGTACTGAAAACATGCAAAGCTCCCTGTTTCCTGTCAGGTTTGTGGACTACTTTTTATCTTTTGCTTGCAGCGCTATCTCGCTTGTTTGGGGTTGTTTTCATCCATCTGGGTTGCAGTGCCTTTGGAAAGTTTTTCTTTCTGAATGTTTAGAGGCATCACACAGGCGTCTAAGGGTTGGAAAAGGTCTTATCACTGCACATTAATCGCACAGCAATTTAGATTGTGTAGTTAACAATCTGTTTATACTTCATAATAGATAGTTTGGTTGTCGTGGAAACTTCCAATTTGAAAGCAGATGAGCGCATACTTCCTTTTGGTTTCCTTTGTGCCTTTACAAGTGGCCAACATTGTGGTATTGTAAGTGGCAGTGGACTGGCGCTTTGACCTAAGTTCACTATAACTTTCTTGGGCTCTGCGAACTTCTTAGCTGGTCTGTAAAATTTGTCTCGCTCAACCCATAGTGTCAAATTATATAAACTGCACTATTGAAAAATTGGAAAAGATCTATTAAACCTGGGCAGTGCTGTCATGCCTATTTACGTACATAATAAATTAAGCTGTGTTTTGCATACAGCACTTCATTGCTATAAGGAATAGATGTCATTATTAATCCATTTAATGGTAATTGGGTTACCGACTTCAGAAGGAATGAGGTCTAAATTGGTCCTTCAGGGGTGTGACTTTCAGATCAATACATATTCCAGGGCCAAGCAGTTGAACAAATGCATTCAAAATTTTGAAAATGAAACTGTTTGGAAACAAAACAAACATTATTTAGATTTGTGTCTTATTGCATATGCGATACAACTGTTGAACAATCAGTGTTCCCTATTGTTTGAAATGGCCTTGCTGTAGGGTCACCCCCAAACTTTTTGCCATCCTCCTTCTCTTTTTTTGACCTCATTTTTGCTAGCTTTAGGACTCTGCACACTTTACCACTGCTAATCAGTGCTAAAGTGCATATGCTCTCTCCCTTAAAATATGGTGAGATTGGCTCATACCCAATTAGCATATTTATTTTACTTGTAAGTCCTTAGCAAAGCGCACTACATGTGCCCAGGGTCTGGAAATTAAATACTACTAGTGGACATGTAGCACTGGTTGTGTCACCCACATAAGTAGCTCTTAACCATGTCTCAGGCCTGCTACTGCAAGGCCTGTGTGTGCAGTTTCACTACCACTTCGACTTGGCATTTAAAAGTAATTGCCAAGCCTTAAACACCCCTTTCTAGGGGTGAGCGAAAAGCGATCCGTCCCCTGTAGTAATCTCTCTTTGGGCTTCCAAACATGCCCATGTCACGTCAGTCACTTTCATTGGTTCGTGGGCTTGCCTTTTAAAATCCGCTTGCTTTCATTTGTGAAAGGCATGCACACATCATGCCTTTTCCGGTGCTTAGCCCTCCTACCCAGCACCGGTAAACTACTAAAAACATATGAGGCTCAATGTTTTCAGCATGGTTTCCGAACTACTCTATCTGTTTATTTTCCATGCAGTGCAAATGCACTGGGTTTACATAGCGCGATCGCGCTTAGTTTTTCCATTTTCAATTTCAGCACGATTGCGCTGCATTTTACATAGTGCGATCGCGCTGCGGTCCTTTTTCTTTTAATTTGTGTGGCAAGAAAAGTCCGGCTAGGAGTTTACAACGCTAATAGCTCTAACTCGAGCAAATCCGAAACCCGTTGCATTGAAAATGCATGTCTTAAATATGCAGTGTGTGTGTGACATTGTATATGCTACTTCCAGTCGGTCCAGAAAGTAAATACCATAATTAAGAAATGTCTCAGATTTCAACAATTTGGAAGCTTGGAATAGTACTCCTTTCTTGAGCAGAATTCATTAATGGAGTTAAACCGTACTCTCAATGAACAGTCGAGTAAGTGGGTCAGGAGATGGGATCTGCACTGCAAGTGGTGAATTAAAAGGCACAAACAGCAATACTCTACTTAGTAGATCTTTTTCACGAGGGGACAGCATGCTTAGTGCAACAACAAGAAAGTTAATGTGCATGCACACCTTTACTTTGAGAAAAAAAAAGCTGGAAATCCAACAACATTTTATCAAGGCAGCAAAGTAAAACAAACAAACTTGCAAGGGTGATTTGTAAATACAAGAGGAGTCAACCGTGAACTCCGTGTGTATGTCAACAAGAAAGTCAACTCTTTTTGAAGTACAATACAATAAAATGGGGTCGTGTAGACTGACATTTGTCCGTTTGTGTACATCGGGGCAATTCAGTCCCTGATGTTAGCATATATTGTTTTATCATTTGAGCTACCAAACTGCACTTTTGAATATCTTTTGCTGAGCTCACATTTTCATTCTCTTTTTTCTTTTCTTTTTGCTTTTTTTATATTTCCTTTAGTGCTCCGAATTTGCCTGGCTTCCAAAAAAATCTTCATTCTCTCACTTTCCACAGTCAGTATATTTTTAGTTAATCACATCCAACATGATGTCCAAATTGGCGTGTCTTGAAAGTTTTGAGGCTGTCTAGCCACCATCTCACAACTGGGAGCATTTTCTTGTATTGCCCAGCGGTAATTACTAGGAGACTAGGCCTTATGTGTTACCGTATTAGCCCAGCTTCGCAGTTCCCGACAAGCTGCTTAACAGTTGTGTCATATGCCGTACATTTGTTTTTCAGACTTGGGAACCCTGATTGACGCCCTGTTCTTACTTAAGACCACAGTACATCTACCCATTATGAGGTATGTCCTCGCCACGGTCCCCCTTAACTCCTCGACGTTGCATATTATTTTTTTGCTCATATATAAGTATCCTTCCTTGCACATTACTAACAGAATTCTTACTTTGCGTTACGCACTAGTGTTACTCCCCCTCAGAAACGCCAGTCTACGCTAAGCAGATTGTCCCCATTTCTTTATGGAACTAGGTTGCATTGTGCCTATACCTCTCGGGGAGCCTGTCTGTTTCGGGATCTTTTGGACGTACTATCTGTACATCAGCTCAATATTATAATGATACTGATGCTCAACTTTTACTGACCTTTTGGCCAGCGTCTGCCACTGCCCTCTATATTCGAGGCCCGCCTCCACCTGCAGGCACCCGCCTGCACCTCCTCCCTGGTGGCCTAGTGCCCATCTGCATCTGTTAGAACTGTCTGCCTTTTATCTCTTTTCATTATTTTTTTCTGTACTGTTGCCTTTTTTGTCTCTCTCTCTCCTTTCACCCTTTTTCTGCTCCTGCGCTTTCCTTGTTCCCTGCCGCTGCTGCCTCTGCGCCCCACCCCCACCCTTAAAGCGCTTCACGGTGCTGCCCCCATGGTCCCACCCTCGTAGCTCTTCCCACCCTACTGCCACCCAGCTGACCAATCCCCCGTCCCTCCCCTTCTTTAGGGTGGCCGCTGCGCAGTGAGGGGCTACTTTCACTGACCTTTTAGCCAGTGTCCGTCCCTCCCTCCTGTGTGGCCACTACTGCTGCTACTGCTGCAGCTTGTCTCCTTACAGAGTCTGCCGCCTCCACCCAGTGGCACCCGCCTGCACCTCATCGCTGGTGGCCTAGTGGCCATCTGCATCTGTCAGGTCTGTCTGCCTTTTATCTTTTTTCACGGACCATTTGTCTGCCACCATTCCCACATCAACTTCTCTGCATACCAAAAGCATGATCTCACACTGCCAGAACAGAACCCCTTCCAGACCACCTCAAGTGCATCATCCTTAACGTCCGATCCCTGCACAAACACGCTGTGGAGATTTCGGACCTGATAGAAACCACATGCCCAGACATTGCTTTTTTCACTGATCATGGACAAACACAAGATCCGGACCGGACATAGCCATTGCTATCCCGAGAGACTACAAGCTGCTAAGCAAGTACCATCCATCCAGACCGGGAGGTGGCATGGCCATCGCCCACAAGACCACCCTCAGACTGACAATAAACATGTAGGAATTCACCCCCATCATCGAGCACCTTCAATTTCAAGTGCACACCACCCCTAAGACCACCACCTGAGGCACCTGCATTTACAGACCACCTGGACCACAGCCAGCATTCAGCCATGCCATAATCAACTTCATAACCACCCACCACTCACCTCCAGCAACTACATTCTCCTCAGCAACCTCAATTTCCATTTGAACGATCTAAGTGACCGAAGCACCTCAACACTACTTGAGAATCTGGACAAAATCGGGCTGAAGCAACTGGTCACCTCACCAACGCACACCACTGGACAAACTCTCGGCCCCATTTTATCTGCCAGTAGCAACGTCACCATCATCGACTCAACCTCACTACACTGGACTGACCACCACTGCATCCATTTTTCCATTTCCATGCCCTCAATGCACACTCACTCAATCCGCCCCGCCTACAGGAAAAGGAACCAGATCTCAGATGAGCAACTCATCAACACCCTCAGCAACTCACCGCCCGACACAACAGATGCCAACACCTCCGCTTGCAACCACCACAAATGGATCACCAAATGCGCTGACACCCTAACCCCTCTCTGGACGACCACAGAGACACACTCCTTCACGAAAGCCAGTTGGTTCACCCCTGCACTCCAGGAATCAAATCGTTCATGCAGGAGGTTGGAGAAGATGTGGAGAAACAGCAAATCCCCCTAAGACCTTGCAACCTTCAAAACCACCACAAGATCACACCACAGCCTCATCAGGACCACCAGGCAATCCACCCTGCAGGACTGCATTAAATCAACCACACCCAACACAAAATAACTTTTTAACCTCATCAAATAATTTGCCAAACCACAAGCCGAGACCACCAGCATCCAGGATCTCTGTGACAGATTGGCCACCTTCTTCCACCTGAAGATCAAAGACATCTACGACAGTTTCAGACCCCAGGACGATCTGAGCTCACCAACAACACCCCTACCAGGATCTGCGGAATCCTGACTACTCCTGCATGCCTGGATCCCCCTTCATGACAGATAAGAACCTCTCCATCATGAGCAGCATCTACTCTGGAGCCCCAACAGACCCCTGCCCACACTAAATCTTCAACAAGGCAAATGCCTCAATCGCGCCTGAACTCTGCAAGACCATCAACTGCTCCTTAGAATCAGCAACCTACCCCGAGAACTTGAAGCCTGCCAAGGTCCGCCCACTACTGAAAAAACTCACAGCCAACCCAATAGACTTAAAGAACTATTGCCCCATCTCATTGATGCCCTTCCCAGCCAAGGTTGCAGAGAAAGCAATCAACACTCAGCTACGCCAATACATTGAGGACAATAACATCCTGGATGTCTCCCAATCAGGATTCAAAACTAACCACAGTACCGAAATTGCCCTGCTTGCCACCATAGAAGAGATCCGCTCCCTCCTTGACTGCGGAGAAACATCAGCCCTCTTACCACTTGATCTTTCAGCCACCTTCGATACAGTGTCTAACTACACCCCGTGTGTCAGACTCCACGCAACAGGCATATGTGGCAAGGCCTCTGATAGACACACTCCTTCCTGGCAGGCAGAACACAGAAAGTCAGGCTCCCACCACACCTGTCAGAACCCACCATCAGCTGTGGAGTACCCCAAGGATCATCGCTGAGCGCCACGCTGTTCAACATCCACATGATCCCTGTTGCCCCAATTGTCGGAAACTATGGTGTGAATATCATCTCCTATGCTGCTAACACCCAGCTGATCATCTCCCTGACTGAAAACCACAGCCAAGAAGAATTTCAGGGATGAGGGAGAGCTGCCTCAAGCTGAACTCCAACAAACCTGAGATCTTCATCCTCAAACCCTCCCCATCAGCCTTGGATGACTCCTGGTGGCCCTCAACCCTTGGCAGGCCTCCACCCCTACTGACCATGCATGAAACCTCAGTGTAATCCATAACTCAAAGCTCACCATAACCAGATAGATCAACTCTGTCACCTCCACCTGCTTCCACATCCTCTGACTCCTACAGAAGATCTACATATGATACCAAATGACTGCTAGAAAACTGTGACACACACACACTTATCACGAGCAGACCAGACTACGGCAACACCCTCTATGCTGGAACTTCCAAGAAGAACCTGAACAAGCTGCAACAAATTCTGAATGCCGCTGCCAGACTAGTCCTAGACATCCCACACCAAGAACACATCACAGAACACCTGAAAAACCTCCACTGGCTCACCGTCGAGAAGAGGATCAACTCCAAACTCCTCGTCCATGCCTACAGAGCCATCCACAACAGCGGACCTAGCTACCTCAACCACCGCATCACCTGGTACTCCCCTTCTAGACCTCTCCATTCCTCCCAGCAGTAGCTCTGCACAAGTGGCAGAATTGGTAGCTCTTACTGGGCATGCCATGTTTCTGCGAGACTGAGAGTCACAATCTATACTGACAGCCAATATGGATTTGGAATTGTTCTTGATTTTGGTCAATTATGGTCACAAAGAGGTTTTCTGACTTCTACCAGTAAGAAATGGCGACAAGATAAAAGAATTGTTGTATGCAATACAGTTACCTGAAGAAATTGCCGTGGTAAAATGTAGTGCACATCAAAAGGCCCAAGATTACATCTCACTGGGAAATGGATATGCAGATGTTCTCTGCATAAAGAAGTTTTCGGCTGTTGGAGGATCTTTTTTATACCTGGCACCAAAAGGTTGGAACATCTTACCTCCTCACCTCAGAGAGTCGCTGCTGCAGTTCAGTAAGGTCCTCAAGACCTGGCTCTTCAACTGATCTCTGATGACACACCCCTCAGCACCTTGAGACCCTATGGGTCAGTAGTGTTCTCTAAAATACAAGATTGGTTGATTACAGACAGTGTCAGCATCCTCACTGTCTGTGGTTGGTAACTGCTTCTTCATAGAGACAACAATGACCTTTTTTCAGCCTTGGGGACAGCTAAGCAAGTCAAACTCACACACCTATCCAGCATTTTTCCTTGGTAAGTTTGTATCCTGGGCGATCTTTTAGTCCAGTTCCAGGCATCACTCTGCGTGCGTCTCTGTAGCATGACTCCTATTCTGGGCATTTCCCACATTGGCAGCTTGTCCAACTCATGCATCTTCTTTACCCTGAACTCCTTGCTTAACATGGGAAACATCACAAATGCAACAAGACGGATTTACCGCGATGCCGTCACCACGATTACCGGAACAAGGACTCCCTCTTTCTCTGCCTTAACCTTGCATGTGCTGAACAACGCACATGCATGATAAAGGCAGAGAAAAAGGGAGAGTGCATCGGGAGAGGACGCAGTCAGGTAAGTGGGGCTGAGGGTAGTTTTTAGGGGTGGGCGGGTGTCTGGGTGAGGTAGAGTTATTTTTTTTTTAAACATGGGGTCGGGGTAGTTATTTTTGTTTTTAAGGGGTGGGGGTGGAGGATTGGTTTAGTTATTTTTTTCCTAAGGGGCAAGGGTGGGGGGTTGGGGTAGTTATGTTTTTAGGATGGGTAGTGGGGGTTGGGGTAGTTATGTTTTTAGGGTGATGGTGGGGGTTGGGTAGTTATTTTTTTAGGGCAAGGGGGTTTGGGGTAGTTATGTTTTTAGAGTGGGTGGTGGGGGTTGGGATAGTTATGTTTTTAGGGCGAATGGATTAAGGTAGTTATGTTTTTAGGTTGGGTGGGAAGGTCTGGGCAGTTATGTTTTTAGGGTGGGTGGGGCGGCCGGGTATTTGTGTTTTTAGGGTAGGTGGGGGGGTCAGGGTACTTGTGTTTTTACGGTGGGTGGGGGGCATGGTAGTTATGTTTTTAGGGTGGGTAGGGTCGGGATAGCTATGTTTTTTTATTCAGGGTAGTTATGTTTTTAGGGCGGGCGATGGGGTCGGGGTACTTGTGTTTTTAGTGCGGCTGTGGGGTCAGGGTAGTTATGTTTTAAGGGGGTGGCGAGGGGTTGTTGTAGTAGTGTTTTTCAGGTGGGTGGTGGGGGGTCGGGTAGTTATGTTTTTCAGGTGGGTTGGGGGGCGGGGTAGTTATGTTTTTATGGCAGGTGGGGGTGGGGTAGTATTGTTTTTAGGGCGGGTGGTGGGGGTCGGGGTACTTGTGTTTTTAGGGCAGGTGGGGGGTGGGGTAGATATGTATTTAGGCCGGGTATGGGTGTTGGGTAGATATGTTTTTAGGGCAGGGGGTCGGGTAGTTATGTTTTTAGCGTGGTTGGGGGTGGCATGCTAGAACCACGCATGCCATTCCCACACATGCCTTTACTAGGCATTCTTTCACAACTCGTTGTTCTGACCACGTTGTTCAGGCATGCATGATTCACGCATGCATTGTTCCATCATACATCCGCTTAACATATTTTCTTGTGAACTTGCTAATTTTGGTGTCTTATTTCATTTTATTGGTTTGGACTTGGTAGCTTCTGGGATGCTTGACCATGATCTACTGTGGAACCCGTATGTATGCTGGCCTTTTATGATATTTTTGTACCCTTCACGAACATCGTTTTGATTTATGACTTTGATTCTCTATGTGGATAATTGCAGGTTGCTCTCCCACTATTATTTATGATTACTGCACACTCTATTATCAATTTAGACAGTGATGATGTGATTTATGGGTTATTTTCCTATATGTTCTTTAAAATATCACTGATGGATTACTGTTCTTTATTCACTACCCATTACTATCCTGTGACCACTGTTTTAATTTGACTATATATTTAATAAATTTTTTCTTCTCAAACATGTCTTGGCAGACATAACATCTTCTCATGTATGATATCTATGAATTGAATTGTCAACATGGTAGACTTAGGCTTTATATGTTCTTGTCTCCATATGGTATTTTCTGTGCCCGGTTCAGCATTTGGCTTTGTTCCTATCAATATGCACTAAATATGTTTATCATCATCATCATCATTTAACTTTATTTCGGTGAGTAAAAACAAACCATTAAAGTACAGTACACAACAAAGAAAGAGAGGACTTCTAAAAGCACGGAGGTGATAAAAAAAAAATAAGATAAAAGTACAATTAAAAGGAACAAGACAGGTTTTTAAAAAACAAACAGGAAATAAGCAGTCAAATAAACATCACTTAATATAATGAAAGGCAATACTCAAAAATGAAAATAATTCCCTAAATCAGCACTAGTTAAAAAATATAATACACCAATATCTGAATACTGTGGAGCAATCACACAACCAATTTGAAAAATATAAATAGATAAGTCTAAAAATGAGTTCCCCACTCTTGCTCCTTGAAGTTGCTGAACTCAGATATCATAATAATACAAGAATTTTCCCCTTTTTCCCCCCATTAAGAAAACTGTCTGGGTGGATTGTTTTCGCTTTAAAATTCTCACGGCATAAAATAAGGGAACAGTTCCATAGGTCTATAAATAATCCATAAGGACCCAAGCCAAAATCCATGTCCTGTACAAAAAGAAGCTACAATCATACATCCAAGTCAGATAAATATGCATAAATAGTACTAAACAATAACTACACCATTTTATCCCTTAAATTTGCTAATCTCAACCTCCAGATAGACTCGAGAAAACTTGCCACTGGTAGAGCTATCTTGACGGACGGGTCGCTTTTTAAAATTCTCTCAGCATGGGGACAGGATCTAACTCCTAATTGTTTTAAAAGCGGGATGAGCCAAAGTGCTCTTTGTTTGTGATATGCTTGACAGTGGAAGAAAACGTGTGAAACAGTTTCTGCACTTTTACCACCCATCGGGCAACCTTTAGATCTATTAGTTGAACTGGACCATTTGTACGTAAGGCAGCACAGGGGGAGGGACCCAATCCTAAACCTGATAAAAAGGGCACGAGCAAATGGAGATAACTTTGCATCCAAAAAGGGCTCAAATTCGTAATGGCATTTAACAAGTAAAAAATTGTCGGACATGGACAATGGAATAGAACCAGGAAATTGTACAACCTGAACATTATGCCAATAAGCATCCTTTAACAGCTGTGCAGCATTTTTAGGAATAGAAATAGGATCATGACAATAGGAACCTAACCCCAGATGGGAAAAAGATTGTTCAACGAATACACACCATTTAGGTTTAATACTAAAATCACGGCCCACCACTTTTAGGAGGCCACACCGAAAAGGTGTTAGGGCATCAGTTGTCCACAGCCGAATCCAAAACAGCAGGGGCCTTAGGGCTGCAATCTGTGAGATTGAGAAAAGATTTAGGTCCAGGTGAATGGGCAAAGATGGGGTACTCGATGGAACCTTTAGCATCATTTTTAAAAACTGGTTTTCCGCGCTAGCCAGATTCGCCAGATTACAATGGCCCCAAAGTTCGGCTCCATATAGGGCGGCCCCCCTAGCTTGAGCTTTGTATATTTCCAATGCAGGAGATATTGCGAATTTCGGGGAACTAGAGGCAAATCTGACAATTCCACCTGCCCTCTGCTTCAGGCATAATAAAGATTTATGGCGCTGGGCATGCCAAAGATGTGATTCTTCCACTTTGATACCTAGATAATCAAAGGTACCCACCCTTTCCAAAGGGACATCATCTAAATATACAGGCCTCTTCATTTTCTTCCTACTATCTCCAAAAAACATGTATTTTGTTTTTGCTGAATTAATTGATAACCCATGGTCAGTGCAGAACTCCAGGAATTTGGAGAGCAGCCTAGAAAGGCCCATAGCAGTACGTGATAGCAATAGGGTATCATCTGCAAACAGAAGACAGGGGATCTTCTGCCCGCCCAGACTAGGGGCATCACTTTGACAGTCTAAGAGATATGGCAAACAGGCATTAATAAACAAAAGAAATAAGGTGGGTGCCAAGACACAGCCTTGCCTCACGCCCCGTGTAGTTGGGAAAGCAGGCGTCAGATCGCCAATGGAACCCCAGCGGACTTTAGCACAATTATCAGAATAAAGATCCTTGATAATATCAATCATGGAACCCGGAACACCGGTGGTACTAAGGAGCTCCCAAAGCTTGGCACGCGGGACCAGGTCAAACGCAGACTTCAAGTCTACAAAGGCCACAAATAAATGGCCTTTGTCTGCATCTACGGTCTTCCACTTGATGGTGATGAATCGGAAGATCTGATCGATAGTGCTGATCTTGTCCCTAAATCCTGCCTGGAGATGGCTTAAGACCTGATTTTTCATTATCCATTGTTTTAAACTAGTTAGCAACTGGTACGAAAAGATTTTCTGCAAGTTGTCTAATAGACTGATAGGCCTATAATTCCCAGGGGAGATCTTGCCTCCTTTTTTATGAACGGGGACAATAATTGCCATCTTCCACGAGAGCGGATAGGAACGAGATGCCATGGCAGTGTTTGATACCCTGTTTATAAAACGGGTCCACACAGATAGGTCTGATTTGTACAGATCTGAGGGAATACCATCTTGGCCAGGGGCCCTACCAGATCTTTGTGCGCAAATTGCCATCTCTGTTTCTTTTAGGGTGAAGGGCGGCATTTCAGGCTGGCACAGTGCATTATCTATGGGAGTATCATAAAGCTCCGTCCGAGAGCCGTACAGTTCACGAAAATAAGAGAGCCAGGTTCCTGCGTCGATATGACATTCAGTAGTGGATGACAGGCCTGGGTCGCTACGCGCAACCAAAGTCCAAAAGAGCTTGGCGTCGCGAGAGCTAGCAGCCGCCGCCAGACACTCCCATAAATGCTCCTCGTATTTTAGTTTTGATCGAGTGAGAGTAGACACATAGGGGGTCATTCTAATCTCCAAGCGGGAACCGCCAGAAGACCGTACTGCGGTCAAAAGACCGCGGCGGTCATTCTGAGTTTCCCGCTGGGCTGGCGGGCGACCGCCAGAAGGCCGCCCGCCCAGCGGGAAACCCCCTTCCACGAGGATGCTGGCTCCGAATGGAGCCGGCGGAGTGGAAAGGGTGCGACGGGTGCAGTTGCACCCGTCGCGATTTTCAGTGTCTGCTATGCAGACACTGAAAATCTTTGTGGGGCCCTGTTAGGGGGCCCCTGCAGTGCCCATGCCATTGGCATGGGCACTGCTGGGGCCCCCAGGGGCCCCACGACACCCGTTCCCGCCAGCCAGGTTCTGGCGGTCAAAACCGCCAGAACCAGGCTGGCGGGAAGGGGGTCAGAATCCCCATGGCGGCGCTGCCTGCAGCGCCGCCATGGAGGATTCTTCAGGCCAGGGGAAAACCGGCGGGAAACCGCCGGTTTCCGTTTTCTGACAAATTGGCCTGGATGCACCGCCAGCCTGTTGGCGGTGCATCCGCGGTCCCCGGCCCTGGCGGTCTACAGTATGACCGCCAGGGTCGGAATGACCCCCATAGTTCTTTCTCGCATGTGTAATGTCGTCCCGATTCTTTGCCTTTAAGGCCTCAGATAGAAGATACTTGGCCACCCGGCACTCTTTGTCAAACCATTTGCACCTAGGAGCAGAAGATTTTGTTTGGGATTTTGAAGGTTTAGTGAAGAGCTCCTTAAGTTCCGCAAAAAACCCCACATGGGCGGACAAAATTTCTGAAGGAGATAATGCAATGGAGTCCTCAAAAAGTTGGTGACGGGTCATCATAATGCCAAGCTTATGGTTCAGTAAGTCAGATTTCAAAAATGAGGGCCACTTTACCGCGAGCTTATTAGTGGAAAGTTTTGACAGAACACTTCGGCCAGCCAAACCAGCGGGTTGATCAAACAGGGCTACGTTATATGCAATTTGCAGGGGGGGGGGGTCACTAGTGCGGGGAAGACCACCTCTACATTAGTTATGAAATGCCAAACTTGTAAGTCCAAAATGACATAATCCAAGCAGCTACTATAATTACCTCTGAAAAAAGTGGGCCTAGCAGGGTTATCATTTGGAAATCGGCCATTTCCAAAACAGAGGCCGTAGGTAAGTGCAATGTCTATTATCTGAGACACCCTAGGGGAAGGAGTGAGTGGCGTAGGATGAAGCTGTAGAGGGGCAATGTTCCACACTACGTCCTCATCCTGAGTGGACTCAGCAAAGGCTGAGCCAAACTCAAATTGGGCGTTAAGATCACCAGCAATAATGACTCGATATTTAGAATGGAATTCTGAAAGAACATTATGCAAGCGATAAATGGTATCAGACTGTTGGTTAAGGGAGCCTGGTCGGTTATAGATATTAATACACAGCACAGGGGTACTAGACCTAGGCTGTAATACTATGGCTAAAATATCACAAGAATCAACAGCAATTTCCTTGACCCTAACCATCTCAGACATCTTGACCCAGATACATAGACCCCCAACCGCCCTCCCCCTGGGGGATTGAGTTGCCTTTTTTACAAAAGAACGATAACCTTGCCTATGCATACCACCCATTGCCCAAGTTTCCTGGAACATGCAGATAGAGTAAGATTCCACAAAAGCCCCCCACTCCGGATCAGGCAGTTTGCTCTTAATACCCGCCACATTCCAGGACAGCAAATACCCTTCAGAAGTTGGAGTGTTACAAGTGAGCGTACCAAAATCAGAATCCGTAATTAGTTTAGAATTAACTATAGGAGTACAGAAAGAAGCACTTGGGTTAGGACCACCTGGGCTGCTTAAAGGTCTTTGAGACAATACAAGTGGACCACAAGGTATGCAATGATTAGGGAAGAGTAGTCAGTCAACATCAGATGTATCCCCTATAATAACGGGGTCTTGGGAACCACTATGTTTGGGATTGTGAACCAAAGCAGCCCCATCAACCGGGAAAGGCAACAAGCCAGACTTAGGAGCAAGAACTGGAACACTGCGGGGGCTTCCTATGGGCCTAAGAGGATGTGCAGGCAAGATCTTGTGGCCAATAGCAGGCAGGCGTTTGCGGAAATGTATATCAAAATCAGTTCTTAGCGTATTGCGGGCTTCCATCTGCAAAAGTCCCCTAACTAATTCGGGGTTAGTGAGGTTAATTTTGATGGTATCACGGCCACCGGGACAACCACGTACTCGAGAAGCAAAAACAATGTCAGAATGAATGATAGAAGCACAGCCCCTGGTGTGACGAATCCAATATGCCACCTTGTTGACAAGGGAGGAGGTATCTTCTCTGATATGAGATGTAAGAGGAGGAACATTGCACAAATAAATACAATTTGAATTATCCACGTGAGTAGAAGGGGCCATAACTTGACCAAAGTCAAAAGAGGAGGGTGCTGAACGTACTGCCGAAGTGGCCGGTTGGATCCTATGGCCTGGCTTATTAGTGGGGCCCTTGTTGTGGTCCTCAATTGTTGAAGAAATAGCAGGCAGTGCAACCGGGCCCAAAGGACAAGAAGATTGTACCTGCACAGGAGTCAAAGTACGGTGAGGAGGTGAATCAATTTTTTTTAAGAGATTGAGAACCTCAAACAATATACCCTTTAGCTCCCCGACTTCACGTTTTAAGCTAGAGACTATAGTTAGTACGTCTTCTCCTGGAGGGTCAAAGGGAGTGATAACATGTGAAGATATCGGAGGTTGGTTGGCACCCACCGAGTCAGCCTGGTCTAAAGTAGAAAAGCGATTAGCGCAAGGGATGCCACTGAGAATGAGATCGTAAGAAGTGGCATCTAAGTTGTCCAATAGACTTGGGGGAGTCAAAGATTTAGGCAAACCCAACTGACTAGGCGATACAGAGACTTGCACAGGGGATTTGAAGGGCTGGGGATCGAAAGAAAGGTTAGGGTCTGCTGTTAGGAACGGGAGTGAAGTCCCAGATTCAGTCTCTTGCAGGCCTTGCTCTCCTTTTCCTTAAGAATAGATTCCACCTCCTCAATTAAGTTATCAATTTCTCTTGAGACGCAGTTTGAGTGGACTTGCGCTACTTGATTAAGTTTTAGGTTTTTAGATTTAGCACCTGCAGCATCAGGACTGGTGCGTGCCTTACGCTTCCCCATGCTTGGCAAAGGAAATATGTTTATAAATGTGCCCTAATGTATTCTCCATACTTATACTCCAACTGTATGTTATTTTGCCTTCAATATTCTGGACTTTGTATTCTTGTTTCTTTCATGGTTTCTTTACATTGACTTTCTTCCTTCTTTTATTACTGGTGCATGTTAGATCTGGCAGCATTTGGTGTTTCCCCCCTGTGTTGTTGTCTTCTGACCTGTTTTTATGGAATTCTAGACTCGGTTTTTGCTGGTTTATTGTCTCTGAACACTTTGCCACTGCTGATCAGGGCTAAAGTGCTCTCTGTGTAAATTGTATTAGTGTTTGAGTTATCTAGTATGTCCCTAGTAAAGTGCACTAGAGGTGCCCCAGACCTGTAAATCAAATGATGCTAGTAGGCCAGCAGCACTAATTGTGCCACCCACCTGAGTAGCCCTGTAAACATGTCTCAGATCTGCCTCTGCAGTATCTCTGTGTGCAGTTTTGCTCTGCCAAGTGGACCTGACAAAGTGTACCCACTTGCCAGGCCCAACCCTTCCCTTTTAGTACGTGTAAGTCACCCCTAAGGTGGGCCCTCGGTAGCCCATGGGCAGGGTGCAGTGTATTTAAAAGGTAGGACATATACTGAGGTGTTTTTACATGTCCTGATAGTGAAATACTGCCAAATCCGGTTTTCACTATTTCAAGGTCTATCCCTCCTATAGGTTAACATGGGGACTGCCTTTAAATATCTTTTAAGTGTAGTTTCCCATTGGGAGCAGATAGAGATGTGGGGTTTGGGGTCTCTGAACTCACAATTTAAAAATAATCCTTTTTGTAGAGCTGGTTTTTAGGTTGTCTGTTTGAAAATGCCACTTTTAGAAAGTGGGTGTTTTCTTGCTTAACCATCCTGTGCCTCTGCCTACCGCTTCTAAGTCAGACTTACAGTTGGGCTGTTTGTGATTTTCCTCTAGACAGTGGCGCAAAGGGAGCTGAGGTGTGTTCTGCATATCCTGAGGAGTCTCTCTGGCCTAAGAGTGGTGGGAGGAGCTGACACCTGCACCTAAATAGGACTGGACCTGCCTGCAAAAAGTAGTCTCCCCCTCCTGGAGAGTATCTGGGACAGACCAGGACAGAACTGGATCTTGTGAGGAGGAAAGATCTGCCTTTGATGTTTGCCTGCTTTAAAGGCCAGAACTAGTATAAGTAGTGGACCCAAAACCCCTGACTTTCAGAACACTTCTTGATCAAGAGGAACCTCTACCAAGGAGAAGAGCTGAAGAGTTAGAGGGGGAGTAATGTCCCTTTCCTGTGTTTTCTTTGCTCAGTTGGCCTGCAGTTGTTGCTTCTGCCTTAAAGAAGACTGGACTTTGCTGTGTATCCTACTTGTGAAATTTCTACAATGCTTGAGGTATAGCTTGCCTCCTGTTGGAAGTCTTAGGGATATCAAATACTTCAAGTTCATCTGCCTACAGCACTATGTACTGTGTGTTTTGTGCTACAAAGAAAAACCACCACAATGTCGTCAACTATGCTGCTGCCTGCATGTGACCTTGCTATGCTGCATGGAGCTGTGCCCTGCTTCGCACCGCAACGCTGGTCTCACCGACGCCACCACCGGATGCTGTCACCGAGCCACTGCTTGCACTGTGACCTGTGGGCCCCACACTCCTCATCTCCTCATTCACACAGCAGCCTTAGTATCCCCAAAAACAATGCTGTACACTGACAACAACGCTGCTGCCTGAACTGTGGCCTGAGGACAACGCTCATGAGGCACTCAAAGCACTGTCCTGTCCCGCACTGCAGCCCAGTTCCACTGATGCCAGTGCCATCAACTCAAGCATCATCTACAGACACCCCTGTCGGCACCGTGACCCGTGGGCGCCACACAGAGCCCGGCCGGCATTATGTTGCCACCTTGGGCATACCGATGACAGCACTGCAACAATGATGGCACTGCTGCCTGCACCGTGACCTGGAGACACCACATGTTGCACCACCCTGCTTCACAATGCAGCCCTGGTCTAACCGATGCCGCAGGACACCTTGCAGACAGTTGCCTGCACTGTGACCAGTGAGCACCACATGTGGCACCATCCTACTTTGCACCACAGCCCTGACGCCATCAATGACAGTGCGACCTGACTTCGTCTTCAGCCTGGAGTTCGATCTGCAACTTGTGTAACTTCAAGGGTCTGACGTCCTCTGCACTGACCTTCTGAATAGACGCCTGCCAACACCTGCTGAGACCAGTGGTGCCACTCTCCAGATTTCATTATGAGGATCACAATGCTCTATATTTCCAAGATACTGTTTGCGGGTCTTCCTAACACCGTAGCTGGCCTTCGGCACCGCGGTTTGCCTGAACTCTTGGATTTGTTGTTCACAATCCCATGATAGCCCCAGACAGTGCTATTGACTTCAAGGAAGTGTATTTTTAAGTAATTCTTGCAAAATTCATATCTTTATTACTGCATGTTGGAGTTTTCTCATTTTGGTCTTGTTTTACACAGATAAATATTGGCTATTTTCCTAAAACTGGTGTGGTGTCCTTTTGTAGTGTTTTTACTGTATTACTGTGTGGTATGTGCAAATGCTTTACACATTGCTTCTGAGATAAACCTGACTGCTCATGACAAGCTATGAATGGGGCGAGCAGGGGTTATCCTAGCTGGGTATTTCCCTTACCCTGACTAGAATGAGGATTCCGACTTGGACAGGGTGTAAATCGACTGCCATTTCTAACAGTAGACTTGTTCTCTCTCCGTTACTTTTTCTGTACTACTTATTTCTGTAATTCCTGTATCCCTGGCCTTACTTATCTGTTTTTTCATCTTCATTGCATGCTTTTGATGTGTGATGGAGTGTGTTACCAACCTTGAAAAAGCCCCAGGCTTCCACACCATGAAAGAGGTGAAACACATACTAGCTGTTTTTCTTTAGGGGATCGAAAATCTTGGAATATTGAAGGATCCCCTTGCACATTAATAAATACAGTAATAATGTTGCCACCATTTCGGGACTGTGTCGAAATTTCTCACATCAGTTTGGATTATTCCATTATCTATTAATGAGATCAGTTGGGTCCTTACACACTCCAGGATATAATGTATGAATGGGTTAGAGGGTTCCCATTTCTAGGAGCAGACTGAACAACAGATTTTACCCTATTCATAGAAGTGGCAATGTTTGGGAATTCAACCCTTTGTCCTTTCTTGCTGATTTATGAATAGCCTTAGCCTCACATAAAGACAAACTGGATGTGACCCCTAAACAATTCCTAGACCATCAATTAAAATGTCATTTGTCAGTAAAGCTCAGTTAATACATCAAGAACCCTTACTAACACTGATTTACAAGCTGCATGCCATGTTGCTTCTGCTGTCTAATGATTAACTACTGCTGGAGCATTTTCATCCTTCGCCGGAATAAATGCTCATCTAGTCCGACAGACTTTTGGGCCCTGCTAAGAGTATGGTAGAATGGTTAACACCATTTGCCATTCAAGCCAATAAATTACACAGTAGGACGCATTTGGCCATACAAGGAATACTCCAGTCAGGAATAAAGTTAAAGGCAATATATATTACAAACTCAAGCTCAATGTCATGTAGACTGCAATCAAAACAAAATGATAAAGATAAAAATCATGAAGGGTTGCCCAAGGCGATGATATAGGTTAAGCCGAACTAACATTAAAAGAACTAAGCGTTCAATAAGAAAAGTACAAAACATTAGTAAAAGTAGTTGTGATATAGGAAATCACATGTTGCTGAGGCTTAGCAAGCATCAGTAAGTTTTAAATCATCAAAGTGTAATTTTGCTGGGCACAGGATAACCTTACAGTTGGCTGAATCAGGGAATCACATGTGTGGGGCTAGACACGTAGGCAAAAGACAAAAAAGACAAAAAGGGCAAAAAGAGTTAGGAAAAAATAAATCTCAGGCAACAAGGTACGAACTGTGGTGGGAAAAGAAAGGTAAAAAAGGAAAGTGTCAGCATGTCAGAAGCTCAATCAAGAGTTTTCTGCAAGTGTTAGGAAGAAAATCTCTAAATCTGAAAGGGGCATCTCAAAGTGGCAATGTGGAGAGGACGATCCCTCTCCAACGGGCTCAGCAAAAGAGAGTTGCCCATGATAACATCGACTCAACAAATGGTGAAACTGCAGGCCTGGAGGTAGTGGAAGGGAAGGTATTGCAGAGACCATGACTGCATGAAGTGGTGTAAATGAAAGGAGCAGATGCACACACAAAGTCACGGCCATCTTGCCCATGTTCATCGGCATCAGACGAGGCTAAGTACTATTGAGCCCTGCATTTGTTTTTAAACCAGTTTCATGGAGCAAAAAGCAACACAGAATAAAGCAACATCCAGGCCACACCGTAATGCATTGGTGGTGTATGGCTATGTTTTCCTCCCTATATCTATACGGATGCTCACAGAATAAATAAGAAATGGCCTAATTTACTAGGCCCTAGTGGCACACTGCGCCACCACAGCGTCAGTTTTTGGACACTCCAGTGGTGCAGTGTGACAGCCCATATATACAAGGCCATGCAAAGGCAGCTTGCATGGCTTTTCATGGCCTTGTAAATATGGACTCCTTTCATGCATAACACTGCATGTTCGGAAGGTGTTGCCATGGGTGTTCTCATGCAACACCCATGGAACCTGAAGGAATCTGACTCATTCCCAGATTTACAGGTCTGGGAATTCATCAGATTCCCACGCTACCTCAGGTGGCATAACTGGGAGGAATATCTTTATTTTCCCCATTTTGTCATCTTTCTATATGTGCTGCATTCTGCCGCAGACTTAGAAAGAGGAAAACCCCTCTTCTGATTATTTTTGTGAAGAAAGGTGTCCCTTTCTGCACACAAAAAATCATCCCGACAATGCAGACACCCTTGCACCATGGTTCAAGGGTGTCTAGTTGGAGCATGCAGCAATTTGTACCCCAGCGCAGGGGAAGAGGGCAGGAATGTGTTGTATCTTGTAGATACGGCACATTTTTGCCCTTTCTTGGTAGTGCAGGGCAGCACAGCAAGGCACTTGCTGTGCCACCCTGCGCCACGGGCCTTGTAAATGAGGCCCATAGGGAGTAACGGATACCCAGATCTTCTAAAGTTCAACTGTGCCTGGCTATCAATAAGTCCATTTCAATAATATCACCAGTGATGTGCCACAAGAAGGTGAAAAATACATTATTCCGTGCATGTGAATTTCCAGCAACAAAAGAGGTAAGGGGTGCATAGAACGAAAAATAAAAATTCTAAATTATTTTTATTTTTTAGCCACTTAAAAATGATTCGATTAGCACTGAGAATTGTTTTATTTTTTACTTCCAAAGAAATCATTTCATTCACAACTTCCAAAATCAAGGATTACATACTTCCTCTTCAGAGAGGCGTCTGAAGTGCTGGTTGTCAGATTAGAGGGAGCAGAAAGCAGCGCCTCATTGAACAGGAGAAGGGACGGTGTCATGGTGGTGTTCTCATGAACAAAGGGCGTGTATTGACTGGGGATGTGAGCCGTGGTAGATCTCTTTCTCAGCACATTGCAGACAGTGACTCAGCAAACATTGCTGTTCTAAAAAGCATGACTAAGCAGCCCACACCCACTTAGAAAACAGCTGGCAACATGAGCTAGCTTGATTAACGCCTAGGAAACAAAAAAAAAAAGGCAATGTTTGACTTTAGATTCCTTTGAACATGTACAGTTTGTTCTCAAGATAGGGAAGCTGAGAAAAAACGATTGATATTAGCACACATAACGTGCAAAACGAAATGTGGGTTGCAAAATATACTCCATTCTCATTAGGATCATAGGCAAAAAGGCACCAAAGTTAATCCCCAGCTCTTTAGTTTGAAACACGACTGTGCTTGTGGAACGAGACGCGCGATCATAAATATTGTTTTCAGAAAACAACTATTCCGGAGAACGATCATTTGACAGATTCAGTCTCACCGCAGGGCAGGGTGCTTGCTCTCAATACCAGCGGGCAGATAGCATGTTTAACAGGTTCTCAGGTCTTAAACACTCATCTCGCGGAAAGAGAGAAAATGCAAAACGTTCTTGCAACAGTCAGACTGGCATTCATGTGCATATACGTGCGTGCTGGTTTAGACACGCATTGCTGGCAGGGTTGTGACTTGCAGTGCATGTGCCCTCATCCTGTCAATTGCTTGTGTTCCCCAGGGGGGACCTAGACTAGAAGTCCAAACTGGACTGTTCTTAGTGGAGGGGGGTCAAGACTGATTTGTATAGGGCTGGGTTCAAACTCAATAGGAACCTCGTGCTATGTTGCTCAGAGGCAGCAATAAAGCAGTGCTTTTGCACATCGATTAAAATGCCATGAAGGAAAATCCAGCTTGATGTTTAGTCCAGCATTCAAAACTGCTGTATTTCCAAATGTGTATATTGTAAAAATAAAACTCTAGCAGGATAGATTCATCAACATAGTCATCATCAACATTGTCACACACTAACTCATTAATTTTTATTACCGAAAAAAGAAAATGTAAACTGATTTTTTTTCATACATGAACATGTTGGTGTGTTACATCTTAACCATGATATTGCTACAATCCTGCTACAGCTTCTTTTTCCGATATTCTGTTGTCAGCGGTGGCTGCCACAATTCTCAAGGGGAGAGGTGGGCAGGGGG
Organism: Pleurodeles waltl; assembly: GCF_031143425.1. NCBI lineage: Eukaryota > Metazoa > Chordata > Amphibia > Caudata > Salamandridae > Pleurodeles > Pleurodeles waltl. Next base: position 534,848,654 of record NC_090436.1, read on the forward strand.
TGGGGGAGGAGGGTTGAAATAAAAAACAAACATTACCTTTCTGATGCCGCCTGCCTCCCTCCTTTTCCCTCTCGATGGTGTTGGTGACCCAGCAATCCCTAGGACACACTCACAGGCTCCCCATGCAATCCTGGTTCTGCTTTCATTACCTGGGAATCCTACTCCATCTATCAGAAAATAAATATTGACACTGACCTTGACAGGGTTACATGGACAGTGGTTGAATCAGAAATAATTTTACTACTTGAATAGAGAGGATTATAGTATACCGGCTTTTTATACACTCCCTAAGATTTATAAATATGAGAACAAGCCCCCTGGAAGATCTATTGTTACAGGTTGCCAATCTGTTCTGCAACCTCTAACTGAATATGTAGAGTTTTTCATTAAACCATTTGTCATATCTACAAGATCTTATACATAGATAGCATGACTGTGATTACGCAAATAGAGGGACTGGAGTTCGACCCTTTAAGCAATATTTTGGTTACTATGGACATTTAAAGTCTAAACACTAACATTCCACAAACAGAGGCTTTAGCAGTTATTGCTACAACATTAGATATGAGACCATATCCCCATGATGTGCCTATTGACTTCTTTAAAAATTGTGCCAAGATTGCCTTAGAGCGTAATTTCTTTATGTTTAATGGGACATTTTTTGGCCAGATTAAGGGTGTGGCCATGGGGGCTGTTTTTGTCCCCAGATATTGAAAACCTGTATGAAGCCGAATTTGAAGAAAAGGTTTAATACAGTGGAAACAATCCTTAATTGAACAACATGAAACACTCGCTAAGATACATAGATGATGTTTTATTAATATGGCATGGCTCTATTACCCATCTTTTGGAATTCCATAAGTGGCTTAATGTACCGGATACTAATCTTCATTTTAATAGAATACAATCATCATTCTATTCATTTTCTTGACTTGAAAATCTTTCATGAAGATGGTCATTTGTTTGTGAGTTTATATATAAAACCAACTTCAAGGAAAACGCTTCCCAAATACACTAGCCATCACCCTTGTAATTTGAGAGATAATCTCCCATTTGGGCAGTTTTTAAGTATTAGACGTAACTGTACAAAAAAGATGAAGCAAACGTACAGTGTTCTAAATTGGTCACTAGAGGGTACCCCTACAGACTGGTTAAAAGATAATTAAAAAGACCATGGTATTATGACCGTGAGGCCCTATTACAAGTGGAGGAAAAACAAGTTCATTCTAAGGTCACATGTGTAACAACCTTTGGTACAGAGTCTAATATTACCAAAGGAATTATGCTACAAAATTGCCATTTATTAAGTGCAGGTCAGATTTATCATGACAGACCCTTATTTACTTTTAAAAGAGACAAGAATTTAAGGGATCAACTGGTCTGTGCCTACACTGATCCTGAACCAGTTTCAGTTCACTAATTATGCGGTTTGGAACCCGTTATTGTGCATTACCCCTGTGGTAATTGCAATGCATGTGGTACAACTGAAATAGTGAAAACATATAAGATTAATGATGTTAACTGGACTATTAATCATCATTCTAATTGTGGTTCCAAAAATGTGGTGTATCTTATTGAATATCCATGTACATTATTTTTCATTGGAAAAACTACCCAGGAGGTAAGGAAACGTATCACACAACATCAGTCGCACATTTGATGCAAAGTACAGAATGCCTCCCTTGTTGAACACTATTTGAAAATGTCTCATGCACAGAGTGCAATGAAATGGTTTGTGATAGAAGTTGTGAAATGACCTAAATGCAGACATGATATGGATCGCCTGCTTACAATGTGAGAAAATAGATGGATTTGGATGACCAGTACTGTGAAGGAAGGATTAACCCCTTCGCTGCCAGGCTTTTCCCCCTCAGTGCCAAGCATTTGTTTAGCTATTTGGAGCAGTTCATGCTTAGGCCCTCATAACTTTTTGTCCACATAAGCTAGCCATGCCAAATTTGCGTCTTTTTTTCCAATATTCTACTGATTCTAGAGGTACCCAGACTTTGTGGGTTCCACTGAAGGAGACCAAGAAATTAGCCAAAAATACAGCAAAAATGTCATTTAAAAAAAAAAAAATGGGAAGTAGGGGCTGCAGAAGAAGGCTTGTGTTTTTTTTCTGAAAATGGCATCAACAAAGGGTTTGCAGTGCTAACATCACCATCTTCCCAGCTTTCCGGACCAGGCAGACTTGAATCAGAAAACCACATTTTTCAACACAATGTTAGCATTTTATTGGGACATACCCCATTTTTTACTATTTTTTGCGCTTTCAGCCTCATTCCAGTTAGTGACAGAAATGGTTGTGAAACCAATACTGGATCCCAGAAAGCTAAACATTTCTGAAAAGTAGACGAAATTCTGAATTCAGCAAGGGGTAATTTTTGTAGATCCTACAAGGGTTTCCTACAGACAATAACAGGTGAAATAAAAAAAATATTGATATTGAGGTAAAAAAAACAGCAATGTTTCTCCACATCTTACTCTGTAACTTTTTCCTGCCATGTCAGATGTTTTAAAGCAATATACCGTTACATCTGCTGGACTCTTCTGGTTGTGGGGATATACAAGATCCCTAGGTACCCAGAGCCAATAAACGAGCTGCACCTTGCAATGTGTTTTCATTCTATACCGGGTACACAGCAATTCATTTGCTTAAATATAAAGAGTGAAAAATAGGTATCAAGAAAACTTTTGTATTTTCAAAATGGGCACAAGCTAAGGTGTTGATAAGCAGTGTTTATTTGCACATCTCTGAATTCCGGGGTGCCCATACTAGCATGTGAATTACAGGGCATTTCTCAAATAGACATCTTTTTTACACACTGTCTTACATTTGGAATGAAAAAATGTAGAGAAAGACAAGGGGCAATAACACTTGTTGTGCTATTCTGTGTTCCCCCAAGTCTCCCAATAAAATGTACCTTACTTGTGTGGGTAGGCCTCATGCTCGCGACAGGAAACGAAACATAGACAAATCACATTTTTACATTGAAATCTGATGTGTTTTTTGCAAAGTGCCTAGCTGTAGATTTTGCCTCTAGCTCAGCCGGCACCTAGGGAAACCTCCCAAACCTGCAAATTTTTGAAAACTAGACACCTAGGGGAATCCAAGATGGGGTGACTTGTGGGGCTTTCACCAGGTTCTTTTACGCAGAATCCTTTGCAAACCTCAAAATTTGGCCAAAAGAACACTTTTTCCTCACATTTTGGTGACAGAAAGTTCTGGAATCCGAGAGGAGCCACAAATTTCCTTCCACCCAGTGCTCCCCCGAGTCTCTCAGTAAAAATTGTACCTCACTTTTGGGGGTAGGCCTAGGGCCCATGATAGGAAATGCCCCAAAACACAATGTGGACACATCACATTTTCCCAAGGAAAACAGAGCTGTTTTTTGCAACTTGCCTAGCTTTGGATTTTGGCCTCTAGCTCAGCTGGTACCTAGGGAACCCTATCTAACCTGTGCAAGTTTGAAAACTAGACACCTAGGGGAATCCAAGATGGGGTGACTTGTGGGGCTCTCACCAGGTTCTGTTACCCAGAATCCTTTGCAAACCTCAAAATTTGGCCAAAAAAACACGTTTTCCACACATTTCGGTGACAGAAAGTTCTGGAATCTGAGAGGAGCCACAAATTTCCTTCCACCCAGTGTTTCCCCATGTATCCCGATAAAAATGGTACCTCACTTGTGTGAGTAGGCCTAGTGCCCGCGAAAGGAAATGCCCCAAAACACTATTTGGACACATCTCAATTATCAAATACAAAACTACCTGTTTTTGCGGGGGAAGGCACCTGCGTTTTTGGTCCTGGGCTCAGCAGCCATTTAGGGAAACCTACCAAACCCAGACATTTCTGAAAACTAGACACAAAAAAAACATTTTGAGGCTGACAAGTGCAGCAGAATTTTTATCAGTATAGATGAGACATTGCTGGGTGGTAGGAATTTGGGGATTCTGGCAGATTCCAGAAGGTTCCATCACAAAATGTGGGAAAAATGTGTGATTTCTATCAAAGAGTCACCACACTCAATCTATGCCACCCTCATAACCCCACAGCCAAAAGGTATCCAACCAAGGTAGAAGAATTGCAGCACGTCCCTACAATCGTATACCACCAAGAAACCAGGAGTACACTAAAAGGTTGCCAACACCCGCCATTCCAACTGTTGATTTAACCCCTTGGCAGCCAGTAATGGTTACGTCCTTGGCTACGACGCTGAGGTGCCAAGGATGTAACCGATACGTCCTCGTACGGGCTCATGGAGGGAGCGCTAGCTAATACGGCGCAAACTTAACACCATATTTATATTTTGACGCTAGACCCGTCTAGCGTCAAAATGTCAGAGTTTGCGTCATTTTCCGGATGCGTGAAACTGCCTTGCATCAATGAGATGCAAGGTAGGCTTTGCCGTCCAAACAATTACTCAAACACCCGTGCGCCATACTTATCCAACCAGGCAAAAATGACGCACGGCTGGGAAATGGACCCGAAAAATGAGGCAAAGCCCGATTTGCATCAGCTTTTAATGCCTGGGTCACTGCAGGAGTTAAAATGGGGCAACCACACCACTAGTTAAGGAAAACTCACACAAGCAACATCATTGCTCAAGAAGGACAACATGGATGTTCTACTCATGCAGCATGCCAGATGACGCAGAGCACAAGATTAACAGTAGCAGCTACCACCACACCAACGTGGACCCCAAAGGCAACGCCGAAGGCAAGAAAGGCTACTCATGACCAGAACAACCCTCCTGGGCCTCAGGGAGCATGATATCATCCTGAGGTACAGACTCAACTTGCAAGCCATGCAGCAGCTGCTGCACCAAATTGAGCTACAGTTAACAGCCAGCCTACAGACACCCCACATTATTCCACCGGAGACCAAGCTGCTAGATGTCCTGCACATTTTGGCAAGTGGCTCATTCCAAACTACGGGTGCCCTGGTTGCTGGGGTCTCATAGCCCTTATTTTCCGCCATCCTTCCCAAGGTTCTTGATTCCATCATCTCCCTCACACCCTGTCACATCAGCTTCGCCAACACACAGCAGAAGCAGCAGGTGACCAAACAGGGTTTTTAGCAAATAAATGGCTTCCCACATGTGCTTGGTGCCGTTGACTGCACACATGTCCGGAATGTACCACCTGCTGCAACCGAGCACCTATACTGCAACAGAAAGAACACCCACTCCATCAATGTGCAGGCAATTGTTAATCACCGAGAATTGTTCAGCAACATCATGGCAAAGTATCCTGGGAGTATACATGATTCCTTCATCTTCCGCGACAGCACCATCAATCAGCACTTCCAGGATGAACGATATGGCAATGGCTTTCTTGTCAATAAGTCCAGAAACGTAGTAATATACACACAGCACAGCAACCCTGTAGGACACACAAGACATACACCACTACATTGACATGTGGACAGGAAGACACTGAGGTGTGACACTGGCAGTTATGTTTGATATCCTGATGGGATTCACACCTATGGACAAATGACAGCTGCCAATAACAATAGATGCCACTGTAGAGCCACAGGGGACCAATTTACAGCCACACAGAGACAATGACATCCCTGCACTGTCAGTACAACTTGGAAGATTAGCCATTCAATATCACATAGGGCCACATAGTCAATCCCACACCCTTCCAAACAATATATACTGTTTAAGGGGTGTGCAATGTGTATTGCTGCAGGTCAAACAACATGAGACACATAGCATGATGACGCTGACTCAAATGAAGGTGACATGAAATTACTGAGGCAGTACGAACATTTCACATCACTCCTGGGATGACTTTGCCAGCTAGCAACAAGGAAGTGGACTGTGCTATGAAAACATGTTGATGTGACACTAATGCAAAGTGCACACTGCTGCACATACTGAAAGAGACAATTCCCCATCTACATAACAGATGTACAGGGAGATGGACCTTCCTGCACAAATACATCCACCTCCACAACCAAGTTAGCCAGCTCACCTGGAGCAAGTTCAATAGTGGAGGTGCACGGTTGAACATAAGCCACTGGCAGAGGGAACAAAAAAGGTTTGCATAGAACTAGTCACACGTGGGACAATTGTGCATTGTCAATACTGAACATCTCAGTGCTGCCAACTTATGGAGATGTGTTGTGCATTGTCACCCAGCCTAATCAAAGGACCTCATTGTTGCATTTCATCTGCAATGACATATATCTAAATGTCCAGGCCATGTAGTGCAACCATGTTACCATCACAGTGGAATATTTTGTGTGTGTGGAAGTATCATGTCACCTCCAGGGAACACACACTAAAACATCTTGCACACTACATAACGCATGGGAGATACACACTGAACTGCAAGTTTGAAAATATACCAGAGATATCAGGTCAATGAGCCAAACACAAGTTTTTCAAGTCAAACAACCCAATGCAGAAAGAACCTCACTGAAGCCCAGGATCCCACACAATACCACAAACACATATAAGTCACAGACGACACAAGATAACAGCTGCCATGCAAAATGACATTCCTGGTGCAAGCAACAACAAAATACTTACCCCTATTTTTTCTTTCAGCTGATCAGGGTTACGGGATCCAGCCACGGATCATGACCCCATTTGCCAACCCAAGCACAGCAGCAGAGCGTGCCTATAATGAGGCACATCGGAGAAAACGCACTATAGTTGAACGGAATTTTGGCATCCTGAAGTCCAGATTCTGGTGCCTGGACATCACCAGAGGCAGCCTCCTATATTCCCCAGAAATGGTATGCAAGATAATTTTGACCTGTGCCATCCTGCACGACATTTGTGTTAGGAGGAACATCCCCTATATGAACCTGAACAAGAACAGCCTGAAGAGGAGTAGGTGGATGCCGCCTGGGAAAATGAGGGGGAACATCCTAACACAGCTGCAGGAATGCATCGCAGAAAACAGATTGCTCAAAACGTTTTTCAACAATAGTCACTATCAACACATTGTTACGATATGGAATTAAACACTTCACTTTATCCCTCAATCATGCTCTGGGTAATTATTTATGCATCACATGTTCTCTAGAAATCAGAATATTACCTCAGGGAGCATTTCAGAAAGACAAATTTGGCTACTTCTGATGCCACATCACATTTGATGGGTATGGTTGTACAGAAAACATCACACACAGTTTGTATGAAAAACATATTTTCTATTTCACATTTGAAGGGCAAATTCATAGGACCACAGCTATGAGAGACATCCATGTTGCCAACATGGTCTAATGCAGCATATGACATCCACCTATGACATAATCAATCATAAGGTAAATAAGCGCATGATACATGAGGAAGTGGATGTGAAATAGCATTGATAACAGGAATGGATGATCAGATCCTTGACATCAGTAAGTGTGACATCAGCTATCTCTGCAAGGAGCATGTGTGACAAGAAGTGCATCAATCCTGAAAATGGATAGCACAAGTGTCCTAGGTATGACAAGCAATGCTCGCAAGACATGTCCTGCGCAGTCCATCCCAGGGAAGAAGTCCTGCCACCACCATGTTTTAAGTCTCTGCCCTCCCTTCTCTAGGGGGTGCTGTAAATGGACTATCTGTACCCTGGCAATCATCATCTACACTCATCCAGACTCCCATTCTGACTCCTGTGTGCTTCCCTTTTCAGTGTGGCATGCCATAGTTCAACTTCATCAGCCTGCATGGACTTCATGTCCCATAGTGTACTGCCTGGTAGTCGGTAAGACCTGTAATCTTCAGTCCATTGCTTCTCATGGGAAAAGTCCGGTTGGCCACTTATACTGCATTCTCTCCTCCAGGACTTGTGAGAGGCTGAAGCTGCACACACCTGTGAGGGAGCCTGGGTGACAAGTGGTGCATCAATCCTGAAAATGGATAGCACAAGTGTCCCAGGTAGGATAAGCAATGCTCACAAGACATGCCCTGCGCAGCCCATCCCAGGGAAGGAGTCCTGCCACCGCCATGTTTTAAGTCTCTGCCCTTCCTTCCCTAGGGGGTGCTGTAAATGGACTATCTGTACCCTGGGAATCATCATCTACACTCACCCAGACTCCCATTCTGGCTCCTGTGTGCTTCCCTTTTCAGCATGGCATGCCATAGTTCAACTTCATCAGCCTGCATGGACTTCATGTCCCATTATGCACTGCCTGGTAGTCAGTAAGACCTGTAATCTTCTGTCCAATGAGTCCCATGGGAAAAGTCCAGTCAGTTGGCCCCTTTAACTGGATTCTCTCCTCCAGGACATGTGAGAGACTGAAGCTGCACACACACCTGTGAGCTCTCTCATGCAGCTCAACCATTTGACTCTGCCCTGGCCTTGCTGCTGCCTGGAACTGCTTAGAAGCTGCCATTCCCTGAAGTTCCTTGTTGTGCATTGGAGTACAATTCATTTGTGTGCCAGAGTTCTTGATGGATTGTGTTACAGTGCGTAGTACCCCTGAAACTGCTCTTTGTTTCCACAGTGTTGTTCCTGCTTGTTCCAGGCAGACTCTACTCCCTGTTTTTCTGCCTTGTTCATGCTTGTTCCTGACAGAGCCTGCTTCATTATTAGCCAGACTGGTTCCAGTCTTTGCATCAACCAGAGCCATTCCCTGTGCCTACATTTGCCTCATAGTTGATTTCCATGCCCTCCGTTTCCTCTTGGGGTATTGTGTCTGGTAAATCTACGATCAGTCCTCAACTGAATAGAATATGTTTGTACCGGCACATGTTTTCCAGGGGGCGAATCCAGCCTCCACCCTTTGTCTAGTTTTGCATGTATTCATTAGTGCCAAACAGTGACAGTGTGCTATGGCTGAATTCCTGAATTTGGTACTGTGCCTCCAGCCAAACAAACAAGGGCTAGTAATCTGTATGTAAAGACAATACATGTTTGCGCCCTGACGGTCCAGACACAGAATCACTTCTGCTGCCACCTTTCGATGGGGCTTGCGTGGTGACTAGCTGTGAGATTAATCTGCACAGAGGCCCTGATGTTCCCTGTTGCTGTGGGAAGTTCAGAGCCCTACCCTGTGTACAAATGTAGTGATGAAACCTACATGTTTGTCCATTACTGATCCATAACATATTTGTCCACAACAAGGTTGCTCTGTCATCACTCTTCTGTATTTTTTGCTGTACCATAGCTGCCCTATCCCCTTGTGTGCCTTTAGCTGATCTTTGGCTTTGGGTCAAACCTGCTTTGAAAGATACTGTGTGAACTCAACGGTTGGCTGCACAGACTCCTGACTAGACCTGCACATAACCGTTACACCATGGAGGCCAATACTGACACAGGGTACACATGGCCACACACTTGAACTGGACACTTTTGTGCAATGAACCTCTGAAAATATGTGAACACACACAGCCTGGACTGCTGGTCCACCACAGGACACACCACAGGAGGAACATGGGTAATTTACATTAGTCAAACTGTGGTGAACATAACAATGATATGATTGGATTTGAGGCTCTGTGTCGCAAACACTGTACCTACCAAACATGTTCAAATGCCCGACTCATGGGTAGTATACACATAAGTGACCATGAAGTGGTAGCCAACAATTCATGACATGTGAGGGGTAACATATCTGACATAGACCTCATCAGCCATCCTCGATCTTCCCCATGTATTGTTTGTCGTGGGAAATGTATTGTCCCCAAAGTCAAGCAAATACATACAGCAAAAGAGTCAACACATATTACAACACATCTCATGCCTGTTGTACCTCATTGATTGGCATCTGATGGTGATACCCATTTGTAACACATTTATACATGAACATTACGCCAAATGTATTGCATGTCGTTCCAACAGAAGCACACAATTAGTTTTAACAGTCAATTCACACACAAAACACACAACATTCATGTTTTTGTAGCATAGCCTTGCTGTCCTCTATTGATGCAACACCTGCACAAAGCTAAAAATACCATTTTAATTTCCACAGTTTGCGCTGCTGTTGCGTCAGTTAAGAAAGTTAATCATGCACAAGGATATTAGTAATGTGGGCCGCAGTAGCATGGTCTTCCACATGTGGCCAAACACTAGAACACACACTGCAGGTCATACCATCCTATCTTTGTCTAGTTATAGGCTGCATGCATGTTAAAATATGAAAAATGGCGCAAACACAGTTTGAGTCAGAAATATTGATGCAAATGCATTAAAAAATTATGCAAACGCTCAAATTACATCAATGGGTCCCTAGAGTTAATTCCACCAGCGCACTCCAGACATGCGGATATCTATTGAAAATGTATTGATCCATGAATGCATGGGTTTTTGGCGCATATGTGTCAAACATTTTGATGCAAACTATGTAAGCGACAAAAAATTACATGCAAGACAAAAAAGAGGCCACAAATGAGACAAAGATGTGATGTAATAGGATATCCTGTTTACAGAAATGGTACTGTGGGTGTAATTTTACTTTCACTTTGCAGTCTGTGAATTTTCTAGACTGTTTGGCTGTGTGTTGGTTTGCTCTTCTGTGGATTTTGTAATTTTCTCTCCTGTGTGGTCTATCTTTTGTCTTTTGGTGTTCACAAACGCTATTTCGTACCTGTGTAAGTGTTTTTGTGTCTTTTATTGTTGTTAGATTTGTATTTGTACTGTTGGGGGTCTGTTGGTGGGTAGGATTAGTTGGGGTAGTTTGGGTCTTTAATTGGGTTACATGTTTACTTTTTTCAACTTCCTTTCCCTGTTTTTCCCTATTTACTGTCAGAAATTGTGTTTTGTATTTTGTCGGGAAGGGCACGGCTGGGGCACAAGGGCGAGGAGGAGCTTGGGGCATTTGTGTGGCTGGTGTGCCACTTCCTTCCCATGATGTTGGAGGCTGGGGGCCAGGGTATCACACGGAGGCAAGACGGATGCGGTGGGCAAAGGTGGTGTTCAACCTGAGGAGGATATTTAACACCACACGGAATGAGCACCAACTCAAGCATTGCTGGGATGACCTGGTGGCCCGAGAGCAGGACCTGCTGGACCACCTGGGTGTGGTGATTGGTGGCCCTGTTGGTGAGTATCATATTGACAAATGTGTACAGTTCAGTGCTCCAGAGTGACAGTAGCAGATGTTATGACACGCTGCATGCAATGTTTGTGGCCATGTGGAATGCAAGTTGAACAAACTCTAAGTGTACCAGGAATGTGATGTATTGCACATGGCAATACACGGTAACAATGGAGTCCACAGGTTCATTGAGACATGTTCGAACAGTGTTCAGGGCCATATGTACCAAGCTCTTTATAACCTTCACTAATATCTTAGGCCCATATTTAGACTTTTTTAGCACTGCATTTGGGTAATTGTTTTACGCAAAAGCAGCGCAAACCTGCAAAATACAAATATATTTTGCAAATTTGCACCACTTTTTGCATAAAAAAATGACGCAAATGCAGCTCTAAAAAAAGTATAAATCTAAGCCTTAATTCACTGAATTCTTGTGTTTACGTCAGGACTAATAATCATTCACATGGACAAACCCAAATGGCCCATTCTGCTACCAGATTGCGCAATCACAATACAGGGTCTTCTAGTGGCATTTAGGATTAGGCATGGAAATCCAATCATTGAGTCGCAGGCCCCTACAACATTTTTTTATTGGGCACAATTGCCGGGACTGAGCTATTGCAGTTACCATCTGTGTCACATTGGTGCCAACCCATTTTCAAAAGGGGAAGGGTCAGCATGGGATCCCTCCTCTTTGTGAATGCATGGCCACAAACTATTTCTGAGCATGAAGTTGTGCAAGGGATCACTGACTGCTTCCATAATTCTATTTTAGTGATTAAATAGGTTGTTAAATTACTTTCTGTACACCCCTGCTGAAATATTGCTGCATTTCAACAAATGTAAACAACTCAATATGAAGGTAGTCACAGACAAGGTGGTCTGCTGAGCTCAGCAGGCCAGCATTCCTGTGAGTGCCGCCATTCCCAAGGGATTTTCAAAATGAGACCTACCCCATCATGATTGAAGAGGTAGGTCATTTGCTACCCCATTTTTCATTGGCAAACAGTATCATTTTGGGTGTTCGACCTCTGATCATCCAGCTTGCTAATTGCTAGTTACTGAATCTTGAAATGTGTGATTCACAAAACCTAATATAGGTACACATGGCCCTGAGTGACACATTTCAGGTGCACTGACTACACCTGTGCCCATGCATTCTGTCAACGATGATCAACTAAGACACTGTCAGCGTACATTATTTTTCAGTTTTGGAACAGCAAAGTGGTCAATCCATGTTTAGCGCTACATTGTCATCATTACACACACAGGACTGCTGCCATTATGTTGTCATAGGGGGCATATACGGCGTAGGGGACACTGCCAATGGGGCATATGTAACCTACATACAACACTGTCACACCTATTATGGACCACGGAAAGCACAATAATTCCTGAAAGAAAATCAACCCACATGTCCATCACACAGTTACTCATTGTCCCTTGATGCACAAGCCACAATACCGGAGTCGCTGGTATTGCAGAGCACCAGGAACGTGGCATTGCAATTGTCACCCAATAACAAATGATGAAATGGAGTTCCATCTGGAATGGATTAGCCACAAAAGTGTGTAGTCAGGTTTAGCACCACATGATTGTTAGGGCCAGTGCATGTGTGCATATGTTGTCGATCACTCACTGGAGTGACAGTGTCAATGCAGGTTTGCAGTGGTATGTCTGCATGCCTGAAGTGCCGCTCTATCAAGTAAAATGTCACACACTGTGATTTGTTGTTCCCATGTTTGTACAGAGATCAGACATTGAGCATATATCTCCCTTCCATGTTTTACAGGTGGACCAGCCCCCTACACCATTGGTGAAGTGGCTCGACTCGAGGACCCAGACATATCCAGTAAGTGAGAAAATATTTGTCCTGTGTTGTAATTGCAGCTGTTGTGTGATTGACTCTTGTATGTTGGACTCATTGCAAGATATGATGAGCTGGCACGTGATCTGATATGTGACTTGACTGGAGGTTGACATAGTGTTCCATGGAAGAGTTAGACATTCACTGGCAGAGACTCATATATTGGGAGTCTAGTGCTGCACAATAGGCATGGGCAGGTGAACAAGGTGATTTGTAGCCACATGTATGACCACAATTGATTTGGAGGTAGTCCAGTGTCATAATTTAGTCAGCAAGTCATACCATAATTCACACAAAACAGTGAGGCATGATTTTAACACACAAAATTGTGCATCCCTGGAATGTAATGAACATGTAGGACTGTATGTGTGACTGTTCCCCAGCATCTAGCCCCACATGTTGTACTCCATTTACGTACAACTTAAGTGTTATAGGCGTGCATGCAGGTCAAAGCCTGATGTGTGCTTGCATCAATGTGGGTGATTTAGGAAATGTGTCAGTGTGATCTGATATTGATGGTTGTTCACAAATGGTTACATGAATGTAGATGTGAATGACCAATGGTTGACTCACTCCTAGTTGGCAGGCCTCCTTCCATGTTCCACTCACTAAATCCAGGCACAGATGAACAAAGCTTAGTGGTTGTCCTTGGCGGTTGAAAATATGTATTGCATGCCCATCCCCCCTGAGGCACAGGGTTAGCGGGAGAAGATATATGTAGCTTGGTGTGATGGTTACAGTGTAGATGACAGACATGTGATTCAAACATGCATGTGTGCCAAACTACACTGACCCCTCATGATTAGCAAATCCATACCATCCTGCCAGTTCCATATACAAATCACAGGTCTTGTGTGCCTTGAAGTTGATCCAGATGATAGGGATTAGTTGGCCTGGCACATGTTGAGTACTTGCTGTATTTGCAATGTGACCAATTGCACTACATATATGCACAGGTCAGTTAATTTGGTACACAACGTGTTTGTGCATTGCTGTGCTGTTAGACAGCTGATGGATAGGTTGCGTTGGCATGTCATTCCTCAGGGACATTCTTTCATCTGTACTGTGATTTGGACTGCATGTGCTATTTGTGAGGAAGTGTTAGATTATCATCTGTGCATGCATCCCACAATGATGACACTAATGTTTGCGTATCTCTTTTTTATAGCTGCCAACATGAAGGCCAAAGAAATTCGAGAGTTTCAGTGACGAGCAGTGCAATACAGGCACATCCTCGACGTGGAGGCTGGGAATCGCATGATGGCAAGACACTATCGTCAAGAAAGAGCCACAGGAGCATGGCGGGGTTTTAAAGCCCAGGAGGCCCAGCATTGGCCACAACAGGTGCTGCCACCACCCCGACTGCAGGCACAGTGGACACTGATATCTGCCACACCTGCTGCCCCTCAACATCTGCAGCATGAGGCACAACTGCTGCACCATCTATGCCACCACCCCCAACCATGGCAACAGCACCTGCAGTTGCAACATCCACTGCGACACAAACCACCACAGCAGGTGGTATGGACATGGCCGCATTGCGCCAGCTACAACAGGACATGCGAAGGGTCATAAGGCGAATGGACAGTGTCCAGCCAGAGTTGGCCTGCAACAGCAAAAGGCTCAAGTCTATTAAAAAAACTCAGAGGAGGGCAAACCTCTGAGTCCAGTTTTACCTCACCCCTAATTCTGCCCCCTCCCTCCTCTTTCCTTTTACTGTTTTTTAGTGGGTTTAGGGGCTTTATGGATAGGTTAGAGTAGGCTATTAGTTCAGATAGGGATAAGTGGGTTGGGGGGAGTTATATTATTACATCTTAGTTTGTGGGTGGGTGGGTGGTGGTTGATGTTGTGGTTTATGTGTATTCCAGAAAAATAATACAAACAAATATATATTTGTTTAGTATTAGTTAGTATCTGTTTAGGTTAGTATAGGTTGTCCAACACGTGTCCAGTCATAAAAGGGGGGCAGGGGGCTGATGTGTAGAGTGTTTAGTTACATGTGGTAAGTAAGTTTAGCATAGGGTAGTTAGGGCCTGCTGTGGGTAATGTATAGTTAGAACAGGTTAGGTTAGAATTGGCATAGTTTAAGTTTTCTTTCATACATATGTAATAAAGTTTTAGGTACTCCTTTATGGTATGTGTCATATGCTTGGGAATCTGGGCCTTTGCATGAGTGTACAATGGCTAATTTGTGTTTGCCTGTGTATTCCATCCTCCATCCACATTCCATTCTTGACATGTTTATTCCCACTTCCAAATGAGCTGTCACATTGGCAGCTACAACAAAGCTACATGTCTATGGATCTGCCATCCATTGAACCCACCACTCAAGGTGACATGTATTGGAGAGGTAGGTGGGATCTTAAAGCTGTCATCGTTTGGGTCCTGTGTTGGAATCTAGGGCATTGTGAGACGTCTGCCTGCAGCCTGATGTTCATGTGAACCCTGATAAACTGAGTGGTGTCATAATTTTATGAAGTTCAGTATACATAAATCACACCTATGAGTTTTCTCATTGTACTCCCAGGTGACATTATTGTCCAAACACTCTTACACATCCATTCCTGTTGTATGTTGTGGTTGTGGGATTTAAGTTTAGAGTCATATGTCACATACACAATGATTGTCTTGTAGGGGATGTGGGCAGCATTGAGTCTCATCTTGTAGATACCTTGGCCCTGACATATACAATTTTTACACAGCATTATACTGTTTGTTGTGCTTTAACTTCAGAAATGATCCACAAGCAGCACAGATGATTGTAAAATCCAGACCCTTGTCCTGACCTATTGTATTGACATTCTGTGGCCATTGATATGTTACATGCATCACAAAACTCTTGCACAGTAGATGTGTCATATTACACAGAGAAAAATTGGTTGTGTAGGTTTATTTTAAAGTGATGTAGTGCAATATTTACATAGTCCAGGTTTGGAAGTCCATTGGTGTGATACATTCTATTGTGACGCAACACAAGTGCAATATTGAGGGACATGTCATTGGACATGCTGCGATGGAGTGTCATTCAGTGCAGAGGAATATGAATTGCCAATTGGGTAGTGAGAGACAATTGCAGTCCATAGTGGTAAGGTAAACAGTGTGTGGGAGAACAGTGCATGTTACCAACTGTAGGAAGACTGGCATGTTGTCAAGCACAGGACATAGGAAAATCACTGCCCATGTGGCATGAGCTGGTGCTAACGGGTACTCCTACAGGTGAAGGTGATCTGTTCCACGTCTTCATCTTCTGATGTGTGTCATCACCCTTGGTGGTGGTGGGTTTGAGGGGGCAACACACACTTCAGTGTTTCGAGAAGTGGACCTTGAATTCTCGGCAGCTGCCAATGGTGGAACTATTAAGGGCATTACTGCAGCAAGGAGGAGCTGCTAGTTATTGAGTATAGCAGCAACATCCCTGTGGTAGGCAGCCAGGTTGTCCCTGAGGGTGTCCTGATTGTTGTCATGCATGCAGTGAAAGGGTTGGGAGGCCAGGTGTTGTGGCAACTCCCTCACTGCAGTGGTGAAGTCCCTCACACACTGTTGTAGTCCTTGCAGTAGTGATTGTTGGACTTGCATGGCTGCTGACTGTTCTGCGGATGTCATCATGGGCATGCACATCCCCTAAGGGCGGCCTGCCATATTTTGCATCCCCACCCGCACCTCCTTGGCCAGCTCCCGCGGTACTCTCACAACTGTCCTCTCAAAGGTGGTCACAGTGTCATCAGAGTCCTCAGCTGTGTTTGAGCTGGCAGGTCGTACTATTGGGGTGGTGGGTGATTCTTCTGGGATGGCTGCAACATTTGTGCTCCTCCTTGCAATTGAAGGTGGGGTCTGGAGGGTTCCCAGGGCATCTTGGAGAGTTTCCTGGCTAATGGCTGTCAGCTCATCATCCATGTCATCAGGGTAGTCCAGGACAGACATATCAACAGGAGAGCCATCGTCCTCTACGATGAGATATTGTACAATTAGTGTGTCTGTATTGTGGCAGTTGTAATGTGACATGCCTGACTTCCTATTAGTGGAACATTGTAATATGGGTTCCTGTTCATTGTTCCTGTCATTAATATCAGCAGTCTCACAGGCCTATGCCCCACCTGCATGTCACATGTAGTGTGGGCAGTTTGGGGAATTGCCACCTTCTTGTCCTACTCAACCCTCCCTCTACTACCATTAGCATGGTGAGGCCTTGCAATGCCTGTTGGTGTTCTGATGCCACTTGCACCACACATAACAATACAGGCCTGACCCAGTCTATGATATTTCACATACACCTATACGTTGCTGAAACCTAGCACATAGCATGTATTGTATTGGCATGACACAATACAGGTCTCAGCATTTGTAGTGTGTCATGTTGATATTTGTGAATGTGTGGTACATTGCATTTCATTGATGGGCCTGGCAGAGTTCCATTTCCTTTTATGACTGTGTGGGTGTGTTTCACTAGCTACACACATTTGTCCTCCCCTCAAAGCTGTTGTCTTAGAAGTATGACAATTGAGGTGTTGCAAGGTGGCATTGCAGCTATTGTAATACAGGCATGGGGTAGACCCTGGAATGGGCAGCATGGGTATGACATTACTGCTGTGTACTTCATAATGTAAGTGACAATACCTGATGTTTATTGAGCCTATCGACATGCACATTTGACAGGAGGTACACGTGGTTAGGAATTGAAGGGGATTGATCACGTAGACATCCTGAACGCTCATTTTTAGTGTGTTTGTTCCATGGGCACCTAACTGCCATTTCCTAATTGACCAGCACACACAACGCAAGTAGTAGTGGCAAATGTTGTCAATGGTAAATACCACTTGAGGCAATGGCCTGAGACTGGGCATTGTCCCCTAGTTCACATTCTGACAATACCAGCTATCCTGTGACAGCAGCCCAATTTTGCATTCTAGACTACCCTCCTGAACTGGCATTGCCTTTCTAGCAGCCTTGGCATGTCGGTGTACCCCCATGAAAAGGTTGTTGGTGTTGTGTTGTGCTGTGCCCTGGGATGCCCCTGCACAGCCCACGCACCCGTGCCGTGCCCCTGTCCCCTTTCCACTGCCTGATTTGCATGGCTGACATGCATTGTGTAGTAGGTATGTACCTCCTCCTGCTTGCAATTAACATTTAGGCATTTTGGTCCCCCATGCAACTTACCCTGCATATGTGTTGTTTCCTGGTAGTCTGCGCTGTCCTGTCCTGTGATTCATATGACGATCTCCTCCGGGATGATGGCTGCAACCATCTACTCCATCTCGTCCAGGGCCTCCTGCGGTGCAGGACTCCCACCGCCAGTCTGCAATGCTGCCTTCCTGTTCCTAACTATTTTCTCCTTTGTCCTGCGCTTGCAGTCATGCCACTGTTTCTTGAAATTGGTGACAGTTCTCCTGACCTCTGCCACACTGTTTATCTTGTCGACAATTTGTTGCCAAACTGCCTCCCTCCTCCCAATTGGCAATTTAGAGGTAATGAAAAGTTGATGCTGGTGCTCCGTCACTTCTCTGACCAGTATTTCATGCTCCTCTGCACTGAAACAACACTTCCTTTTCTTCTTGTCTCTCCCCATGGTCTTGTCTGTGTCCTCCTGGCTAGTTCCTGGTAGATTGAGGTCTCCGTGGGGTCTCTCCTGGCTTCTGGGATCCATTTTGGGGCTCCATAGCACTGTTTGCTGTGTTTGCCCTGCTTTTTGACGCTATTGCGGTGGAAAATGGCACATATCCGGTTTGCGATGTTTACCGCGCCGCAAACCGGATTAGAGTAATTTTCCATGCTTTAACATCATTTTGCTTTACGACGCAGCACAATGGTTAGCGTAAAAAAATGACTCTAACCAGTTCTTAGTGCCACCATGCGTCAAAGTATAAATTTGACACAGGTGGCGCTATGAAATGGCGTTAGCCCGTGTTCAATTTTTTGGCGCAAAACTGCGTTATCGCAGTCTGCGTCAAAAAGCATAAAAATGACCCTAAAACTTCTCTTTGTTGCTTTGCTATGAAATGAATATATTATAAGTGAATGTATAAAAATTATTCATTTTTCCAGAAATTAATTACACACTAGCGATTTATTCATTGATAAAATTTGATTTATGGTTAATTACAACATTAATAGTATTTAATATTGCTGAAATATTTGTATGCAAATGATTCATCTGTGAACATTGTGTGCTTTACAGTGCATGCTAAACCTAGCATGAGAGCAGCATCAGGATTGGTCTGAGCGACTTGGTCAGCCACCCAGACACTGCATGGGAGTCTGTGCAGTTTCTCCAAGCCGGCCGGGTTGGAGAAACCTAAGTGCGTGTTTGTGTTTGGGCAGCCCAAGCCCCCCCCCCCCCATCACCCAGCCCGTTCCTTCCTACAGGCAGGGTTGTCTCAAATTCCCCTCATCTCTTAAGGTCAGCCACGTTGCCATTTGACCATCAAACCTTCCGGCTTTTCGGCTCTCAAACTTCCTTTGGCTCAAGCGGTTTCAGCGCAGGACAAACGAGTTGCAGTTCCCTACCCTCAATTACCATCTAGAAAGCATATCAGTCGAAAACACTTGTCTTTTTACCAGGCAAAACCGGTCGGCTCAGCTTATCAGCATCGTGCACCGTTCATAGGTAGTTGTATCTAACACTACAGCGCAACATAGTCAACGCCCTATAAACACTTTCTACAGCTGTAGCCCTCACTGAGGCCCGAGAGAGGGAAACTATTGATGCAATGGCATCACCTACAGGAAAGCAGGAAGTATCTACTGTCTCGCAAAAGACTCGCAGCTCTCCCAATTTTGTAAATATTGATCATAGAACGTCGACATGTAGATTCCTATTACAAGCTGTTCACAGGATGTAGTCACAACGAGAAATAGGCTGATCGACAGATTTAGGACCTCCTTAACAGAAAAAAAGGTACATTAGGTATTTCATGAAAATGCAGCAAGAGATTTCAGTGGGAAACCATTTTTTTCTTCAGGATTCAACATTTTTGCTGAATTTTGCATTCAGAAAATACCTGATTGGAATCAATTATTTTCCCTCTGCTTCATGGTAATTTTATTTCTGGTGTCTTGCACATTGCGCCGGTATATTTTTTGATTTGCAAGTGCAATGTGTGTTTATTCTTCTCCTGCACTTCATGTCTAATGTTTTCTAAGTGACATTGAAACAATACTCAAGGGTTTGGGACATAGGTAAAATACGGTACATACTATGGGAACTTTGTGTCAAGATTTTGATGATAGAGCTTGTCTTTAATATAGTCTGAACATGAAATTGAACTGATTTGAAGTAAGTAAAATGTGTGTTCCTTGACCATATTTTAAAAGGACTTCTCCATTACTCTTCCACGAGGGACATGGTAAAGTGTGAAAGGAGACCAACAAGCATGTTTGTTTGATTGCCGAAACATTCCAATATCGATCAGAACCCTATAACTTGTATGATGGACCATTTAATATAGCTACTCAATAGGAGCCATGCTTACTAAGGGCTCATGCAGAACCTTTGTATATTATACAGCTCGTACATCAAAACCATGACCTGTAAATTGCGATTCTTTAACCTCCCTTTGCACCAGTACCATAAACACAGCACATCTAAACATGAAAATCACACAGGGATAAGCAAAGTAAGAGAATGCATGACGCCTAAAGTACGTGAGATGAATACTGATGTTGACTGGACATAATGGAGGTAAAGAAGCAGGCATTCCTTCTGTGGAAGCAGGTGAAGCAGGCACATTTCATGGACCCTTGATGGATCAACTGCTCAAATGAGAACGAGAACTCTACATGAAGGGAGAGTATTGTCCATCAACCCATGGGCTAGACTGCACAGGTATCTTCAGAGTAAATTTTTAGTTTGAGATGCAAAATCTTGGCAGTTTGTTTATAGTGCATTTGGAGAGAGTATTACCCATACAAAAGATTAAAACAATGACTATGAACGCCCTATAAACGGCCTATGGATTAAAATATTATTGCCTTACAACGTATCTAGTCACCTTATGCTGAGGAGGTTCTGGTGTCTTTTTGTAGTATTGCCCCACAGTTCATGGGCAGACTGCTTCTGAGAAACTAAAAGGCAGTTTTAATGGAGAGTTTGAGGTCCATTAAAATAGATCAGGCCAGCTTAGGCCTTATTTGACTGGTAGATGTCAATAGACTGGATCAAGTTCTGAGAAGGCGGACAAGTTCAAGACATCCCTATAAAGGTGAATTTCTTTTTGCCGTAACACCAGTTGTGAGTCACATTATATGAACGTTGTTGATTCAGTACTGCCACCA
Source organism: Pleurodeles waltl (assembly GCF_031143425.1). Lineage (NCBI taxonomy): Eukaryota > Metazoa > Chordata > Amphibia > Caudata > Salamandridae > Pleurodeles > Pleurodeles waltl. The sequence goes on from NC_090436.1 coordinate 534,869,782, forward strand.
TCATGGCCCTTTTTTTAATAACGTTAAGCCATACTGCACAGTAGCTACGGTGCTCTGCTGTCTGGCTAAAAAATATTGGCAAAACAAATAACGTCACATAGGCGAGAGATATTGGTTTCACCAACGCTTGCTATCAGTAGTATGTTCTTAGTGTAGTCCTTAACACTATAGCCAATTGGGTGAATGAAATACTGCGTGCTGTCTCTACAAAGCAGCTTGGCCGCCACTTGTCCTCAGGTCTCGGAGAGGAGTTGCAGCAATTCTAGTTGGTTCTGATCTAAGCCAAATGGCGGGGAGCCCTGTTCGCCCTTGCTCCTGTGTAGTGGGACAGGTAAAATATTGACTCTTGCTTGTACACTGCTTAGAGTACCAGTTAGGAGGCTATGGCCCTCATTATGACATTGGTGGTAAATCCCCCTTACCGCCATGCTGACTGCTGCCAACATACCGCCACAGCAGATATCCGTTCACCATATTATGAGACACACATACAAATCCATCACTATCCAGGCACACGCACAAGTCCGCCAGCCCAAAGGTCAGTGATATACTGGCGGTATCAAAACCCACACCGTTACGCCACCAGAACAAAACCCACAACATTATGACCCACGAATCACTACAGCGGACATTCAATGGCGGTAAACCATTAACGGTACATACCGCCGCGCTCAAAATACACACACTCAAACAAAACAACACCACATTGGACAATTCAAACAACACACACCTGACATCCATACACTCACCACACCCACACCACTATAAAACACACACCCACATTACCCACAACCCTTTACGATTACAAATAATTGCCACCAGAGAGAGATAGCAAGAGCACTCCCACAACCAGAGCCACATACCACCCTCACCTATACACCACCCACACAAATTAAATACCACACCCCAAGACATCACCCTGCACACCCTCACCCACACCACTCACACTACACCCATGGCACCACAACGACACCCCAGATTCACTGAGGAGGAGCTAAGGGTATATGGTGGAGGAAATTATCCGGGTAGAGCCACAGCTATTTGGATCACAGGTGCAGCAGATATCCATTGCCAGGAAGATGGAGCTGTGGCGGAGAATCGTAGAAAGGGTCAACGCCGTAGAACAGCACCCCAGAACAAGTGATGACATCAGGAAGAGGTGGCACGACCTACGGGGGAAGAAACTTTCCATTGCAGCAAGACACCAACTCGCTGTACAGAGGACTGGTGGTGAACTCCCACCTCCTCCCCCACAACTAACAACATGGAAGGAGCAAGTCTTGGCAATCATGCATCCTGAGGGACTTGCAGGAGTAGGAGGAGGACTGGACTCTGGTAAGTCAACTCTATACTATTGTCCCCCCTTCCTGCATGCCATCACATACCCCCACCCCACCATCACTCCCATCACTCCACCACCTCCCACACACCCCACGATCACAACCCACTCATCCCAATGGCAAGCCCAGCATGCCATACCAATGCATGGACACCACTCACAGATCTGCATGGACACCTATCACTAAAGCATGCACACTAGAGAGAATCAGCTAGCCCACAACATAACAACTCACACAAGGTAAAGCTGCCAGGGTAATAACAACCATAGAGGGCAACCCACCCATGCACAATATGTCACACACAGAAATAATAACACTGCATTTACATCCCCACAGATATCCCAGCAAATGTCACAGGAGAAGAGGTGCCAGCAACATCCAGTCCCCCCACAGAAGAGGCCCACAGTGATGACAGCGACTCTGCTTACCTGGATAAACAACCTGGCCCATCAGGGACCTCCAGACAGTCGGTTACCCAGGCACAGTCCCACACCACCACAGAGCCTCCCCACTCAGGAAACACCACCACAGCACCCACCCAGCGTGCCCATACGTACGCCCCCAGGACACGTCAATCAGTAGTGTGTCCACCATTACAGGGACCCCAGGACACACCACAAACCCAAGACAATCAGGGACCTGGGGTCAGTGGCCATGGGCATGCGGTTCAGGGGACAGAGGCACAGGACAACAGGGAAGCTGGGAGGGCTACTGTGTGCCAGGGGGAGGACAGGCCCAGGGAACAGACTCTCCAGGAGGCACTCACCACGATCCTGGGAGCATACCAACATTTCCAGGATATGCTGGGCCAGATCCTGAACAAGTTGCAGGAGAACATGCGGCTGCAGGAGGTACAGTACCAGGGGATAAGGGAGGACTTGAAGTCCATTAACACCACCCTGGTCTCGATTGCAGGGGTGCTGGCAGACATGGCCAACATTATGAGTGAGGCAGTGTCACACCAGCAGGCCTCTGTCACTAGCCAGACTACTGAACAACCTTCCACCTCCGCTGCCGCTAGTGGACAGGAGACCCCCCACAGGACCAACAGGCCACCAGCACCCTTCCCCCTGCAGAAGGAGAACCACCCCGCAAACATTCCCTGCAATACAGGCAGAATCATAGACTGTTGCCAAGACCCCCGGCAGGACTCTCCTGATTGTCACCCTTGGGTCCCACTCTGTCACCCTGTCCACCTTGAACTGCCATTGCTTACCTTCCTATGCACTGCAATAAACACACTTTGAAAAAATACAAGTATGGAGTATGTCAAATGATTTAAGTATGTATTCATTTAACAAGGTTTAAACACTGCAATTCAACTGTACAGTAATGTATACATAGGAAAGACCTGTAGGTGGCTGCAGTGAACACACCGGGAGCGATAGTGGGGCACCAACATCTGCAAAAAGAGTTGCCAATGGGTACAGTGAGTGGGCATAGAGGTGGGAATTCACATCCTGCAGTGACCATCTCAAACAAAAAACTGTCAATGAAATATGAAGTTACACTGTCTTACCTGTGTGTCATTGGAAGTACTGTCTAATCACTGCAGTTCCGTTGTCCTCATCCTCATCCTCTGCTTCCTCATCTTCACTGTCCACAGGGTCCACTGCTGCCACACGCCCATTTCTAGCCTCATCCTGCTGCAGAAAAGGCACATGGCGTCTCCAGGCAAGTTTATGCAACATGCAGCATGCCACAATTATTTGGAAGACCTTCTTGGGTGAGTAGCACAGGGATCCACCAGTTAGATGGAGGCACTGAAACCTGGTCTTCAGGAGGCCAAATGTACGTTCAAAGATCCTTCTTGTTCACCCATGTGCCTCATTGTAACTTTTCTCAGCCCTTGTCCTGGGATTCCTCACAGGGGTAAGTCGCAATGAGAGGTTGGGGTAACCTGAGTAACCTGCAAATATCGAGGGACAACTGTTAGCCACACACTAACCCTTATGGCCCACACCATACCCATACACCAACATCCACTGAGTGGGAACCAGGGCTCACCTATTAGCCACACCCTGGCCCTCTGTAGTTGGCCTATCACATTTGGGATGCTGCTATTCCTCAGGATAAAAGCATCATGCACCGAGCCTGGATACTTAGCATTGACATGGGAGATGTACTGGTCTGCCAAACACACCATCTGCACATTCACTGAGTGAAAACTTTTTTGATTTCTGAAGACCTGTTCATTTTGCCGGGCGGGGGACAAATGCAATATGTTTTCCACCAATCACCCCAATGATGTTGGGGATATGTCTCATTGCGTAGAACTCAGTCTTCACTGTGGCCAAATCCTCCACTTATGGGGAAAACAATGTAGGTGCCCATGTGTTTAATCAGGGCAGACAACACTCTTGTCAGCATTATTGAGTACATTGGCTGTGACACTCCTGCTGTCAAGCCCACTGTCACTTGGAAAGAACCAGTTGCCAAGAAATGGAGCACTGATAGCACTTGTGCAAGAGGGGGGATCGCAGTGGGGTGATGGATAGCAGATATCAGGTCAGGCTCCAGTTGGGCACACAGCTCTGTGGTTGTGGCCCTGTTAAGTCTGTAGGTGAGGATAATGTGCTGGTCCTCCATTGTTGCCAAGTCCACCAGGGGTCTGTACATGGGAGGATGTCTCCATCTCCTATTCATCTGCAGCGGTTGCAATCTATGGGGCAAAATAGTGAGGAGCCGGTCATAATCTATACATTGAAGCCACTATAGTTCAATGCATGATGTGATTTTTTATGTATTAGTGGCATATGTCCTGAATGTACAACTGTGATCTGTGACACAGTTATGATCCATGGCCTACTCCCCCCGAAATGGTGTCTGCCTGTTCTGTATGGAGGGATAGGTGGAAGTGAGGTAATTCCGCTGATGTTGTGTGCCATTGTGGGAGGCGGTTGGGAACCGCTGTGCAACTCCTCATTGGTTATTATTGGGCCCTATGGGGTACAGAGGCCAATGGTGATGTACGCCGGTGGTGATGGTATGCACTGCCGTGGATGTGACTGCCATTTTCTATCTTTTCACTCACTTGCTTCCTGACCTTCAACAGGAGAGGACCTACACTGCATGTGCTGCTGTGACCTGTGTCTGGAACCTACCATGGCCCGTGTGACTGGGGAAAGGGCCCATGCCTTCACTTAGTGGCTGGGGTCCTACCCCAATATGGACTGCTGTATGAGCCTCCAGACCAACAGGTGAGTAAACTGTGAGCACGATGCATGGTGCATGAATGCATGGAGTGGTGTGTGTGAAGGCCTCGTGTAGGTGAGGTTGGTGGATGGGTCCTGGGCAGCGTGCAGCATGTATGCTGGGCCATGTCTGTGCGTATGGGGATGGGAGGGCTATGGTGGGCCATGAGTGTAACAGGCAGGACGGTCTAACTAAAACCTTCCCCTGTGTAGATTTCCTCTGCAGGCCAGCGCCCATCAAAAGAAGGGTATATGGCGTGCCATCGCCAAAGGACGTGTGGACCCGGTGAGGTCTACAGCAGGCAGAGCACCCACTGTCGGAGACGGTGGGAGGACCTGAGACCTGGGCATGGAAGACGGAGAAGGCTCAGCTGGGGATGGCCTCCCAATGAGGAAGGGGTGCCCATCGAACCCTGACCCCCCTGATGGCCCGCATACTGGCGGTGTCCTATTCGGAGCTGGATGGGTGCTTGAGGGCATCACAGCAGCAACAAGAGGTTGAGTACAGTGCCCATCATTACTACTTACACCTGGTGGGGTGGTATCTGGGTGGGGGATGTGTGCCTGTGGGTGCCGCTAGGCCAGGGATGACATTGCAGAGTAGGTCCCATGTTGGGCAGGGATCTGATATGAAATTGCTCCAACCTTGCTAGTATCTGGGCAGGAGTGTGTGGGTCCCAGGTATGCTGAAGTTGGTGTTATATGTCCCTCCCCATGCCCTGGTGACTAGTATTGTTACTGGTAGTGCATTGCGTAGTGTATAGGGCTGTTGCCTGTGTGTGAGGGTGCTGTGTACGCTAGCGGTGATGTTGGTGCAACCATTGAACAAGTGTATCCTTTGTCTCCCCGCCCCCTTTTGTCATCCTGTCCTTATGTGCATTAGCATCATCTGGTGGAGGAGCTGCATCACTGGCAATGGAGGGAGCTGCATCCCACAGGACCCAGGAGGCAGAGTCCACTGACGGTGAGGGCACCAGTGGGATGGAGGGCGAGGGGAGCACCACGGGAGAGACTGGAGGGGACAGTTCGGACATGGATACCTCCACCGATGGAAGCTCCCTGGTGGTGGTGGACACCTATGTGCCACCCCAGCTACAGGTACAGCCGCCACCCCCGTACCAGCACCTCCCTCCCAGTAGCCCCTCAAGGAGTTGCCCATGCCCGCTCACCCAGGAGGGTGGGCATCTCCTTTTCCCCAAGCACCTCAAGCCTTGCCCCAGTTAGCCCTGCTGCCCTGAGTGAGGAGGCTATTAACCTCCTGAGATCCATCTCTGTTGGGCAGTCAACAATTGTGAATGCCATCCAGGGGCTGGCAACCCAAATGCAACAGACAAATGCATTTCTGCAGGGCATTCCCACTGGCTTGGTGGCCCAACAGCGATCTATCCAGTCTCTGGCCTCCTCTCTGATGGCAGCCATTGTCCCTGGTCCCACCCTCCCCCCTCCAGCTTCCTATACCCAATCCCATTCCCCTCAACCCCAACCTATCGCAAGCACACAGGCAGACGAGCATGCATACAGGACAACACACAAGAGTGGCACAGGCAAACACAGACACCACACTTCATCCCACAGGCACTCACACAAACACCATCCAGATGCAGACATGCCAACATCCACTGTCTCCACTGTGGCCCCCTCCTCCTCGTCCTCCACCTCCCTCCCAGTTGCGTCTATACTCACGCCTGCATGCACTACATCCTCATCCACTACCTCCATCACCAGCACACCTATCACAACACACACCTCACTGGCAGTCACCACCCCAACAGCCATGCACACGTCCCCTGAGTCCTCTCCCACTGTGTCTGTGCCCACTCCTCCCAAAGTACACAAATGCAAGCACTCAGATACCCAACAGCCATCCACCTCACAACAGCATCCAGCCCATGCACCTGTACCCTAGCACAGCAGCCAGACACCTCCTACAACTACTCCCTCTTCCTCCACTCCCAGACCTTCTCCCTCTCCCCGCCCCAATGTTCTTAAGCAGCTTTTCCTCTCCACCATTGACCTCTTCCCTACCCCTCCCCCCCTCCTTCATGTCTGGCCAGGGTGTGTAAAACCCAGGCAAGCACCTCAGCCACCCAGTGCACAGGCCCAGTAGTGTCCACAGAAACGTGGTGGTAAAGGATCCCAGGCACTAGGCAGCCAAACAGAAAGAGTGCCTGCCTCATGTGCTGCCAGGAAGGTCAAGGTGCCACCCCCAGCTGCTGCCAAGAAGATCAAGGAGCCATCCCCAGCTGCTGCCAAGAAGAGCAAGGAGTCATCCCCAGCTGCTGCCAAGAGGAGCAAGGAGCTATCCCCAGCTGCTGCCAAGAAGAGCAAGGAGCCATCCCCAGCTGCTGCCAGGAAGGGCAAGGGGCCTCCACCCGCAGGCAGAAAGGACAAGGGGCCTGGTGCTGGGACTCAGTTGGAGCCCCCACCACCAACCATGGTGGTGCAGCCATCCCAGGCTGCAGGAAATAGGCTGGAGCATCCCCCCACCACCACCAGCACACCACCAGCAGCAGCACCAGTGAGAAGACCTCTGAGGCTGCAGGGGATGGGCAGGAGCTTCCCCCCACAACCGCCAGCAGCAGCACTACCACCACCACCACCATTGGGCATCGGTCGGAGGCTGCAGGGGATGGGCTGGAGCCTCGCCCCACCAGCAGCAGCACCAGCACCACCACCAGCAGAAGCAGCACCAGTGGGCAGCCATCCGAGGCTGCAGGGGATGGGCTGTGGCTTCACCCCACCCCCAGCGTCAACATCAGCATCACCACCACTGAGCAGCCTTCAACGCCGGAGGACAGTGTGTAGTCCTGCTCCCATGGGCTGTTGTGCGGCCTGCCCCTGACAATCCTGTGGGTATGACACCCACCTGAGAGACTGTGGCCTTGCACTCCCCAGGACCAAGCACAGGGCATGTTACCCCCTCCAGGGCCAGTGCTGTTGTTCCATCTGCTGACTGAAGTGCCCGTTCCGTTCCCCATGCCCCTGAGGTGCCTGCCTATTTTCGAACTGATGCCCCTGCAGTGTTCTCTCTGTGTGTTGCCAGGAGTCAAGTGGGGCCTTGGACTTTGTAATGTGGCCCTGTGGCCCATGAACATTCAGCACTGGGCAGCCTCCCTTGATTTGTAAATATGTATCTACTTTTAAATTGGATGCACGTATTATCTTTTTACGCTCACTTTCATCTATTTGTGTTGTCCTTGCATTATTCCAGAGAGGTACGGGGTAAATATGTTTTATTACTGCATCTGCATGTGTGTATGGTGTTGGGGGTGGGATGGGTGTGTGTTGTGTGTGTCACTCTTTCCCCCACCAACCCCTGTATGCTAGGCGGCTGTACTCACTGTTGTCGTCTTTGCCGTTGTTGGTGTTTGGGGTGGAGCAGGACGTAGCAAAGCATTGGGAATATATGCAGTTCAGGCTCCATGGTGGCGTGGTTTTTCCCTGAGTCGCCACAGGTGAGTTGTTGCCCTTTTATGCATTGTTTCCGCCAAGCTTTTGATGTCCTTGGTACCGTCCCAGAAAAGGTGGCTGTTTCCTGTGTCTTAATACAGTGGGCGGAACATTGGCTTCCGCCTGGCTGTAGGTCGCTATAACTGTGTGTGCCTATTGATTCCGCCCTGGCGTTCAGTGTGGTAAAATTGCTGTCTGTCTGAGCTCTTAACCGCCATGGTCATATTTTGGTGGTATTTACCACCAGCCTGTTGGCAGTATTACCGCCACTTTATCACCGACCACCAAGGTTGTAAAGAGGGCCTATGTCAATATAACAGTTGTCTTTTTGTTCAATGGGTAGATTGTAAGTTTGGATATCTATCACGAAGTTATGCACATTGAAGTCATATTGTGGTAAGATTGCTCAGTGAGTTAAACACTCACAACTTAAATATTCGAGTATTTGTAGGACACACATTTAATTTAATACAAAGAAAGTTGAATTCAATCGTCAATTTTTCTGAGGTCAGTAAATTGACTAACATGAAACTGGGTAATAATAACATATGTTACTTTGCTCAGGAATGGTTGAAGTATGGGACTGAGAGTTACATAAATACACTATTAACACCATATTAAGTAGCAGTTTTGAAGGTGCGTTAAAAGGTTATGGGACATCAGTTATAAAGTCAAAGTTATATTAAGTACCATGAAATTGGATAACAGTGATACCAGTTATATACAGCATTTCCAAGTACTATAAGTGCTTTATTTCATTCTAAATATATATAAGGCATTGCTGTCGTATTCTAACAGTGTACCAGTTTGGCAAAAAGATAGCATGCCTCATTACATTTTGGGGTAATTATGGAACTGTATTGGTGTCTAGCTACAGATGACACTTCCTCTTCCTTCACAGCCAGGAAATAGTTAAGTACATCATCAATGCTCTCCTTTCCAAAGAATGCACATGTAATACGTACTTTATGTAAATAGGCCAACTCCGAGTATCAGCATGGAGAGTTACTTTTCATCAGCCTGCAAGAAATCAGATGTGTATTCTGCCTTCTGGCATGGGTCAGATTCCAGTGATGTCAGGGATTGAGAAGAAATGCGGGCAAATGCCAACCACAGTGAACCATTGAGCATTTGTGGGGATGTAGGAGAGGATGGTAGGACCACAGAGAACATTGGCATCACCACATTATTTATAGCCCTAAGATGTTTGATGAACCTCTACATACTGATTTCAGGCAAGGGTTGGACTCCGGAGCTGTCCTGCCAGAGTGAGATAGATCCAGAACCGTCAGTGACTCATGTGAAGAGTTGTGATGCTGATGAGAAGACACTCCCACATAGGTCACTTGATTATCATTAGGTGCAGCTAGATCTCTGCTGCCTACTTGGATGCACTTCTACATAAGGTACCCCATCAGGTACCTTAATCAATTAAACAGGATTTATAGAGCTATTCACCTGCGAGGGTATCCAGGCGCGGAGAACATAGCTGTTAAGGGGTGCAGTTGAACCGCCATGTCTTGAGTCATTTCCGGAATTCCAGAAGAGAGGATGAGGTCAGTAGGTAAAGGGGGAGGAAATGCCAGGATTTTGCCTTGAGGTGGGAGATGGAGCGTCATCAACTGTTGCTTCTGTGGATGAGGTGGATGTGTGCGAGGGAGAGGGAAGAGGAGCACACATGTCTGGAGGGTTGGTAGAAGCTCAGGCGGTGATTGATGTATGCTGGTCCTTAATTGTGAAGGGTCGTGCAGGTGTGATTCAGCATCTTAAATTGACATCTCTTCTGAATGGGGAGCCTGTGGAGCTTCTTGAGGTGGGTGGTGTTGTGGGCCTATTTGAGGAGGTCGAGGATGAGTCTGACCGCTAAATTCTGTATGTCCGTAGTCTCTTCAGGAGGTGCGTGATGATTCCTACGTAAAGTACATTGCCAAAGTCCAGCCGGGCTTGAGTGACGGATTGTCTGGTATTGACGGGGAGCCATTTGAAGATCTTACAGAGTATGCAAAGAATGAGGAAGCAGGTAGAGGAGACTGTGTTGATCAGTTTTTTCCTGGTGAGCTTGCTGTTCAGGATGATGCCAAGGTTGCAGGCGTGGTCGTCTGAGTGGATGCTGGTCCTAGTTTGCTGGCCACCGGGAGTCATTCCACTGGGAGGTGTTGTTCCCAAAGATCAGCAATTTTATTTGTTGAGTTTTGAGTTTCAGGCAGTTGCTATTCATCCAATCAGCGATGCCTGTCATGCATCTGTGGAAGCTAGCCTTTAGGTTGGAGGAATCTTCTGATAACGAGGGGATAAGCTGGGTGTCATCTGTGTAGGATATGATGTTCATTCCTTGGGTACTGATGATGTTGGCCAAGGGGGTCATGTACTTCTGACATGGCTGATTGGATTTCAGATGTGGACTGAAAGGGAGATAAGGGAGATCTTTCCACAAGTTAGTACTTTGTGAAGTTTGTAAGAAATGATGAACTGTCAATCCACAAGCCAAATACTGTGCCCATGACATCACAACATTTGTGAGACACTAGGCTGTTTTAAAATCATTCTGTTTTGTCAGAGTTGCAGAACATGTGGTCCCTAGGAGGAGAAATGGCAAACAAAACAAAACTGAGATGACAAGTTAAAGTGAGAGAAGGAATTTCGGACTTACGGTCAACACATGAATTCATTATTGTAGCAAAACCCATTGATAAACAAACACGTTTCACTAACCGTTGTCAAGACGAGTACTTTGAAAAGCATGTAGGTATTTATGTAGGATGACCCTAGTGAGGGGCAACAAAGCACTGTACATAGCATAAGCATTATACACTCAGTACATGAATAATGGGCACAGCAGTAGGCTACTGAGTTCAGAGATCAGAAGAAGGGGTTCTGTAGCACAAAGAAAGTTTTATTGGAAGAAGTGTGTCTTCAGCTCTTCCTTAGTTAATGGCATTGGGACTGAGCCACTCCTGGTTGATATGGTGATGGTGTTCCATATCTGATGTGCAGGGATGAGGAAGGCCTGTTGCCTGTCAGGATTTATTTTTACCATACATTTGTTCTCTAGTTTAGTGACGTCCTGACTGTGAGTGTGACATGAGGTGCTGGAGACTGGTAGAGATGTCATTTCGTGATGGCTCTCGATTTGATGCAGTGGTTCTTGAATATATTGCAGGCCAGTAAGCAGAGTCACTGTAGTTCCATGAAAATGAGGCTGATGTTGAATATCGTGATGCCCTTGATGCTACTTCTTGAACAAAGAACACTTACCCCATTGTGAACACAGGCTACTTCTCAGACCAATATACTTGTTAAAATTGTGGATATTTCATAGGCTATATATATATCCAATGTGGCTACCTAAAGTTCTGCAAAGTCTAAGAGTCATTGGAGACATTTTCACCCTCAAAAGGAGTCCAGATCTTCTATTTCTTAATCGCTCTAATGACTATAAGCATTTTTATTGGAAGAACTGTCATATTAAATGCAACCATGTAGAGGCACAAATTACTGCTGTTGCAAAGTATACAGTAGTCTGTTATATGAAGTATGAAAGCTGTCCTCATGGGATTCCTTTGGAAGAATAAGACCCTGCAGGGTGGTGAATGATTAGGGGGTTACCGGGAAACATGCAACTTACAAAGGGGCAACCTGCTAAGGGGACGTAAATGGGCATCTGAGGTGGATTACTGAAAAAAGTATATATTCTTGGCCTGAAGACACAAAGGATGGCCAATGGCAGGTTTATGTTCATTTGGTGCAATGTGTGTGGGCTTCCTTAACTAAAATTCCAAATCTCTGAACTTCCAGATTGAAAGCCCCAAGGGGTGCAGACCCCCAAGTGCAGGTATTGCCATTCCAGAGCAGCCAACCGCAGACAAAACAAGTAAACCATTCCATCTGCAGCAAGGAGGAAACAACCAGAATAACATCCCTGTTTTTCAAGTAGAGCTGAGCCAAAAGCCTATAGATGAAAGGCAGTGCAATTGAGGCATACAGCAGGAGCACAAGCCTTGAGCAAATCAGAGCAGCCTCTCCCATGCCTGCATTTCTGAGAGCTATAAAAGAAAAGAATGAAGACTGGCGTAAGGATTGCTCATGACGAGCCTAACACATGAAACCCCAAATCCCCTGGAGTCCACTGAAAACACAATACATTTGTATTCTCAAATGAGAATGTTAAGAGACTCCTATGCTGGTGTTACAACCAAACTCTGATCTGAAAAGTGAAGCAAGACAGGGCCAAGAAACCTCTTCCTAATTGCTAGTTTGGGTAGGATATTGCCATTTCTCACTAGTACCCATCATATGATGTAGGAAGCTAAGCTCTTGCCTCACAAACCTCAGCTCCTGCCAACTATTTGAATTACTCTTTTCTGAGGCAAAGCAATTATTGTGAACCACATCTTTCAATGTACCCCCTACTTCAACTTGCTGTCATTCATTGTGATGGCCACTGGGAAGGAGCAAAAAAGGACAACTTCTAGTAGTTCTTACAAGTAGTAGCCACCACTGCACCTGCATTGCAGAGCATACTCCACCAGCATCAGAAGTTTTAGGTGGAAAGGTTCCAAATAAGAAGTAGATGGCGGACCAAGTAACAAAGGTGTATGTAAGCCCTCAGCATCACACACCCAGAAGGTCAGAAATAACAAACTCAACCACCAAGTAATGCTTGAGAAACAAAGGAGGCAGTGTCTGGGCAAAACAGCTTTGGAGAATCCCTACCTAGCAATGGGATGAATTTCTGCTGATGTAAATACTGTGGCTAGTGAGTTTGAAGAGGTAATACTCTTATTTCCTCACAGAAAAATGCATGATAAAATATCTGCAAGTTCAACAGCCAATTTTTTTTAGGGATTCTGATAAGTATTGGCGGCCCTACAGGACGGATCAGATATAATTTCAATACAATTACACTGCTTTAAGAATCCTCTCTGGGGGTTGTGCTTCTCAGTGTTGGACCTTGAGATAGCATGAGCTCCTAACACATCCCAGAAAGAAAGAGTTTTTCTGATTCCATGACATGTGAACCAGTATATTCAACTCTGTACTGTACAGTACAAAACCCAAAGCTTTGGCAAGTTTCCATGCTAAACATAAAGAGTCAAAAACATACGCATCTTTTCAAACTTGTATGCTCCTTATGGGTGTTGTGGTTTCATTGTATGTGACAATAAATGTAATAAGATGCTTACAAACAAGTACAGATGTAAATGATTGAGGTTTTGAAACAAATCATGAGAAGTGTCATTTCTATTGACTAGCTGTGCAACCAAAGGAATGTAAATATGCAATACAGATGCTATCAAGTGTAACAGCGAGATTTCCAATATAAGGTAATGTTTACTTTCTCGTTGTTTTCTCTCCCCATAGCAGCTTGTGTTGAGTATTGAGTAAGTGTGGAGGACATACTGAAAGTAGTTCCACAGATAACCAGTCATTTGCCACTTATTACACCACAAAATTTGATAATATACTGTTGTCCACTTAATGATAAAAACTATTGTTCTCATCCAAGTTCAAGGGAAATCATGCCCCTCACCACCTAAGTTCTAAATTAACTCACATGTAAACTCAAAAGGTGCCCTTCCGTTGCATGCCAATTTGCTGAAAGAAAACTTAGAAATATTCAAATGAATCATAGCTATACAGATGCAAAGGTTATTAACCATTAGTATTGTATTGAAGCATGTATTTTTAATAGGCCAAAACTGCAGATCGTTACAAAATGCTAACAATTCTTGTTAAACATTTGAATACTTTTCACGTGGATGATAGTTCTTGGAATATGAGTGCAGACTTTGTGCCCTGATGAAGAACTCTTATACATCTGGAGATAGATGTAGTTCATAATTTGTTAAGTCTAGCACTGAAAGTGCTGAGCCAGCGAAGACTCCTTGACAACCCATACATTTTACTTTATCCCTAGATATTTCTTGTGAGGTTTGCTTTTTGGCAGAGTTTACAGACTCCCAATGCTCCTGGATCCCTAAAACTGCCAATCTGGTGCTTCTGCGAGATACCTTTAGTATTCCTTGAGAATGGGATAACGTCAATTGGTCTACCATCCTTATGTCTCTAGAAAGTAACCCCTTTTCAAATCATCTCACTGAACCTTGGCTGGTAACAGCTGATTTATAGATTTTGGGCTTCCTAGTGGCACCAAGAAGAGTTGCCTTGTAGCCACTAAGTGTACTTTAAAGCCAAGAGGCACTGTGCTTATTTGCTCTAGTAAACATAATACCTATAAATATTATGTGCAGTCGTCATTGACATAACCCTTTGTAAACATTAGTAAGAATACCTGTGGTAAATGCTTTACAAATCCTAACAGTGCACCTTTAATTAGTTATTTGTAGGTGATCATGAACACCTATATTGTACTTATAATAGAATTTGAAAAATGGAGGATGAATTTCCCTCACAGCGAACACCCATTCACACTTCTTTCTCATTCTCTATCCATATTTCCAGGTGTAGCAAATTCAGCTTGTCTGCACTGCACTGCACTGTCCCCACAATCTATGTTTTCTGATTGTTGAACTTAGTGTACTTTACCCCTGCTAATATGGGGTAAAGCACCTGTATTCCCCTTTTAAACATGAATAAAACGGCTCACCCTGGATTGACACATTTACCTTGCCTGTTTGTCCCTAGTATATGATGTGAGAAATACACCCAGGGCCTGAAAGATAAATGCCACCTGTGAACTGCAGCATCTATGGTGCCACCACATGGTTATCTTCTAAAACATGGATGCAGGCCTACCATGTGTATTGAATTCAGCAGCCAAAAAACCAACTGTCAACTATCAAAGCTGTTAAAATAACCCTTTTTGATAGAGGGAAACCCTGTTTTAAAATATTAAAAAGTCACTTCTAAGTACACCTTGTCCTTCACATGGTAGCATGTCTGATATATAAAAGTAGAACATGTGAGAAATATATTAAAGATGGCCATTTTCCTCCATTGACTAGACCCCAAACAATATTTCGATTTGGTAGGAATGTACCTGGATTCTAGGAAATTTCAAAGTACATATTATACATTTTAATCTGTAACTTTTGAAGGAAACCGGTAAAATAGTAATTTGAAGACATTTTTCATTACTACAGCCCTCATTATGACATTGGTGGTAAGTCCCGCTTACCGCCATGTTGACTGCTGCCAACATACCGCCGGAGCGGTAGATTACCGATATCCATATTATGAAACACTCATAGCAATCCGTCACTATACAGCCACACACACAAGTCCACCAGCCCAAAGGTCAGTGATAAACTGGCGGTACTAAAACTCACACCGTTACACCAACAGAACTGCGACCACAGCATTATGACCCACGAATCACCATGGCAGACATTCAACCGCGGTAAACCATTGGCAGTACATACTGCCACGCTCAAAATGGACACACACAAACAAAACAGCACCACATTGGTCAATCTGAATAACACATACCTGACACCCATACACACACCACACACCCACACCACTATAAAGCACACACCCACACTACCCACAACCCCTTACGACCCAAACATATTGACAACTGAGAGAGGCAGACCAAGAGCACCCACAGAACCAGAGTCACAGAACACCATTACCCATACACCTTCCACGCACCTTACAGCACACACCCCAACACATCACCCCACACACTACACCCATGACACCAGAAAGACACCCCAGGTTCTCAGAGGAGGAGCAAAGGGTCATGGTGGAGGAAATCATCCAGGTAGAGCCACAGCTATTCGGATCACAGGTGCAGCATACATCCATTGCTAGAAAGATGGAGCTATGGCGGAGAATCGTGGACAGGGTCAAAGCCGTGGGCAGCACTCCAGAACAAGGGATGACATCAGGATGAGGTGGAACGACCTATGGGGGAGGTGCGTTCCATGGTAGCAAGACACCAGATAGCAGTACAGAGGACTGGCGGTTGACCCCCAGCTCCTCCCGCACAACTAACAACATGGGAGGAGCAAGTCTTGACAATACTGCATCCTGAGGGACTGGCAGGAGTAGCTTGAGGACTGGACTCTGGTAAGTCAACACTACTACTTTTACCCCCCTACCTGCATGCCATCACATACCCCCACCCTCACACCCATCATTTCACCACCTCACACACACCCCACCATCACAACCCCCCAAAACGAAGTCCTGCATGCAACACCAATGCATTGACACCCATCATAGACCTTCATGGACAACTATCACTAAAGCATGCACACTAAAGATCATCACCTAGCCCACCAAATCACTACTCACACAAGGCAAAGCTGCCAGGGCAATACCAACCATACAGCGCAACACATCCATGCACAAGATATCACATGCAGAAACAATAACACTGCTATTACATCCCCACAGGTCCCCATCCAACGTCACTGGAGAGGAGTTGCCAGCAACATCCAGTCTCCCCCCAGAAGAGGCCCACAGTGATGACAGCAGCTCTGGATGCCTAGATCACGATGACCAACCTTGCCCATCAGGGACCTCCAGACAGTCGGTTACCCAGGCACGGTCCCATACCACCACAGAGCCTCCCCCCTCAGGAAACACCACCACAGCACCCAACCAGCGGGCCAATACCTCTGTCCCCAGGACACGTCAATCAGCAGTGTGTCCACCATTACAGGGACCCCAGGACACCCCACAAACACAAGACAATCAGGGACCTGGGGTCAGTGGCAGTGGGCACACAGTTCAGGGAACAGAGGCACAGGACAACAGGGAAGCTGAGAGGACTGCTGTGTGCCAGGGGGAGGACAGGCCCAGGGAACCGACTCTCTACGAGGCACTCACCAACATCTTGGGAGCATACCACCATTCCCAGGAGACCAAGAGCCAGATACTGGCCAAGTTGCAGGAGACCCAGCAGAGGCAGGAGGGACAGTACCTGGAGATCAGGGAGGACCTGAGGGATATCCACACCACCCTGGTCACCATTGCAGGGGTGCTCACAGACATGGCCTACACTGTGAGTGAGGCACTGGCACACCACCAGGCCCCTGACACTAGCCACACCGATGAACAGCCCTCCACTTCTGCTGCCGATAGTGGACAGGAGGCCCCACCACAGTAACAACAGGCCACCAGCACCCCTCCCCCTGCAGATGGAGAACCACCCCTCAAACGGTCTGCAATCCAGGCAGAAGCCAAAGAAAATTGCCAAGACCCCTGCATGAAATAAGACTCTTCTGAATGTCACCCCTGTGTACCACTTTGTTACCCTGTCCACCTTGAACTGCCATTGCTTTACTTCCTATGCCCCCATGGACAATGCACCCATGATCCACACAGACTGGACTCTATCGTGGACATTCCACCACCATCACCCCAGCCCATTGCACATCCCCCTACACTTATTAGCACCTAAATAAACACCCTTAGTAAAACTACAAGTATGGAGTCTGTCAATTGATTGAGCTATGTATTCATTTAACAAGCTGTAAACTTTGCAATTCAACTGTACAGTAATGTACACATAGGTATGACCTGCAGTCAACACACCAGGAGCCAGATTGAGGCACAGATATTTGCAAATAGAGATGCCAATGGGATCAGTAAGGGGCCATAGTAGTGTAAAAAACAGCCTGCCATGTACAATGTTCAACACAATACTGTCAATAGAAGGTGAAGTTAGAGTGTCCTACCTGTGTGTCACTGGAAGTACTGTCGAATGATTGCTGTTCTGTTGTCCTCATCCTCATCCTCTGCCTCCTCTTTGTCACTATCCACAGGGTCCACTGCTGCTACATGCCTATCTCCAGCCTTATCCTCCTGCAGAAAAGCCACCTGGCGTCTCAAGGCAAGGTTGTGCAACATACAGCATGCCACGATGATCTGGCAGACCTTCTTGGGTGAGTAGCACAGGGAACCACCTGTTAGATAGAGGCACCGAAACCTGGCCTTCAGGAGGCCGAATGTCCTCTCGATTATACTTCTTGTTTACCCATGTGCCTCATTGTAATGTTCCTCTGCCCTTGTCCTGGCATTCCTCACAGGGGTCAGTAGCCATGAGAGGTTGGGGTAATCAGAGTCACCTGCAAATATCGAGGGATACCTGTTATACAAACACTAACCCTTGGGGCCCATACGATACACATACACCAACATATACTGGGTGGGAACCATGAGCTCACCTATTACTCACACCCGGTGCCTCTGTATTTGAGCCATCACATATGGCATTCCTGGAGGGCATTCACAGTGGATTGGCGGCCCAACAGAGATTGATTCAGGCTCTGGCCTTCTCTCTGATGGCAGACATTGTCCCTGTTTCTACCTTCCCCCCTCCAACTTCCAGTCCCTCTCCTCTCAACCCCAAACCATCCCAGGCACATATACAGAGGGACAAGCATGCACACAAGGCAAAACGCAAGAGGGGCACAGGCAAACATAAGCACCACACTTCATCCCACAGGCACTCACACAAACACCATACAGTTGCAAACATAACAACATCCACTGTCTCCCCCTCCTCCTCCTCCTCCTTCACCTCCCTCCCAGTCACGTCCACACTCATACCTGCATGCACTACATCTACATCCACTATCAGCATCACCACACCAAGCAGAACACACACCTCACTGGCAGACACCTCCACAACAACCATGCACGCGTCCCCTGTGTCCTCTCCCACCCGGTCTGTAACCCCTCCTAAGGGACACAAACATAAGCACTTACACATCCAACAGCCATTCACCTCACATCAGCATACAGCCCAATCACCTGCATCCAAGTCCAGCAGATATACACCTCCAACAACCATTCCCTCATCCTCCACTCCCATTACTCCTCCCTCCTCCTTCACCAACGTCCCTAAAAAGCTTTTCGTTGCCCAAATTGACCTCTTACCTACCCCTCCCCCTGTCCTGCATGTATGGGCAGGGTGCCAAGGACACAGCCCAGCTCCTCAGCTAAACAGTCCACGGGGACAGTGGTAGCACCACTTACTTGTGGTGGTAACAATACCAGACCTACAACACAGAAGGGGAAGGAGCCAGCACCAGCTTGGAATAGGGGGAACGGGCCTGCACCACCAGGGAAGAGTGTTAAGAGTCCTGCACCACCCGGCAAGAGTGTGAAGAGTCCTGCACCACGAGGGAAGAGTGTGAAGGGGCCTGCACCAGCTGTGAAGAAGGGGAAGGAGCCTCCACAACTAGGCAGAGAGGTGGAAGTGCCCATCCACCGCTGCCAGGAAGGGTAAGGGATCCATGACCCATGGATAGGAGGAGATGAGGCACTCTGCGTCAACAGAATCTGTCAGGCTAACACCGCCACCACCACCACCAGCTGTCACAGGGCCCCCACTGCCAGCTGTGGAAGTGCAGCCATCAGGGAGTGCAGGGGCTACCCAGGAAGCTCCTCCAACCACCACCACAATGCAGCCATCAGGGAGTGCAGGGCCTGCACAGGAAGCTCCTCCAACCACCACCACAATGCAGCCATCAGGGAGTGCAGGGACTGCCCTGGAGGCTCCTCCAACCACCACCACAATGCAGCCATAAGGGAGTGCAGGGACTGCCAGGAGGCTCTTCCAGCCACCACCATGATGCAGCTATCGGACAGTGCAGGGTCTGCACAGGAGGCTCCTCCAACCACCACCACAATGCAGCCATCAGACAGTGCAGGGGCTGCCCAGGAGGCTCCTCCAACCACCACCACGGTGCAGCCGTCACTGCCTGCGGACGCCATGTAGGTCACCCTCCAGGGGCTGCTGTGCGGGCTGCCCCCTCCAGAACCAGTGGGTAAGTCACACACTTGAGAGACTGTGGCCTTGCTCTCCCTAGGACAAAGCTATGGGCATTTTGCCCCCTCCAGAACTAGTGGGCAAGTCACCCACTTGAGAGACTGTGGCCTTGCACTCCCCAGGACAAAACAATGGGGATGCTGCCCCATCCAGAACCAGTGGGGACGTTCCCGTATTCAGCTGAGGTGCCCCCCATCCCCTGAGGTGCCTCCCACTTGCAAAATGTTGCCCCTGCAGTGTTTTCTCCGGCTGTGTCAGGAAACAGGTTGGGCCTTGGACTGTGCCATGTGGCCTTGTGTGCCCTCATGACTTTGGACAGGGCATTGGCCCTTTCTGGACATTTGTATATACTTGGTTTGTGTGGTGGATTTTGCTATGCTAATACACTGTCGTTAATCTAGCATTATGGTCTGTGTTTTATTATGCAATGTGTTGTGTGCCATTGATTGACGTGTGCAGCTGGTTGTGTGCATGGTGTGTGTGTGTGTGTGTCGGGTGTGTGTTGTAAGAGTGTGTCACTCTCATTTTCCTCCCAACCTCCCTTGTGTGCTAGGTGGCTGTACTCACCGTCGTCATCTTCGTCGGCGTTGGTGTTCCAGGTGGAGCATGACATGGAAGATCATCGGGAAGACTTGCAGTTCGGGTTCCATGGCGGTGTGGTTGTTCCCTGTGTCTCCAATGATGAGTCCTTTCACTTCTGAGCTCTTGCACTTCCAGGCTTTTGATGGTGTTGGTACCGCACCGGAAAAGGTGATGGTTTCCTGTATCAAAATATGCTGGGCGGTACTTTGTCTCCCGCCTGGCTGTTGATGTCTAAACCATGGTGACTGTTGTTTCTGCTGTGGCGGTTGGTGTGGTACATTGGCTGTCTGTGGGAGTTATCACCGCCATGGTCATAATTTGGCAGTACATACCGCCAGCCTGTTGGTGGTATTACCGCCACTTTTTCCCTTACCGCCAGGGTCGTAATGAGGGCTTTAGTAATTTTATCGTAGTCCATAATGCTTTCAGTCACCTTAGTCATGTTTGAGTCTATGTGTGGGGCTGTGTGTCTGACAGAAAGCCACACATGTCCTTTTGTTCTGTAGTCGTTGCCCTAGCTTCACACAATGCATACATTTGAAACAGTTGATGAATCACTGAAAAAACTGTACATATGTGATCATGGTAATTTATTCACATGTGCAAGTTTTGTATCTGATGATGTACAATGTACAGTTCACTGACTCCATGATAGATTCCAAGCCATTGAAAGTCCAGTCAGAGTCCAAGGATGAGGGACATGCCATGAGACATGTGTAGGAGGGGTGAGCATCAATTAGGAGGTGTCCAAATTGACGATAGGTAGAAATTGAGTCTATGGCAGTCCGGACATGAGGAGTCAACTGTGGTAGAGTGAAGAGGGCAGCTGTCACTACACTGGCATGATCTTAAGCACAGAACTAAAGAGATACTGTCGAAGTGGCACAGGCTGTAGCTACCTGGTGTTTTTCCTAGCAAATTTTGTTCCTTCCATATCTCCATCCTCTGATGTGTCTGGTGCCTCCTGTGCCATGGGTGGTGGTGCTGTTGAAGTTGGGGGGGGGGACACATAAGAGGATAGAGATGTGGAAACAAAGGTCCCAGCAGCTGCCATTTGTCAGAAGTTGAAAGACAGCACTGCAGCAAGGAGGAACTGCTGGTTTCGCAACACAGCAGCTACATCACAGTGGTAGGCCGCCATGTTTTCAATGAGGGAGGTCAGAAACTGCTGCATGGATTCCAGGATATTTTGGATGGCCCCCAGTCTGTTGTCAATCATTCTGCTGCCACTTTGGGAGGGCAACTGTTCCACCCTCTGCCTCAGGACAGCAGCTATGTCAGCCTCTGAGGGTGCTTCTTATTTGGATTGAGGCACCTCTATACTCCTTCTAGGCTACCTACCATGGCTTCCATCCCCACCTGCGCCTGCTGTGCCACCTCCCGCTGGACTCTAACCGCTGTCCTCTGAAAGGGATTGTCTGGGTCCTCAGGGTCTAGGGCTGTGGCTGGACTGGTCGGTGCAGTTTGTTGGTTGTTGGGTGGTTCATGTGGAGACCCCGCAATGCTGTGGGTCCTCCCTGTGACTGGAGATGGTATCTGGAAGGAATCCAGGACATCCTGGAAAGTGTCAGCAGTGATAGTTGCCAGCTGGTCATTCAGATCATCAGAAAAATCCGGGACAAGCAGCTCCGCTGGAGATAAGGCTTCATTGTTTGCAATTGGATAGTGAAAGGTCAATATTGGACTGTGGTTGCTTTTGACATGAGTCATCATTTACTTGCTACTGGTGGCTTAGTGACATGGTACTGACCCACACATCAAGGTACACATTTATGGACCTCCAGTGACACACTGGGCCACCTAAGCATCATTTTTATGGACTCATCATTGGCACAATCTGCCAGTTCACATTTCCCAGTGTGTTACCCCCACCTTGATTGCCGTTTCATGGTCTTCTGCATATGTACCTCT
This sequence comes from Pleurodeles waltl, assembly GCF_031143425.1. NCBI lineage: Eukaryota > Metazoa > Chordata > Amphibia > Caudata > Salamandridae > Pleurodeles > Pleurodeles waltl. The sequence continues at coordinate 534,892,008 of NC_090436.1, forward strand.
TTCATTGATTTGACTGTGTAACATATGCATGCCATGGGCGCTTTTACGGATTTGTGTACACACATCACAAATGGAGATGTACAGAATATTTTGCATTTAATTTTAGAGTTATTTGAGCAAATAACTGCCTCCTCTGCCACCCTACGTGTGTTTTTGGGTTGATGGAAGGGTCTGAGCTGTCAACATGAATTCTCCTAGCCACTTTAAGTCATGTGTCAAGCATCCTGCACCACCCATTGTGAGATTCAGCCACCTTGTATGTATGTGTGCAAACAGGAATTTTTCCCTTCTTGCAGAACCACACTCATCCATTGCAGAGCTACAAGGATGCCTACATCTCTGAAATGAGTGTTGTTTTGCTGGAAGGTAGACCTTACTGTTTGCACAAATACACACATGGTGGTCCGTTGTTATATTGTGCGATGCAGCCTGCTGAACACATGACTCAAAGTGGCTAGGGGGATGTGTGTGGAAAGCCCACCCACTTCCATCACTCTGACAACACACATGAGGTGTCATGAGGACCTTGCACAATTTTAGGCTTGTTGATGTGTGGATGCATCATGTTGGGACACCACATCAGGAGTGGCATTGTAGTCGTAGTACTGGTGACATTGTTGTAATCCTATAATAGACTACTTTCAATGTGTGTTGAAATCATCATCAATCATTGTAAGTGGCAGACAGCAGTCCTCTTAGTTGATGTGTACTTTCCTGCTCATGTGCATTAGGAACGGCAAGAGGCACACCCCTACACCAGGCAGTTTGTGTGGCAAAGTTGGTATTGTCCGTCACATATTTTGGTATAAACAAGGTTAATAAAGGGATGCATTGTCTATCTGTGACAACTACACATCCCTGCACATTTAAAATGATGCAGCACACCACAGCAAGCTGAGCTGTTGCACTGCATCTTTCTTCATTAATGGGTACATATGTGCCACTATATTGGGACACAGACATCACAGCGCTCTACCAATGCATATTTATTACCTTACACTCCAGTGGTGGATAGAAATAGCTCATAATTACCATGCCAAGGTAAGGCACCTTGCATATCTTACCCTTTCCTAAATCTCATGCCCCCCTCTCACATCTGACACTGCATTTAGTAGGCATTCCGTGTGCATATTTGGGATCTTCCCATGTAACACATGTGACCCACCCAGCTTTTGATGCCTTTACAAATATTGCACATCTGTGTTTGTTTCATTGTAGTCCAGGAACTCAAGAGTGGTGTGGGAGGAACAAGTGAGTGTGTGACAAGTTTAGTTTTCCAAAGATTGTAGTTGTTCATTGTGTATTGCATTGTGTATCACACATAGGGCAAAGCTTCTGTGTATTTGGTACATTGATCCCAGACCACCATTTTCCTAGCAGCCCACTTACCCCAGCCAACAACACCATGGAAACATATTATTTACAGTACTGGTCACGTGGTGGACACTACCCCAGTAGCTTCATGAGGTTTGTCATTATTGTGGTGCTTCACTGCATTATCACCATATATGATATCACTAGTGCAGCAAAGCACAGGGAGGTCCATTGCTTAGAATGCTTGCATCACTTTCACTTGCAGACCTCAAAAATTAGGTTTATAGAGAGCAAAGTGCAATCTTTATGGAATGTTTGCCCCATTTGTTCTTCCCTCCCTGCAAAATAAATATGTATTTACATACATCATATATGGCACAGGCATATTGTGGTGCAAGGAAGTACAAAGTGGATCTCTGCATGCCTTGTGTGACTTTGGTGAGGTAACACAAGGGGAATGCGTGGCTTGAGTCCACACTGTCATCATTCGATATGATGTCAATGCTGCAGTAAGGGCTTGTAAAAATGGGCCCCTAGTGGGACAGCGAGACCACTTGTAGCTCACGTTATGCATGAAGGTGACTCTGTGTGGGACATCAGCCAAACCCACTACACAGGAAACCCTGCTACTTGGTGACAGGGATGCTACTTGTACAGCAGCACAGATGATCATCGCAGACATGCACCATATGTTGTGCCTGATCACTTTTGTGGCCATTCTCGATGGTGCATGGAGGCATCTTGTAGTTCTTGTTAGCCCACCCTGTGCAACAAGCATTGTACATGTTGCCATTGAGTGTTACACAAGGGCAGGTGGTTCAGTTGCAACAGTGTAGGGATTGATGTGAGGGTTGGGTAATGGTCTATGCATATAGGGGGAAAGGTGTGAGTGCATTAGAAATGTTTGGCCTTTAATGTTTCCCAATGTGAGCCTTTTGCATGCATTCAGTGTGTCCTATGTGCCTCCCCCTTCTGCCATTTGTTAGTTTTAAGATTGTCCCCCACTACAACTTACCCTGCATTTGTAGCAGGTCTTGGAAGTCTTCACTGTCCTGTCCTGAGACTCCTGTAACCAACTCCTCTGAGATGGCCACTGACACCATCTCCTACAAGTCATCCAGGGTCTCCTGGGGTGCAGGACTACTACCTCCAGTCTGCAGTGCTGTCTTTCGGGTCCTGGCAATTTCTCTTTAGTTCTGCACTTACAATCAAGCCAGTGCTTCTTACAATCGATGACAGTCCTCTTCACCTCTGCCACACTGTTTATTTTATTGACTGCAATGTTGCCTTCTTACTACCTATTGGCAATTTGGAGGTGACAAAGAGCTTGTGTTGGTGTTCCGTCACCTCCCTGACCAAGATGGTATTCTCCTCCTCACTGAAGCGACACTTCTGGTTCCATTTCTCCTTCTCCTGTGATTTTGCTGGTCTATCCTGGCTTGTACTGGGCTCCACCCTGGGTCATTGTGGCTTGTTTGACAAAGTCACAGACTTTTTTTTATGCTAGTGCTGCAAAATATGGCACTATTACGATTAGTGTCAAAGAACATGCCGCTAGTCATGCTAGTCTCACTTTTGAAGCCTTAGAATCATTCTTCCTTACGACATGCCATAAAGATTAGCGTCATTTTTTTTTACGCTAACCTTTCCTTAGCCCCATCGTACATCATTTTCTAAATACAGCGTATGGATCGTGCAAGGAAATGTTGTTAGGTGGCATTAATCTTTTTTAACACAACTGCGCTAATGCAGTTGTGTGTAATTTTTCTTAAATTTGGGCATATATTTCCTGGTAGAATGTGGGTCTCTAGTTGACAGAGATAAGTACCCTGTCCAAGTAGGGACCACAATCCTAGTCTCCTAGTTAGAGTAAGTCAGATACATTCCCTAAATCAACCTGTGCTCCCCCTCTGGTAGCTTGGCACAGAGCAGTCAGATTTAACGTAAAAGGCAATGTGGAAAGTATTTGTGCAACACTTTAATTACAGTAACTCAATGAAAACACTGGAAAAATACCCCAGACTGGTTTGGAACAATAGAGATGTTTTATCTGAGTAAAACAAGACCAAAAGAACAACAATCAAATCAGTAGCAGTCGAGATATGAATTATTAAAGATTAAATGTGAAAACAGTGCTTAGAAGTCACTAGCGATAAAGAGGTTACTTGAGAGCGTGAGGGATCAGTGCAGATTGGAAACTTAGGCCGACCACAATGGAGGATGGGCCGGCTACAGAACCCATGCAGGTTCCACTGAAATAGAACCTTTGATGGAGAAAAGCATTGATGGGGATGGCAAAGTACATCTATATTTCAACTGCACTTGGGGTACTGAGATGCGTCATCATCGGGCTGCACAGACCTGTTGCTATAATGAGATTTTACATTGAAAAACAAAAGACAAGGGCCATCTGGCAAAACAGGAATGGTTAATTTATTTCAACATCATGGCCGGGAGAGCAGTTACAGAACTGGGGTATGAGGACTGTCTCTCGCTGAAGATCAGATTGAAGCGAGTTTTTATACATTTCTCTGACTTCAATAAAACAATAAATGACAATCATTGCTTGGTAAAAAATGAGAACAGCTGTCAAGGAGTTGTAAATACACTTCCAAATAGTGGGCGCAGATGCGCCCCACCCTGGCAGGACACAGTGTGGGCCAGCAAATAACTGTCCAGATGTCTGGCCAGAGAGGTACGTGGCGACTGCATTTGTTGTGTGTGCTGTGTCCGGATTGGCTAAGTGCACCTAACTACATGTGATATCTAACTTTATGGTGTTTTGGGGAATGCACACATCACTCTGGACATGCGTGTTTTATTGAGGCCAATCTCAGGGGACCATTGTGTTGTTGCTGCCTATCTGTGGGATCGGGTCTAAGTTTTCCTGTTTGTGCGTTTGGCTGTCGGCTAAGTGTTACCTTCACCTGTGACTTGTCAGTCATTAATCTTTAGACCTAGGTCTCAGAGCCTGCCTAACCAGGTACCTATGTGCTGGGATTGATGGAGAGTTCACAACGGGGAATGTAATAATGGTGATGTTTGTGTATGAAAATGTATTGCTGTGCACATTGACATTGATCAATTCAATATTAACATTGTGTCATCATTTGGCCGTGCAGTCTGTGAATTCACTGCACCAGGCAGCCACTGTATCACCGTTGATGAGCAATGCACTGATTTTTGTTGAACACTCAGAGCGATGTGTCACTTTTAGCAGGTTTTAGCTGCAGAACCCACTTCTCAGGCCCAGGACTGGAGGGGGACACCTCAGGCAAGGGTAGGACTCACAGACGACAGAGTCCAGCAGCACCAGGAGAGTTGCAAGTAACCTTTGATGTCCATATGACTGGAAAAGAACAGGGGGCAAGCCAGCAGGCCCTTTGAAATTCTTGGTTTCAAGGATGTAGAGAGCAAGTCCAGTCCTTCTCACTGCAGGCAAGAAGCAACAAGCAGCTGGCCAGCACAGCAAAGCAAGTAGCAAAAGTGCCGGTCCCTCCTACAGCACAGCAAGCAGTAGGCCAACACAACAATGAGGTTGAAGAGTGACAGTCCCTCCTGGCAGAGTGTCCTTGGCAACTGTAGAGGTCTGATTTGGTGGGCACTGGGATCCAGTAATTATACTTTAGTGCCCTGGTTCAAGAAGGTAGGAAAAGCTTCCTGGTATGTGTTTGAAGTCCACAAGGTCCCTGTTCTTCCTTCCCTGGCTTCAGACAGGCCTTTTATTGGGTGAGGCACTACCCTATTCAGGTGTGTCAGCTCCTCCCTCCCATCTAACCCAGGAAGACCCATCAGCCTGGTGATGGGCCATCAGCATACAAATGTCACACCCCAGCTCACTTTTTGTGTGACTGTCTAGAGGGAATACACAAAGCCCAGCTTCTACCTCAGATCGGTATTCAGGGACAGGCTGAAGGCACAGAAAGGGTCACCTAAGAAAAGGCCAACTTTCCAAAAGTGGTGTTTTCAGACTTACAATTTAAAATCTGACTTCACCATAAATTGGGATTTTAAATTGTAAGACTAGAGACACCAAACTCCACATTTCTATCTTTTCCTAATTGGAAATTACACTTAAAAAATGTTTTAAAGTAATCCTAATTTTATCCTATGGGAGAGATAGGCCTTGCAATAGTGAAGAACGAAGTTTAGAGATTTTCATATCTGGACATGTTAAACTTAAAAGTATATGTCAGAATTTCTAAATACACTGCACCTGGCCTTTGGGGCTAATTAGGGCCTACCTTAGGGGTGACTTCTGTGTAATGAAAAGGAAGGTTTGGGCCTGGCAAGTGGGTACACTTGCCAGGTGGCAATGACAGTTTAAAACTGCACATGCAGGCTCTGCAGCGGCAGGCCTGAGACATGTTTGAAGGGCTACTATAGTGGGTGGCACAGTCAGTGCTGCAGGCCCTGTAGTAGCCTTCTAATTTACAGAACCTGGGCACATATAGTGCAGTATAGTAGGGAGTTACAAGCAGTGGTAAAGTGCCCAGAATCCTAAATGGCAGCAAAAATGAGTCCGAAAAACAGGAGGTCAGAGGGCAAAAAGTTTGGGAAACCACGCCAAGGATGCTAGGTCTAACACTTCCAGAGTCGCTCTTCAGAACACTATTGAACCTGTGTAAAATTCAGAATGATTGCCCTGCTTCCAGAGGCCTGCATTCATTGCTGTCTGAAGAAGGAAGATTGGACATTCTTCCCTTACTCCCAGACTACTCAGACCGACTCCAAGGGTCAGTTGGCTGACCTCCTGTGTGAGCTACAGGGACACAACAAGTTTCGGAGACCTCCCTGCAACTGCTCAGCTGACCTGCTGCAACTATATCTGTCTGGACATGCAACTGGACCTAGCTGCGCCTGGCTGCTGGCCTCTGCTGAAGTGAGTGCTGATCCCCAAGGGGTGTCCCCCCAGGTCCTTGACCTTTGGTTGGCATGAGTGAAAGTTACTTCAAAAAGAAAAGGGGAAATTTTGAAGTTTGGGCTCCGTGCGATAGCAAACATGCCTATTTGTGCCTAAACTTTTGAGCTTGCGATGACTGCTAATGTGAAGCTACGGTCTAACCTGCTCTTCCTGTCGACAAGGACTGTTTGCGGCAACCAGCAATGTGAGACTTGCACTTCTCACTACAGCAGCGTTAGCCTTGTGCAACCACAATAAAAAGTGGGAGCAATGAATGTCACCAACACTGTGCCTGCTCTTTGAGCAACAATGATGACGAGACCTCAACCTGCTCCTCACAGCCACTTCCAAACTAAACAGAACTCTTTGTGCTGGACTTGAGAAGGTAACATTCCAGTGGGACTAAACTGGTCCTCATATCGGAACTGTGTGCCATCTCGTTTGGCGCAAACTTGTGACTTTCCCCTCAGTTTAGCGTGCCCAGATGATAAAGAGAGGCTATCTCTTCTTTTAGGAGCTTTTTTCTTTAGAAACTTAAAGAATTGATTATTTCTGGTTCTACTTTTTGGATTTTCATTATTCTGGTATTTTACTTATTAAAATGTACTCTATTTCCATGAATTGGTTTGGGATTATTCTTGTGTTGTGTTTTAAGTTCATTGCTTTTTGTGTGCAGCATAAATACTTTACACATTGCTCTAAGTTACGCCTGGTGGCTTATGTGCCAAGCTATACAGGTTTAAGCACAGGTTAATTTAGCGACTATTGTGGTTCACTCTGGCAAGGGTTGTTGTTGTTGCCTGAGTGGGGCTTCCACCCCCCTCAACTAATAACCCCCAATTTTTTTCACTGAAGTAAAGCTGTAGGAGATGGTCAGATCACTCTCAGAAGCATATGAGTGGTACAGAAGAAAAGCGGCTTCCCCTCATCAGTCTCTGCTTTCTTCAGTGTTCTCACAATTTTTATTTTCTTCCCCTTGTGCTTCATCCTGGGCTTTTCCTGATGATGAAGAATAATTGGGGTTTCCTGATAACTCAAACCACCCTCAAAGGGAAGAACATTCAGAGAGAAATAATGAAGCCAGTATTTTTCTCTCTCTCTTCTAATCTCTGGTTTCCAGTGGACAGAGAACAACCTTCTGAGTCCTGATTGGTTTCACCACTTCCAGAAGCCTGCTGTGCCCAAACTCCTTGTAACCTCTGCTATAAAGGGTTTGTTACAAAGAGAATGGAGATACTCGGACAGGGTGACAGTACCACATTTGATTGGTAGACTTTATCGTTTTGCAAAGGGTTAGCTAAAGCTTCCTCAGGCTTTGACTACTGACGCTCTTCTGGCTAATGTAGTGGGCCAACCTTCTCTTTTTACTGAAAATGTTGTAGTTTTTGACAGTGGAGCTAAAAAGCCTTAAGGGCCTCTGAAAATACCTCCTGTCAGACGAATTCTTTCAATGAGATCTGAGATATATTTTATCTATGCTTCTCAATCTTTACTTAAAGCGTTTTAATCACTTTCCAAGAGGTTATGGGCGTTTTCCAAGTACTGGCACTCATTGAGGTACACAACAAATATAGGTCTCAGAATCTCTGCTATGGCCTCAGCAGGAGTGGTGGCTATTAGACGTCACTTACACTTGAGAAGATAGAAAGTCAATTTCTCACAAAAGAACTGTCTGCTTTGTATACCTTTATAAATTAACAAGTTATTTGGTGAAGAATTGGAAAAGGTTTTAAGTAATTCCTTTAAGTATTGGAATAATACACAGCCTTTCAGATCCAGACATAAGGTTTTTGACAAAGGAAGAAGGGTTTTTATGAAGAACGCAAGGTCCATTTTCTGTTTTAACAAGTCTTGGTTTTAGCCTAGATTCCAAGGTAATCATTCTTCCTGCCAGTCCTCTTTAGAAAAAGGAAACCGCAAATAACATTTCTGACTATGCTGAGATCTTGATGGATTCAGGTCTGGTAGGGGGATCATCTAAGCTCCTTTTTAAGACATGGACCTCCTAATATTGGACAAATGGGTCCTGCAGCTACTGTCTGTGGGATACAAAATATTTTTCCCCATTCTTCCAAAGGCCAGATTTGTTCCTATTCCCCTACCTTTAAATCCAACCAAGAAAAAGGTATTGATGGAGAGTGTTCTGCACTTGGGTCAAAAGAAAGCTATAGTTCAAAATCCTCCAAGAACAACAAGGGACTTTGAAGCAGCCTCTCTGTGTTTCACTGGGTTTCACTGTGCAGGACACAACCCCCCTGCACTTTTAAGGGGGTTTAGAGATCCCCTTGCAGCGGGTGCAGTAATTGACTGCACCCACCTGCAAGGGGATGCCTAGGTGGTCCTTTTTGTCCCTCCAGAGGGCTGGCAGCAAGTTGCGCACTTAGGGCCAGATGTAGGTACAAAAAAATTAGCGACTCGCAATTTGCGAGCATGTGCGACTCGCAAATTGCATGTCGCTAATAGGAATGCAGGTACAATTTCCGTGGACAAATTGCGACTTGCACCCGGAGTCGCAACGCAGATAGCGAGTCCGCTGTCTGCGAGGTCGCTGTTTGCGACCGCGCAAAAAATGAACACGCAATTTGCGAGTGGGTGTCGCAAATTGCGAGTACCATGTAAATTGATTGCAGGTGCTGCAGAACACTCCAGAAACCACTCCAGAACACTCTGGAAATACTTCCTGGCACATGATGATGACATCAGAGCCAGGAAGTTTACTAATACACCTGGAAGGAGGGAGGACCACACCCATTTTAAACTGCTGAACAGCCAACAGGAGGAACAGCAGCTACAATGGCAGAAACACCCAGAAAGAGGAAATTAAAATTTTCTGAGAAGGAGCTGGAGATGCTGACAGAAGAATGCTGTCAGCACTATGATGATCTTTTTGGGAAGGCAGCCCTCAATGTGCCAGACTCAACAAAAAAACAACTCTGGCTGGAAATTCAGGAAAAAGTGAACTTCCTGGGGGTCGGCCACAGGAGTGTGGATGAGATTAAGAAGAGGTGGTATGACCTCCGCTCCCGGACCAAGGAGAGGGTGGCAGAAAGGCTCCGGGAGATGAGAGGCACAGGAGGGGGACCATCATCCGTACCACCACCCACACCCCTGGAGGAAAGGGTGGAGGAGACCCTGGAGCAGGAGGCAGTTACAGGATTCGGAGATCTGGACACCTCTGAGCCCACAACATCAACCGGTGAGTACCATGTGATATGCCTGTACCCCGATCAATGCCATACCCCCACCCAACATGTACAACCAAGATAGCTCCATTTCAGGGTAGCAAACACCAGAATGATGCATTATGGGCAATGTAGTCAAGTAGGCAGTCAATAGGCAAATGTTTATTAGGAAGTGTGCAACAGATAGTAGACACTGACAGTCTGTTCCCCATGTCCCACTGGTCTCCCACAAGACACCACCACAAGCCACAGCAGCCAGGTGCCAACAGTCTGCCAGCCCCATGAGGAAAGCACAGGAGCTGCCACCACTCCCACCTGCACCACCAACACCATCCCCTTGATGAGTACACCTGCTGCAACAGTGGTTCCGGAGACTGCGCCAGCAACAGCCAGGAGTGCCACGGTACAGCTCACAGGGCATCCACCGCTGCGCAGACAACGCAGGTTGAGGAGAGCAGGGCTGCAGGCTGAGTCCGGGCGTTCATCGACCACCATGACCGAGGCACAACTGCTACGTGGTCAGCGCCTGCAGAACCAAATGTTAGGGAGAATTAGTGGGGTTCTGCACCGCTTTGTAAGGAGCAATGAGACCAGCATGCAGCAGCTCCATGCACAATTGGACGTCATAGGCACAAACACTGGGGACCTAGCCCTGTCCATGCGGGAACTGCTGGCTGGACTACTGTCACAGAGCGAGGGTGGGCGGCGCAGGGATCGCCAGCTGCTCCAGAGGATGGACAGGATGGCCTCATCAATTGGCAGACTGGCAGTCAACATCACTGGCCTGTCAAGAACGACAGTCGGCCTCCAAGTGGAAATGGGCCACTTTGCAGGGGATGTGGAAAGAGGCCTGGGCCCGATCACCCCTGTGATTGATCTAATGGAGGCACGGCATGTGTCCAGGGGTACAGGGGACACCCCCCAGGACAGCGAAGAGGGCTCCACTGTGAGCAGTGTCTCTGCTGGTGACACTAGGATGCTCCGGAGTGGGTGTACCAGGCAGAGCACTGCAGAACAACCTGGGACCAGCCAGGCTGGCAGAGGCCGCCGTAGATCATAGACTAAACCCTGTCCCTGATGTTGGGGCACATGACGGCAATGTGCCCCATGCATGGTTGGCTTTCTGAACTCCCTGAACAGTTTGTCTTTGTAAATAGTTCACTTTCTGCACATATTAAATAGTTTTTTTGTTCCACTTAACAAATTGAGTTTTTGGTCAATAGGTGAGTATGGTTGAAGTTGACATGTACCTTCCAAAGTATTGGGTTGCGATGTGTTGCCGTCTCAGTCTGCCTTGATTTGCGATGCTCCGATCCCCATGATGGCGATGTGGTTGCTCCTGCTCTTCATCCTCAGAATCTGGGTCTGCAGGGGTGAGAGGTAGCCCACGTCGGCTGGCAATATTGTGTAGGATGGCGCATGCGACAACAATTTTGAATACTGTAATGGGGGTATACTGGAGGGCATCTCCACTGCGGTGGAGGCATCTGAACCTTGCTTTCAGCAATCCGAAGGTGCGTTCAATCAGGTTCCTGGTCCTCTTATGTGCACTGTTGTATCGCCTCTTGCATTCATTGCTGGGTGTTAAGAATGGAGTCATTATCCATGGCCATAGTGCATATGCACTGTCACCTGTTGGGCACAAACAGTACACTGTTAGAAAGTCCTGGTTGGTGTGCACATTGATCTGTGTGTATGTCTACAAGGTGTATGCAGCTCTACCTAGGAGGTATCTGTCTCCAAACTCCCCATGTTCCAGGCGTTGGTGTATCCCACTGTGCCTAAAAATGTAGGAGTCATGGGTACTGCCTGGAAATTTAGCTACAATGTCAGTGATGACATAATGGGCGTCACAAACAACCTGAATATTGAGTGAGTGGGTACACTTTCTGTTGCGGAAAAGATATTCCAGGTTTGCAGGGGGGCATATTTGAATATGTGTCCCATCTACACATCCTATGACATGGGGAAAGTTGGCAATCCGGTAAAAGTCCTGCTTGGTGCTGTTAATTTCTGCCTCATTCCTGGGTAGGTATATGAAGTGAGACGTGTGTGAGTATGGCATCTAGGAATGCCCTGAGGAACCTTGATAGTGCACTTTGAGATACCCCACCTGCCACAGCAATGACCCCCTGATAGCTCCCCGAGGCCAAGAGGTGCAGTGAGCATAGCACTTGCACATGCGTAGGGATGGAGCAGCCGCGCAGAGTCTGGCGTTCTAGCTGGGGTTTGAGTAATTCAATTAATTCAAGTATAGCTGCGCTGCTAAGTTGGTATTTGTCGTAGATCTCCTCCTCAGTTTGCCGAAAAAGAGTCTGCCTTGTTCTGTAAATCTTCTCCTGTCTCTGGCTCCTCCTCCTCCTCTGCTGGGCTGCGTGGACTCTCCTCCTCACTGCTATCAAGTATATCTCCGCCATCTTGAGTAACCCAGATGCCTTCTGGGTCTCCTTTTATACTTTGTTAATGATTACCACCTCCTCTGAGTTAGTGGTAAATGGGACATGCAAACTGTGCTTTTTGCGACTAGTCACAATTTGCGAGTTGCAATTGCATATGGTTTGCGACTCGCAAATTGCGACTTCCTATTTGCGGGTCGCAAAATGGGGTCGGAATTTTTGCGAGTCGATAACGGCTTGCATTGCTTTTTGCGAGTCGGAAATGGGATTTTTGCATCCCATTTCCGATTTTGCGCAATTGCAAATAGCGATTCGGGCCATTTGCGACTCGCAAACCTTTCCTACATCTGGCCGTAAGAGTGCTCCACCTGATAGCTTCTTTGCCTCTGAGCCCTTGTCTATAATATCGCATGGTGCATAGGCAAAGAGATTCCCTCAATTACATGCGGCCACACCTCCATGCAAATGAGGGAACACGCTCTGGTGATAGCGTTGGCGCTATATGTGCGCCAATGCTTTCTGTATTACAAAAGGAGCTGCACAAGTGTCTGTGGCCCTTTCTGTAATACCAAAGTGCCCCGGGGGCATGCAAAGCGGGCACACATACCCATTGTGCCCCGGGGCACTTTCCATAATACCATCACAGGCACTTTTCCCAGCTATGTATACTCACATACCGATATGAAGAGGACCGTACACCTGCATTCACTGCGGGAATCTATATGATACTTTCGGTTATATGTCAGTCTAAATTATTTTTCAGCACTTCTGTTTTTTGAGACATCATCAGACGTTTTGCAACATCCGAATAATTGGGCATTCTAAAGTGGTCACCCTGCCAGTTCCGTTGTTAAATTAACACAAATGGCCTTCTTTCGAATGCAACCACTTAAAACATGATTTTAACATGAATCATGGAAGCGAAATATGAAAATATATGCAGTGATAAATTACGCTCGGGAACCCTCTTCAAATCAGGCACTCTGAAATAATATGAGAAACAGAACTGCATCTCTTCTACAAAACCAGACTTTTTGCAGACACTGATGTATACCTAATATTATTAGTAAAATTGCCAGTTAGAATGCATTTACCTGATTAGCTGCTGTGTGCAAAAACATTACATTTTGTAGTTTGCCCCTTAGGTATTCATTTGCCATTATTAAAGTTTCTGGCATTTGCTGCATCACGTTTCATTAATACACGTTTTACAATGAATACGTTGCTCAGTATCTCAATTAATATATTTAAATGCAGTCAAGTTCTTAATTTACAGAAGTGAAATAAACTTCCCTGCATCCTTAGAAACAATCTGCTCTCAGTCACGTTAAATTCTAATCCATAATTAGACAACAAATATAAAAACTTTATGGTTTGTAAAATGTTGTTCATAATTTGCGTGACAAAGAACTAAGAATATCTAGTTCATTGAAACAAAGGAGCTCGATTAGGTGCTTGAATTCTGCTAATCTACATCCTGAAAATATACAAACTTAAAGATGTATGAGGAACATAAACGTAGATCAAATCACAACTCAGCAATCTTATCAAAATACGAAGTTGAAACATTTTTTAGCCCTTATCCTACGAGTGAAGTGTCATCTGAAAGATTAACCCCAGTCTACAATAATCTGTAATTAGGTTAGGAAGAGATTTAACCCCACTGGATACGATGCATGCATGTGAGGAGGTGAGGGCAAGACAATGGCCCAGATGTAGCACTACACAGCTCTCAAAAACTGGTTGCGACCAGTAATTGTTATATATTAACAGGTCAGCTTGTAAAATTCCGAAGCGGAGTGCGGCGCAATTTGACCTACCTAATTAATATTTATTAGATAGATCTCTTAATTGGGACTCACTCGGATTGAATACGATCACAGGGATGGTGGTTCACAAGGGAATACGGCCATGTCTGTGATTACATTTAAATAAATAAACATTTTTTTAAACAAAAAAATAAAAAATAAATAAGCATTCTAATTCCATTATAGGAAAGAGTGTTTTTTTTAAAAAAAAATGTTTCTTTTTTAAACGTTTCTCGGTGATTTGGCAGTGATCATGTGGACCACTGCCTACTCTCTCACAAACTATTTCCATAATTCACAAAGGGGAAATGATTCGAAGGGGACCTCATCCATTTTGTGAATAAATTACCACTCCAACTTGGAGCTCAATATGAATTTGGGTAGCAAACCATTGGTATATAGTTGACAAATTTGGTATGTGGAAAGGATGCACAAAACACATTACTTTCAAATACAAAATTGCTGTCCATTCACAATCCTGTTTTAGGAGTAGGTAAAAATGTACTTGGGATGGCTAAATAGGAAAGTGATCAAACGTCCGTGCTATGGAGGGATAGTAAGAAGGAAATCCTAACAGACTCAAAGGTGGAGGTTATGAAGACAAAAACAGAAAGCATCTCAGCACTTAGTTGTGGATGCCCACTTACAGATGCAGGTGAAGAAAGTGGTGGAAAACCAAAGCAGAATTGTCTTGCCTTCAATGGCGAACTCGAACACATATCCTGCCACCCAGTCCTTTACTGTGTTTTACATCTTGACCACTCTGGTAGAATCACAAAAGGGCATAAAGTATTCAGAAATAACTTCAGGAAGAAAGAGCGGAGAAATCATGCATCTACCACAGATTCCTGGACCAGATAGCCACACCCCCTATAACATAGCTTAAGGGACAGTGAGGCTAATCTCACCATCTCTCCTCCCTGTATCAGTATCCAGGAGAGTAGAGAGCATTACTGTAACTTAGGGGAAGAGAGGGTAGGTGATGAGAGAAAAAGCAAGACCCTCATTTACAGCATAATGGATCAGTCTATTGATGAGGCACGGGGAACTTCCGTCATGCACCATGTCTAAGGATCCGCTTTCAGGGGGAGCGATCGTACTGTTTTGAATGCGTCAAGCGATGGCACGGCTGGTGTGAGAGCAAAACTGCAAGACCAAAAGCATTGGGGACAGCCTTGATGCCTTGCAGCTATCACAGGCCCGCTATGTTGTTGGTTGGATTAACGTCCAAGCAGAGAAAGGTGGCAGATTGAGCCTCTGATGTTCAGAGGCTGAATGAGGCTGCACTGTTGATCTGCGTCTGTTAGAGCAGAAAGCGGGGCCTGGCAACTCCGGAGGCAAGCCAGCGCATTAAAATTAAATGAAAGGGTGCAATAAAGGGTGGACTGAAACCACATACGGATGAACGCAGCAGAAGCAGTGCTCTAGTCAGCTTTAGATGGCTGCTCTTGGAGGTTACATTAGGGGCCAAATGTGCGAACACTTTTTCCCAGAGACACAGAACAGGGTAAAAACCTTTGCTACATCTGGCCCTAGGTTCCCTCATGGAACGTAGGGAATGCCAGGTGTACCCCGGAAGCAGCCCGCTCAGGTTTGGGTGCAACTTGTGGTGACTTAGGCATGTTCCCTGGAACTGCTGTATAATCCTCATCACCGCCACTTTCATCTTTACCACTTTCAAAACGCTGTGTAGGGAAAAACGCCATCTCCAGTTGGGCCATGGAGTATAGCATGTGCCACCTTCAAGGGGCTATTAAGATTCTTTAAGACTTTTTTTTTTAGTAATCAATAACAGGATTAGGACTCTGCTGTACAAGCAACGGACTTAAACAGGTGGCAACCAAGGTCAAGTGGAAGTTCATATACAGGTGCTCTACAGATTGCTTTTTCTGTGACTGCGATAGCCTGCATCAACTACTGACAGCTATGTCCCCCTCTGGGTACACAGGGTCAATGAAGCAAGCTAAACTGCATGTTTCCTCAGGGCGAAGGAGTACACTGGCAAAGTCTAAAGCGGTTAAAATAAGGAAAGCTCAACTCAAACCCCTCACAAAAGGCAACTCTAAAGCAGCAAGACAGAGCCTCAGGGGTGCTAAAGGAGAAGCCGGAGATAAACACCCCTCTGCTGCTTCCGAGCAGTCTCCAGGGCTAGGGTGAGGTGCTGGTGTATGTGGTTAATACTGTGGATAATGTTGACCCAAATACCGCCCCCCACAGAGGGTTCAGGAACGACAAATGCCATTATTTTGGCTATTTCTGCTTTGGATCATTCAGGGGGAAAACACCCATATCCTCTGTTTAGCTACAAAGCAACACCAGCAACTTTTTTTAAGGAATCCATAATGGGGGAAACAGAGGAACTGCTGCATCCAACTCCCTGTGCTCAGCAGCCCAACACTTAATCAGAGGAGGAAATTAATCCAGATAATTTGGCAGGCACCAACAACATTCTGGCTTCCCAGTCGATGCTAGCCTCTAGTGTGGTTGCCCTTCCCCTCTCATTGAAGCTTTAGGCAGCTCAGAGAAAGGTGTTCAGATTGAAGCCATACTTTTACAGCTTCTGGGAGAAGTAAGAGAGAGACACATAGTCCACGACAAAGCGCACCTAGAAGTCTAGACGCAATTGTGTGATGTAAATCAGAATTTACTCCAAATGAAGTCGTGGCTATCACATGCAGAACAGCAAATATTTGATCTAGAAAACATTCAAAGAAGTTCTGAATTCCAGATACCTCAGTTACAATGGGCAATTTGTGAAGATCGACAATTTTGAAGACATGTCTAGGTGCTCTAATTTGAGATTGGTGGGAATTCCAGAGAGAATTGAGAATGGTCAAGACCCTGTTAAATTCAATTCAGATCTGATTCAGCAGTATGTTCTTCCTGTGGGCGGCACCAAGACTGAAGACCTGTCTATCACGTGAGCCCACCGAGTTCCCTTCACTCAACTTTTTAATGCTAAATACCCCTGTCCCTTCATGGTCAACTTTGGAGATTTCAGAATGAAGGAGAGTATCCATGCAGAGGCAATCAGAGCCAAGGGTTTTCAGACAATAGACGAAGGTTGCTTTTTTATTTTACCAGATATGTCTGCATTGGCAGCATGCCATTGTCGAGAATTCAAACACACATATGATCGAACCACTCAAAAAGCAAGGCATCCAGGCTTCTTTAGTGCAGCAGTCAAAACTGAAGGACTTGGTGGACGGACAATTTTGTGTTTTAGGCACTATTGAACAAAATAAGGAACTGCTGCAACTGAGAAATGATGTTTCTAAGTAAAAGGAGCTCTGAGGCATTTAGACTTTTGTGACGTTGAGATGCAGAAGGGAACCCACTGGCTTGTGGAAAAATCCTAGTGGTCATTGCCTATGTTATATTTGTTTTGGTATCTTATTTTAGATTAAGTGATAGGCTAATTCTTGGAATCTGCTGGGGCAATAATCAAATTTTTATAAGAGATGAAGTGGCAGCCGAGATATTGGACTAAGGGGGCAATTGAATTAGCTTAAGGATATAATTGCCCCTGCCACAATTGGTCCCAATTGAGATGTTGAGCTCTTGTTTTTATTTCATATGTATCTGTATTCATACGTACTAGTAGGTGGCTGTCCCCTTGGATTATGGTTTCTGGGTGCCACTACAAGGCACCTGCTACAAGGAGAGGAAGGATGGGCAAGCAGGGGGTAGTTCTTACTTAGGAGCCCTGCACACGGACTTTAAGCTTCATGGTGGATGTTTGGGGGAGATTGTGGGGCAGAGGGGTGGTGGTTGGGGGGGGAGGTTTGGGGGAAAAAGCTAATATTAAAACGATGCAGACTACTAGTTGGGCAATTTGCAAGGCATAAGATAGGTGGGCCTCCTTGTAGGCTACGGTATGGCTCTAGAGGTTTGCACAATTCGTTCATGTAATGTAAATGGCTATAACAATAGATTGAAGCACCGAGCAATGCTTAATTGGTTCCATTTTCTTCAGGCTAATATAATTTTTCAAGAGATGCATTTGAAAACCATAATATCTCCAACAAAAGTTCCTGGCTATAGCCAGTACGAATTCTACACCTCGCTAATGGTGCGGTTCAGGCATAACTGTTGTGATCCAGGAACGTGATGAAGCGAAGTAAAAGCAGAAAGTAAGTTTATTCATGAATCAAATACAGGAGCCACCACAATGCGAGTTGTTGGCAACATGCCAACCGCCGATCTCTTTCCCCACGAGCTCCCCAAGCCCTCCGTTCCACATTCCACCACCCGAGCCCTGCATTCTAAATTCCAACTACATAGTAAACATAACATAACATCTCTCCCCTTTTTTTAAAAAATAAATAACAAACAGAACAAAAAAAACAAATATCTAACTGTTAACATAAATATTGAACAATTCCTGAAAACACTCTGTTGAGAGCACAGAGACTAAACAGCAACCATCACTCAACAGACCTCAACTTCCATGGTAAAAACTTTTCCCGGGAAGATCTACGCAAACACCCTTCTGTAAAATTTGGCGCTGAATTTTGAGTACTCGACCTATGTGAATTTTGGACATGTACCTTCGAATTGCCACTTTTACACACCTCACTATAATCACGCTGACCACTAGCACTTGGAGAAAAATCCTCAGACACCTTTACAATCTTTGACATATTCCACCACCGACCATCATCAAGCATGATCGCACTTCCACACACTTTTCTTACTCTAAAAGGTTTACTGAAACTAGCACCACCTTTTTTAACACACATGTTTTTTTTTATACGTACTAAGTCTCCAGGACAAAACACCTGCAACTTAGTGGCTTTAATCACATCGTATCTCTTCTTCATGCGTTGCTGTCCTGACTCCACATTCTCCCAACTGACACCACCTTTCATTACACTCTTTCCTTTATTTTTCAATGAACTTGCTAACCAAGAGGGAAACAAGGTGGATGTAGGTTTGCGACCTCTTAATGCTTCAAAAGGAGACACATTAGTCAAAGAATGAGGAGTGGAACGATAAACCCACAACATGGTGCTAATCGCCTCTTGGATGTCATAATGATTGTGTCTAGCCCATTTTATGCAATCCCCAACAACCCTATTCATTCTTTCGACCAAACCATTAGTTTGGGGATGATATAATGAGCTTCTCAAATGTCTAATATCAGTTTGCCGTAAGAAGAGTTCCATTTCAGAATTAACAAACTGTACCCCATTGTCAGAAATAATGGTATTCGGGAAACCCTCGCGCATAAAAACCTCTTTAAGAAAATTGACCGCATTGGTCGCTGACGGAGCAGCACAAAAATAAACCTCTGGCCATCTGCTGTGATAATCCATGAGAACAAAGGCATAACGCAAATTATGAGGAAGAAAATTAAATGGCCCAATCAAATCAATACCAAGTTTAGACCAAGGTCTTTCCGGAACCTGAATAGGGTGTAAAGGCGGGGTACAAACTTTCAAACCCTTCTCAGCAGAATTGCAAATGACACAACCCTTAACCACAACATCTACCTCTTTATCCATAGATGGCCACCAATAACTCTCTCTTAACCTCCTTTTGGTCATAGTAGCTCCAAAATGACCTTCATGTGCTGAATTAATCAACCCAGAACGAATACCAAACGGTGGAATGCACCTCTCACCCCTCAAAATTATCTGATCTTCAATTGAGATCTCATCCGCAACCTTACAAAACAGTTGTAGCGGTAAAGGAACATTCTTCTCTTTCGGCCAACCATTAGTCACAAATTCTTTAACTTGAACTAAAATCGGATCATCCCGGACTGCTATCTCCCAATCAGTTTTGCTAAAAGTCTTGAATACTGGAAAATCCACGCTGGCAACGAAACAATCCTCTCTGTCATCCTCAGAATCAAAATCATCCAAGTCCTCAATGGGTAATCTAGAGAAAAAATCAGCCCTTACATTAAATTTACCCGGTAAAAACGTAACCTCAACATTGTATTGCAACAATTTTGTAGTAAGACGAGCAATGCGCGGGGTAGTATAATTAGTTTTGTAACCACTCAAAATATAAAGCAGCGGTTTGTGATCGGTCACAATCACAAACTTCCTTCCCCAAACATAACTTCTGAACTTTTCACTTGCCCAGACACACGCCAATAACTCCTTTTCAATAACAGAGTAATTCAACTCTGCCTCTCTCAGCACTCTAGAAGCATAACCGATAGTTACTTCTCCTTGTTCAGTATCTTGGACGAGAACAGCCCCCAACCCATATTTGCTGGCATCAACCATTATTTTACACGTTAACAGGGGATCGTAAGGACATAGAGCTTTAGCATTGGTCAGTTCATACTTCACTAAATCAAAAGTGTCTTGACAACCTTTGTCCCAAACAAACGCAACACTATTTTTCATCATGTTAGACAAACACTTCATCATTGAGGCATAATTAGGAATAAACCTGGAATAAAACTCACATAAACCCACAAAAGAGCGCAACTCGTCCTTATTTTTAGGGAGAGAACAATTCCTAACTGCATCGAATAGACCAGGTCTTGGTTTGACACCCTCCGATGAAACAACATGTCCCAAAAACTCAATCTTCCTTTTCCAAAATTCACACTTCTCATCTTTTACAACAACCCCACTCTCCTCAAAAACTTGTAATACTAATTTAAGTATTGCGTCGTGTTCTGTCAATTGCTTAGCAAAAATAAGTACATCATCCTGGAACACCAGGACCCCTTCAATATCCCTCAATAGTTGTGACATGATGCGCTGGAAAACTGAAGCTGCAGATGCAAGACCGAAAGGCATCCTGCGAAACTGAAAAGTACCAAAGGGAGTGTTGAAAGCAGTACAATGTCTAGAGTCTTCTTCAAGAACAACTTGGTGGTACGCTGAAGCCAAGTCAATCTTGGAAAACCATTCTGCACCATTGAGTTTACCCAACAAGTCGTTAATACTGGGCAACGGAAAGGAGTCGACCCATATTTCCTTGTTTAAACTCCTTATGTCAACGCATAAGCGCATTTCGCCACTGCGTTTGCGAGCAACCACAATGGGAGACAACCACAAACTGGACTCCACCGGTTCAATTACCCGAGCCAATTGTAATTTATCCAACTCTAATTTAAGATCCTCTCTCAAGCGGAAAGGAATTGCTCTCAATTTGTGCTTAATGGGAATGGCGTTCTGTTTGATTTTGATCCTATGTTTGAAAACCTTGATACATCCCAGTTTTTTTTTAAACACACCAGGAAATGTGTTATGCAAGATTTGCAGATTTAGACCACCACACTCTTTAACCACCATTACTTGCTCACTGGTACCCGGTCTGAGTACCATACCAAAGAGGCCTTGGTGGAACCACCCTAATATGTTAAGACCCTTTACAGCAACATACACTTTTCCCCGGATTTTGCGCCCCTTGAACTCCAAAATATCTTCAATGAAACCTTCAAGTTCTATCCTCCTACCCTCGTAGGAGACAGGAGCTCTGTCAGGTGGAAGTAATTTCCTAGAACCCCACGTCTTCTTAAATAAGTCTGATGTCACCATGGTAATACGTGCACCAGAATCAACGAGCAAATGAAGAATCTTGCCACCCACAGTAATGTCCACATAGGGGTCAACACACTCTTCAGGATTACCTGAAACAGCCTGTTCATCCGTGACCACAACAATCATATCATGGAACTGACTTTCCAAACTTTGTTCTGATACTTCACTGGCTTCACACACACTGTTAACTTTGATATTCTTGCTCCCACTACTCTGACACACCTTAGCGAAATGACCTATGCGACCACATCTATGACACACAACACTCTTGGCTGGACAACCTTTAGAGTCTTTTGCATGTGGAAAATTCCCACATCTAAAGCAAATATTTGTTCGTTTGAAAAATTGATTGGTCACAGATTTAAGTTCTTTGCGCGCAGAGACAACATTGATATTGACTTTCTCTTCTTCCTTGCGCTGAGCTGATAGTTCTTTAAGAGATGCTTGAGCCAACTCAATACTCTTAGCTTGCTTAATCGCATCTTCAAGTGAGGGGTCCCCCATTGTAAGTAATCTTTGCTGGATGTGTTTGTCAACACAATGTCCTATCAGCTGATCCCTGACAAGTTGATCCCGAAATGTGCCAAACTGGCATTGTGCGCATAATTTACGAAGTGCACTGACAAATTCATCAATGGATTCATTTTGCAACTGGGCCCTCTTGAAAAATTTGTGTCGTAAAACAACGATGCTTGGTTGCTTATCAAATCTCAGAACCAGTTTTTTTACTGTTTCTTGATATTCATCCAATTCTTCGCCTTCTGCAATCTCAATCTCTGGGAGATGTTTCAGAATTTCACGTCCTTCAAAACCTAGAGAATGTAACAATAAAAACTTTTTCCTCTCAGGTCTGTAACATGAAGCTCCAATTGCCCCTAAATAAGTCTCAAAAGCGTCAAACCACTGAGACCATAACACAGGTGGTTCTCCAGGTGTTTCCAAGAATGGCGGGGGAGCAATAACAGATTGCATAATGGAAAACAAATAGACCTTTAAAGTATGAAAAACAAAACGTAGTGAATAAGAACCAGTCAATCCTAGAACTTTGGTTGACTTTAGACAATGAGCAGTGAAAAGGAAACAAACAATTACTGTCTGATTCCTGTCTAACTGCACCACACCTTTTAAAGTACAAAATACAAGATAATATTAAGCCGTTACAAGTTTCATAAGGTAAGATCTTCCGTTTTTGTAAGCCTTGTATTCCTTGTTAAACTTCAACAGTAACGTGAAAATCCTCGGCAAAGAAAACAGTCCGTTGCCTAGCAATCGTTCCGCAGACGAAGGCTCTTCCACATGAGCTCCCCGGTTGCTAGGAAACACAGTAAACTTGAATCATCGGCGAATGGACGGACGCGCGCACACCCTGCTCACGCGCTCGTTGGTCGTAGTGCGGGCTCGTGCAAGTTTTGTCTCAAGGCGTAGTTATAAAACAATAACATAATACGACCTTCGTGTCGAGCGATTGTAGGATTGCAGCTTACTGTCAGAGAAAGTCTTCAGCCTTGTAAACGGAAAACAGAAGGTACGCCGAAGGCTCGCGCAGGTTCCGCAGTGGCTCCAGCAGTACGAACTCCTCGTCGCCAAAATTATGTTGTGATCCAGGAACGTGATGAAGCGAAGTAAAAGCAGAAAGTAAGTTTATTCATGAATCAAATACAGGAGCCACCACAACGCGAGTTGTTGGCAACATGCCAACCGCCGATCTCTTTCCCCACAAGCTCCCCAAGCCCTCCGTTCCACATTCCACCACCCCGAGCCCTGCATTCTAAATTCCAACTACATAGTAAACATAACAATAACCATCCTAATGGTCAAAGAACTTCCCTCTGAAGTTATTAAGGTTCATAGAGATCCAAGTGCCAGATGGATCTGGGTTCAAATGCGGGTCTTTAATCAATTGATACATTTTGTTCGCTTTTATGGCCCCATCGAGGATTCGTATGATACTCTTCAATCCCTCTATAATTATGCTAACTTAATGCAAATAAGACGCAGAAAGAAATGAAATCCTGTAAAATCTTACATGCTTTCATGCTTGATTATGCTCTGATTGATCCGTGGCGACGTGAGCATCCTAAAGATAGAATGTGTACTTGTCATTCTAAATTATTTCACCTTTTTTCGCATATTGATTTATTTTAATTTCACAATATCTGGTAAGGGCTCAGTCATAAATAGTGTCAAACCCATTTTCAGATCACGCCATAATAACTATTTAACAACTGCAATTAGCATTTATTCAAGCAACTGAAGTATATTTAGCAACTACCATGCCAGAGTCTAAATCTAATTTGGCTCGAGCCAAGCATAATCTGAAGTACCATTTCATTTTTCGGTAAAACACAATACAATCCTACAAAAAAGCTATGAAGATAATGATCATATAAGGAAGTACTTCGCCTGGACAGCGAAGTGTAGAGCTAATACAAAATCTATTAAAGAAATCTGCAATCCAGTTCTTGCTAGACTTGTATCTAAACCTCAAGAGATATCTCAGGTTTTTCTCCAACACCATGCAGACCTATATTCAGACTTGTATAATCCTCCTACAGAGGAGATAGGAAAATGACTGGAAGGAATTAATATTCCTTCAATAGCAGGGCACAGCGTTAATCAGACCAATTTTTTTGGCAGAAGTGGCACAGGCGGTCAAATCAATCCCTACTGCCATAGCATGTAAATATAAAAGTTGTTTGCACCTCAACTGAACAAATTTCTGGCTATTCTATTCAAAGGCATTTTGAAAGGCTGTGAGACTTCAAATTCACTCTCCCATGCAGTAGTGGTTTTTAAAGAAAGGTAAACTGAAACAAAACCTAAATTCTTATCGTTCTACTATTTTAGTAAATTCAGATTACAAAATGCTTCTAAAGATTATGCCAAATCGCATTTCCTTAGTGGCACCTTCGGTTATTCATATGGACCAAATGGATTTTCTTTAAGGTGGGAGTATGGCAGCAAATACACACTATCTGATTCAAGCAGAAATGGCATTGAAAAGGGTACAGTGGAATGTCCTCTTCGCTGTCCTTTTGAAGTTCGCCTTTCAGCTCAAATTTGTTCAGGTAGTTAAAAATCTATACCTGAATGCTAAAGCTTCCATAGTAGCAGGACGGATAGCAATATATTGCGGGACATGCCAGGGCTGTTCTCTCTCTCTCCTACTTTAGTTGCACTGTTTTTCGAACCCCTGGCTTGTGCTCTTCATCAGGTCAGGACTATTCAATCACCAATTCCAGGGTCCACCAAGCTAAAATTATTTGCAGAAGATTTGGTCCTCAATTTAGCTGCAGATGAGGCCAATATACAACGGGCATTTTTTTAAATAAGTGAGTTTACGGAAATAGATGGCTATACAGCAAATCATTTGAAAACGGAGGCCATGTTGATTGATAGCTCGCCAACAGTACTACCTATACCTGTGTAGTTTCATCATTCTTCCACAGCACCTGTAAGATAGCTAGGGATCTTGGTGGCCTCTATGTTACAAGATCTATGCGCTCTTATCTTTATGACAACTCTACAGAAGATTCGCAATTTTTTAAATCAATGGTGTGATCTTTCCCTTTCAATCATCTGTAAGGTGGTTCTTCCCCTTTTTATTTTTTTATTTTCTAACAGTCTTTTTTCGATCTTGTAGACATGGAAATCAGATATTTTCTGTGGCGGGGGGGAGGGGAGGGAGAGGGGGAACCAAGGCTTAAAATTCAAGACTTACAGCTGAGTTCCAAAGATGGAGATTTAGCTTTACCCAATTCAAAACTTTACTAACAGGCATCATAACTCGATTGGTGAAATAAATCTTTTTCCGTAACCTTTCACCGTGCAAACTTCTTCCTAAAACACATGTTAAAGGAGTCAGAGATAAATTGGTTCCCTTTTCTCAAAATTCCTAATCGGCCTAAAAAAAACCAGTATAAGACACCACGAGTTATCCTGAATCACTTTCAGAGAATTTGGAAAGGCTATGGGATTCCCCAGCTTTCATCACCAGTTGAAATTAATGAATTGCATCCCTTTGGGTTTGCATATAGGTGCTCAGTGATGTATTGGCTGGTCTGGCTCTGAGCAAGTGTTAAAAGTGCTGAAAAATATGACGCAAAGAAATCTTTTAGATTTCTTTGTGACATTTCTTCAGCTCCTCTAAAGGAGGAACGCACCCTTTGCATACATTATGCCTGGTACAGGGATAATGTGTGCAAAGGGTTACAAAGTGTAGCAATGCATGCACTGCACCACTTTGTAAATTTGGCGCAGTGACTTTGGCCTCATTAGGCCACATCAGCATACAAAAAAAGTATGCTAATGTGGCACAAGGAGGCGCTAGGGGCTCTTAAATCTGCCTAAAGCTGTTGCTAATCTGAGGCATATGACAGTTTTAGTAAGTGGATGCTCTATTCCACTCCAGCTAAACTTCATAAAATATCTCGAGGGGTCTCATCGGGTTGTTTTAGATGTCATCAGGCAAATGGAGATTGGCTCCATATAATGTTTACATGTCCACATCTACAGACATTTTGGCAAAATGTTTTCTGGGAATCGGGCCAAAAAATGCCTTGCTACCTTCTTCCTGATGCCCAGGTGGCTTTCTTTGGTTATGACTATCAGGCAGCAACAATTGGTATTTATAGATTCTTTAGTAGCTAGATCCCAGATTTTAATCAACTGGAGATCGGATAAAATCCCCTCAGTGGTGGAATGGATCTCCAAAATGGATAGAGTTTGCACTCGGGAAATATTATATGCAAAAGGACTGGGTTCCATAGTTACATTTAGTAGAATATGGAGGAATTGGGAATGTTAGATTGTTTTGGTTATGGAACTTTGAGTTGAATTGCCCTTTTTTTCTTGATTGTTTACGAGGGACTATATGGGTACAATTAATTTCTACATCTTGATTAGTATATTGCTGCAATCAATTGTGCTTTGTAACATACTATTTTATCCTGTTACTGCTACATCGTTGTGAAAAAAACATTACAGCATAATGATCGTTAGATGACATGGGGTTCAAGAGGGTATACATGTACTATGACTAACTGTTAAGTATTATTGTCAAAAAAGCGTGAGCTGCTTACATGGGGTGTGAGGCAGCATCACATAACTAGCAATCAGGCAAATCAGTAAACTTTTCCAAGAATCAAAGATGAAATGCACACCTCTTTACCAAGAGGCAGAGCCCTAATCGCCAAATCAAAACCAAAAAGGGGAGTGTCAAAGCAAAGGTACAAAAACAGGTTGACAATAATCAAGTATAATCTCATGGGACATCACGAGTCTTTGATACAATATAACTAACTAAATCAAAAACCACTGATTAGTCCAAGACAATAACAAGGGTTAATACAGGGAGATGTAGGAGGGAAACCTAGGGAACTGATGAAGGGTAAAAACAAGAATGTTGATGGTAAGGATATACAAGTGTGAACTAAAGCATCAAGAGAATGGATTGAAACTACTGATGTTGCTAGACACCATCTTCAACGTCCAGCAACTACTTATAGTACTCTGCCCTCTCTGACAGGAAGTCAGTTTCCTGTCCACCGGTGACACGGTCAGCATGTACTGGACCTGACCCTGGATGTTGTAGTCCTCCATTATTGTAGTCTCTGCGACCCCGTTCTCCATCTCCACCATGTAGCACACTTCCTGACCCTTTAATGTGGTGTCTTATGCCGAGATGTGACACAGATCAGCTAAGACAGCGGCAGTAGTCTGTGCGACTCCGACGATCTTAGCATGGTCACAGACATCAAGAAATGGAAGGCTGACTAGCCATCTGGAGATTCCTCATGAACAACTCATAAGAACAACTGTCTATTTCTGAAAACCCTGTGATGCAGACCATATCTTGAGGCATTATATCTATGACAGTGTGGCCCTCATTACGACCCTGGCGGTGGGTGATAAAGTTTCAGTAATACTGCCAACAGCCTCGCGGTAAGTACTGCCAAATTATGACCATGGCGGTGATAGCTCCCATAGACAGCCAATGTACCACACCAACTGCCACGGCAGGAACAACAGCCACCACGGCGGTAGCCGCCAACAGCCAGGCGGAAGACAAAGTACCACCCACCATATTTTGACCCTGCAACCCGCCACCTTTTCCGGGGCAGTACCAACACCAACAAAAGCCAGAGCTCAGAAGTGAAAGGACTCACCATTGGAAACACTAGGAAGAATCATGTCGCAATGGAACCCGAACTGCATGTTTTCCTGATGATCATCTACGTTATGCTCCATCTGGACCACCAACACTGACGAAGACGATGACAGTGAGTACAGCCTAGCACACAAGGGAGGGTAGGAGGAAAACGAGAGTGACACACACACATGCACAACACACACCCGACACACACACCATACACACAACCAGCTGCACAAGAAAAACAATTTGTCCCTGAAAAACAGCAGAATAATGCAAGGACAACAGGAATTGACTAAAGTGATTGTAATCAGATCAACATCAAAATTAATAATTCAATTTGGCAATGAAACAGATGTGTACACATAGACACAAAGAGACTCTGCCCAGTCCAATGTTCAAAGGGCCCACATGGCCACAGGACAAAGTCTAAGAAACAACTTGAATCCTGACCACATCCGGATAGTACACTGCAGGGGCATCAGTATGCAAATAGGCAGGCACCTCAGGGGAGGAGGGCAGCTCAGCCGGATGCGGAAACAAGCCCACTGGTACTGGAGGGGGCAACATGCCCATTGCTTTGTCCTGGGGAGTGCAAGGCCATAATCTCTGGCGTGGGTGTCTTTCTCACTGGTTTTGGAGGGGCAACATACTTACTGCTTTGCCCTGGGGAGTGCAAGGCCACAGTCTCTGGAGTGGGTGTCTTTCCCACTGGTTCTGGAGGGGGCAGCCCACAAAGTAGCCCCTGGGGGGTGGACTACATGGCGTCCGATGGCGAAGATGGCTGCACTGTGGTTGTGTTTAGAAGAGGCTCCTGGGCGGTCCCTGCACTCACTGATGGCTGCATGGTGGTGGTTGTTGGAGGAGGCTCCTGGGCATCCTCTACATACACTGATTGCTGCATAGTGGTGGTTGTTGGAGGATGCTCCTGGGCAGCTCCTGCACTCACTGATGGCTGCACATCCACAGCTGGTGGCGGGGGCCCGTGACAGCTTGTGGTGCTGGCGGTGATAACCTGACAGCTTCAGTTGGCATAGAGTGCCTCGTGTCCTCCTGTTCATGGGTCGGGGATCCCTTACCCTTCCTGGCAGGGGTGGATGGGCTCTTCCCTTCTCTGGTGGTGGAGTATCCTTCCCCTTCTTCACAGCTGGTGCAGCCCCTTCCCCTTCTTCACAGCTGGTGCAGTCTCCTTTGCCTTCCTCACAGCCGATGCAGGCTCCTTCCCCTTCTTCACAGCTGGTGGAGGATCCTTCCCCTTCCTCACAGCTGGTGAGGGCTTCTTCCCCTTCCTCACAGCTGTTGCCAACTCCTTCTCATTCCCCACAGCTGGTGCTGGCTCCTTCCCCTTCCTCACAGCTGGTGAAAGCCCCTTCTCCTTCCTCACAGCTGGTGCAAGACTCTTCCCTTTCATCCCTGGTGGTGCTGGCTCCTTCCCCTTCAGTGTCGTAGGTCTGGTATCTTTACCAGCACAAGTAGATGGTTCTGGCACTGTCCCCGTGGACTGTTTGGCTGAGGTGCTGGGCTGTGTCCTAGGCACCCTGCCCATACGTGCAGGACGGGGGTTAGAGGGAAAAGCTTTTTAGGGACGTTGAGGCAGGAGGAGTAATGGGAGTGGAGGATGAGGGAGTGGTTGTTGGAGAAGTATGTCTGCTGGATTTGGGTGCAGGTGCATGGGCTGTATGCTGATGTGAGGTGGATGGCTGTTGGGTGTCTGAGTGCTTGCATTTGTGTCCTGTCGGGTGGGCGGACATGGTGGGAGAGGATGCAGGGGATGCATGAATGGATGTTGTGGATGTGTCTGCCAGTGTGGTGTGTGTTCTGTTTGGTGTGGTGATGCTGATAGTGGACGTAGATGTAGTGCATGCAGGTGTGAGTGTGGACGTAACTGGGAGGGAGGTGGAGGAGGAGGATGAGGGGGAGACAGTGGAGGCTGTGGATGTTGTTGTGTCTACAACAGTATGGTGTTTGTGTGAGTACCTGTGGGATGAAGTGTTGTGCTTGTGTTTTCCTGTGCCACTCTTGTGTGTTGCCTTGCGTACATGCTCATCTGTCTGTGTGCTTGGGATGGGTTGGGGTTGAGGAGAATAGTACTGGGAAGTGGAAGTTGGAGGGGGGACAGTGGAAACAGGGACAATGGTTGCCATCAGAGAGGAGGCCAAAATCTGAATCGATCTCTGTTGGGCTGCCAAACCACCATGAAGCCCTTCAAGAATGACTTGCATTGCTGTATCTGGGATGCCAGCCCCTGAATGGCATTCATAATGGTTGACTGCCCTACAGAGATGGATCTCAGGAGGTCACTAGCCTCCTCCCTCAGGGCAGCAGGGCTCACTGGAGCAGGGCCTGAGGTGCCTGGGACGAAGGAGATGCCCACCCTCCTGGGTGAGCTGGCACGGGCAACTTGCTGAGGGGCTACTTGGAGGACAGTGCTGGTAAGGGGGTGGTGGCTGTACCTGCAGCTGGGGTGGTCATAGAGGTGTCCGCCACCACAACTTGTTTCCTCTACTTACTGTCACCTATGGATTATCATTTTGCAGATGTTGGTGATATGACAGCAATGTTGTGATGTGATGTACAGTTCATTTGTAATGGATGTAGCTGTTTCAATAAATACCCCAGGTCCCTAATTGTCTTGGGGGTGAGGTGTTGACAGGGGTCGCTGTAAAGGTGGGCACACTGCTGATTGATGTGTCCTGGGGACAGAGGTGTGGGTACACTGGGTGGGTGCTGTGGTGTTGGTTCCTGATGGTGGAGGCTCTGTGGTGGTCTGTAAGTGGGCTTCGGTGACCGGCTGTCCAGTGGTCCCTGATGGGCCAGGTAGGTCCTCCAGATCCCGAAGTCCAGAGTTACTGTCATCACTGGGGGCCTCTTCTGTTGGGGGACTGGATAGTGATGGTACCTCCTCTCCACTGACATTGGCTGGGGTACCTTTGGGGATGTAAATGATGGATTATGCTTCAAGTGTATGGCATTTGTACTTCCGTAGCTTCCTCTCTATGGTTGGTGTTGCCCTGCCAGCTTTTGCTTGTGCATGGTGATGTATTGTGGTTATGTTAGTTTCCCTATGCTGTGCATGCTTTGGTGATGGGTGTCCATGCAGGGCTGGGAGGGCTGTCCATGCATTGGTATTGCATGCAGGGCTTGGCATTGTGGTTACTCATATGTGTAGGTGCAGTGTGTGGGATGGTGTGGAGCGGTGGGAGTGAGGGTGAGAAGGTGTGATGGCATGCAGGTATGGGTGTGATAAGTAGTAAATATTGACTTACCAGTGTCCAGTCCTCCGGCTACTCCAGCGAGTCTTTCAGGATGCAGTATTGCCAGTACCTGCTCCTCCCATGCTGTGAGCTGTGGGAGAGGATGTGGGGGTCCACCGCCAGTCCTCTGTATGGCGAGCTGGCATCTTGCTGCCACAGAACGTATCTTCCACCATAGGTCGTTCCACCTCTTCCTGATGTCGTCCCTTGTTCTTAGGTGCTGTCCCACTGTATTGACCCTGTCCAAGATTCTCCGCCATAGCTCCATCTTCCTTGCTATAGAAATCTGCTGTACTTGTGCTCCAAAGAGCTGTGGCTCTACCCTGACAATTTCCTCCACCATGACCCTTAACTCCTCCTCAGTGAAATAGGGATGCCTTTGTAGTGCCATGGGTGTTGTGTTGTGTGTGTTTGTGAGAGTGTGTTGTATAATGTGGTGGGGTGTGTGATGTGGAGAGCTTGAGGGGTGTACGGGTGTGTGTGGTGTGTGTTTCTAGTTGTCTCTGTGCTCAGCTTCTCAGTCTCCTGGCAATAATTGTTGTTTGTAAAGGGTTGCGGGTATTGTGGGTGTGTGTTTTATAGTGCTGTGGGTGACTGGATGTGGTGTGTGTATGGTTGTCAGGTGTGTATTTTTGTATTGGCCAATGTAGAGTTGTTTTGTATGGGTGTCCATTCTGAGTGCGGCGGTTTGTACCACCAATGGTTTGCCGCCGTTGAATGTCTGCCAAAGTGATTCAAGTCATAATGTGGTGGGCATTGTTTTGTTGGCGTGACGGTATGGGTTTAGGGATTGCCACTTTATCACAGACCTTTGGTCTTGCTGATTTTTGTATGTGGCTGAATTCTGTCGGATTGGCGTGTGTGTCTTAATATGGTGTACGGATTTCCGCCACTGCAGCGGTAAATTGGCGGCTGTCAGCATGGCGATAAGCGGGATTTACCACCAGTGTCATAATGAGGGCCTGTGTGTGGAAATAACTCCAATACTCTCAATCCATCACTAAAGGGCATATCTTTCTGTAAAGGAGAAAAAAAGCTGCAAAGATGGAACAGGCCATTTAATTTAACAGTGCTAGCATTCCATCCAAAGTTAAGGAAATATGTTGATATTAGTGCAATTCAAATAGTACTATGCAATAAGAATATGATGACCCATAGACCAGATATAGTGGCACTAATGCAAGCAGGACGTAATTGCGCCCACATACATCCTTAAAAGTGCACAAGTAGAACCACTTTGCAATAAGGTGTTAGAGTAGTTGAATGGCAATCTTGCACCAGCGGTTATCTGGTGACAGTTGCTAGAGACAGCAGAAAGTTCATATCGCTGGATGATCCAACATGGACTCGTCCTAATTGGCTGTGGGTCAGGAAATTTCCCTGCGTTCCCTGCTTGTCTGTGCTTTCTGGAGGAAGGGATCGCAAGGCTTCTTCCAACCTGACACTAATTGTCATCCCTATTCTAAATACATCTAAACTTTTCTTGATGGCCCAGAACAAATGCCAGCAGCGAAAAAGATAAAGACCTGCTTCAGTGCGCCAGCCCATATTTACCCTTTTCCCAACGTCTGGAGCTGTTCCATTTGTAATACTGATTACATATTTTGCAAGCCTCACCTAATAAAGGGGTCTAATGCCCAAATATTCCAAATGTTCTGGTTTTCACTTACTACTCCTTTCAGGTTTATCTAGGAAGAAATGTTTTTGTTTTTTTTTGGATCCTCATATATCATCCAA
The DNA here is from genome assembly GCF_031143425.1 of Pleurodeles waltl. Lineage (NCBI taxonomy): Eukaryota > Metazoa > Chordata > Amphibia > Caudata > Salamandridae > Pleurodeles > Pleurodeles waltl. Next base: position 534,924,267 of record NC_090436.1, read on the forward strand.
ATTTCCCTCACATGACCAATGGGGGGAGGAGCAGCAAAGGTTCTCACCTACCTGCACTCCTCCGAACCCTAACCTCGTCACCCCTGTCCGGGACAGACCTTCCATCCAAAACTCTGGTGCGGAAAGCAGAGGGAAGGATGTAATCATAGGATCACCTCTTATCTATTTATACCTCCTCACTTCCCAATCATTGCTTCAACAAATTCCAAAATCTGATCCTCTACAAACTTTATACCAGTCAAACTTATAATAGTAAATTAGAGAATTTTTCCATTCAATGAAAGTATGGGGGACAGGGCTGATCCATTTCCTACAAATCTCCCTTCTCGCCACAAGCATCATATAAAACAACAGTTTAGCTCCATCTCTACCCATCTTCCATGTCTCATATGAGCAGCCAAACATCACAATCGATGGTCTTACCTTTGGGCTTGAGGGAGGAATGTCATTAACTGCATCCCCCACCTCTTGCCAAAACGTACGAAGTAAAGGGCAGTCAATAAACATATGAAAATCAGCAGCCGATGCAGAACCACACTTACACCTCACCACGTTATCTTGTCTCAGCCTGGACAATTATTTGGGAGTCCAGAAGGCTCTGTGGATAGAGAATAGATGATTTCTCCTTAACGCAGCAGGTTTAACAGTGTTATACAAAAGTGTAGTAGATACTTGCTGAAGGTCTTTAAGCTGCAGCTCTGGCAAGCACACCCTCCAGATTTCTTCTGGGAGGTTAAATTCCCCATCCACAATATCCAACATCAGCTAATACCATTTCGCCACTTCCTTCTTCATCAAGGTATCCAGCTGCATCTGGTCCACAGTCCATTGGTACTTCCCACTTCCTCTGTTACATTCCCAGCCCAGGACTTCATCTGAAGGTATTTGAACTTAGACAGCCCTCCTCCTACCTCAATATTGAGATTATCAAAGTCTCTAAGTTCACCATTATAACAAAGATGTTTCCATTGCAACAAACCTGCCTCTTTCAGGGGAATAGCCAGGTCATCTTACGTCCACTCCGGGGAACAAGGAGAGTCCCAAATCGGCGCATATTCATTATAATATGACAACTTTGTAATCTTCCTCACCTCATACCACAACACTGCCCCATCATATAATATCTTAAATCAATTTTTTTTTAAGAACTTCGGATCCCCAAACTTATAGAAAAAACTTCTCTGAACCTCCTGGCCTTCCATCATAACAGTTAACACCTGCCCCAGCTCAGAACGATGACATGCAACAAACCTCTGTCTTACATTTTTTAACAGATATGCCCATGCATAGTACTGTATATCAGGAGCTGCCAGACCACCTTTTCCTTTCTTTCTCCTGAGGTTTTTCCATGATATACAAACACCTTTTGATGCCCAAATAAAACTGCTAATTTTACCCTGCAATTTCTTTAAAGCAACCTTGTTAAACATTAATGGCAGTGCATTGAAAATAAAAGTTAATTTAGGGACCATCACCATTTTTACCACATTAATCCGACCTATTATAGTTAGTGGAAGATTTAGCCATTTCCTCAGGTCCACCTCTCTCATAACCCGAGCAAGGTTTATTTCCGCCATTTTACATATATCCTGTGTCACCGTAATCCCCAAATATTTGACTTCTTTTTTTACGTTTGCTACCTCATCATTTAGTTCCATGTTCCATGCCATATTTTCGGTCTTTTGATTGTTAACCGCATAACCAGAGATCCCCCCAAAATCCTCCGTTAACACTTGTAAAACTGAATTAGCCTGGCTTAGGTTCGCTGTATAAATCATTAGATCATCCACATATAAAGAGACCTTCTTAACCAGGTCTCCACACTGAAAAGGCGGTATTCTCTTATCTCTCCTAATTCTACAGGCTAATGGTTCAATATAAAGATCAAATAATAGAGAGGATAAGGGGCACCCCGTCTCGTCCCTCTTTCCATCTTTACTAAAGGAGTGAGTGTACCGTTAACCAAAATTCTTGCGCTTGGGTCCTGATAAATTTTCTTCAATATTCTAATAAATTGGCCTCGATTTTATATGATTCACAAACCGTCATCAAGTAACTCCAATTAACCCTATTGAATGCTTTTGTTGCATCCACCATTACCACCACCAAAGGCATTTGCAATGATGTAGCTAAATCAATGGACCCTACCAATCCCTGTGCCAATTCATGCATATGCCTACCTTTCAGAAACCCTCTCTGGTCTGTGTGTATGAGCTTCCCCATCACCATCGCTAATCTATCAGCCAGGAGTTTAGCAAAGATTTTATAGTCACAGTTTAACAGTGATATTGGGCGGTATGAATCACACTTCCTAGGGTCCTTACCGGGCTTTAGAATTAGCGTAATAATCACCTCTTTCCAAGAAGGAGGAAGATTCTCATCTCCCCCCATAATCTTGTCACATAATTGCTTCAGGATTTTTAAAATGCTGCTACCCAGAGCTCGATAAACCTCCATCAGTAACCCATCTGGTCCTGCTGCCTTCCCCAATTTACCAGCTGAGATGACCCTTTCTACCTCACTGAGCTGTACCGATTCATTAACCATCCTTCTCTCCTCTTCATCCAGAGTCGGTAACTCTAATTCCCCAAGCCACTCCTTCACTTTCTCCTCTGACAGCTTCAAATCTTCTGTATATAAATCCTTAAAGAAATTTAAAAAACCCTCTTCCACCTGCTCTGTACCTTTCCTAATCTCACCCGAGTCCTCCTCTCGAATTTCTGTCACCCGATTCCTGACCCTATCTGATTTTGTCTTCCAAGCCAACAATTTACTGCTATTCTCACTATACACAAAATGCATCAAACTATTAGCCTCACATCTCAATCTAACCCTGCGATCCAAAAGAGCTGCCAACTCCAAACTAGCTGTCTGATGTTGCTTAACAAAGTTGTCCAACTCTTCACCCTGCTCCTTACTTAACATTCCCTGCTCACATTGTCGCATTTGAGTCTCCAACCTACTTATTTCTTCATTATATAATTTCCTCCTATATGCAGCAATCCTCATCAGACATTCCCTCAAAAAGGCCTTAAATGTATCCCAAACTATCACCAAGGGAGCTGAACCCAAGTTTATCCTAAAACATTCCTCTGAATCCGCTCGCAATTCTGTAACCACCTCATCCTCCAGAAGCAAGGTTCTATCTAGAGACCACCTATGTTCCCTCCTTTTTGTTGGCAACCTACGAACTAAACTAACCGCCGAGTGATCTGATAAATGGGCTCCAATATGTACAACTGATTCAACCAAGTCCCTCAAACCTATATCCAACAGGAAATAGTCAATTCTGGACTGATGCCAATACTTCTTATGAGAATAAGAATAACCTCTCTCTGACCCCCTTTCATCCCTCCAAACATCATATAACCCCCATTAGGACATCATTACCCGAATCTGACCCTGCATTTTCTCGTTTACTTTGGACCTACTACCCGCTGATCTATCTAATTCGTAATTCAAAACAACATTGAAATCACTTGCCCATATAACTAGGTCTAAATATTGTAGAAGAGAATCTGAGAGTTCCCTTAAAGGGCCTATATCATCCCTGTTAGGACCGTAATATGCAACCAAAGTAAAGCGATATTCAAAAGCAGACAGCTTCCCCACCACCCTCCTCCCCGAGTTATCTATGGGGCCTTCCAGAAAAGTAATACTGGCATGTTTCTTAATTAGAACAGCCACTCCTTTACTACCACTCAAACAATTTGAGCTGGCTATCTGCTGGACCCACCCGCAGGTGGGCACTCAGCAACGGAGCAGCTCCGTGCTCCCAGGAGTGCAGTCTCCCCGCCAGCTCCTTCGTTCTTTGCAAGCCCCGCCGGATCAAAAAACAGGGGAAAAAATAAGAAAAAAAGAATCCTTTCAGTCACGCTTCAGCCCCGGTAAGGATTATATTAACATTGCATTATCTTTTCAGGAGCGGCGTCTTCCGCGACCGGCTGCTCAGACGGCCACCATGTTCCCAGCCATGCCCCGTTGTCAAGAAATGTTTAACAAGGACAACCATTGGATATGGTTTCTCTTATTTTCCCAATTTGCCCATGTGGGTGTTTACGTTCAGTCCCAAAATCCCATTGTAATGTATTTGATGGCATTAAAGGAATTTACCCATTATATTTTCACGTATTTTCACCTTTCCTTTTCATGATGTAATATTTTTTCATCTTCTTTATTTTTGTAATCTTACTTTGATTACACTTTAATTCTGAAATTAAGGAGGTGAAAATGAGGAGGTGTTAATTAACTTGATTGGACCTCGTGACCGTTAACAGCTTTTTTCCCAAATCTCAAAGCACTCCCTAGGATTACATTGGCTCATTTTGTCCCCCCCCCAAATGGACCGCCCATTTATTCTGTCAGACCTTTAATAAGACTGTAAAAGTTGGACATGATGATCATGCCTTCATTCATCTATTCACGTACCCAACATAAAGCAGACCTAACTTAAAGAAAAAGCAGAACTCTAAATGCACAATGTTTTCATGGCAGAAGGGACATAGGCAACGATTATAATGACTCATTTTTAGGGTCGAGCGTGCAAGCGCTCTAGCCTGCTGTAATCTCTCTGTGGGCTTTTAACCACTCCCACCACAAGCCCATGAGTTTAATTGGTTCCTGGACTTACCTTTTAAAAATCGCTTGATTTTATTAATGAAAGGCATGCATATGTCATGCTTTATACGGTGTTTAGCCCTCAGCCCTCCTCAAGCACACTGGCCAACTACTGAAAACATACGATGCTCCATGTTTTCAGCATGGTTTCTGGTCTACTTTTTATGTTTATTTCCTATGCAGCGCGGTCTCGCAGGACATTTGCCGAGACGTTTGACTGCGAGCGAGCTTCAGTTTAATTTTGTGTGCTCCTTCACGCTCATGGTATGGCGCTTTAAATCGGGTTGCTTTGGTAAAACTGTATTACTTTTCATTTTCATTCTATAGGGCAATAAAAGTCCGGTTAGGACTTTGAAGCTAATAGCTCTAAGTCGAGCAAATGCGTTAATTTAATGAAATGGCACCCCCTTCCCTAGGAAGGGTGAAATGCTGAGTTTCACTCTTTAAAATTCAGATTCCTAACCTACAGATCACAGCAGGGGTTCACGGGTGTGAAGCTGACTAAGCTATCTCATTGTCTGCGTGTTGCACATAGTATGTCCGCTCCAGATCAGACTGGAACACAAGAACCTGATGTGACTAACTAATACGCTTCTAGGCAGCAGATTGCACACTTATTAAATCTTTTCACATACCACATCTTATATTTGAGGGGTTTCGGAAGTTGAATTTGATCAGCCGCAGCGATTGCCTAGTCAACTGGTGCCCGGCCCAATGTTATCAATGAAGCCATTTGACACCCTTGGCTAACAAGTCGATTTCTACACAAGTGTCAAGATAGTGGAGGGTGGCTGGTGATTCATCTACTGCAAATGGAGAACAGCAGTGAGGACAGAGGGTCATTTCATCGAATGGGTATTTGCTGTGTTTTCACCCAATGCAGGAAATTCCACTGGCAGGTTTAGCTCCAGTGGGGGGATTACGCCTATGAAATGACATCTGTTTAACCCGTTCCGTGCCCAGGACGTAATGGTTACGTCCTGAGGCACAGTGCTGCTGTGCCCAGGACTTAACCATTACGTCCTGGTCACAGAGCCCAGAGGGAGCGCTAGCACTCCCTCTGTGGGGTTCCCCCACACCCCCCCAAGTCAGGGATGGAAGGGGAAGCCCTTCCCCTTCCACCCCCAACCCCCTCTGTGACAGACGTCAGCGCGCGAGCGCGCGCTGATTAGTCACAGGGTCTCCCCCATCGCGCTGGAAGCTCTGCTTCCAGCGCGATTGAAAGAGAAATGCTCAGCATTTCTCTTTCAATCCCGTGGGGGAGGCCCGGAGAGGCTTCAAAGGGAAGGAAATGTATTTCCTTCCCTTTGAAGTCTCTCCCAGGGTTTCAAAAGCTGCATTGCTTGCAATCCGGCTTTTGAAAACCCACTAGACACCAGGGATTTTTTTTTTTTTAAATGGACATAAGGGAGCGACCCCTTGTGCAAGGGTCTCTCCCAGGGGGGGCACCAGGGATAATTTTCTTTTTTCTTTTTGTTATTATTTTTTTTTTTTAAGGTGGGGAGCGACCGGGGCAGATCAATCTGGGGGCAGATTGCCCGGTTTTAGGTCAATCTGCCCCCAAGGAGGCAGAAACCACTAGGCACCAGGGATTTTTTTTTTGGCGCCAATGACACGCAGGGGGAGTGACCCAGTAGGCAAGGGTCGCTCCCGGGGGGTGTTTGGGGGGTGGGGGACACATTTATTTTAGGCCATTTCTGCCCCCCCTGGGGCCGGCTGAGCTAGAGGCCAAAATCCACAGGTAGGCAATGTTTTCTATGAAAAAAATGTGATGTGTCCATGTTGTGTTTTGGGCCATTTCCTGTTGCGGGCGCTAGGCCTACCCACACAAGTGAGGTTTCATTTTTATCGGGAGACTTGGGGGAACGCTGGGTGGAAGGAAATTTGTGGCTCCTCTCAGATTCCAGAACTTTCTGTCACCGAAATGTGAGGAAAACTTGTTTTTTTAGCCAAATTTTGAGGTTTGCAAAGGATTCTGGGTAACAGAACCTGGTCAGAGCCCCACAAGTCACCCCATCTTGGATTCCCCTAGGTCTCTAGTTTTCAAAAATGCACAGGTTTGGTAGGTTTCCCTAGGTGCCGGCTGAGCTAGAGGCCAAAATCTACAGGTAGGCACTTTGCAAAAAACACCTGTTTTCTTTAAAAAAATGTGATGTGTCCACGTTGTGTTTTGGGGCATTTCCTGTCACGGGCGCTAGGCCTACCCACACAAGTGAGGTATAATTTTTATCGGGAGACTTGGGGGAACGCTGAGTGGAAGGAAATTTGTGGCTCCTCTCTGATTCCAGAACTTTCTGTCACCGAAATTTGAGGAAAATGTGTTTTTTTTAGCCAAAGTTTGAGGTTTGCAAAGGATTCTGGGTAACAGAACCTGGTCAGAGCCCCACAAGTCACCCCATCTTGGATTCCCATAGGTCTCTAGTTTTAAAAAATGCACAGGTTTGGTAGGGTTCCCTAGGTGCCAGCTGAGCTAGAGGCCAAAATCTACAGGTAGGCACTTTGCAAAAAACACCTCTGTTTTCTTGAAAAAAATGTGATGTGTCCACGTTGCGTTTTGGGGCGTTTCCTGTCGCGGGCGCTAGGCCTACCCACACAAGTGAGGTATCATTTTTATCGGGAGACTTGGGGGAACATAGATTAGCAAAACAAGTGTTATTGCCCCTTGTCTTTCTCTACATTTTTTCCTTCCAAATATAAGAGAGTGTGTAAAAAAGACATCTGTTTGAGAAATGCCCTGTAATTCACATGCTAGTATGGTCACCCCGGAATTCAGAGATGTGCAAATAACCACTGCTCCTCAACACCTTATCTTGTGCCCTTTTTGGAAATACAAAGGTTTTATTGATAGCTATTTTTCACTCTTTATATTTCAGCAAATGAATTGCTGTATACCCGGTATAGAATGAAAACGCATGCAGGGTGCAGCTCATTTATTGGCTCTGGGTACCTAGGCTTCTTGATCCACGCAACCAGAGGAGTCCAGCAGACGTAACAGTATATTGCTTTCGAAAATCTGACATTGCAGGAAAAAGTTACAGAGTAAAACGTAGAGAAAAATTTATGTTTTTTTAACCTCAATTTCAATATTTTTCTTTTTCAGTTGTTATTTTCCGTAGGAAACCCTTGTAGGATCTACACAAATTACCCCTTGCTGAATTCAGAATTTTGTCTACTTTTCAGAAATGTTGCGGTTTCTGGGATCCAGCATTGGTTTCATGTCCATTTCTATCACTGACTGGAAGGAGGCTGAAAGCACAAAAAATCGTAAAAATGGGGTATGTCCCAGTAAAATGCCAAAATTGTGTTGAAAAATTGGGTTTTCTGATTCAAGTCCGCCTGTTCCTGAAAGCTGGGAAGCCTGTGATTTAAGCACCCCAAACCCTTTGTTGATGCTATTTTCAGGGGAAAAACCACAAGCCTTTTTCCCATTTTTTTGAAAAAAAGAAATTTTCACTATTATTTGGCTAATTTCTTGGCCTCCTTCTGGGGAACCCACAAAGTCTGGGTACCTCTAGAATCCCTAGGATGTTGGGAAAAAAGGACGCAAATTTGGCGTGGGTAGCTTATGTGAACAAAAAGTTATGAGGGCCTAAGCGCGAACTGCCCCAAATAGCTAAAAAAAGGCTCGGCACAGGAGGGGGAAAAGGCCTGGCAGCGAAGGGGTTAAATCTATAGATTTTTCACAGCCAGTATAACTGAGCTGCGATTTACATGGGTAGCCATAACGATATTTCTGATATTTTCGCTAGCCTGATTTGAAACCAGGTTGTTATAACTCACAAACAAGAACAAAAGTCCATATTCTACCTTACATGTCACTTAAAAGGGCTTTATCATTAGAGTAGTATAACTTCAGTGAGAAATGGCGCAGGGCTCTCCATATGTTCCATCACACTGCCAACATAAGGAGATTACTAATATTTGAAGCTATTTTACCTAAAACTGTCTGCAAAAGCAAACATGGCTCTCTTAATGAATTCTCGAAATAACTTCTTTAAATAAACACGACAAAAAGACATCGGCACAGTTGCCCTTGTACTCTGGACTGTTTGTGTGTGAGCCACAGTGTGTGCAGGGCTTTCATACGGTTTCAGCTGAGATAACTAAAAAACAGCTCTAAATGCTTGCTTCAAAAGCAGAACATTTATTAAAGCAACAAAAAGCTGGCAGTGATCGTTAGAATTACTAAAAACTTAAGGCACCCTGCACTCAAAAAACATATCGGGTGATTTATTGTATAACAGCTTTTGGTACATTAATATAGAAGCATAATGATGTGCTTATAACTAATAAAGTGCTGGGCGTTTAGGATACATCAAAAGCTACCTTTCAAAAGCCGGTAAAGTGGTAGATATTTATTAGGATGGAAAAGTCCTCTGCACCCCTGCCCTGAGTACCCCAACTATACTATTGTCTGGATCACTAATCCTGATTTTGTTGTCCTGGGCAAACGGATCATGTGTGTGTGCCATGACATAGGCTAGTCTGTCGGATCGCGGTCTTGTTGGTTGGGAAGGATGACCAAAGCGCTACCCTCATGGTGGTGAAGGATACTGCTTTTACAAGGAGTTGAGCGACGCAAGCATGGTGGTGACAGCATATCATGTAGTGATCAGTAAGACAGAACAAGTCCTCTTTGGCTGTGTCACTAGGGTGAGGCCTATAGGCTCACTCATTTAAAGTTCTGCTGCTGTGTGCTTAACTCAGTCTTGGCCTTCATCCGGTTGATGTGTAGTGCTGTACAGTACATGTGTGGTGTACATGTGCTGAGTGTATGTGCCTGGAATAGTACAATACAGAGCTAATGCAATACTGTGCAGTGCCTGAATGGTACATGCAAGGGCTGGGTGTATGTGTGCCAGTGAGTGGTACAATACATGAATGATGTAGTGTAATTCATCGATGGTGTATGCATGTGCTGGGTATATGTGTGCTCATGAAGGGTAGAGAACATGGATGATTATGGGTTCTATTTAGGGAGACCAAGGACTACATAATGAAACATGAGAAGTTGTAAGCTGGGAGGGACACACTGGAGAGTGGGAGGGCCAAGCTCCCACAGTACACTTCACTTCAGGCTAACGGGCACACTGCAAAGGTGCTCTTTGATTATGAGAGAGGTCACAAGAAAGGCACCTGGGCACATCTCAGGAAGGAGATGGGGCTGATGAGAGAATCATAAAGAATAGGACTGAGGCCATGGGCTAACATTTTGATACACATATCCTTATGGCTGACATCCAGGTCTGAGCTCTAATCACTTCCAGGGCTTGTGTTGTGGGGCTAACAGCTTCGTAGTTGTTCCTGCTGTAACAGACTGCTTTCTAGAGGAAGAGTGGGCAGAGGAGTGGGCACTTCAAAAGGAAGCAGACTTCCAACATAAATATCAAAGAGAGATTCTAAATAACTTTTTATATCTGGAAATGGACTATCAGAAGGGGAGCATGAGACCCCAAAAGGTGTCAAGCAGCCAGTCAGCCTTTATGAGGAAGAAAAACTCTGCAAGTCTTCTACCCGTGTCTAAAGCCTGCCAGTCTCACACCTGGGTGAGAGGACATCGCCCAGATAATCAAAGACCACTTGCCCTAGAGCCTGGATCACCAGCACTTGCCTGCTTGCCAAGACCAGTGTGTCCTATGAGGAAGAAGAGAGTGTTGGAGGGAGCGAGGTCCAGGGCTGATACCTGTTGAGTAGAATCCCTTAGCATGTTGTGAGGAGGCGGCTGCTGCATCGATCAGGCTGTACCCATGTTCAAGGAAGTCAGTGACCCTCATATACTGAACTGAGCTGCAATCATCGCTGCGTCAAATGGGTGATTACACAAGTGCAGGGACCTGTTAGCCCGTATGCCAAGAGTGGCCGCCGTGGGCAAACTGTTGTTCTGAGTGGGCCACAACCTGTGTGAGGTGGTGAGCTGATGACTCATATGCCACGAGCGACCGCCGTGAAGGAATCTGTTGAGCTGATTGAGTTGTCCAAGGGGAGACCAGAGAGGGCCACTGGGACCAAGCAAGAAGTGTGACCTGGTCAGGATCATCACTAGAGGCGATAAGCCACCAAGGGGACCACTATGGACCTGCACCATGATTAAGGACCAACACTGGAACTTTCACGCTACTTTCACTGTCACCCCACCTGCTGTGGGACAGATCAAAGTACTTACCCAAGTTTGTTGAGCCACAAAGAACATCTGGTCTATGCAGCTACATGTGAGGAACTGAAGGACCACTGAGTGCAGCATTCCTGGGCTTAATGCAGTGAACTCACCTGAACAAGACACTTCTCCTCCAGTGGCTGAGGAAGTGGTGCATTAAAGACCTTTGGTCACTCCAATCCTGTAAGTGCAGGTAAGACTGATTTCAGGCAGGCGACCGATAGGGACCTTGCTTGCTAGATAGCACTTTGGTGCTGGAGCACTTTTGACTTTAAGACAGAGTCAAAGTGAACTCTTGAGACTCAGACTACTAGTAGGGATTACCTTGTATGTAGCCTATAATGAAGGGGGAATAACCACTATCGCTGGAACAAGAAGGAAGTGGGACATGGGAAAGTGTCTAAGAAACATTAGTGCCCTGACCTTAGGGGGGACTGGGGAAGTTGTTTATGAATGTCATATTCCCCTTATGTTGCTAGTTGTAAAATAAACTGCTTCTTTTGTATGAAAGTGAGTATTTGGTTGGACAATAACTTATTGCTGTTTCTGCACATATTTTGAGTTGTGAGCCTGTGCTCACCGCCTGTATCCACATCCCCTCTACCAAGAGAGAGCCTTGGAATACTTGGACAGCACCATCACTGAGAGTCCAGTGCTGAAGAGGTACTTAGCCCAGTTGCTCAGGATCTATAGTAGGTTAGGCCCCAGCACATCAGGAATAAAATACCTCAGCCCCCTCAATTAGGTCCAGTAAACCCTGTTTCCCTGTGGCTTTCCCAATATTATTACACTTTTTACTCACTTTAAAATATTTGGCATGCTTTTACACGATGCAATGTGATACTCCTGCGAGAAATGTAATTTCGAATTTAAACATAAGTACTTTTAAATCCATCTCCTTGCATCGGGGTCAATATAACAATGATGCTTAACTGTCTCCATCGCTCGTTTCCCAAAAGCCCGGGCCCTGTTACTTAGATTTCCCAACTCCGAACATTTGCAGACAATAATACCATCTGTTCGAGGAACGTGCAGCTCGTGTTGATTGAACTCAGCAGCAGCCAGAGCTGATGAAGAGCTTTGCCACATCAGCATGAAAACGTAGGCTCGTGCCAAAGAGGTTGGAGATAACGATGACGCAAGCAAAGGCATGGTGCGTTTAATCAAATAGTTTCAAGAAACCCTATTTCGTGGCATTGCACGCCTTGATAGGAAAACTGGAAACAGTTTGCTTTTTGTAATTCAAAAAATAATTTGGCTGACTACGCTCAGGAACATTTGAATACATTTGCATTTTTTCCAAACTGAAACACTCTCACGCTAGACACAACAAACGCAAATGGGGGCCTCGAGCAAGAATGTTTCTATGTTCTATGACCCAGAGGAATATGAGAGGCAAAATAATGTAATAAATGTCATTCATTCCTCAACTGAAAAGAACATTGCACTATTCTGAGTAGTGTATGGATGATTGAGTGTATGTGTGCATGTATGGGCGAGTGAGTGAGTGCCAGAGTGCATGTTAGGGTGACTGATTAAGTGCATGAGTGCTGCATGGATGATTGAGTGTATGAGTGCATGTATGGGTGAGTGAATAGGAGCATGGATGGCTAAATAGGTGGGTGAGGGGGTCAATGAGTGGCAGTATAAGTGAGTGAGTGCATGAGTGGTGCATGGGTGACTGAGAGCGTATGAGTGGTGTATGGGTAAGTGAGTGATTGCATGTATTTGTAATTGACCGAGTGTATGAATGCATGTATAAGTTAGTGAATGAGTGGTGTATGAGTGTTTGAGTGAGAGTATGAGTGCATGTATGGGTGAGTATGTGAGTGCACGAGTGTTGTATTTGTGAGTAAGTGGGTGCACAAATAGTTCAATGGGTGAGTTAGTGGGTACACGAGTGGCAGTATGGGTGAGTGAGTGCGTGAGTGGTGCATGGGTGACTGAAAGTGTATGAGTGTGTGGGTAAGCGAGTGAGTGCCTGAATGTATGTATGTGTGAGTGAGGTTGTGTAAAAGTGTGGGTATGAGCGAATGAGTGTATGAGTGGTGCATGGGTGAGTGAGTGCATGAGTGCATGTATGGGCATGTAAGTGAGAGTATGAGTGGTGCATGGGTGATTGACTGAGTGCATGAATGCATGTATGGGTGAGGGACTGAGTGTATGAGTGTATGTATGGGCAAGTGAGTGAGTGCATACATGTTGTTTAGGTGATTGACTGAGTGCATGTACGGGTGAATGACTGAGTTCATAAGTGGTGTACGGCTGATAGACTGAGTGCATGTATGGGTGAGGGAATGCATGCATGGGTGAGTGATTGAGTGCATGAGTGTATTTTGTGGGCAAGTGAGTGTGTGCTTGGGTGCCGTATGGGTGATTGATGATTGACTGAGTGCATGTATGGGTGAGTGACTGAGTCCATGAGTGGTGTATGGGTGATTGACTGAGTGTATGAGTACATATATGGGTGACTAAGTGAGTGGATGAGTTCATGTCTGAGTGAGTGAGTGGGTGCATGAATGGCTAAATAGGTGTGTGAGTGGATCAATGAGTGGGTATATAGGTGAGTGAGTGCATTAATGGTGCTTTGGTGACAGAAATACTGTATGAGTGTATGGGTGAATGAGTGAGTGCCTGAGTGCCCGTATGGGTAATTGACTGAGTGTATGAGTGCATGTATGAGCTAGTAAGTGAGTGCAAGAGTGAGTGGTGAATTGGTGATCCTCTGAGTGTATGAGGGTATGTATGGGCAAGTGAATGAGTGCATGAGTGATGAATAGGTGATTGACTGAGCATATGAGTGCATGCATGGGGGAGCAAGTGAGTGCATGAGTGTTATATAGGTAATTGAATGAGTGTATGAGCGCATTTACAGATGTGTAGGTGAGTGCATACATGGGTGAGGGAATAGATGCATGAATGTCTAAATAGGTAACTGAGTGGGCCCGTGAGTGGCTGTATGAGTGAGTGAGTTAGTGTGTGAGTGGTGCAGGGGTGACTGAAAGAGTGTGAGTGCATGTGAGTGCAAGAGTGACTGAGTGAGTGCAAGAGTACATGTATGAGTGAGTGAGTGTATGGGTGATTGAGTGAGTCCATTTATGGGTAATTGATTAAGTGCATTGGTGCATGTATGTGTGAGCAAGTGAGTAAGTGTGTGGTGAGTTGGTGATTGAGTGAGTGTATAGGTGCAAGCATGGGTAAGTCAGTGCATGAGTTCTCCATGTGTGAGTAAATGGGTGCATGAATGTCTCAATGAGTGAGTGAGTGGGTTCATGAGTGGCTGTATGGGTGAGTGTGTGAGTGGTACGTGGGAGACTGAAAGAGTGTATGAGTGAGTGTGTGGGTGAATCAGTGAGTGCCTGAGTGTATGTGTGGGTGAGTGAGTGCACTAGTCAGTGTATAAGTCATGTATGGATGATTGACTGAGTGCATGAGTGCAAGTATGAGCAAGTGAGTGATTGTATGGGTGGAGTATGGCTGATTGAGTGCATGAGTGAAAGTATGACTGAGTGATTGAGTGCATGTATGGGCAAGTGAGTGCATACGTGCTTAATGGTTATTGACTGAGAGCATGTATGGGTGAGTGATGGTGCATGAGTGGTGTATGGGTGCATTTATGGGTGACTAAGTGAGTACATGTATGGGTGAGTGAGAGGGTGCATGAATGGCTCAATAGGTAAGTGAGTGGGTCCATGAGTTGCTGTATGAGTGAGTGAGAGAGTGAGGGGTGTGTAGTTGTCTAAAATAGTGTATGAGCGCATGTATGGGTGAATGAGTGAGTGCAGGAGTATGTGCATGAGTGAGTGAGTGTATGAGTGGTGTCTGGGTGATTAAGTGAGTGCATGTATGGACAAGTGAGTGAGTACATGACGGCTGTATGGGTAATTGAGTGTATGAGTGCATGTATGGGTGATTAACTGAGTGTATGAGTGCATGTATGGGTGAGTGAGTGAGTGAGTGCATGAGTGCACGTATGGGTAAGTGACTTAGTGCAGGAGTGCATGTATGGATGAGTGAGTGAGTGTTTGAGTGCATGTATTGGTGAGTGAGTGGGTGCACAAATGGCACAATAGGTGAGTGAGTGGGTACATGAGTGGTTGTATTGTGTATGGGTGACTGACTGAGTACATGATTATGTGTATGATTAAGTGAGTGAGTGTATGAGGGATGTATGGGTGATTGAGTAAGTACATGGCTGTATGGGTGAGGTAGTGCATGTGTAAGTGGCTATTGGATTGAGTGAGTGCTTCTATGGGTGAGTGAATGGTTGTTTGAGTGGCTGTATGGGTGAGTGAATAGTTGTATGAGTGTCTGAATGAGCAAGTGCTTGAATGATTGATTAAGTTGTTGTGTGACTAGTTAAAATCGGCTATGATAGACTGAAAGTTTACATAGGAAATAATAAAAAGAAACTAATGGAAAGATGTGGCAATAGCAATTTATGTATAAAAACACTCACTATTGCATCACTGAGCAATAAGTCTGTGCTTCAAGAACTGTTTTGAGACATCTAATGTTGTTCTACTGCAACTGCTATTGGAAAAAAAAGAAAGATAAACATATGTTTGTATATAATCTTCATAGTAACATAAATATAACAATAGTCATTGTTTATATTGTAAAACTGTAGTAAAATGTAGTAAAAATACTATTTTCACTTTTTCACTGTTTTCAGCTTTTATACTCCTTCACTGTAAATGATGGTCTGTATAAAGCATCATCTTCAAACAGTAAGGAAAAACAATCAATCGATTGTAAAAAAAAATAACCCTAAAGCTGCCTAGTAGGTCACTACAAATAAGTGACATTATGCATTGCACTCACTACAATTCAGTGGCTTTCTCCATAGTTACAATACTAATGTAAACAAGCAGATTATACACTTTTTCTTGAATTATTATATCTGGTACCTAAACAGAAATAAATGTGAAGTACTTTTCAATTTTAGAGATCTTTGAAAAAAACATCATCCCTGTTAGGCTAAATGATGCCTAAACTGCTGATAATCCACTTATACAAAATCCCACACAGCATTCTTTTTTCTCAATTAGGATATAAACTTTTGGTTGGAAAAACAAAATTGTTTATTTATTAGTTTTGAAGTAATTTTACTTTTTCAACTATGGGTTACTGTCGTTGGAATTTATTCTTCCGGTTTCAGACTTTTATTAGAGAGTGTTGAGCAGATTTGATATATCAACTTCTTAATGGAACTTTACAAGGGCGCTTGACATTTCATGATCTTTTTTAAAGACATTACCCTTAACAGGCTGAATAATGTCTAAAAGCACATGAATCCCGTAAAGGAAACACTGTACATGGCTTTTTTAACCAGAACTTTTCCTTAGAACTTTGGTTGCAGAAAGAGAAGATATGAGTTCAGCATTTTGAAGGGAAGTTTTGGTTTGTATTTCAGGTTGCTGTCATTGCATTCTGTCCATCCAGTTTCGCTTTTTGAATATACAGTGTAGTGTTCAGAGGTTGTATTAACTCCTGCATGAAAGATGATAGCCAAGTAGTAAAATATGTTCCTGAAAGTGATATTTGTCCAGTTTTGAACTTTGTAATTTCAGTTTCCATTTTGGAACCATCTGGTCTGCATCGTTGTGGCATTTCTATAAGGTATTTTCTTGTTCTTTGTAGAAACAATGTAGAGATAAGGTCAGACCTGCAGTTTGGGCAAGTCATATTTTCATTACCATTTCTGTATAATTTGTCAAAAGGGACAGTTTTACAATCTGGTAATGTTAAGTAAAGAAATCATTCAGATTTAATTTCAGTGCTGGATATAAAAGAGCAGCCTTCGAAGTCATGGTTCAGTTTGTAACTGAGTCAAAAGAGATCATCAATATTTACTTCTTCTTGTTCCAAGACTCCAAGTATGACCCTAATAAATTCTTGTCCATCTTGTTGATTGTTGACAGTAAACATTATTGATCCTGTACATGTATCTAAAAGGTGTCAGGTCTCTGAAGCAGAATGTATTACAGTTCTGTCACTTATTAAATGTAATAGAACATTATATACTTCAGAAGACATTCTGTTATCTGTTTTTGTTCAATTTTCTTTACTACATCTGGTAAATTGAACAGTACATTGAGAACAACATTTGCATAGCAATTGACATTCAAACTCTTTTCAAACGGGTAACCTATAATTTTACCGTCATTTTCTAGTTTTCTCTTCTTAGCACTCTCTGTGTCGTCCTTTCATCCTTTCTTTTCTTGACGATCTGTAGACTGATATGTAATCTTCCACTTTGGACAGAGTATTTGTTTCTCATAAGCAGGGTACTGGCCTAAATGAGGAGTGTATAGACTCCTTAATGGATAGTAGTCTCTAATACAGCTTATATCATAAGAGTAAATCAAAAACAAACTCAATAAGGTTCGAATTCACAACAATGCTACATCTGACATTCCTTCTTTCACAAACACAAACTATACATCAGCCAATTTTCTGGACATCATCTATCCGATCAAATTTTATGGCCAAATATTTTAGCTCATCTTTATATGGAAAATTAATAATAACCTTACCCACTGCATCATTTACTAAGCGTTCCTCAACATTTAAATTAGGTCTCATAATAACTCAACAAGTTTTGCAGATATGTAAACTTTTTTCTAGTCCTGCTGTCTTGGATACTGATTTCTCCAAAGAATCCATTTTTGCTTGTAGTTTATCTGTCATTAGTATTGAGACTCTCTGATGTTCCCTTTTATCAATGACTAGAATTTCTTTCTACAGTTGTGGTAATTTTTCATTTAAGTTGGAGCACTTTTGAAGAGTTGGCATTAAACAAACTATACATTTCTGTTCTTTAATGACATTGAACATTAGTTCTGGTGCTGAAATGTTAGCTGGGAATAGACTCTTGATAAGGCAACTTTCCAAAGTACCTTTCCCATGTTTCGTCAGAACTCGCACTTTAATGTCTTTTAGTATATCTCCATATTCCACATCAGATGCTTAGCACATGTTCTTCACTAAGTCTTTGTATTCAAAGTTTAACCAAATGTTCACGCTGCAAATATTTGCCAGGGAATTTTTTGTTTCACTATGCAAAAGTGTTTTGAAAACAGGCTGTCCTTTTACAGGAGTAAGTTGGCGTGGGTCACCAAAGACAATAAATGCTTTCCTCCAAAGAGTATATCATAGTTTGTTCTTAAAATCTGCTGCACCATAAGTGTATGAAGGCAAACAAAATGTTCAATACCATGCTCACTTCATCAATGATTAGTGCCTTCATGTTTTTTTCAATCCTCTTGATACTTCATGGCAAGCATCACAAGATAATTTCTGATATTCTAGTTTATTTTCAATGTCAGCAGGTAGCATTAGTAGTCGATACAGAGTAATTCCTTTAAAGTTATGTACAGCTACTCCTATCAGTGCTTTTACTACACATGACAAATTCAAAACTGTAGTCTTCTGTAGATAACTTGTGAGAACTTTATTTAGGAAGCTTTTCCCAGTCCCAGCTTGTCCACTGACATATATTGATATTTGTCTATTTGAAGAGAATTCACAAAGTTTCTTCGTGTGGAGAAACTCATGGTTTATTCTACCTTTAACTTAATTATAAATTTCTCTTTATTCATTGTTCAGTTGATCCACTAGCTGTTTGAAATCCACAGTTTCCTCTCTTGCCTGTTGCATTACAATCTCCACCTCATTCATAGATATAGTTGCTTCATTTTGAATTACTGTTCTCTAAGAGTATCTTGACATGCCGGTGAAGAATTTTGGATGCCTTGTGAACTTCCCCTGGCTACTTCAGCAGGAATGGTTTCTTCCTGTTCAATCTAATCTTTCAACATCTGCAAGTAAGTTGGAAACAAAGAACATTTGATCATTTCTACCTCGGTGGTCTTTTTTAAAGACCGCTGAGGTACCGCCGTGCTGAAGACCGCCAGTGCAGACGGTTTTCCGTGCAGTGTATTATAACTGCTGGCAGCCCTCCGTCCTTTTTCAGATGGAGAGCCGCCAGCACCCATACTGGCGGTCGGTGGGGAAGTGAAGGCTGCTCCACCTCCACTGCCACGTCATCAGAACACCGCCCACCTTATCATATCCCAGGACGTGGTGACGGGGTGCTGGCGGTGGAGCAGCCCCCATGGATCCCGTTCCCTCCCGGAGGATCACCGGAACAAGTAAGGTTATCGTCCATTAGGGGAGGGGGTGGGGAGGTGTTGTGTGCGTGCATGAGGTTGCAAGTGTGTAGAGGGGGGTGTGTGAGTGTGTGTATGCATGCAGGGGTGTTGTGTGTTTGGAAGTGTGTGCATGTCTGTCTGTATGTATGTCTGTGAGTATGTGTGCGTGTATGACTGTGTGTGTCTATTGGAATGTTTGTTAGTATGTGTGCGGGTATGTGTGGTGGTAGTGTCTGTGTGCGTGACGGGGGTGTGTGTCGATGTTGGGGGGGTGGGGAGGGGGTCCTGCTACCTTTGGGGGTGGTAGGGGGGTCGTGGGTGTGGGGGCAGGAATCTGGGGAGGGGGGTGGAGGAAACCCCTATCAGTGCCAGGGAACAAATTCCCTGGCACTGATAGTGTCTACCACCATGGATTTCGTGGCGGTTCCAAACCCCACGAAATCCATGGTGGTATGCAGGGTCAGATACCGCTGGTGGTCTGGTGACGGCCTCTGGGCTGGAGACCGAAGTCTTCAGCCCAGCGGTCGTCACCACCCTGGAGGTCGGAGTGGAGAAGTGGTGGTTGCCCATGACATAATTACATTTTGTTTTCCACCGGCCTGTTGGCGGTATAACCGCCACTTCTCCACCGACCGCCAGGGACGTAATGAGGGCCTAAATGCTGTCATTTAGAGCTTTGAATGAGTCTTTATAACAGTCATAGTACCCAAGTAAATCTGATTCAGTATGCCATGATTTCTTACCAACAACCATCACATCCAATGAGTGGAAACCTTCCTTCTTCTATATTTTCAGTTACATTACTTCTGTATGTATAATACAGAATTACTTCATAGAGACACCTGTTTTCAGGATGAGGACTCTTTCTTTGGTAGTATGTATTCATCATAGTAGTTTTTAGAATGTTTGTACTCTCAGGATCAAATTCTCCAAGGTAGTGTATTCATGAGAAATACTTGAATACTCTGTTAGGACTGCTTGCAAGGCCTAAGCTTACCTACACAATTCACCTAGATTTGGAGAACAAGCTTGACAAGCTTAACCTATCTGTGCATTCATAATATCCAATTTCTCTGTGAGAAAGCATTTTCAAACTAAAGCTGTACAATTTCTTGATAAGACTCTTTTATTTTTTGCAGAAATCTCCTCCCAGACCTCTTTCATCTCTGTTTTCTCTGACTTTGTGCACAAAACAACAGCAATTGAGTTATCCACTAAAAACTGTACATCCTTATTTGCATCCTACATCTTCAGAATAACAGGGTTGTAGTCATTTATATATTTCAAAGCTACTGTTCTTTTTAAATTGTAAGTATTTTTTGGTGATGTCCACATGATTGTGTGTCTCACTGCTGACAAAAAGCTTTTCACTGTTCCCTCTAAGATGACAGGTTGTGGAAACTACATCTAGTGTAGAAGTTTGCTTTAGATCTATATTTTTGACGACAGTATTTACCACACATGTGATTTTGAAATCATAGAACTTGTTATCTCAATCCTTTGTCAGCAGTTTCTGTTGGGAAGACACATGTTACATACTTTTTTTTATGTAAGACAGGACTGACTCACCAGTGTCTGTTCAAACCTACAGGGCATCTTTTTTCCCATAACAGCATAACAGCATGTGAATATGTGGAGCACTTCTAACTTGGTACTCTTTGGGCGAAAATAAACCAGTCCCTTCACCAACAGGAGGATTAGTTTTGTTGCAGATAAAAGCATTGCTTGAAACTTGCTTGAAACCTGTGGTTAAAATATTTGCAAATGTTTGCTGGGTCCCATGCGCAGAGTTCTCCTGGTGTCTTTAGATTGATGTCTTCTATAATTGAATTTGCTTTTTGTAAGAAATCAAGGAGATCATCTCATGCATACTCAGCACAACTGAGTGTCAGAAACCAGGTAGGTGTTCGTAGGTTTCTCAACATGCATTTAAGCTCACAATGATGACACTACCAATACGTGTTGGTACCAAGTTGCCATCAAATGAATTCAGTTGTATTCTAGATTTTCATATTTTCCATGAACTTTTTCAAAAAACTCCCTCACTGACAGATTCTGCATATTCACCCCTGTGTTCAGAATATGATTAACAGCATGTGATAAGCCAGACAACTCACTCTCAAATAGCAGATGGCATATATAGGGAATACACTGGTAAAATCTCTAGTCCTCTGAGTGAAGTCTAGTTGATCCGTACTATGCTACTGGTATTTATGTAGGCTGCTTATCATATCCGCCACCTACCCCAATACCTGCCTACTCGAATAGGAACCAGGTGTGGAAAACAGCAAGCTTTTAAGGTTTTCTTCCACACACTTAAGGGAGCTCCTTTTGCTTTTTTCATCTGAAAGAGATCAATATCATTTCCAATAATCTCTTAATGTAGAGAATTAACATTCATCGATCCTGATTGATCTATCTTTTCAATTTGACCACTTGATGAAGATTTGGCATCCTCCATATCATTTACATTTTTATAATAAATATTATTTTCCAGCAGATATAATGTTGCTTGCTTTATTTTATTAATATCTACTAACTGTTGCCAAATCTTTTTACTCTTGGTAGGGACACCATTGACTAGAATTACAGGTCCTTCTTCAAATTGTGTCTGCACATCCTACAGTTTTCGTTTTCTGCTTGTAATCTAATGGCAATCAAATGGCAAGTACACTACTCTTCCTTTACAACCTTTCTGGAGCTCAGTTGGAGGTATTTTTCTAGTCTTTGGCTCCATACGGACTATGGCTTAAAATGGATGAACACTTTGTATAAGTATATATTCATAAACATCCAAATCCTGAAACTCCTGTGGAATTTAAACCAGTTCTAATTTGTTATGCAATGCCCTAGTTGGCATTTTATTGTCCTCAAACATTTTATAATATTATAACAATACTTACATATAGTTTGACATGTGAAACAATCAAAGTGTTCCTCTACAATAAGTAAGCTATCACTAGTCTCTTCTTTAGTTTTTGAAGATGCAATAATAAAACAAGTTTGACTTTTGTAGTGAGTGTGTCAACAACATATACACACATAGGCCCTCATTCTGACCCTGGCGGTCTTTGACCGCCAGGGCGGAGGACCGCGGGAGCACCGCCGACAAGCCGGCGGTGCTCCAATGGGGATTCCGACCGCGGCGGTAAAGCCGCGGTCGGACCGGCACCACTGGCGGGGTCCCGCCAGTGTACCGCGGCCCCATTGAATCCTCCGCGGCGGCGCAGCTTGCTGCACCGCCGCGGGGATTCTGACCCCCCCTACCGCCATCCAGATCCCGGCGGTCGGACCGCCGAGATCCGGATGGCGGTAGGGGGGGTCGCGGGGCCCCTGGGGGCCCCTGCAGTGCCCATGCCACTGGCATGGGCATTGCAGGGGCCCCCGTAAGAGGGCCCCTACATGTATTTCACTGTCTGCTGCGCAGACAGCGAAATACGCGACGGGTGCAACTGCACCCGTCGCACAGCTTCCACTCCGCCGGCTCGATTCCGAGCCGGCTTCATCGTGGAAGCCTCTTTCCCGCTGGGCTGGCTGGCGGTCTGAAGGAGACCGCCCGCCAGCCCAGCGGGAAAGTCAGAATTACCGCCGCGGTCTTTCGACCGCGGAACGGTAACCTGACGGCGGGACTTTGGCGGGCGGCCTCCGCCGCCCGCCAAGGTCAGAATGAGGGCCATAGTCTGGTTTCTCTGAACATACTGTTTTAAACTTTCTAATCTCTTCATGAAAGTTATCTACAGTAATACTTGTCACTTGTTCTGCTACATCAGCATAAACCAAATCTTCTTTTCTCAACAGTCCTCTTTAGGACCAAAGAAACTAAATGGTACATCATCACAAACCTTTTATACCTCTGCCGCTGTACCATGTAAAAGAGCTCTATTCATTTGTTCTAAACATAGTGTAGGAGTCTTCACATGGTAAAGCCTTCTGACTATAGTTCGCCTTTGAGAATGATATACTGCCAACATTCTAAAAAGATAAAAGGTGCTTTGGCACACTTTCTTTGATAGACATGTTAGTGAATGTCCCTGTAGTTTTGTATATTTCCTTACGTTGCATAGATCAAATCCAAGGCTTTTGCATGGAAAGATAAATAGTACATTTCTCAGTATGTCAATCGATTTCTGCTGAACTTTACAAATACTGCTGCAGTTCCACTCATATACACGGACCTGTCTTCTCCTCCCTGTGGATCATCAGCTATGACCTCCGCTGCATGTCTAGGTACCACTAACTTTTTTTTGATAGGAGAAACATTCTTTTATGTCCTTACATTGTCCAGATTCATCAACTGCATGCACCAAGGTGTTCTCTTGTAAGCAGCTCTCGTCATGAAAGAAAGGCCTAGTTCTAGAAGTATGTCTCAATTCACCACTGAATTTTTTTTTTAAGTTACTTCTATTGACTATTCTTTAAATCTATGCTTTGTACTTTTTCTCCTCATACTCAGCACTATCTTATCTAGTGTTTCATTCTGTTAAAAATCAGAATACACAGCCTTCTTTTCAGAGTAAAGGCCTTTTCATCCACACCCTCAAGTTGTTCCTTTTGTGCGAAAGTTTATCTCCTTCTTTTATACTTCTTCATGTGTCTCATTTGGCTCTGAATGATTCTGCTATGAACAATTCTAACTCTAATTTCATTGAACCCGTGCTGCCTTCTAGTTAAACTCTGTGCTCCGTTGTAGAATTTTTTTTCTTATATCATGTTCATTTACTCCTTGCTTAGTTGATGTCAAAGTTTGTTTCTCATGTGCTTCATTTTTCTATCTTTTAAACTGACCACATTCTATTTTAAGAAAATATTTTCTCTATCAGCACATCTTCTTTCTTCCCTTTTTTGTTTCTGCATTTTGCCCATTTTGATTCTCAGTTAGGAGATAATATTGTTGTGTCTGTTTCTTTCTTCTCTGACTTTCTAATGGCATTGTAGGTGTACATAGTTAAGAAGATATTAATATCTGAAAACAAACAAAAAGCAGTATATTTTTGTTTTAATTATACACTTTTACATTAACCATTTTAAATATGTAAGTACCAATGTAAACAGTTGACTTAAAATAACAATAACATTGTTCAAATAATTATGGAGTTTACATTAATATTTTTCATCTTGACAAAGGACTTTCAGAGGCCAACTTGAGATAGGCAGTGACAGAGCACACACAGGCCCTGTACTACTAGGCCTCACCCTTGAGTAAAGCAGTATTTGTCTGAATACATGTCAAGCTTGTGTAAGAACTTGACTATATATCTCAGTGAATGTAGGTGTTCACCTGTAGTAGTAGTGCCATGAGACGTTTCAGTACATCTGCCGGTAAGTGGGTGCCTGTTTTACTACCTGTATGGCACTGTAAACGTGTATGCAAGTGGCTGAACATATACCTTAGTGCCTGTGTTATGGAATTCAGTTGTATGTGAGTGTGTCTGCGATTGCCTTTGATAGTGCTGCATATCTAAATATATTTTAGGTATGCAAGTGAATGTAGAAGTATCTCTGTCACTCTGTCACTGGCTGAGACACAGGATCCATGCTTTAGAAACATGACTGTCAGTTCCTTGGTGAGTGGTATGCTATATATAGTGCTTGATTTAGGGATCTGCAAGTGCATGAGTCAGTTTCTAAAACTGAAAAGTACATTTCGTTACAACTTAAGCACAACGCACCATGTTTGATGGAATACCAATCAGCATGTCACAAAGGTGGGTTATTTGTACTGAAACACAAGTATGAGACTTTTACAAAGAGGTTTTACAGGCTGTCTTTAGTTAAGCAATGACAGAGCACACATAGGCTCCGCACTACTAGGTCTCACCCATGATTAAAACAGTATTTGTCTGAATACCTAACACAATTGTGTCAGTTCTTGCCGATATATCTCAGTGTAGGTGTCTACCTGTAGTAGTGACATGAGACATTTCAGGGCATCTGCTGCTATGTGAGGGCACATTTTAGTACCTGTATGGCTCTGTAAACATGTACGTAAGTGGCTCCACACAATACCTTAGTGCCTGAGTTAGGGAATACAGGTTTATGTTGTTGCGTAGGTTCTCATTCTCGTAATGAGACTACTGGATTCGGGCAGCAGAATCACCTGTTCTGGGGGGGACTGGGTCTGATCCTGCACCATGTGAAACCTGTCGGCATAATCCGGGCTTTTCCGGCTAACTAGCAGAGCCTCATCGCCACACAAGAGCAGGGATGACTAGACAACTGAGAGCATGACATACATGACTCCTCAGGGGAATCGTGGTTACTCAGGACTCATCCATTTCTCTCAGTTACATTAGTCTCATATATGCAAGGACAATCAGAGGCAGAGTAAATTTCAATAAGCTTTTATTGAAGTAACTTCATCTTAGATGATAAAGCATGTATTGCAATAAATGTGAAGATGAAGCACAATAAGATTAAGATTGTGACAAGGAGAGTAAAACACAAGAATAATACTCCCATACTGTCACTAAGGATGGTCGGGATAGTTCCTACCTAAGCTATGTTACAGCACCGCATGTTATGCTTTAATTCTGCCTTTCAAGTTCCCCCTAGGAAGACATCATCCCTCATACCTGAGCAAGAGGCCTGTAGTCTACATAAACCGCTGTAGTGAAGCAATCAGCATACAGTCATGGTAATCTGGCTGGAATCTCCCTCTAACGTACATGGGACAAAATAGTGTTTTTATAATAAAACATCTAATGTTCCAAGAAAGGATCCCCACGTAAAAGTGTGTATGTTTCTGTGAACATTGGAGACAAAGTGTATCCCTTTTGCCGGTAACCTATCTTACTGCAGCCTTGAGTGAAAGAAATGACTTATTTAAGAACACAGTTCTGACCTAGGAGAAGAACAGCTAGACAGAGAAAATAAAACAAGAGAGCAAATTCGGCTAATGTTAAAATAATATAACGAAGCTGGATAAAATATATCTAGGTCAAAGGGCACAGCGACAGACCTAGTATGCTAAAATAACGTGTATAAAGCTGTAGCTAAAATGGCTACACAACAATGTGAGTGTGTCTACAAGCGCCTTTGATAGTGCTGCACATATAAATAATTTGAGTATGAATGTGGAAGTCTCCCTGTTGCTCTGTCACTGGCTGAGACACAGGATCCATGCTTTGGAAACATGAATGTCAGTTCCTTGGTGAGTGTTATGCTCTATGTAGTGCTTGGCTTAGGGGTCTAAAAGTTCATGAGTATTTTGTGAATATGTATGTCACTTCTTTTATTGGCAGTATACTGTATATAGAACTTAATGGTGGGGCCTATGCATGAGTTAGTTATTCCTTTATGGGTGCTACATTCTGTGTAGTGCTTGGCATAGGAGCCTTCAAGTGCATAAGTAACTTTTTTATCTAAAAAATAAATCTCTCTTTTTTGAAACACAAATCACCATAGATGATGAGATACCACCAACATATCTGAGAAATGACTGGTGGATACTAACACATGGGTTTCACACCTAACAAGCCCTTTATATATGCCATGAGAGGCTACCTATGTGGCACCATAGACAAGGCCTGCACTACTAGGGTTTACCCATATTTAAACACTGCATGTTTAAGTATGCGTATCATTCTTGTGCTGAACATCTGATTCAGCATTAGTTTAAAGAAGAAAATCTTAGTATTTAAACATATAGAAACCTGCCTTATAGTTAACCAAAACCTACCGTAATGAGTAGCTAATACATTGCTCTCAAGTTCAACAGGTTGAAAGTTCATACACTTACAGTGCATGTTTTTCCCTTTCACTTTTGAGTCTAGTATTCTTCTTCAGACTACGAGTCCCAGTCTTCAAAGAAAAACATTCTTTCCGCACATCACAATATGGATATACATGAAAGAAGTTTCACATCTATAAATGCATTGTTAATTATAAATTTCACCATTGGCATACAGCTTTTCGTCCACTAACTATATCATATAGTAAAGCAGCACATGTATAATATGCAGTTTCATGCCAACATTTTGTGAACTAACCTCTCAAACACCTAGTCTGCACCTCAGAGAAATTGTATCTTAGTTCCCTAGTAATGCATACATAAAAACTCTCAGACTATCACTCATAGATCATCTCAATTACTTCCAATAATGTTCTACATATTTTGTACTCTCTTAAAAAAATGTCACACTGACATATCCATTTGTAATCATTTTTTTCTCTCAGAATTAAATGTACATTGCACACCTGAAGATTGAACTTGGTGAAACAGTTTTTTTCCTCTTATTAGATAGATTCAAAAGTCTCAGGAATTTTGGGTATTAAGCATAAGAATGACATATCGATCTCATGAAAAGGAACCATGAATGGCTACCTTTTCAACTTTGCACTGTCTGATAAAACATACCTTTCATATTTTACTTTTGTAAGTCTGAATGGTTAGTATATGTTAACCCTTCCATGCACTTATACAAAGAAGTCCAATATGGTGCACATTTGTACAAATGTCCGTCTTAATCATGATTGTTGTGACAAATTCGCGAAAAAAGGTGTCCAAAAACATATGTAGCTTGATATTTTTATGACTTTGGAAGTACAGTACACTTTATCAGGAAACCTTCACTAGGAAAATAGACACTTAATAAACAATAATGAGTACAAATACCTTTAATTTTTACAAAGACAGAACTCTCTCTTTAACACCCATCTCCGAATACACTCTTAGCACAGTCTCCATAGCAACCCACTACAACCCGTAGGTCACGAGTTCAGAGAACTTTCCAGAAGGGGCATACTGGTTACAAAATTAGATGCAGCAGGTGTAGTTTATTGTGCAGATTGAATAGCATATCCACAACTGTAATATAATTTTAAATTTTTACCAGACCCAATCATAGACCAATTTAGTAATCCTTGCAGATCACTACCTAATTTTATTCACTAGCAAATTCACAGTATCCAATCAAGAATGTTTTTTTAAAACCTGAAGCACACCTCCATTTTAACTGCCTTCCATTTTAAAAACGAATTCATTCATTATTCACCCCAGCCTTCTACTGCTCCTTCAATTCAAAATCGAGTATGGATTGTTGGACACAACTCTGTGTCTTGGGCTAGAGAGGACTTGAGTGTGGCTAATGTGGATGTTAATTGGATTGACCAGAGAGGGTTAAAGTGGCATTAATTGCTCTCTTTGGTAAAAAAGCATTAGAGATTGCCTACTCCCTGACCTCATTATTGTGCATTGTGGTGGTAATGACCTTGCCACACAGACTAGGGTAGGACTGGAAATTCTACTGAAGGACACCTTTGAACAATTTATGACACTTCTCCCTCACACTGTCTTAGTGTACTCCAACATATGCCAAAGGCAGAAATGGAAGTGGTCAAATCAATTCTGTCCACAGATTGTCAAAGCCAGGAAACATTTTAATACAACTGTTTCTGCATTTCTCAGAGACCATAATATGGGCGGTATCTACAACAACAACAACCTGTGCTTTGACATGGACGGTATCTATAGAAGTGACAGTGTGCACTTCACAGACGAAAGCAAAAGGGTGTTTCTTTACAACCTGAAACTCTGCATCCATTCTTATATGTAAGTGTCACTTACTCACAATGAACAACGAAAGGCTCTTCCCAGGGCCAAAACTCTTGTTCATTTTCTTTGTAATTTTCTTTTTAATTTTTTAAGATGCTCTGTGTGACGTCACGGTCGCCATGACTATGCAATACAACAGAACTAAAGCAGGCTTTCAATACACACCAGCCCATTCAAAATTAATAACTTTTTAATAACTATATATATATATATATATATATTTACAGCACACTATCAAGATCAACTTCAAAATGACTGTCTAAACTCAAATATAACTCTCTGACTGTGTCTATCACTGCATGTAACAGACTTTCAGTGGTTCTGTCATTCAAAACATAACTGTCTCACAACCTCTTTCAGTGAGTGTGCTAAAGTTTGTTCAAGTGGGTCTCTGAGTAGGTACAAAAGTGTCTCAGTGGGTCTGTGAGTAGGTGCATGAGTGTGTCAGTGGGTCTTTGAGTGGTGCATATGGGGCTCAGTTGGTCTGTGCGTGGTTCCATGAAGGTATGAGTGGATCTGTAAGTGGGTGCATGAGTGTATGAATGGGTCTATGAGTGGGTACATGAGGGGGTTTGAGTGGGTCTGTGAGTTGGTGCATGACGGTCTTATTGGGTATGTGAGTGGTTGTCTGACAGTCTGAGTGGGTTTGTGGGTGGGTGCATCAGTGGTTGAGTGGGTTTATGAGTGAGTACATGAGGGTCTGAGTGGGTGCATGAGTGTCTGAATGGGTGTGTGAGTGAGTGTATGACTCAAGGTGAATCTGTAAGTGAGCGCATCAGTGTGAGCCTCTACATCAGTATCTCAGTTGGTCTGTGAGTGGTTGAATGAGGGACTGAGGAGGTCTGTGAGTGGGCGCATCAGTATCTGTATAGGTTTGTGAATGTGTGGGTCTCTGAGTGGGTCTGTGAGTAAGTGTGTGTCTTTAAGTGGGTCAATGAGTGGGTTTATGAGTCTATAAATGGGTCTTGGAGTGGGTTCACGAGCATCTGAGAGTGGGTCTGTGAGTGGGTGCATGAGTGTCTGAGTAGGCCTGTGAGTGTAAGTCTCTGAGTTGGTCTGTGAGTGGGTGTGTGAGGGTCTGAGTAGATCTGTGAGTGGGTGCAAAAGTGTCTGTATGGGTCTGTGAGTGAGTGCCTGAGTCTCTGGATGGGTCTGTAAGTTTGTGAGCCTCTGAGTGGGTCCGTGAGTGAGTTCATGAAGGTCTGAGTGGGTCTGTGAGTGGATGCAACAGTATCTGACTGGGTCTGTGAGTGGGTGTATGAGGGTCTGAGTGGGTCTGTAAGTGGTTGCATAAGTGTCTGAGTGGGTCTGTGAATGAGACTCTAAGTGGGTATGTGAGTGGGTGTGTCAGTGTCTAAGTGTGTCTGTGAGTGAGTGCATGAGGGTTTGAGTAGGTCTGTGAGCGTGTGTGTAAGTGTCTGCATGGGTCTGTGAGTGAGTGCCTAAGTCTCTGAGTAGGTCTGTGAGTGAGTGCATGAATCTTTGAGTGGGCCTGTGAGTGGGTGCATGGGGGTCTGAGTGGATCTGTGAGCGGGTGCGCGAGTGTCTGAGTGGATGTGTGAGTGAGTGTGTCAGTCTCTGAGTGGGTCTGAAAGTTGGTGTACGACTCTGAGTGGGTCTGTGAGTGGGTGCATGAGTGTCTGACTGCTACTATGAGCGAATCAATTGTATGAATGTTTATGAATTTGTTTTGCTGTCGCCGATATTCACGAATACTTGCCAAATAAAAAAGTGTTTTTAAGAGCATATTTTGACCCTGAAAGACCCCTATATCACACCACAGGGGTCAGGGTAACTCCACCCTGAACCCTCATACCCTTAGCAAATGTATTTTCTGCCCAGGGGACCATGTCTCATAACGTGAAATGACAACCACAACTTTCTGCTCAGGTTGCAGCCAGCCTGTCACAGCATTCCTGGTGGTGTGTGCATTCCCTAGTATGTGGCAATCATAGCTAAAACATTACAATGGATCTACGGCCCTAGATATAGAAATTTATTTTTGCTTTAATATTTCAAAAACTTTGGACATTCACCAAATAGCAAATAGCACAATCTGCCAACTGTGGTGTAATTCCATCCAGGAGTCTGGGCTGTATTCATGTTCAAAGCTTCTAAGGAAATTAACATGGGAAATGCATGTTTTTTTGCTCCCACCTTTTTCTTGGCCCCCGCATAACAGATCACCCCAACACTTCCTATGTAGAACAAGAATCACCAGCACACTATTTCAAGTTCATGAAGATTTGTCAAACAGTGCCAAAGATAGAGGCAAGTCAAAAACACTTTCAAACATATATATATATATATATATATATATATATATATATATATATATATAATATTTAAAAGTGTTTTATCTAGAAATAATAAATAAATAAATAAATAAATAGGGGCTTCCTCGAAAACCCAGATAGCCCAGAAAGGCCTGAAAAAAAATTACAAGAAAAACCCATAGCTCACGGAGCATTGGGGGTTCGAGTCCAGCTGGTCTCATTTCCTTTTTTTAATTTTTTAAAATAAAAATACATTCTTATTTTTTTAACTAATAAATGCATTTTTTACATTAAATTGTACACAAATATCTCATTCTAAGTATATCAGCCATCAAAGCTTAAACAATTCTCTCTCCCTCTCACTTTCTTTCTCTCTTTCTGTCTCTCTTTCAATGTTTCCTCTTCACACACCCACTTAGATACTTATGCACCCACTCACAGACCCAGTGAGACACTCACACACCTACTCACAGACCCACTCAGACCCTCATGCACCCACTAACAGACACAGTCAGTTACGTACAGACTCACACACCCACTCAGACTGTTGCATACCCACTCACAGACCCACTGACACCCTCATTCACCTACTCAGACCTGCGCACACACTGACACACTCTCTAAAACACTGATGTACGCACTCTCACACCCAGACAGATAATCTGACAGCCATTCTCACCCCTTGATACACCCTCTCACAGGTATTCTAACACCGAGGGAGGCCATGGACAACTCCCGCCATGCACAGCCAAAGGGCAATGAGCATCATAGGGTTGGGTAGTTAGGGAGGTTGACTGCGGGGTCTGGCTGCAGGCTAGGTCCTGCAGGCAACCTCTGATGCACATGGGTAAAGGCCGTGCACAGTGTAAGGTTAGGTGCTCAGAAGGGGTTGGCCACAAGGCCTGCAGCCATGCACTGCTAATTACCCCATGAATTGCAACACTCATGACATCTTTGATTACATAATTGATAATGTCAATGCAATATTTGCAGTAACATTTTTGACATAAAAACTGTGCATGGCGGGGTCACAAGTTATAATTAGTTGAGATAACTATAACTATAACTCGCAAATGTCTATGGTTTTGTACATTTAATTTCAATTTCCAGCTTTATTTCGGTAAAACAATACCATAAAAGCATACTGGCAAAATTCTTACATTTCTAAAAGGAACAAAAACACTTTTTAAAAGAAAGAAAAAAGACAAAGGACAAAAAAAAGAAAAAAAAAAGCACTAAAAACAGATCGAGACCAGGGCTCCCTCAGGGCCATACAGTGCAAATAGGCAAGTTATGGGTATAAATGTTATTAAAAATCAACAATTAATCCATAAAACACTATAAAATATACAGTACACATCATCATGCAAATCACCATATAAATATTATAAAATTTTATAAAATTCCCCTAAAATATAAACCTTTATACAAAAGACAGTTAAAAATTGCTATCTCACTAGTAGTAGCATTAACTATGGACTAGCTCAAAAAGTGACCATTATGAAAATAGGATATATGCTTTTGAATGATTATTTGCCTCTAGTAGGTTCAAGTTGCCTCTACAATCTTAGCAGTATAGATACCATCATCACGTGAGGGGTTATTTGACTAATTTTTAAGAAATGATTAACAATCCCTAGGGCCCAACGTTTCCTTTCTTTCTTGCGTGCCTATATTACTTAGAGGTCATATGCAATCAAGTAATACAAAAAGGCACATTGTTCTAGCAGCAGCTAATATTCACTTAACTACTAGAGACAAATTATCTGATGTTGGTCTTAAAAACAATAGATAAAAGTCGATTACAGTATTTCATTTGTAAGACCCATAAAATTACCTCCCGTGCCATCAGGCACTTGTTTGCCTAACTAAGAGGAGATTTTTGGGGATAAAAGTAGATAAATATCAGAATCCAGGAGCAAGTTTCACAAGTGACAATGACCATTCTAGGTAACTTAATCAACCTCCCAGTAACTACGGTCCTCCCGGGCATAGACAATGTCCCCTGGGCTAGATATATCCTTGGCTGATTGTAGGTCCCAAGGCCATTGAATTGCAGAGGGTGACTCCCAATTATCGATTTCAGGACCATAGGTTAAGTTTGGGAGTTTTGCCTGAATTAAAGCGCCTACAACCTCAGGCCCGCCTTGTCTCTGATGAATGAAATTGCTATTAAGAATCGGCTTAGACCAAAAACAACATATGGTGTCGAGCTGGATCTCAAGAATCTGGCAGCTTCATTGTAGTTCCTGATTCTAACGTTCCTGCAGATGGGTCGGATCCATTTCTTCCTTAGTTTATCGTAGGCAATGCAATTTAAAAGGACATGATCCGTCGTTTCTGGTGTCTCCATATTACATAGCTCGCAGGTCGCCTCATGATTACTCCCATTCAGGAGGCCCCATTTAACGGTAAAAGCCTTGACCTGGAGAATCCCATATCGATACTTCATAAATAAAACTTTTGCTCGTCTAGGTTGAATAGTATCGATCCATTCCTCAGCGCTCGGTAATGGTTTAAAATCCAGAAAACTTAAGGTTAGTCTACCTGAATCTTTGCTATGAAAAGGGCTATTAAAGATGAAGTCCCAAAATACTTGCTTTAGTCGGATCTTTGATTGGGTTGTGAGTATATGCGGTTCATCCCAATAGAATTTCAGCCCTAAATTGTAAAAGCTTTGCCTGATATAATGAAGCCACGGGAGGGAAATAGTCTTGTCCAAGCCCATGATCTCAATTAATGCTTGCCTGTATTGGATCAGTTCAGGGGTTGTCCAAAGTCTACACCAATAGAGCAGGGGCCTCAGGGCTGCCAATTTGCCTATTTGTTTCATATTAGTGTCATAGGCTAAAGGAATCAACGGAGTGGATGGAGGGAGGCCCAGTACCCCCCTCATGAAATTATTTTCCTGAGTGGCCAATGGAGTTAGTTTTGTGAATCCCCAGAGTTCTGCGCCATACAGAGCAGCGGCCTGTGCTTTGCACCTATAGATCTCGAATACTGGTGACACAGTGCTCGACCTTGAACATTTGTAATTTTTACTAATTGCCATGGAGCTATGAGTTAAGGAGATAGCAGCTTTGTTGATGTGCGGCGCCCATGACAATTTGGCATCAAGCAGTATCCCTAGGTAGTTGAAATTTTTAACTCGTTCCAGTACCTGCCCTCTAATCCAAATGTTTCTCTTGAGCGCTTTGTGGGGGTTAACAGTTAAGTATTTAGTCTTGTTTGCATTTATTTCTAACCCCTTCAAGCTGCAATACTCACTAAATTTATCTAGAAGAGTTTGCAGGCCCATTGGAGTTTGAGACAATAGGATGGTGTCATCTGCAAAAAGGAGGGCGGGGACTGGATCATCATTCAGTCTTGGTGAGTCGTGGTTACTTTGTTTCAGATGATGAACCAGATCATTGATGTATAATGAGAAAAGTGTTGGGGCGAGCACACAGCCCTGTCTCACCCCCCTCTTGATAGGTATTGGGTCTGTCAGCTCTCCTTTTGGCCCCCACCGGACCTTTGCGAATGTATTTTCATATAGCCTCTCCAGCTGGCCCAGGAGGTTCCCTGGCATGCCCTGTTTTCCTAATGCTGCCCATAAGGAGTCTCTCGGCACCAGATCAAAAGCTGCGTGCAGGTCCACAAACGCAATATACAGGTGGCCTTTCTTTAGTCTAGTGTATTTCCATATTATTGTCAATAGCCTAAAGGCCTGGTCGACTGTACTGGTCTGTAGTCTAAAGCCTGCTTGGTATATAGACATTATGCTGTTCTCTTCTATCCAGGTATTGATTCTATTCAGGATCTGTCTAGCATAAATTTTTTGTGTGACGTCTATGAGGCTAATTGGTCTATAATTCCCTGGGTCTTCCCTGGATCCTTTTTTGTGGATTGGGATTATTTCTGCCCCTGTCCATGTCTCGGGCATTAGGCCTCCCCTTGCTATGGTGTTACTTAGAAGGTTTAGATAAGGTGCCCAGATTTCCATGCTATGTTTGAACATATCCCCCGGAATCTTATCCAAACCGGGGGCTTTTCCTGGCTTGATTGCTTCAATGGCAATCACCGTCTCCTCCAGACTAAACTGTAACTCGGGTAAAATACCCCAAGTAACTGGGGTTTTATGTCTTGAGGGATAAAAATCGAAGGTGGGGGGGTCAGAGTAAAGATGTGTAAAGTAGTTAACCCATGTTTTGGGGTCTATGTGATGGTCTGTAGTAAATATCCCCTCTTTGCTACCATGGGTAACTATTTTCCAGAAGGTCCTTGCATCATTGCTTTTTGCTGCTACCAGCAGGTCTTGCCATTTTTGGTCCTCCCAGTTGCGTTGGGCAGTAGCCAGCGTTTTCTTATAACTGGCCCTTGCCTGCTGTACGGCTAATTGATTTTTTTGCTTTAGTGCCTCTACCAGTACTCTTTTCCTCTCTCTACATCTGATAGTATACCATGGACAATTAGAGGTGGTTTGGGCCTTCTCCTTTTTGTGCTTATTCTGTAGCTGTTTGGTCAGGACAGGTCTTAACATTGTGCTCAATGAATGGTGGATAGCCGTAATAGGAATGTCACTACGTTTATTTTCTGCATAAGGCTCCAGGAGATCAGAAAATATGTTGTAAATATTTATCATAGTGACCTGATTGCCTAATATTGCTGGCCATTTTACAACCCTTCTGTTGTTACTGAGGGTGGGTTGTAACTCCACCTTGTCATGTTCTATATATTTCGAGTCCAAATCTAAGAAGTGTGCCTTGAATTCAATTATTAGCGGGAAGTGATCGCTATCCCTTCTTTTATCGATTTTAAAGGTCGCTAGTCTTTCCCATGTATTTATACTATGCAGAATGTAATCTATTTTTGAAGTTGAGTTGCCTCTCTGGAAAGTAACCAGATTAAGGCCGACTTCACCCACTCTGCCATTACATGCCCTCAGTCCATGGTTTAATGTAAGGCTCATGATTTGCAATGCGGCCACTGTGCCTGGGACAGTTTTTTCTATTGTTAGGTAAGGAATTGTTCTCATTCGGTCTTCCTCTTCTGCTAAATGTTCGAATCCAGTTATAGGTTCATAATTACAATTAAGGTCACCCCCTATCATAATTGTCTCACCTACTGGGATTTTTTTGAGCAGGTCGTCTAGTAGAGTTATTTCTGGAGACTCCACGTTTGACTTTCTAGGTCTTATATATACATTAAACAAGTGGGTTATTATCTTATTTTTTTTTCCCATTATCAACCATAAAATGTCCTCCGACTCAGTGGCTTGCATGCGTATCTCAACATTTAATGAGATCTTCGCCCATACAACCAACCCCCCAGATGGTCTCCCTCTGGCAGCTGAAGTTGCACTGATAAAGTAGGTTTTATATCCTACTTTATACGGTGGATCTTTAAACCACGTCTCTTGGAAGAGACAGACATGGTGTTGATCAATATAGTCCTGCCATTCGGGGTCTATAAGCTTATTTTTTAAGCCAGCTACATTCCATGAAATCATGGTGATAGGACCCCTTCCGTTTAGGCTTGTGGCATTGAAAGTATGGCTCGGATAAGTTGTTAAATTTTTCCTACCATACAAGAGCTCCACTGCGCTCCCTGCCCCTATAGCATGAAGATCATTCCCTTCATGGGGCTCCCCTACTATTGGGTCCCCATTGGGTTCCACTTGTGCCTGATCTATCTGGATTAGTCAATCCACTCTCTCAAGGTTTGAATCATAATTTCTCTTTTGCAGTCCCTCATTGTAATTGTGTTTATGCCTTTGTACTCGAAGTTTGGTAATTAATGGATCCAAGCTAAACCTCATGGCATTGGAATTAGGGGCGGGGGTTCTCTGTTCCATGTCAATCAAACCTCTGATTAATCTTCCATCCTTGAGTGTTAATGCAATGACGTCAAGTTGGCCCCTCTCTCCAGGGATTCTTTCTGCCCCCCTAATATCTGATCGAATTATGGATAAACAGTGTCTTTTGGCCCTAATCCAATGTATAAGCTTGTTTTTTAAGGAGTCCTCATCTTCTCTGCTATTTAAGGGCAATTTTGGAACATTTAACAGATGAACAACATTTGTCCTAGTAGGAAACCTATCCTCCTCAGAGTATGGATTCCATATAGTGTTTTTGTTATAATCATTAGATACTTGGGGATAGGAGTTCAGAGTAAGTTCCAAATTTCCTTTTTGGGGTCCTTTTACCAAACGGGGATCTCTTTGTGGTTTCCCTGTTCCTTGGCATAAGTTACTATCATTTCTTCTCTGGGAATTGCGTGAACCAATATGTTCCACATTGACCCCTATCGTGCATCCCTGTGGTTGTTGTACAATCTTAGCTGTAGCTGGGGTAAGGTTAGGGTTAGTAATCAAATTTTGAGGATATGTGGGTCTACCTTGTAGATGGCGTGATATGGGGGGGGACTCCCTTTCGCATTGGGCTCTATAGGTACCCCTACCCCCCTCCTTTTCCACAATATCTGTTAAGGTTCTTACTTCAAGTTTCAAATCCCTAACTTCCTGGATTAATCCGGTGATTAGATCGTAAAGGTCTGCTATAGATCTTGTTTTATTTTTTAGGGGGTTCCCTGATTCTAAATTGAGAGGAGTGGTCCTTTCACTATCTAGCTGTACAGTTGGGATAAATGGGTGTAATTCATCCACGGGTTCCCCCTCTTGTGTATTCTGTATGTTACTACTATCGAGTACTGCCAGGACTGCATATTTATTGGAGCACCTAACTTCGCACTCCTGGATATGGCCCTTCTTCCTACCATTATCAATGGTGCATAGGTGTATGGGTCTAGTTGCAGCAACCCTAGGGCTATCAGTCCTGACATCAGATGGTGCCTCCCCCTGTTGCTGGGAAACGATCTCTATCGCTTTATCATCCACTGGTCTGATTTTCTTCGTATAATAGGAGGTAATCTTTTTATCGGGACCCTCCCGAATGGTGGTCCTACTGCATAGTAGTGACTCTACCTCCTCGATAAGATCGTCTATTTCAGCTATTGTGCAGTTCTCACCCGCATTCCTAAGTTTTTTTACAGAATTCATCTTTCCCCTTGGGGGTTCTGATGCCTTGCGTTTTCCCATGGATTAAGCTGCCTAAATAGTGCTTTGGCTCTGTGAACCAGACCCCAATATGTAATTATAAAGGAGAGTAGGAGAAGGGCTAGTCGAGCGTCGCAACAATAGGTGGAGAATACGGTCCAAAGGCCCTCTATAAAAGGACGTATTTAGGAGTAAGTATCAACACAGTACCTTCAGGCAGCCATACGTGCCCATGCAACTTTAGATGAATGTCAGGAGGGTGGCGCTGCCCTGCCTCTTCCTGGCAATGACGGGCAAGGACGGGCCCGCCCTTGGCCCGGGCTTCGCCCGGGCGCGTCCCGCGCGGCGGAAGCGCGATAAGAAATTTAAAGGGCTCCTGCCCTTGACACGCCTCTCGGGACCTCCTTGCGCTTCCCGCGACGGCGGGAGCGCGATAAGAAATTTAAAGGGCTCCTGCCCTTGACACGCCTCTCAGGACCTTCTTGCGCTTCCCGCGACGGCGGGATCGCGATAAGAAATTTAAAGGGCTCCTGCCCTTGACACGCCTCTCGGGACCTCCTTGCGCTTCGATTTTGTACATTTAAAATGTGAGCCCAACTATAACATCCATGCAACCTTTGTTTTTTCAGTGATTTTTTAATGCTTTTTTAAAAAAAAATTCCTAACTTTAATATCCCATAACCTTTATTTTTTGAGTGGGTATTAATAGCTATAGTTAGGACCTAGTTTCCGCTTGATGAATCTTCACCAAATTTTGAAAAGTTATACTTTGCTAAGTTCAACTTCTGTCTGGAAAGATTCCAGGTGATCTGTCAAGCAGAGGCCGAGAAAAAGGGGGTCCCAAAATGCATTTTCCCTATTCATTTTTCTATAGGACCTTTAGACATGCCTACAACCCGAACAACTGAACGGAATTACACCAAAATTGGCAAGAAGGTAGATTTCTTTTTGC
Source organism: Pleurodeles waltl (assembly GCF_031143425.1). NCBI lineage: Eukaryota > Metazoa > Chordata > Amphibia > Caudata > Salamandridae > Pleurodeles > Pleurodeles waltl. The sequence goes on from NC_090436.1 coordinate 534,963,011, forward strand.
AGATCACACTTTTTGTGATTTGGTGCAAACCTATTTAGTAGCTTTTGAGAAATTGACGTCCAAAAATATAGATATATATGGACACAGATCCTCCACGGGCTGATCCACGGATCCACGAGCCACAAGAAGAATCTGATTGGCTCCCTGCAACCTGAAAGAAATGTTATTGCCACCATTTTCTTTACTCTGTATATGGTCCCCAGGGCTAAAATGTTGGGGGGTAATTGAGTTGATGGGGTCAGGGTACAGGTTCCCTGACACCATGAGGGTGATATAGTTGTGGCGAAGGGGCAAATAATGCCTTTGAAATGTGGAAATTTTGCTGCTTCTTGAGATCCACGGATCCACCTCCAAGGCCCAGTCCAGCCCCGGTGTGAATCCACAGTCGGATCCGTCAAGCTCGGGAGATGTAAAAAAAAAAAAAGACTAAATTCGAATAGAGTTACTATATATTTACTAATACACACAGAGAGACACTCTGACATCCAGTGTGATGTGCAGACAGACACTGTCGCACCCAGTCTCACACCTACAGAGATGCTGTTACCTCCAGTGCCACATCTACACAGACAGTTGCACACTCACTCTCGAACTCAGAGAGCACTCTCACACCCACCCTTGCACCTAGGCAGACAATGGCACATTCCCTCTCACACCCAGATAGAGACTGTCATGCTCAGTCTTACACTCACATAGAGACTCTCACATGTAGTGTGAAAACCAGAGACACAATCTGACACTCATCCTCACACCCAGGTAGGTATCCTCACATCACACCCAGTCTGACATGTAGGCAGTCACTGTGGCAGCCACTCTCACACCTACAGAGATGCTGTTACAGCCCCTCACACATGTACACAGACACTCACACACCCACCTCCACATTAAAAAAAGTTTGTTTTCCCTTTAAGGAAGCCAAGTGAGATTTGAAAAAAAGAAGTGTATAAAAGGAAATATATATATTTATGGGTAATAATTTAGCTCTGAAAAGACCCTTTGTGTTTATGTTGTGTAGGTTATTACTACACATGATAGGGGATACAGTCTCTCAAGTTATGCAGGAACGGTTTGTTGCATTTCTCCATTAGGTGAACTCTGTCATTTCTGTATATACCCTCCTTTTCTAATCGTAAGTTGTTGTGGCATATATGAATCATGTTTTGATTTCTGAGGAATACAGAAACAGTTTTATTGACACGATTTCTCTGTTTGTGGGCAGAATTGAGTTGACCAGTTCCACTTCTGCCTTTGACAAATGTTTGAAAAAACAAAGGCAGTGAGTGGGAAGAGTATCATAAATTTTCCAAAGGTTTATTTTAATAGAATTTCCAAACCAACTCCTGTGACTACATCTAGGCCATTGCCACCACAGTGTACAATAAAGGTCTGGATGTTGGCTATCCCTAATAGTTTCAACCAAAGGAAGTACTTGATGCCACTTCAACCCTCCCTGGTCAATCCAAGTAATATCCACATTAGGCAAACCTAGGTGCCTGTCAATACCACTTCTTTTTGCATTCTTTCTGGCCAAAAACACAAAGCTGTGACTCACAATCCACACTCTGAGCATCTTGGAGGTAATCTGGAGGAGCACACAGGTGATGGCTGCAGCCGAATGAGGCTGGTATGAAATGAAAATCGAGGGTTGTAGGTACAGTCTGGAAGAAGGGATTCCATTGCTGTTGTAGATATTTTTATGGGTGAAGGTAGGTAGGTAGTGAGGCTGTGTGAATTGTAAGTATATGTTGGATTGGACTTAGAAAAATTGGAAAACAGTAAAAATAGCTGTGAAATGTTTACTCTGAAAGATTCAACTACACCTACTAACTGTTTAAACCAAGCATGCTCCATTCAGAAACTGCTATGAACTTGTGACCTGGTGCAGCAGAATGTTGCAGACTGTGTAACCATGGTAACAGAGCTAGAGAAGCCTGAGGGGGAAGGGAATAGAAAAAAGTCTAGAATGTGACTTTGTTTAACCACACATATGGAGGCAGTAATGATTCTTAATGATTATTTAATGTTATGGTTTGTTTTTGTTTTCTAAAATAATTGATTATATGGATGTGTATTTTTAATAGGATCAAAAAAGAATTTCCAAACTTCCCAGTGAATCTGCGCATCCACCTGCAAATTTAAACAGGGGGACTGTGCGGAGCACCGTAGTGAATCTGCAGATCCAGCAAAACTCACATCGTATTGGCAAACTTTTCAGGAGCACGGCAAAGGGTTAACTATACAAACTAGTGAGAAGTTGTAGAACATTGTATTAACATGAAAGGGAGATTGTGATTGATTTACTGACTTAGTAACCTTGAAAGGAGAGTTTAAGAGGTTGCCATTACTGGTTGCCTGCTTTGAGAGTGGACTTCCATTCTTGTGGTTGGTTTTATGAGCTTTGTTCAGTGAGAAGAAATTCTACCTGATACTGAAAGAGAAACATAGAGCACAAGAAAGATAATCTTCAGGTATGTGTAGTGAAATATACTTTATTTTAGAAAGTGTTAGTATATGAATAAATTATTAGGTTGCAGAAAGTGAGCAGTGTGTTCACAAAATCCCGTAAGAGATATACATAGTAGATCTGTGATTTTTGTAAAGGAATTATACAAGAATTTATTATATAAGAAAGGTTTTCAGCTGAACTTGGATAAGGGGTTTCATGGATGGTTCCAGTTTCTATCAGTATAATAAAGTGATTCCTCATGTATGCTGAAGCTACAATAAAGAATGCACTAATGAGTAATTTAATGTTTAAAAATGTTATATTGAGTTGTAAAAATTTAATGAGTTTGTCTATTCAGAAATGGGGATATATAAAAGCAATGTTAAATTCATGCAGAGAGTCACACACGTATTGAGAAATGATAGAGGTGATTTCACTATGAGTTAGACATTCATATGAGTGAAGAATATTACTTGAAAATGTAAGAAAAAAGATTGGGTTAGAGCAGGTTGAATTGTTTTTTGCTGTAGAAGGTGAAGATGTCAGATTTACTGTCTAATGTATACTGTTAAGGAGATAGAAAATAATACAAATATAAAGGGATTCTTATACTCATTTAGAGACATTAACAACCACTTGTATATATTTGTAGACATAGAGAATTTAAGTACATAGGCTACAGTAAGAATGGTATTTAGGATGGAATATACTGATGCAATATGTAGTTTTGAATATTGATCATGTAGATTCTTAGTTATATAACTTGTGGTTTAAAGATAATTTAGGATACTAATTATGAGCATAGGTACACAGTTTTATTTTTAAGTACATTTGACATTAGAAAATTTGTTTAAGTAGGTTTGTACTGTGTGTTGTAAGAAATGTCACCCTTTAACTGAGATGCATGTAGACTATAGAAAAGAGTGTATTTTTTTATTAAAGATGAAAAATGTTGTTCTGAGTTTTAGTGACTGAGATGAGAGGTTGTAGAGGCCTATACCCAGGAATGTATGCACTCTACTAGAACATATGGTACTTATATAGCTAATAAAAGATAAGGTCAGTCTTGTATCTAGTGAAATAGTCATAAATTCACTTGTCTATTCACCAATGCAGATACTAATATACCACGCCATTCACCAGGGATCACACTAATAGATTCAATAACACGATCAGGGACACATTGATGCATACACTGACACACCTAGGCACACACTGATCTGTACACTGACACATCTGTGCACACTGTGATGTATAGACTAACATCCCCAGATGTGCACTAATGAGTAAAGGGACACACCCTGGCATGCACTGTTGTTTGCACTGAGATAACCAGGTGGAACTGATCCATTGACTGAGACACCCAGGTGCACCTGTATTGCATACACTATAATAGCTAAGTGACAGTGATGTATACATTGACACATCCAGGGAAACACTGAGGTATACACTGAGACACTTAGGGGGTGATTCTGAGTTTGGCTGGCGGCCGGCGCCGACAGCCAAACGGGAACCTCCAGAATACCGCTGCGCGGTCAAAAGACCGCTGCGGTTATTCTGAGTTTCCCGCTGGGCGGGCGGGTGACCGCCAGAAGGCCGCCCGCCCGCCCAGCGGGAAACTCCTTCCCACGAGGATGCCGGCTCCGAACGGAGCTGGCGGAGTGGGAAGGGTGCGACGGGTGCAGTTGCACCCGTCGCGATTTTCAGTGTCTGCTATGCAGACACTGAAAATCTTAGTGGGGCCCTGTTAGGGGGCCCCTGCAGTGCCCATGCCATTGGCATGGGCACTGCAGGGGCCCCCAGGGGCCCCACAACACCCGTTACCGCCAGCCAGGTTCTGGCGGTCAAAACCGCCAGAACCAGGCTGGCGGTAAGGGGGTCGGAATCCCCATGGCGGCGCTGCCTGCAGCGCCGCCATGGAGGATTCCTCAGGGCGGCGGGAAACCGGCGGGACACCGCCGGTTTTCCGTTTCTGACCGCGGCTGTACCGCCGCGGTCAGAATGCCCTGGGATGCACCGCCAGCCTGTTGGCGGTGCATCCGCGGTCGTTGACCCTGGCGGTAGTCTACCGCCAGGGTCAGAATGACCCCCTTAGTTCTGCAGTAATGCATGAAGTGTAACACAAAGATACACTCTTATCTAAAGAATGAAAGAGGCAGACACACACTGATGTATTTAGTGATACATCCAGACACACTCTCTTACATATACTGATACAGCCAAGGATGCAATTATGCATCTACTGACAGATCGAGGCACATATTGGTACATGCAGTGATGAATCCAATTGAACACTGATGTATTCAGAGAAACATTCAGATATATAGTGATGTATGCACTGAGATACCCAGGGAGAGATAAATGGATAGAGTTATACTCACCCGCCTAGGAGTACACTGATGTATAAACTACCACACACAAACATACACTAGGCAGAAACTCATGCATACACTAACACAGACATGTACACACTTATAGAGTCGCTGATACAGCCATACAGACAATGCTGCATACACTGACACCCAAATGCAAAAAGACTCATGCACTGACAAACCCAGGGCCACATGAGTGCATACACTGACAAACTCAGATGAACACAGATGTATAGATTGATACATCCAGAGACACATTAATACACACACTAACAAACTGAGATACACACTGTTGCATACACTGAGACACCCAGGGAGACACTAATGCAGAAACTAACAAAGCAGTTATATAGTAGTGCGTCCATTCAAACATGCAGGTAGACACCATCATATACATTGACATACCCAGGATCAGATTTACACATACACTAACACACCCAGGGACACAATTATGGATAGATAGAGACACCTAGACAGAAACTGATGAATAAACTTATACATGGAAATGAAAAGTTATATGCACTCACACAGGAATGGAAATACTGATGAGTAATAAAGACTTGAACACAGCTCTTTGTTTGATTAAGTGTGGTTCAAACAAGAACAGTTTTTTCGTAGTTTTTGATAGAACAAGTTTTTTAATTTTTTTTATTTGTATTTTTGTTTCAGAAAATGTATTTCCAACGTGGATAACAATTAAATGCAATAAATTTGCATTATGAAAGCACAACAGTGTGCAATAACAGCTAGTTTGAAGAAAAACCTGGTGAGAAAATATTAGCACCAGTGGTTTTTTACCTGCAAAAAGAAGTTGTTGAAATGTTTAACTTTTGCAACCACAAGATTATGGCAGATGCTGCAGGAGGTTTCCATTTGACCTAATTCGGTGCATGTGGCTGGATATTCTGAGCAGTAGCTTGGCTAGATGATGATGTACCAGGGACTGCATCGGAATGTGTCAGTTCTTTTTCTCTCATCATTCTTCGGTATGCTAGTTTGTGGATTGTGTGCAAATGTTCCCACACACTCAGTGTTCCGTGGCTGTATTTCTCTGATATACACCAAGAGAGATTTTTTCACAATTCTTGAACTGACTTTTTTCCGCACTAGGTATGGTAAAAAAATGCCATGCATCACTCTCTTTTCTAAAATGACGAAGGCACCTGTTGAGAATCATCTTCTTCAGGAATATCTTGAGACTCTCCAGGTGGAGGTGAAGCACTCCCTTCAGCATTCTGGAAACGTCTGTAGCAGGAGGATCACAGCTGAGATGCTTCTCCCTCAAGAGGTAGCAGAATAGTAACTGTTTTAGGGAATGTCCCTACCCAAATGTAACCAATGAAATGCCAGATTGCTCTTCACACATCAAGCGGCTCTGCTGTTGCGACCTGGAGTCACGGTTTCACGAAAATTGTAATATAAGTTTTGTGTTCTATTATAAATAAATACAATTTGTTTGTGAGTTGTAAATATTTTGAGTCTTCTGTTTATATGGGAAAGAATGGGTCGCACATTGTAATTTTTTTTTTTCTTAAAGAAAATAATCGCAAATCCACAGATCTGAACCACAGATTCATTGCTGTCACATGATCGGAAAGGAACCCACACAGCTTCACCACTCTGCTTCTACAGAATTGTAGATGTTGCTTCAGTTCCAAAATAAATTTATAAAAATAATATTAAAATACTGCATCAGAACTGTGTAAATACTGAAAAAAGTATTAAACATTATCAGCAGCACTTTTATAAGAAGGATTGGGCCTCTTCTATTCAATTTGCAACACTACAGGGTTTGTGTATTTCATTGTGTCAGAGAGCTTAATGAAATGATTCCTAACACTTTTTTCTCCGGACATCTGGGGTTAATATCTCATTATGTATGAGAAAAAATTATAATTATATAATTACCTAAACAAACAAAACATTATACACAAGTTATAGTTTTAAAATACAATTAAACAAATCTTAGAAGTTCCATAAAAATGCAAAAGGTTAAAGGGACATTAAAGTTAGGAAATAGAATTAAAAAACCTTAGAAATTCACTGAAAAAACTAAAGGTTACAGGGGTGCCATGGTTAGGAACTAAAATGTAAAAAACCTTAAAAATTCTGTGAAAAAAAGACAAAGGTTAAAGGGACATTGTAGTTAGTAAATAGAATTTAGAAAACCTTAGAAATTCATTGGAAAAAAACAAAGGTTACAGGGACATTATAGTTAGAATAAATAATTAAATAAAATCCTTAGAAATTCACTGAAAAAAATAAAGGTTTCATGGACGTTATTATTAGGTTCTGAATTTACTCGTAAATAACCATAGAAATGCAGCAGTTATAGTTACCTGAGCTAACTGTAACTTGCATCTCCGTAATGCACTACTTATGACCTCACATATTACATCACTCATGACATGGTCAGTGTCCTCACTGATGAAATCACTCTCATCTCATATGACATCACTGATGACATCATACAGTGAGTGTAAGTGGTTGTATCGATGTGTGAATATGTGTGTGAATGGGTCTATGTATGAATGAGTGGTTGAATCATTTGCTGTATGAGAGACTGAATAATGTGTAAGGTGCTGTGTGGATGAGCAAGTGACTGTTTGAGAGAGTCGGTGTCAGAGTGGTTGTCCGAGTAAGTGAATTTGTGCCACTGTATTGGTGAGTGACTTGGTGATTTAGTTACTATATGGGTGAATCAGTGAGTATCTGAATGGCTGTAAGTATAACTGAGTGGTTGTGTCAATGAGTGTATGGGAGAGTCAGTGGGTGTATGAGTGCCTGCATCCTAAACTGAGTGGGTATGTCAGTTTTTATATAGGATAGTGAGTGGACATGTGAGAAAGTTTGTTGGTCAGTGAGTGGCTTCATGGGTGACGGAGTGGGCATGTGAGTGTCTGTTTATAAGAGTGAGTTGGTGTGTGAATAGTTGTATAGTTGAGTGATTGCGTGCCTTATTAGTCAGTGACTGTATGGGTGAGTGTGTGGGTGTGTCAGTGCTTCTGCACCTGTTTGACTGGATATGTCACTAGATGAGTCATCTGTTAATGGGCTGCATGAGTTATTGTATAGGTGTATGAATGGGTGTGCCAATGCAATATTGACAAGTTGTAAATTTTTGGTATTGACAGGGTGCCAGTGAATTTGAGAGGCGGAAACGGGGAAAGAAGGATGAGGAGAATGGAGCCGGCATATATTGTGTAACTTAATAGCAAGTTCACTGGTGGTTTGAACTGTGACGAGGAACTACAAGTCCACATTGGGCAATAGCTCCCCCTTCTTTTAATTCTTTGAAATTTTGGGAATGCAATTTCATGTTGTAGCCTTTTATAGTGTTGATGCTCCCATGAACTGATTTGGGCTATTCTTTTCACTTTTTTCTATTTTCTTCTTTTTTTCCTTTTGGAACTTTTTGAAAAGTATCTAGCACTAATAATCAGGAAGGTAAATCAATATTTAGGAGTCAAATCAGTCGATTTGGGATGGTCATATTCCTTGGCATTCATTATTTTTGTGTGTACTTTTTCATCTTGGTAATTTAGTATCAGGAGTGGCACCTAGGGTGTTGGAACAGTTTGTTAATTAATCTTTACATAAGTTGATAGTTATGGTTGCAAAAGTGGCCACTTGGCCATAAAAGGGTTAATTTGTGAAATCAGTAATCATGAAAATTCCAGATGTTGGCATGAGTAACACAAGGCCGACTATAGATCTCCACAGGTAATATACACATTTAGCCACTTGACATTTGCTATATTATTGAACATCATGTGGTAATTAGTTGGTCCTAGCAGATCGGAGTATGTTAAATATTCATTCCTTCATAAAAATGAATTGTGATGATATGACAATTTTTAATTGTCAGTGTGTTAATATATTTTTGCTGCGCAATGTTTTATAAAAGCGAATTAAAAAAATTCCTGAAAAAAGAGAACAAACAAAACCTTCATGTGAAAATGAAATGTCATGTATTTCTACCATTTAAATTGTAAATTGTTTATTGAATGTTTTTAATTGTGGTTTGGCACTGCTGATTTGCATTATGGCTGTAACAAAGACATGTTGGTTGAAACGCATCTGGGAGTGCAAGCAAGGTTTCTTTTGGTAACAAATATTCATATATATATATATATATATATATATATATATATATATATGTATCTCAAAAACATCACCCTTTCAGAGTTAGAGTGACACATAAATTATGCAAAACAGAAGAAAAAACTCTGGGTAGTTCTCAAGTTTAGATTGAGAACAGTTCCAATAAGGACCATCCTGCAACACTCTAGATACACTCACCGCAAATGTCTATTTTTCTAGCAAAGTTTTTAAGCATGGGATTGACAGAGTTCCATCCACACAGAGCTAGAAAGCAACAAAGTACTTTGCCATTTTGACAGCAAAATATTTAAGCACAGGATTGGCCCAGTGCCATCCTTGCCAAGCTGTAAAATCACAAAAGACTTTCACCACTCCAGGCAAAGTATTACAGCTTGTGACTTGTAAAATACCATCCAAACCAACCTGGGATGAGCAAAAGCAACTCCTGACACATGTTTAGATGTCATTACATCTCCTCAGAGCAGTTTAGATTTGCCAGACACAAGGGAGCACCCAGCTTAAGTCAAAACAACACCCTTTCAGGGTTAGAGTAATGCGTAAATTATACAAAACAGAAGAGAGCACTCTGGGTAGTTCCAAAGTTTAGGTGAAGAGCAGCTCCAGTAAGGAGCACTCTGCAACACCAGTGACACTTTAGATTTGCTCACCTCAAATGGCTGTTTTTCTAGCAAAGGTTTTAAGCATAGGATTGACAGAGCGCCACCCATGCCGAGCTAGAAAGCGACAAAGTATTTTGCCATTTGTACAGCAAAATCTTAAAGCATAGGACTGGCCCAGTGTCATCCTTGGTTTTGTAAGTGAATTCCTACAGTTTTTTAAATGCTACTTCCTAACTATAATGTCCATGTAACCTTTGTTTTTTCAGTGACTTTCTTTGTTTTGTTTTAATGTGTAGTAATTTTAATGACTATACAGTACTCCAACCACAGCTGTGCACAGGCTTTGGCCATGCTCGGCTGTGGTTGGCCTGCGGCCAGTCCCTGTGACCAACCCTTTCACAACCAAACCCTGCATGGCCCTCCCTCCTCAGGCCAATATCAGCACCAGGGACCCCATCCCCCATGGCCCAGTGTAAATACTTAAATTTGTTTGGGGGAGGGGGCTGTATGCCCCCACCTGTCCAATTTCAGCCCCAGCAATCACATCCACCATGGCCTGGTCTAATCATTTCATTGGGTTTTTTTGGGGAAAGGGGGGCCGCATGGCCCCCTCCTCAGGTCAACCTCGGCCACGGGGACCCCGTCCCCTGAGGCAAGGTCTAATTATTTTTTTGAGCGAGGTGGGCCACATTTCCTCTCTCCCCATGGCCAATCTCGGCCCCAGGGCCCCTAACCCTTGGACCCAACCTTGTGGCTCGGGTGCCCCCCAGGGTAGCCAGTCTCAATGTTGGGGATCTTGGGGGAGCCTGAAGGCCCCCACAGTCCCATCTGGTTCCCTGCCTCCTGCAGGAGCCAGCACACTGAGAGGGAGCTGCTTTAGCTGCTAAACCAGCTCCTTCTCTGTGACAGCAGTTTCCTCTGTGCCTGCCCTCATCTCCACAAGTATGCAGACAGAGGAAACTTCTGCTTGGATGAAGGGATAGCTGTTCGACATCAGAGCAGAGTGTTTGTTGTTGCTTAGTGGCAGCTGTCAAAGCTGCTGCCAAGCAACAGCAAATAGCTATGTCCTGCGGAGGGCACCCAGGGGCATAGCAGGAGCCAGCCCGGGGGGGGGGGTGGCAGTCCCCAAGGCCAACTGTGGCTCCTCGAGGGGGTCCAGGCAGTTCCCCTCTCACAAGAAATGGCCCTGGGTGAGGTGGTGGTCCCCAGGGCCTGGATGTCCGAAACTGAACCCCTTTCTATTTTTCATCGTTTTTCCGTGGGAGATGGTGGTCCCCGGGGCTACAAGGAGGCCCACATGGCCCTCCTGCATTTAATTATGTTTAAGCCCTGGGGAGGTGGGGGACCCAGGAGTTGTGGGAGCTGAGTGACCCACCCGCATGAAATTACATTTAAGCCCTGGAAAGGTGGTGGTTTCAGTACTGCGGAGGGCCGCGCAGCCCATCACATCATTGTTGTTTAGTGCCTCGGGGATGTCTCAGACCCTGGGGCAGTGGGGGGGCTCTGCCATCCCCCAGCGTGAAATAACATTTAAGCCCCAGGGAGGTGTTGGTCCCCGATGCAATGGGGGGCGTGCAGCCCCGCATCATATTTGTTTAGTGCCCCAGGGAGGTGGCAGTCTCTGGGGTCACGTGGGACCATTATGATTTTAGCCCAAGGGAGGTGGAGGTCTCTGGGACTGGGAGGTGCTGGTTGCACCTCCACATCACAAATATCAATGTCCCAGGGACTTGGCCCACCTGGGGGCTTAGGTATTAAGAAGCGCAGGAGATCACATTTCATTTTTTAACAAAAATTGACCACGTGTTCACAGCCCCATTGGAATATGAAGCATATACTAGAGCTGAGGGGTCAGAGTGTCCGTACCATGACTCCTCTTCTTTTTTTTTGTAACCTTTTTTCTGGGACTCAGCTGAAGCTGAGTGCCAACATGGCTGCCATCACTTCCTTGTTGAAGTGTTGGCAGCCAATCAGATCTCAGCACGAGATCGTAAGGGGTTGTGAATCCTTTGTGTCCCTGTATGTACAAATTTGGATTTTCTTCAATTTCTCTAAAACTACTGAATGGATTACACCAAATCACAAAAAGGTCGCTAGCTGTGTGATTCCATCCAGTGCTTTCTGTGCCATTGCTATTCAAAATCGCTATGGAAAAATGAATGGGGACAAAAGTGTTTAAGGGCTCCCTTATTCTCAGCCCCTGCTTGATGGATAACCCCGAAACCTTCCAGACAGCAGCTGACGTGACTAGCGATTTTGTGGGGAAAATTTCATGAAAATTCATCAACCGGCACAAAAGATATAGGCGAGTAAAAAAACACATTTTCTATAGAAACTAGCACCTAGTTTCTATATACTCACTGAAAAAACTAAGGTTACAGAGACGTTATAGTTAGGAAATAGAATGGGAAAAAACCCAGAGAAATTCACCTGAAAACCAAAGGCATTACTCCTGGTAACCACCCAACTCTGTGCCACGCACAGCCGTATGGGTCTGTCTCTCTGGATGTGAGAGTGGGTGCATTAGGGTCTGAGTGGTTCAGTGGGTGGATGTGTCACAGTGTAAGTGGGTTTGTGAGTGGGTGCATGAGTCTCTGAGTGGGTCTGTGAGTGGGTGCGTAAGTCTCTGAGTGAGTATAGGAGTGGGTGCTTCAGTATGTGACTGGCTTGGTTCGTGAGTGTGTCAGTGTCTGAGTTGGTCTGTGATGGGGTACTTCAGTGTCTGAGTGAGTCTGAGAGTGGATGCATGTATCTCTGAGTGGGTTTGTGAGTGGGTGTATCAGTGTATCAGTGTTTGAGTGGATCTGTGAGTAGGTGCATGACTTTCAAACTGTGTCTCTCACTATGTGCATCAGTACTTCTGTAGGTGTATGACTGGGTCCATGAGTGTCTGTGAGTGTGTGAATAGTTTTTCTAGTGTTTTTTTAAATGATATTCACAAATTTGTTGCAAGGTTACAAGGGGGTCGTGCTGGGCATTGCAACAACTTCGCAAATATCCCACATCTAGCAAGAAGCATCATTCTTTGACGTTTTATGTCCATACTATGTCCAAATAAAACCCCTATATCCCATCCGTGGAGTCAGGTAACATCCAACCTGACCTCTTACACTATTTCCCTCTGTTTATTTTCCCCCCAGGGACCATGTCCGAATGATAAAATGGCAGCCACAAGTTTGTGTTCAGGTTGCAGCCAGCCAATTGTCGTAATTACTTCGCAACCTCAGATATCTAAATTTGTTTTCTCTTTGATTTCTTCTAAACTAGTGAACAGATTTACACCGAATAAGAAAAAGACCAGTACCTACCTTTCACCCAAAATTGGTGTAAGTCCGTTCAGCAGTTCGTGCTGTAGGCATTTCTAAAGAGATTATGGGAATTAACATGGTAAACGCACTTTTTTGACCCTCCCTATTTCTCAGGCCCCGCTTGCAGGATCACCCCAAAACTTTCTATGTGCAACAAGAGTCATGGGCACATGTTTTCCAGAAAATTTTGTGAAGATTTGTCAAACAATGCCAAAGATATAGGCAAGTCGAAAAACGCTTTTTCTAGGGAAGCATGGTCCTAACTATAATAACCTAGTGGCGACCACCCTAGGTAATATATATATATATATATATATATTTATATATATACACACATACATATAAATATATATATATATATAAATATGTATATATATGTATATTATTTATTTTCATCGAAAAAAGAAAAGGTTACATGGATGTTATAGTTAGGAAAAAGAACAGAAAGAAACCTTTGAAATTCACTGAAAAATCAAAGGTCACAGGGACACTATACTTAGGTACTGAATTTACTTGCAAAAAACCATAGAAATTCACCCGTTATAGTTACCAGCCCTTGGCATAACTTACTCCTCCGAAATGCACTGCTTATGACCTCATATATTACATCACTGACATTTAATGACATAATTGCTGAATTTCTATGGTTTTGTGCAAGTAAATTCAGTACCTAACTACAACGTCCCTATAACCTTTGCTTTTTTCAGTGAATTTCTAAGGTTTTTTAGCCTAATGTAAGTTTAATAACTTTATGTTAATCCAACCCTTGCAGCACACGGCCTGAAAGTATGTAATATATACAAAATATTATTGTGAAATGCTCAAAGATTAAAATATTCTATTGCGTACTTTGTTAGTAGTGTGCTAAGTGTATTTTTTTGCAACTTTTTAAATTATTCACAAATTCATCACAATATGTAGCGTGACATATATTCTTGCATCACAATTATTAATTAATTTTGCTAGCTTTTTAAAAAGTGTGAAATATACATATGCACAGGTTCTAGTTAATAGTTGAGATCAGTATTTTGCTAAAATAATGTAAAACTAGTATTTATGTGAGTAATTCTGTTGTGGAACACTTTTCTAATTATTTTCCCTTATTTACAACAGCACTGTTATTTGCAATGACTTTAGAGCTCACCAATATCAAATGTATTTAAAAGAAAAAGATTTGATTGTACAAGACAGTTTTCAGTTATCTTTCGAGGAAGACCACACCTAGGGGGTCATTACAACTTTGGCGGCCGGCTACCGCCGCCCGCCAAGCTGTAACCACCGGGTGGCCGCCAATGCGGCCACACTCCCGCGGTGCCCATTTGGACATCCCCGCTGGGCCGCCGGGCGGAAACCAAGTTTCCGCCCGCCGGTCCAGCGGGGATGTGGGCCGCAACATGGGAGCCGGCTCCAAATGGAGCCGGCGGTGTTGCGGCCGTGCGACGGGTGCAGTTGCTATGCAGACAGTGAAAAGCTGCACGGGGCCCTGTCAGGTGGCCCCTGCACTGCCCATGCCAGGGGCCCCACGACTCCCATACCGCCAGCCTTTTCCTGGTGGTTCATACCGCCAGAAAAAGGCTGGCGGTCGGGGACTCGTAATCCCCTGGGCAGCGCTTCAAGCAGCGCTGCCCAGGCGGATTATCACCGCCGGGGCAAAAGTGGCGGAATACCGCCGGCCCCGGCGGTGCGACTGCGGCACTTCCGCCGCGGTCGTAATAGGCCACGAAGCACCGCCAGCCTGTTGGCGGTGCTTCCGTCATTTTAGCTCTGGCGGTCTCAGACCACCAGGGTCAAAATGACCCCTCTAGTCTTCTCTTTTGCTCAGTACCAGTACTGATATAGGAAGTATTTTCAGAGGCCTCCTGTATTTGGTACTGCTGCTCCTTCCTTTTGTTTTCTTTTTGTTTCTTTTCTTCAATAAAATGCCATCTGGTGGAAGTCAGACCCAGGAGCCATGCCCTGATGATGGGAGAAGATGAACCTGCTCCCAAGAAACAATCCACTGCTTAGGATTTTTTCACACTTCTCCCTGGGGAAAAGAAGACGGCGGCAAAGCATGTCAACTGCTCCCTGTGTGATAAAATCCTTCCCAGGGCACTTCCAAAAAATATTTTTGTAGGACAACAAACATGCTGTTCCATTCAAAAACATATCATGAAAGATACCTCTTGAGTGCACAGAGGGAAAGATGAGCTGGAGAACCTTCCACACCTACTGTTCCAACACCTACTGCAGGAGAAGTATTCCTAGTGAAGAGGAGATACGCCTCCCAGAAACCTCTCCAGAACTCAGGAGAGTAGGTTCATTCTGTTTGGACTGCAAGAAAATACTCACTGTAGAAAAGCAGTATGTTGCTGGGCTATTGGAAGCAGCAAAAAACATAAATGGTGATTTTTTTTATTCACATGTTTTGTTACCAATGTTTGAGTTTTTCATCAGAATGTTTTATTTCTAGTTGTCATTTTAATAAAGAAAAAAAATACTAAAGTTTAAAAAAGTAAAAAAAAAAGAAAAAACAGTTCCAGAAAAAAGAAGATTTTTTCTTTTCTTGTTAGAACCATCGTTTTTTGGTTAAAGAAAATATAAACTATATGTATGTGTATTTATAAGAAAGAGAGAATGTATAAGTGAGCTAGTGTGTATGTGAGTGCCTGTATGAGCGAGTGTCTGTGTGTGGTTGTGTGGATGAGTGTGTGTGACTGGCTGTATGAGTGAGTGACTGTATGAGTGAGTGAGTGATTTGGAGTGTGAATGGCTGTATGAGTGAGTGACTAATAGTATGGGAGATGATGGTTGAGTTACTGAGTATTTAAGTAGCTGTATTGGTAAGTGAGTGGCTGCGTGAGTAGTTTTATGAGTGACTTAGAGGATGAGCAGCTGTATGAATGACTGTCTCTGTAAGTTGGTGTGAGGGTGATTGATGGGGGCATGAAGGGCGGCTATGTGAGTGAGTGATTGAGAGTATGAGTCACTTTATGGGTACGTGAGCTGCTGTATATATAAGGAACTGGGAGAATGAGTGTCTGTAAGGCTGACTGGGAGTGTGACTGCCTGATGAGTTAGTAAGTGGGTGTGTGAGTTACCGTATGAGTGAGTGACAGGGAATATGAGTGGCTGTATGGGTGAGGGAGTGGAAGTGTGAGTGACTCTATGGGTGAGTGACTGGGAGTGGCTGTTTGTGTTAGTGACTGGGAGTGTGAGTGGCTGTTTAGGTTAGTGACTAGGTGTGTGAGTAGCCGCATAGCAAGTGACTGTGTTTGAGTGTTTATATGGGTGTACAAGTGGGTGTGTCAATACCTGTATGATTGAGTGAACGGTTGTGTGAGTGGTTGTATGACTGAGGTGGTCATTTTGACTACCGGGGTAAATGTGGCGGTCCCACCGCCAACAGGCTGGCAGTGCAGACTGCAAAATTATCAGTGAGACGGATTGGCTGCTGCCAACCCACCACATCTCCACTCATACCACCATGGCGGTCAGAACTGCTGGGCTGCAGATGATCATCTCCGACCCGGCCATCACCAGAAGACCACCTGCCGTATTAGAAGCCGCCTTTCCTCGCCTTTCCTCGCGGCTGTAGCACTGTCATGAAAACCATGGCGGAAAGGCTACAGATGACAGGGAGTTTCTTCCCTGTTACCAGTAGACGACTCCCCCCCAGCAGGCATTAGAGCCCCCTCCCCACCCCAGCCACAGCACCCCCTGCCCTAGTCTCCCTTTCTGATACCACACCCCCACCCTCATTCTGACACAGTGCCCTCCCACTCCCCCTTCTGACACAGCACCCCCATGCCCCCGCATACAAGCACAGAGACACCCACATGCACCATGCATACACTTATTCACCTACACTTACATGCACACATTCACTCACAAGCATCCATACATGCATTCACTACAATCTTCATACACGCATTCAAGTATGCATACTCAGATCCATTCAAAAATGCATACTCACACCCAGTCAAACATGCATATTCACATGCAAACAAACACACATTCACAAAACTCACACTCGCATACACACTTACATGCATACATACACTCACTTCAACATTCAGACATGCATACAACTACGCATACACTCATAAATGCACACACGCAGACACCACCCACTCACACATGAACACACAACACCCTCCACCCTCCCACATCCTCCCCTGTCGGATGATCACCTTATCTGGTCCGGGGAGGATTCGTCCGGCAGAAAACAGGAAGGGGTGATTCCACCGCTGGTAGTGCCCCGCTAGCAGGACACCGCCAGGCCGTATTATTTCCCATTGTTCTGTAGCCATTTCAGCTATAGTTTTATACATGTTATTTTTGCAAACTAGGCCTGCCGATGTGCACTTTAACCTAGATATGTTTTATTTTAGCTATGTTATGTAGCCACATTTGCGGTCTTGTTTTATTTCCTCTATCTAGCTGTTCTTCATCTAGGTCAGCACCGTTCTTAAACAAGACATTTCTTTCACTCTGTACTTTCTCAAGGCTGCAGTGAGATAGGTTGCTAGCAAAAGTGGTGCGCTTTGTCTCCAATGTTCACAGAAAACATACACACTGTTACGTTACACTGTTCTTGGAACATTAGCTGTTTTATTATAAAAACACTACTTTGACCCATGTATGTTAGAGGGAGATTCCAGCCAGATGACCACGAGTGTATGCTGATTGCTGATTGCTTCGCTACAGCTGCCTATGTAGACTACAGGCCTCTTGCTCAGGTATGAGGGATGATATCTTCCCAGGGGGGATCTAGAGGGCAGAATTAGAGCTTAACATGCTGTGCTCTAACATAGCCTAGGTAGGAACTATCCTTTGTATTTTACTCTCCCTGTCACAATCTTAATCTTATTGTGCTTCATGGTCCTAGTTATTGCAATACACGCTTTATTAACTAAGATGCAATTACTTCAATAAAACCTTATTGAACCTTACTCTGCCTCTGGTTGTCCTTACATATATGAGACTAATGTAACTGAGCGAAACGGATGAGATCAGAGTGACTACGATGCCCCTCAGGAGTCATTTATGTCATGCGCCTGGTTACCCAATCATCCCTGCTCTTGGGTGGTACTGAGACACTGCTAGTTAGCCGGAACAAACCCAGATTGTCACATGGTGCAGGTTCCGACTCAGCACCCCGCAGTCCAGGTGATTCTGCCGCCCAAATCCAGTAGTCTCATTAGGATAATGAGAACCTATGCAACACCATAATACGGCTGGTGGAGTCATACTGGTGGGGCCGGTGGTGGAATGGCTCAATCACCTCTGCCTGCCAGCATGACTACTTCTGGATTTCCTCCAAAAGTGTGGCAGAAATCCAGCAGTACCTCTAATATGGTGGGCAGAGGACCACCAGCACTGGGGTCCTCTGGCACCCGAGGCTTTGGTGGACTTCTGTGTAGCAATAGTCATAATGAGGGCCTGAGGTGTGGGTGTGATTGTGCGTATATGAGGGAATAATTAGTTGAGTGAATGTCTGTATAAGTGAGTAAATGGGTGTGTGAGTGGCTATAGGGATGAGTGAATGTGTGTTTTGTGTGGGGCTGTGAATGAGTGACTGGATGTGTTATTGGCTTTAAGAGAGAGGGATTATGTAAGTGGCTCTAGAACTGAACGAGTGGGGGCATGAGGTGCTGTATGAGTGAGATAGTGGGTATGTGAGTGGCTGTATGAGTGACTTACTGTGAGTGCCTGTATGCCTGAGTGACTGGGTGTGTGACTTGTTGAGTACCTTCAAAAGTGAGTGACTGTGTGTGTGTGTGTCTACATGGGTTAGTGACTGGGTGTGTGAGTGCCAGTTGTGAGAAAGGTCCTCTTTTTGCATGGTTACCCCCTCTCATTTTTGCCTGGAAAATGATGTGGTTTAGAAAATGTAAGTACCCTAAACAGGTTACAATGGACACCCACAAACAAAACACCACCACATTAGACAATTCAAACAACACACACCTGACACCCATACACACACCACACCCACACCACAATAAAGCACACACCCAGAGTACCCACAACCCTTTACGAATACCAATAAGTGCCACCGGACTGACACCAAGACCACTGCGACAACTAGACATGCACACCACATACACCCATATATCCCTCACACACCCCACTTCACACACCCCAACACATTACCTAACATACCCTCACCAACACACATCACAAAACACCCATAGCACCACAATGGCACCCTCATTTCACTGAAGAGGAGTTAAGGGTCATAGTGGAGGAAATCGTCAGGGTAGAGCAACAGCTATTTGCGCACAGGTGCAGCAAATATCGGTAGCCAGGAAGATGGAGCTATGGTGGAGAATTGTGGACAGGGTTAATGCCGTGGGACAGCACCCAAGAACAAGGGACGATATCAGGAAGAGGTGGAACGACCTACGGGGGAAGGTATGTTCCATTGCAGCAAGACACCAGCTCGCTATACAGATAACTGGCTGTGGACCCTCACCTCCTCCCCCACAACTCACAGCATGGGAGGATCAAGTCTTGGCAATACTGTATCCTGAGGGTCTGGCCGGAGTCAGAGGAGGACTGGACTCTGGTAAGTCAACTTCCATCAATTATCACCCCCAAACCTACATGCCATCACATACCCTCACCCTCACTCCCCTCACTCCACTCCATCCCACACACTCCACCATCACATCTCACTAATCCTAATGCCAAGCCCTGCATCCTGTACCAATGAATGGACACCCCTCACAGCCCTGCATGGACACTCATCACTAAAGCATGCACACCATAGGGAAACTAACAATCCCACCATACACCAACATACACAAGTAAAAGCTGGCAGGGCAACACCAACCATAGAGGGGAAGCCAGGGATATACAATATGTCATACACATGAACCATAATACATCATTTACATCCCCACAGGTACCCCTGCCAATGTCACTGGAGAGGAGGCGCCCACACTATCCAGTCCCCCAACAGAAGAGGCCCACAGTGATGACAGTAACTCTGGTCTTCAGGATCTGGACGATCTACCTGGCCCATCAGAGAACACTGGACAGCTGGTTACCCAAACCCAGTCACAGACCACCACAGAGCCTCCCCCATCAGGAAACAACACCACAGCTCCCACCAGAGAACCCAAAACTCTGTCCCAAGGACACGTCAATCAGCAGTGTCCCCACCTATACAGGGAACCCAGGCTACACCTCGCCCCCAAGACAGTCAGGGACCTGGGGTCAGTGGCAGTGTATCTGAACAGCCTTCCACTTCTGCTGCTGCTAGTGGCCATGAGCCTCCGCCCCAGGACCCACAGGTCATCAACACCCCTCCCCCTACAGAAGGTGAACCACCCTGCAAATGTTCCTTACAATCCAGACAGAAGCCAGAGACAATTGCCAAGACCCCTGCCAGGAAATGAGACTCTCCCCCTTTTGGCCCACTCAGTCACCTTGTCCACCTTGAACTGCCATTGCTCCCCTTCCTATGTCCCCTTGGACAATGCACCTGTGCTACCAACAGGCTGGAACAATACCCAGGACTTTCCTCCATCATCACCCCATCCCATTGCACTTTCCCCCTATATGTTAGAACTTCAATAAATACCCTTTGATATAAATCGATTTCAAGTATGTCATGTATTTCAAATATGTATTGATTGAAACAGGTACAACCATTGCAAATAAACTCTACATAGAATGAGCATAGAATCAATGACCTGTAGCTGGCTGTTGTGGTCACACCAGGAGTATTTGTCAAATCACCAACATCTGAAAAATGAATAGCCAAAGGTAAAAGTAAGTGGGTATAGAAGTGGGAAATACCAGCATGCCAATGCCACCCAGAATACAACCAAAGTCATTAAAATGTAAAGTTGCACTGTCTCACCTGTGTGTCATTGGAAGTACTGACGGATCACAGATGTTCTGTTGTCCACATTCTTATTCTCGGCCTCCTCATCCTCACTGTCCACAGGGTCCACTGCTGCCACAGGGGAATCTCCAGTCTCCTTCTCCTGCAGAAAAGGTGCATGGCGTCTGAGGGCCAGGTTGTGCAACATGCAGCATGCCACGACTATCTGTCTGACCTTCTTGGGTGAGTGGTTGAGTAGCACTGGGATCCACCTGTCAGATGGAGGACCGGAACCTGGCATTCAGGAGGCCAAAGGTCCTTTCAATGATCCTTCTGGTTCACCCATGTGCCTCATTATCATGTTCTTGTGCCCTTGTCCTGGCATTCCTCACAGGGGTGGGCAGCTATGATAGGTTTGGGTAACCAGAGTCACCTGCAAATATTGAGGGACAACATTTAGCCACACACTATCCTATATGGCCAACACCATAAGCATACACCAACATATACTGGGTGGGAACCAAGGCTCACCTATTAGCCACACCCTGTGCCTCTGTAGTTGGGACATCACATTTGGGATGCTGCTATTCCTCAGGACAAAGGCATCATGCACCGACCCTGGATACTTAGCATTGACGTGGGAGATGTACTGGTCCGCCAAGCATACCATCTGCCCATTCTGCCAGTGGAAACTCTTACGATTCCTGAACACCTGTTCATTCTGGCGGGAGGCACATATGGAATATGTGTTCCATCAATCGCACCTAATATTTTGGGGATTTGTCTCATTGCATAAAACTCCGTCTTCACAGTTGCCAAATCCTCAACCTGGGTGAATGCAATGTAGCTGCACATGTGTTTTATAAGGGCAGACAACACTCTTGTCATCATTATTGAGAACATTGGCTGTGACATTCCTGCTGCCAAGCCCACTGTCACTTGGAAAGAACCAGATGCAAGGAAATGGAGAACTGACAGCACTTGCACAAGAGGGAGGATATTAGTGGGGTAACGGATAGCAGATATCAGGTCAGACTCCAATAGAACACACAGATCTGTGATTGTGGCCCTGTCCAGTCTAAAGGTGAGGATAATGTGCCTGTCCTCCAGTGTAGCCATGTCCACCAGGGGTCTGAACACAGGGTATGTGTCCATCTCCTATTCATCCACAGCAGTAGGTATCGAAGGGACAAAAGAGTGAGGAGGCTGTCACAAACTGAACAATGGAGCCACAACATTAGTCTGCAATCTGTAAACATGTAATGGGACAGTGCAATTTGTCAAGTATGTGCATATATATCCTGTGACACAGCATTATTCCATAGGCCTGTTCCCCCCTGAAATGGTGTCCTCCTGTCCTGTGTGGAGGGATAGGTGGAAGTGAGGTAATGCCGCTGATGTGTGCGCCATGGCAATAGGTGGTCGGGAACCACCGTGCAACTCCTCATTGGTTATAATTGGGCCCTATTGGGTAAAGTGGCCAAAGGTGATCTACGCCGTCGATGACGGTATGCACCGCCGCGGATGTGATCACCATTTTCTATCATATTCCTCACTTGTTTCCTGACCTTCCATAGGAGAGGACCTACACTGCATGTGCTGCTGTGAGCTGTGTCTGGAACCTACCATGGCCCGTGTGACCGGGGAAAGGGCCCCACCCTTCATTTCTGAGGAGTTGGAGAGACTGGTGGATGAGGTCCTACTCCAGTACAGATATGCTGTATGGGCCCCCAGACCAACAGGTGAGTACACTGTGGGCACACTGCATGTGGCATGAATGCATGGAGTTGTGTGTGAAGACATCGGGTAAGGGGGGGTTGATGTTCTCTTGGCGGTGTACACATTGTGTGCTGGGCTATGTGTGTGCCAATGGTGATGGAAACGGGTATGGTGGGCCATTTGTGTTACTGGCTGGACTGTTTGTCTAATGGTGTTCTCCTGTCTGTATTGCCTCTGCAGGTCAGCGCCCATCAAAAGAAGGGAATATGGCGTGCCATCGACCAGGAAATGCGGACCCTGGGGGTCTATGGCAGGCGGAGCACCCATTTGTTGGAAACGGTGGGAGGACCTGAGACGCTGGGCACAGAAGACCGTGGAGGCCCAGCTGGGGATGGCCTCCCAATGAGGAAGGGGTGCCTGTTGGACACTGACCCCCCTGATGGCCTGCATACTGGTGGTGGCCTATCCAGAGCTGGATGGGCGCTTAAGGGCATCACAGCAGCCACAAGGGGGTGAGTACAGCGGCTATCATTACAACTTATAGCTGGTGGGGTGGTATCCAGGTGGTGGTTGTGTGTCAGTGGCTGCCCGTAGGCGAGGCCAGACATAGCAGTGTAGGTCCTCTGGTGGCTAAGGGTCTGAATGGGAAATACTGCCTACCTAGCTTGTTAGCATCCTTGGCAGGTTAGGGCTGCGTGGGTCCCAGGTGTGCTGCAGTGTGCTCCTCCTCATGCCTTGGTGGCTAGCAATATCACTGGTATTGGAATGCATAGTGCGTAGGCCTGTACCCTGTGTGCAAGGGTGCTGTGTATGCCAACGGTGGTGTTGGTACAGTCATTGACCCAGTGTATCCTTTGTCTCTCCTCCCCTTTCTTGTTTTGTCATCCCGTCCTTATGTGCATTAGTATCATCTGGCAGAAGAGCAAAGGCACCAATGACAGAGGGAGCTGCATCCCACAGGACCCTGGAGGCAGAGTCCACCTATGATGAGGGCACCAGTGGGATGGAGGGCGAGGGGAGCACCACGGCGGAGACTGGAGGGGACAACACAGACTCAGATACCTCCTCTGAAGGGAGTTCCCTGGTCGTGGCGGACATCTCTGTGACCACCTCAGCTTCAGGTACAGCTGCCACTTCCCATACCAGTACCGCCCTCTCAGCAGCCCCTCAGTGAGTTGCCCGTGCCGCTCAACCAGGAGGGTGGGTATCTCCTTGGCCCCAGGCACCTCATGCCCTGCCCCAGTGAGCCCTGCTGCCCTGAGTGAGGAGGCTATTGACCTCCTGAGATCCATCTCTGTAGGGTGGTCAACGATTGTGAATGCCATCCAGGGCTGGCAGCCTAGATGCATCAAACTGATGCATTCCTGGAGGGCATTCACAATGGATTGGCGGCCCAACAGAGATCGATTCAGGCTCTGGCCTCCTCTCTGATGGCAGCCATTGTTCCTGTTTCAACCATCCCCCCTCCAACTTCCACTTCCCAGTCCCATTCAAGCATGTACACAAGACAAAACTCAAGAGTGTCACAGGCAAACACAAGCATCACACTTCAACCCACAGGCACTCACACAAACACCATCCAGTTGCAGACGCAACAACATCCACTATTTCCACTGTCTCCCCCTCCTCCTCCACCTCCCACCCAGTTACATCCACACTCACACCTGCATGCACTACATCATCATCCATTACCTGCTTCATCACCACACCAAGCAGAACACACACCTCACTGGCAGACACCTCCACAACATCCATGCACACGTCCCCTGTGTCCTCGCCCACTGTGTCTGTCCCCCCCAAAGTACACAGATGCAAGCACTCAGACACCCAATAGCCATCCACCTCATAACAGCATACAACCCATGCACCTGCACCCAAATCCAGCAGATAAACTCCTCCAACAATCACTCTTTCATCCTCCACTCTCATTACTCCTCCCTCTTCCCACCCCAATGTCCCTAAAAAGCTCCTCCCTCTTCCCACCCCCATGTCCCTAAAAAGCTTTTCCTTTTCCAGATTGACCTCTTCCCTACCCCTCTCCTCCGTCCTGCACGCATGGCTAGGGTATCAAGGACCCAGCCAAGCACCTCAACCAAACAGTCCATGGGCTCAGTTTTAGCAGCACCTACTCGTGGTGGAAAAGATTCCAGGCCACAAATACTGAAGGGGAAGGAGCCTGCATCAGCCACAAAGAAGGGGAAGGAGCCTGCACCGGCCACAAAGAAGGGGAAGGAGCCTGCACCAGCCATAAAGAAGGGGAAGGAACCTGCACCAGCCAAAAAGAAGGGGAAGGAGCCTGCACCAGCCACAAAGAATTGGAGGGAGCCTGCACCAGCAGCTGTCACAAAGCCCCCACCACCAGCCGTGGTTGTGCAGTCATCAGAGAGTGTAGGGGCTGAGCAGGAGCCTCCCCCAACCACCACCACATTGCAGCCATCAGAGCGCGCAGGGGCTGAGCAGGAGCCTCCCACAACCACCACCACAGTGCAGCCATCACCGCCGGTGGACGCCATATAGTCCAGCCTCCATGGGCTGCTGTGTGGCCTGCCCCCACCAGAACCAGTGGGTATTCACCCACTCAAGAGACTGTGGCCTTGCACTCCTCAGGACCAAGCACAGGGCATGTTGCCCCCTCCCGGACCAGTGGGGTATTCACCCAATTGAGAGACTGTGGCCTTGCACTTCCCAGGACTAAGCACATGGCATGTTGCCCCCTCCAGAACCAGTGGGGTATTCACCCACTCGAGAGACTGTGGCCTTACACTCCCCAGGACCAAGCACAGGGCATGTTGCCTCCTCCAGAACCAGTGGGGTATTCACCCACTCTGTGGCCTTGCACTCCCCAGGACCAAGCACAGGGCATGTTGCCCCCTCCAGAATCAGTGGGGTATTCACCCACTCCAGAGACTGTGGCCTTGCACTCCCCAGGACCAAGCACAGGGCATGTTGCCCCCTTCAGAACCAGTGGTCTTGTTTCCGCATCTGGCTGAGGTGCCTCCCACACCCCCTGAGGTGCCTGCTTATTTGCCAACTGATGCCCCTGCAGTGTTCTCTTCGTATTGGTGCAGGAATCGAGTGGGGCCTTGGACTTTGCCCTGTAGCCATGTGGCTCCTGTGAACTATGGACTGGGCAGTGTCCCTTTTTTTGTTCATTTGTACAAATCTTTTGATGTGCCACATCGACTTATTATTTTTGATGTTGATCTTATTACAATCACTGTAGTCAATTCCTGTTGTCCTTGCATTATTTTGACGATTATAATGGACAAATTGATTATCTTGTGCAGCTGGTTGTGTGGAGAGTGTGTTGTGTGTGTGTGTGTCACTGTCGTTTTCCTCCCCCCCTTGTGTGCTAGGCGGCTGCACTCACCGTTGTTGTCTTCGCTGGCGTTTGTGTTCGTGGTGGACCATGATGTAGAAGATCATCGGGAAAACATGCAGTTCAGGTTCCATGGCAACATGGTTCTTCCCTGTGTCTCCAATGGTGAGTCCGTTGACTTTTGTGCTCTGTTTCCGCCAGGCTTTTGATGGCGTTGGTACCGCCCCGGAAAAAGTGGCGGATTGTAACATAATAATATGGTGGGTAGAACTTTGTCTTCCGTCTGGCTGTAGGCAGCTACCGCCGTGGCGACTGTTATTTCCACCCTGGCAGTTGGTGTGGTACATTGGCTGTCTTTCGGAGATATCATTGCCATGGTTATAATTTGACGGTCGTTACCGCCAGCCTGTTGGCAGTATTACCGCCACTTTACCTCCCACCGCCAGGGTCGTAATGAGGGCATATATGTGTTATAGGTAAGTCACCCCTCTGGCAGGCCTTACAGCCCTAAGGCAGGATACATTATAATGCAAGTGAGGGCATATGGTTGCATGAGCACATATGCCGCTACTGTGTCTTTAAAAGCCCTTAACACATTGTAACTGTCCAGGAAAGCCATAGCAAGTATGTGTGCTGTATGCTGGTCATTACGAGTTCCCCAGCTACATGATGGCCTCTCTGAATACTGGGTTGTTTCGTATCAAACAACTCAGAATATTAAACTCACACTGATGTTGGATTTATTATAACATGTACCCAGAAAGAACCTTAAAGGCCCCCCTGCAAACCCTACCAACCCTGGCATGGTTGATGAACTGGGTTTTACCAGCCTTCAACCACCAGACACACATCTGGACTCCTGGGGTGAGGCCCTCTGCTCTTAGGAGCCAGAACACAAAACCTTCCCTGAGTGGAGGTGTCAGACCTCCTCCCCCAGGCAGGCTCCTAGACCCAGAGGTCAGCTTCAAAGACTTTACTTCCTTTGAAATCTGACCTCGGACTCTGTTACTAGCAACAGATGGCCACTCAATGTTTTTTTTCTCCACTTTGAGCTGACATAACAGTGGGTAAACCCCAAACAAAAGGGGATGAACCTACTGTTCCCCTGGGGAGTCTTCATTCTCTAAGTGGAAGAAGCTGGAAAGGCCATCTGATTTGGCATGGACAGTCCAAGGTCTATGTTCCACTTTAAAGTCCATTGCATGTAAAGATATGGACCACCTAAGCAGTTTGAGGTTTTCACCCTTCATCTGTTGAAGCCACTTGAGAGGCCTCTGTTCTGTTTGAACTATGATGTGAGAGCCAAACAATTATGGCCTCATCTTCTTCAAGGCCCAGACCACAGAAAAGGGTTCCCTCTCTATGGTACTCTGTTGGAAGGTGGGTCATTATTTGTGTGGCCTGCACAAGTAACGAGTCCGCACACGACCGCCACTGGGAACCAAACACCCCATTGTAGCGCTTGACTCTCACAGGGTAGCGTTGCAGAGCAGTCCAAGGCTTACTCAAGGGAGGTGGTGTGGGCTAGTAATCCCCATTCACAAGCACGCAAGCATGACTCTCAATAAATGAATGACCAGTCTGTGCTTTTTCTTTTGATAAAGCAAAAGTACATTTATTATTCACACACACTACTCAATACTATGCAACAATCTACAAATATATACAAAGTGATAGAATCACTCTGGGCAAACAGTATGTAATCTCTCAGATCTCCTCAAGGGAGAATATAATCCAACAATCCACATGGCAAAACAATCCCAGTGCCCCCCCTTGCGACATTTGAACATTTTGAACATTTTGACAGTATTCAACAGTACAGTGCAATGATGACACCTACATTTGTGATTAAATACTTTCATCTTGCCAAGAACTGACTGTCAGTATCATTATTCAAATTAGCATAATCAGGGAACATAAGAAACCAAATTCTAGCATTATAACCATCAGGATTACTTTTAGATTACTCTTACTTAACCATAAAATAACAGTAGAATACATGGGGCCATACCAACCTACACCTATGATAGACAACCTTGCACAAGCAGGAACAAAAGATCACTGAAGCTTGTGTTTCAAATATCCATCCACCCCTTGAGGGGTTATCTCTCATGTGTCCCACCCTACCTAGGGTGGGGACACCAACAGATGTTGGGGGGAGGCTACGCTGCTCCTGCAGCTCCCCCTGTCTCCTAATACTCCGTTGGTGGTGGCCCCATCTCCCTGGGACCACCACAGGCGTTTTGGGGGCTCAAACAGCAGCTCCTTGCCCCGCAAAGCATGCTGGGGTGGCTGCATAATTGATGAGCGGCTCTCCCGCTGTGCTGGGGAGAGCCGATGTGCCCGTTTTCCTGCCTTTCTTTCTTGGGGGTGCCGGTCCCACCCGGACACCCCCGCACCACAACAAGGATCCCTCGTTGGAGGGCGGCCCAGGGAGCCCACCCTGGCCGCCCCTGCTGGCTCCCCGCACAGCCAGCACCTCCGGGTGCTGCCGCGGGAGCCGGCCTGCTGAATTGGAGTCTGCCCGCTCCAGCGGGCAGACACAGGGATCCTCGTGGCCGGATGGGCCGCGTGGGGGAGTTCAGCGGCACTCCCGCTTCCTCCAGGCATCTTCGGGGCCCCGGGATGGGGTCCATGGCCCCTCCTCCTCCTGGCAGGGAGCGCAACGGCGCTCCCCGAGGTCGTCGTCTTCTCGGGCCCCAGGATGGGGTCCGGGGCCCCTCCTCTCCTTGGGGGGGAGCGCGACAGCGCTCCCCCAGGCCCTCTTCTGCTTGGGGCCCCGGGATGGGGTCCGGGCCCCTGCCAGCCACCTTCACGGGGAGCTCGACGGCGCTCCATGACTTCTCCTTCGGCTCCTGTCTCTTCTCGGGGCCCCGGGATGGGGTCCGGGGCCCCATTTCACCATCTTCACGGGGAGCGCGACGGCGCTCCCCGACTTCCCTTCTGCTGGGGGGTGCACGACGGCGCCCCCCATTCCTCCCTTCTTCACGGGGAGCGCGACGGCGCTCCCCGGCTCGTCTTCGCTGCCGGGGGCCCCAGGATGGGGTCCGGGGTCCCCTTTCCACAGCGGCAGGGGGGTGCGTGACGGTGCCCCCCCCACTTGATGTCCAACACTGGACCAGGCTTCACGGGGCCCCGGGATGGGGTCCGGGGCCACTTCCTCTTCTGCGAGGGGGAGTGCGACGGCACCCCCCTTGCTCCTCTTACTCCTGGGCAGACCCCAGGCCCTGGCCCACCCTGGGGGCACAGTCTCAAGCAGCTGCGGAGCTCCACGCGCTTCGTAGCTGCTTTCCCAAAGGTCAAAGGTCGCCATCCTTTGTCCTGTGATATCTCCGGCCCCCAAGGGCCGATTTTCCTGATTCTGGTGTCGTTCCGCTCCTGGTGACAAGCCCTTGCCACCAGGAGCACTCTCCTTAGGCCTCCTGGTCTGGAAGGGTCCCAGATCATCAGGGAGCCAGTCCCACTGACTCCTGCGCCAATCTTTCCTCTGGGTTCCCTCTTTTCCTTCTGGGCAGCGCGCTCTCCTTGCGCTAGCCCAGTCCTTCCCCCAACTAGTCCTCTGGGGGGGGGGTAAGGGGACCAGCTTGCCTGGCCCTGGCATTCGCCTCGCTGGCATGGAATCCTTCAGGGGCAGAGTCCCTGCCCCAAGGGCAGTCAGGAGGTTCTTCCTTCCAGTTGTCCATGACGCCCGTCTGCAGTCCCACTGTCCAGCAGTGAAGCACAGCCAAGAGAGAGAGCTCTCCCCTGTGCAGGACCTTTTAAGTGGGGGCGGAAGTGTCCAGCAGGTCTGCACCTCTGGCCTATCCAGATGTGCCACATCACTTCCTTGCCCCCATCCCCTCCTTCTTGCACAGTCTTCTGGGATAGCTCAAGATGGCATCCTCCAAGAGTTAGTTGCCACATGTGCTCTGAAAGTCTCAGCCCCTCCTTCCTGACATTCCTCGCAGGGCTTCTCCAGCCTGCTCCTGCCATGGAATGACAGATGGCTGATTGATGCTAGGCCCTGCTCCAGCAACTGGACAGAGCAGTAATTGGCCCTAATCCTGAGCTGAGGCAGAGAAAGATGACATCCCTGGATGACCCATAAGTTGTGCAACTATGCTCTTGTAACCTACTGCATCATTCTTTTCTTACAGGTTGCAGTGTACTTTGGTGTGACTCTGGTCTTGGTGGACCCCAGAGAACTGGAGTTGCACCCTAGGCCCTCCTTTCCCATTGACATTCAATGGAGTATCCCCCCAATGCAAATATCTTAAGCACCCTGACATTGGCATTGAACTGGGTGTCCCTACAGTGAAAAGACAGTAAGCACACTGACTATCCCTCACATGTATACACCCCTCTCATGAGACCTGCTCCAGGTCACCACCCACTCTGCATAGTTCCTCCTGCACCAGGACTACCTAAGCGCAGTTCTTGGGCTGCGTACACTAGGAATCCTCCTCCCACAGCCCTCACATGGGTGCTCATCCATGCGCACACATGATCACATGTAACCTGCCCGGGGCCTCCTGCCCTTGCTGCGCCACAGCAGCCTTTCCTTAGCACGGGGACACCAGCAGTAAACACGTGCAGTCCATTTTACCACGTGTTTATTGTGTGGGAGTCACCTCATAGGAGGCTTCCTCACAGTAAACAGTCAAAAACCAGGTGGTCAAAAATCGAAAAATCAGGGCAGACATGATGGTCAGAACCGTCCTCTAACATACTCTATTTTTGTTCTCTAGGGAGTAGTCTTCTGCTCACAAAAGCAGCAGGCTAGTTATGTCTGTCATCATTCTTCTGGGCTAGGACCACTCTTACCCACAGTTCTGAGGCATCTGTATAGACAATAAACTGCCTGGAATAGTCTGGAGTGTGTAGGACTGGATCGGAGCACATAGCATTCTTCAGAGTGTCAAAGGCCCTTTGACATCTCACTGTCCAGTTAGCCTTTTTGGGTATTTTTTGGGATGTCAATTCTGTGAGGAGGGGCACTATGGTGCCATAATCCTTCACACATCTCCTATAATTCCCAGTCAAGCCAAGGACTGCTCTGACCCGAATCTGGGTTGTGGGAGCTTCCCAAGCCAGAATGGTTTGGAGCTTGGGTTGCAGGGGTTGGACCTGGCCTCCACCTATCAGGTGGTCCCAAGTCGACAAGTTTACCCTGCCCTATCTAGCACTTACTGGCCTTGATAGTGAGGCCTGCCTTGTGCAGGGCCTCAAGGGCCTTTCCTAGGTGGATTCTGGTGATCCTAAAGGATTCCAGCCCAGCAAGGACTTGGTTCACCAACCTTTGGAAGGTGGCAGAGGCCGGTTCTAATCTGAAAGGCATAACAGTAAACTGATAATGCCCACCTGTAGTGGAGAATGCAGATCTCTCTTTTGCTCATGGGGTAAGGCCGATCTGCCAATATACAAATGTCAATCAAAAATACTCAGATATTTGGCTCACCCTAGTCTGTCTATGAGCTCATCAGCTCTTGGAATTGGGTGTACATCTGTCTTGGTTACTGAGTTGAGGCCCCTGTAATCCATACTGAACATCATTTCTTTTTTCTCTTCTTTTAAGTGAGGTTTGGGGACTAAAACTACTGGGCTATACCAGGGGCTAACTGAGAGTTCAATGACACCCTAATTCAACAATTTCTTGAACTCAGTCTGGATGCACTCCCTGACGTGGTCTGACTGTCTGTAAATTTTGTTTTTGATAGGCAAGCTATCACCAGTCTCTACATCATGGGTACACCAATCAGTCTTACTAGGGGTCACTGAGAATAACTCAGCATACTGGTTGAGGACTTGTCTGCATTCAGCCTGCTGTTTCTATGTGAGCAAATTTGATGAGAGCAATCCATTAACAGAACCATCTTGTGGGTTGCTGGAGAGGAGATCGGGGAGAGGTTCGCTCTTTTCTTCCTGTCCCTCATCCGCTCTGTCATAGTAGAGTTTTAGGCAGTTGACATGAATTATTCTCCTGGGGTTTGTGCAACTGCCCAAGTCAACTAGATAAGTGACCTCCCCTTTCTTTTCAAGTATGCGATTGGGTCCAGATCACTTGTCTTGGAGAGCCCTCCAATACCTAAACTTGTTGCCCCGGTTGGAATTCTGCCATAGCAGCTTTTTTGTTCATACCAGTGCTTTTGCAGCTCCTGGCTGGCCTCAAGGTTTTGACTCTTCTGAACGTAGTAGACCAAGTACATAGTCCAGTATGTCTTACTTGGGCTCTTTGAGAGGCTTCTCCCAGCCTTTCCTTATAAGATTGAGTGGTCCCCTAGCAAGATGCCAAAACAAAAGCTCAAATGGAGAGAATCCTACCCCCTTTTGTGGATCTCCCTGTAGGCAAAAGGTAGACATAGAAGTAAGACATCCCATCTCCTACTGGGTTTTTCTGGGAGTCAGCCAATCATGCCTTTTAGATTCTGGTTAAATCTTTCAAACAACCCATTTGTTTGTGGATGATATGGGGTTCTGAACCTATAAGTTATACCACATTCCCTCCACATGTGTTTTTAGGTATGCAGACATGAAGTTAGAACCTCTGTCTGATGCTACCTCCTTAGGGAACCCAACTCAGGTAAAAAATACAGAGGCGGGATTTTGCTAATGCAGGAGCAGTGATGGACTAAAGGGGTATGGATTCAGGATATCTAGTGGCATGATCCACTACCACTACGGTATATCTAATTCCTGATGGTGTCTGAGGATCAAGGGGGGCAACAATATCAACCCCTACCCTTTCAAAGGGTACCCCAAACACAGGTAGTGGAATTAAGGGGGTATTTAGGTGGCCACATGCTTTGCCATTGGCTTGGCAGGTGACACAGGACTGGCAAAAGTCATTCACCTTCTGGGACATTCCAGGCCAGTACAATGATTCACTAGCCTCCTTCAGGTTTTATTTTGGCCCAAATGCCCAGCTAGGGTAATGTAATGGGCTAGATAGAGGTGAAACTCTCTGTACTGCTGAGTTACTACCGCCCTCCTGGTTGCACCAGGCTTGAGGTCTCTGGCCTCAGTGAACAGGAGTCCATCCTCCCAAAAAGCCCTGTGGGTACCACTGACACTACTCTTTCCTTACTATACAGCTTGCTGCCTCAGGCCTTTAAGTGTGGAATAGGTTATTTGTCCCTGGCACAGATCCTCCCTAGAGGGTCCCCCTGAGCCTAAAAGCTATGGGTGGTAAGGTCCAAGCTCTTCAGGCTAATTTCCCTTTGGGAATACCAAGGCCTCTTCCTGAGAAAAGGAGTTCTGACTTGAGATCTGTATAGAAGCTGGCTCTCCAGTCTTCTTGCCCTTTCTCTTGGAAGGTTGGTCCACGCTTTCAGGATCCAACACTTCTTTATCTCTCAGAAGTTTGCTCTGTGTCCTAATCTTAACAGAGGCCCATTCTGGGATCCCAAGCATGGTTACATGGGTCTTCAGTTCTACTTCAGACAAATGGTCATTTCCAAGCAGACAATCTACTGGGATGGATGGGGACACAATCACTTCTTTCTGTCCAACTACTCCCCCCAGTCAAATGTTACCATAGCTATGTGTTGGAACTTTGTCTCAATGTCAGCATTGGTGACAGGATAAGACGTCCCTAACAGGAACTGATTTGAGTAGGCCAAGTGCTGGTCTCCATGTTGACACTAACTCCTATGTCTCTCAGAGATTCAACTTTATCCCTATTTATCAAAGGGGGCTCCCTGTATTTTTTTCATTTTAGTAGGCCAGGCGGCACATTATAAGTATACCCCACCCCCTGTGACAAGTCTTGTCTCTGTGAGTTCACTGACATGGTCAGGTGACAACTGTGATCCCATCTGGAGATCATCAACTGCATTTACTGCAGGTTGGCTAGAGGTATCTTCCCTCCTCTTACACCTAGGAGATCCAGTTTAGTGCCCTCTATTCTTGCAATCATAGCACCAAGCCTTGTTGGGATGAAAGTTCTTTCCCTTTGTACACACCCCTAAGCTCTGAGGAGTCTATGGGCCCACCTTCCTGTGCAGCTTTTTGGGGCCTTGAGTGTTGAGAAGGGACCACTCACCTGAAAAGCAGGATGTCTGCAGGGGCGATGGTATGCCCCCGACCTCCTGGAACACCTCTCGGCACTTCCTGGTGGACACAGAAACCCTGGCAGGTGTCGCAAAAGGAAAGGGGGAGTGGAAGATAAAGAGAGGAAACACTGCCACGTCTTGCCGGTCCAGTCAGGCACCCTGTATCTTTGGGGGGCAGGTCATTGTTGACAGAGTGATAGTAGAGTTAGTGCACTCAACTTCCTTGAAACTGAATCTCTCTTTCTGATATGGGCACGGGAGCGGCAGAAGAACACCGGGATGCTCCAGCACTTTTCTTGGATGATAATAATTGTTGGCACAATTACTAACACTACATTACCAAAAACCCAAACTGAGTGCCATAACAATAAGTACTGCGACACTAGGGCTGGCTTCACAGAGATTTACTGTTGCACACTGCAATTAGAACTGTGGTTGCACTTATCATGCACAAGAAAGACAAACAAGAGCATTAATTATATCACGTATGACTTTTCTGCATGCATAGGGTTAAACTAAAAAGAACAAAAAACAATCCAAGAAATACAAATGTCCACTCTGGGTTTAAACAGTTAGGGGCAGAGCAGCGTGTGTAGAGGGGGTGTGTGAGTGCTTGTATGCATGCAGGGGTGTTGTGTGTTTGGTAATGCCTACCGCCATGGATTTTGTGGCGGTTCCAAACCACACGAAATCCATGGTGGTATGCAGGGTCCTGATACCGACGGAGGTCTGGTGACGGCTGTCAGGCTGGAGAATGAGGAATCCAGCCCAGCGGTCGTCACCGCCCTGGCAGTCGGAGTGGAGAAGTGGCAATTGACCATAGAGGTAACCGCCGTGGTCATAATTCCATTTTTTTTTCTGCCGGCCTGTTGGCGGTATTACCGCCACTTCTCCCCCGTCCGCCAGGGTCGTAATGAGGGCCATAGTCTTTTAGTGTGTAATTACACTCAATTGGAATCAATGGCAGAAAATTTTACAAATGCATATAAATTCAGGCAATGCATTTACCAATGTCTCCTTTCATTTTTAAATCTAGGTCATTGAGATGTCCTGTGGACCAGCCAGGAAAGTTCAGGCGGCTACTGGTTTTGGCTGGAGCAGCTGCTGAAAAGTCCGTGGAGCTGGGTCAATACCTCTGTGGGGGACCACTTGGAAAAGCAATGCACAGGCGGACTTCAAGGTGAGTCAGGTGGGTCCCCTTGGAGCGTAAAGTTCTCAAGGCATGGGGAACCCTTATAGCACAGCTGGGTCTCTGGTGCAAGGTCCAGAGAGGCTGGGTGATGAGCAGATAGGTAAACCAAGAGCTGTGCGCAAAGGTGCCCTTGGAACCATGAGGCAGGTCACTTTGAGGGAGGATTGCAGATCAGCAGGACCACTCTGGGGGTGATTCTTCCATGTCCTGAAGTCCCTCGACTGGGGATTGCTTCTGGTCTTTTGAGAGTCTGGAGTGGATTGTCATTCTAGGTGTCCGCTGTTGGAAGTCCTGTACCAAGGCTATTGCACAGTTCAGCCACTGGAGATTGCAGTGCCACCAAACTTAGCACACTTGCAGAATTTGTCCTCCGCCCATTGAACTGAATTTGGTCTGGCTGCTCTGTCTGGTTCCTTGGTCAGTGGCTGGCAAGTGAACAGGTCTTCACAGGTCTTTTGCTTTTTTGTTGCAGAAAGTAATACCTTCACTTTGGAGGGAAATCTTTGGCAATTTTCAGAAGGGTGGAGGTCCTCGGGGGGGGTTTGAAGAGTCTGCTCAATATCCATGCAACCCCTCGTTGGCAATTGTTGATTCTTGGGTGCAGCAGGCATGGTTTGGCACCTTTTTCTTTGTGCAGGATTGCAGTTCTCGAGCCTAGGGTCTTCTTTATTGCTGGCCTTCTTGTGTCCTTGGAATTTGATCTGCAGGCCTATGGGTGCCCACTAAATACTGCACTTAGTGGGTCTTTAGGGGAGTTCCTAGTAGTGACTGATGAGTAATCTACCTCAAGGTGGCTACACCCACTATGTAACCACTTCCTGTGGGCAGAGGTCACTTCCGTTTCCCTGATAAGCTATTTCTCTACCATGCAAGATGAAGGAAAATGAAATGGAGGGGTCAACTCACATGCAAATCCTTAAGGGTGGTGCAGGCTGGGGGTGGTCACTCCTCTTGTCTTTTTTGCATTTTCCTGCTGTTGTGGGTGCCAAAAGCGGAGTTTGCAATGGTGGCAGCCATCTGCTGCCAGGGGCAAGACTGGGGGATCCAGAATCTTGTCTGGTGGTTGTAGGCTAGTTGTGACCAGCCAGCAACAATGCCAGGGTCATTTACCGCTTGTAGGTGTCACCTCTAAAGTGTCCCCTGGGTACATTATGCAATAAATCCAGTACTGGTACCAGTTTAGATTTATTAACCTGAGTTATTTGATACCAAACAACCCAGGGTTCAGAGTGGCCATCATGTAGCCATGAAAATCGCACATACCAGTGTATAGCACTTGCATTTAAAATGGCGGCTCTGTTCACTTACTATGTCCCAGGTTTGACTGTGACACAGAAGGGGCATATTGCTCTTGTATTTAGGCCCATACATGCATTATAGTGCAGCCTGCCTTAGGGATGGAAGGCCTGCCAGAGGAGTAGCTTACCTATATTGCATGCAGTGTGTAGTGGACAGGTCTCACAGGCTGTGTGCCATGTCAGGTTTGCATTTTAGGATCGCACGAGGACACTCAGCCTGCACTGGCAGTGCTGGGTGCAGTTGGATGTAAGGACCCTGAGGGGAGGACAATCTGTGTTGCTGCCCTCAGGGGCCTACCCTGGGTACCAAAGTACCATTTACTATGGTCTTATAGTGGCAGCTAAAGGTGTTGCCAATTGTGCCAATGCAACACAACTGTTTTGGGAAAGAAATCTGGCCCAGGGAACCTGGTTATCAGGGGCCCTGGGCACTAACAACTTTGAAACCACATCAAATACCAGGCAACCATTGGGGGGCTAGCCATGTGAAAAGAGGCACTTTCTCACACACCCACTCACAGACCCACTAACAGGAAGTCACACACCCATTCACAGTCCCACACATACACTCACATACCCTCTAAGAGTCCCATACAGACACTCACTCACAGACCTATGTAGACTGACAGACCCACTGAGAGACCCAAACAGGCACTCAAGACCCACCCAGAGACCCACACTGACATGCACACACCCACTCACAGACCCAGATGCTCACAGACACAGTCACAGTCCCACACAGACACTCACACACTCACAGACCCACTGAAACACTTACACACCCAGTCACAGACCCACAGAGAAACTCACACACTCACTCAGAGAGCCACACAGCTGCTCTCACAACCACTCACAGACTATCTCAAACACTCACATACCCAGTCGCAGACCCATACAGACACTCATGCACCATCCCACAGACACTCACAGGCCTACATAGACAGTGACACACCCTCTCAGAGAATTACACAATGAATCACAGACCCTCTCACAAACCCACACACACTCTCACATCCACTCACAGACCTACACAGACACACACACCTATTCAGAAACCAACTGACACTCATGTACCCACTAACAGACCCACAGAGACACTCTCTAATAGGCCCACACATAGACTGACACACCTACTCGCAGACCTACACAGACACTCACATACTGATAAAATCACTCACATTCACAGACATATTCTTAAGTGTTGCTGTATTGGATGGGTGATGTTGGTTTGTGAATTCACTGTGGTTCTGCAGATCCACATGAGGTTTAAAAACAAGGAACTGACAAATAAAGAGATCTGTCTTTACTAAAAGGATTGGCCCTGAAAACGGCCTTCGCATTTATGATGTGTAGTTGTAGATGATAATTAAACATAAAATAGAATAAAGTCTTTCAAGTTGTTGTGAAACACCCTGTTGCCTTGCTCTGTCAAATGGACACTACAGTATAATTTCTAGATATACCATCCATTTCAAAGCGTAAATTGTTGTTGTATGTTGAACCCATATTGTGGTCTCTGAAGAATGCAGAAACAGTGTTATTCACATGTTTCCTGGCTATGTCTATCTGTGGGCAGAATTCAGTTGACCATTTCCACTTCTGCCTTTGGCAAATGTTGGAGAATACTGAGGTAGTGTGTGAGAAAAGAGCCATTAATTTACCAAAGGTATCCTTAATTGGGATTTCCAGTCCCCTCCAGTAGTTGTGCCTATGTCATTACCATCACAGTGCACATTCTTGAGATCTGGATGTTGTCAATCCATAATGCTTTCAACCAAAGACAGTAATTGATGCCAGCTTAAACCTTTCTGGCCAACCCAAGTAATGTCCACATTATATAAACCTAGGTTCCTGCCAATGCCATGATTTCTAGCACTGTCTCTGCTTGAAACTCAAAACTATGACCAGCAATCCACACTCTGAGATTTTTGGAAGCAAGGAGGAGGAGCACACAGAAGGCTGCAGCTGAATGAGAAGGTTTTCAAAATGAAAGGC
Organism: Pleurodeles waltl; assembly: GCF_031143425.1. Lineage (NCBI taxonomy): Eukaryota > Metazoa > Chordata > Amphibia > Caudata > Salamandridae > Pleurodeles > Pleurodeles waltl. The sequence goes on from NC_090436.1 coordinate 535,001,233, forward strand.
AGTTAAAATGGAGGATAGCAACTAAAATATAAAACAACATATTTGACTGGATGGTGTAAATGTTCAGTTGTCTAAAATTACATTAATATATTAAGCTAAAAGAAAGTCCTATTGTAATTAGCTTTGGAGAAATAACAAAAAAGTAATGGTGTTTGGGAGATGCCTATAATTCCAAACACTCAACCATACCTGCTACAGTTGATTTTGAAGCAAGTATGTTGCTATTTTGTTTTGAACTTTTGATCTAGGAAATGGAGCTACAAGAGCATGGGGGGAAGGAAACAAAATGACTAGACTATTACAATGAAATGTCTGTGGTATTAAAAGAAATGTAGAATAAAAAATGTATTGGTTAATTTTTAGTTATGTACACCAATTGGAGTATAAGTGAGATGGATCATGAGCATATTATGAAAAGGATTTACAGACTCTTGTGTAAATCTACAGATCCATCACAAATTCACATGGGGTCTGCCCAAACCCTCTACCATATTGGGCTTCTTTACTGGAGTCTCAGAAAGGTTTGAAATAGACTGACCATTCAGAAGTGGTATGACAAAAGTGAAATATAAACCAAATGTTGTGATTTGTTTTCTACATGAGTAACCCTAAAAGCAAAGTTGAAAACGTTGCCATTAATGGTCCCTTTGTATAAGAGTAGTGTACCATTCTTGTGCTTCTGACTTCACATTTTCAGTGGGACGAGATTCTAACAGATACTGAGGAAAAATATTACAGATCAACAAACACATTAAACAGGTACGTGCATTAGGGTGTACTTTTAAAAAGAAAGAATCTTTAAATGGCATATGTTTAAGGTTAAAGAAAGTGTATAGGACATTCAAAAGAGCAAAAGGAAATATAAAAGTGAGGGTACATGATAGTAATAAGGAAAAGTACACTGAACATCAAAGGAGGAAGAAAAATCTGTAAAGAGTAAATAAATGAATAGTACATATTTTAAACCTGTTTAGAAATGCAAGCAGATACTTATACACCAAGATTAGGATTTACAGAAGTTAATGTGATCCCCATACTAGTATAGCCAGAGAGTTACTGACACACTGTAGTGAAATGGTGTATGACACAACTGTACAGATATTGTGTGATTTGCTTACTAAGATATAGATCCAATTCTGAATCTAGAAAGAACTCTGTGACATACAGATGTAAACAAGCATATAGCCAGGTATAAAACTCGTCACTGACAAATGTGCCTACAGATAAAGCTGTTTAAAAAACATAGGGCCCCTTACACATGCTGTCAGATGGTGACAGAGGCATTTAAGTACTTACTCACAAACCTACACAGCAGTTATGTACCCAAAACATATTGAGTCACTTTCACGCACAATTAAATGACTCAGCATTCACTAACACAGCTGGTAAGCAATACATAGAGGCATTTAGATACCTATTTACAGATCTATAGAGTTATTCAGACAGGCACTTATACACTGACATAGTTACTTAGAAAACCTGTGAAACAGCCAAAGAGTCACTCATACAGTCACTTACATATATACTCAAGTAATGATACACTTAGGGGGTCATTACAACTTTGGCGGTAAAAGCCGCTTAACACTGTGCAGAAGACCGCCAACACACCGCCGCGGCCACGGAATACCGCCACTGCCATTATGACCCACAGCTCGGAATCCGCCAAAATCCAGACACCCACACAAGTCCGCCACACCAAAGGTCAGTGATAAACTGGTGATAACAAAACCAACACCGTCACGCCAACAGGTATACGCCCACACTATCACGACCCACGATTCCACGCAGCGGTCTTTCAACCGCGGTATTCCATTGGCGGTACACACTGCTGCGCTCAAAATACACACACTCTTACAAAACACATCCACATTGGACAATTCCACATACACACACCTGATACATATACACACACCACTCCCACACATCCAATACAATATAAAACACACCCCCACATCACCCTCAAACCCTTACGACAACAATTGCGACTGAAGGCCAGAGAGAGACACCACCAGAAAGAACAATAGCATCCACAGGCACTCAACACCATCACTCACACAACATCCACGCACCTCACACAACACACCTCTAAATATCACCCCACACATCACAACACACATCACCCCACACCTCACCCACACCACCCCATGGCACTGCAAAGACACCCCAGGTTTTCTGAGGAGGAGCTCAGGGTCATGGTGGAGGAAATCATCCGGGTAGAGCCACAGCTGTTCGGATCTCAGGTGCAGCATACCACCATAGCTATGAAGATGGAGTTCTGGCGGAGAATCGTGGATAGGGTCAACCCAGTGGGACAGCACCCAAGAACTAGGGATGACATCAGGAAGAGGTGGAACGACCTACGGGGGAAGGTGCGTTCCGTGGTCTCAAGACACCAGATTCGTTTCAGAGGACTGGTGGCAGACCCCCACCTCCTCCCCCAGAACTCACAACATGGGAGGAGCACCTGCATCCTGAGGGCCTCGCAGGAGTAGCCGGAGGAATGGACTCTGGTAAGTCAACTCTTAACTATTACATCCCCCACCCTACCTGCATGCTATCACATACCCCCACCGTTGTCCCCACCCCCATCACTCCAACTCCTCACATATGTCCCATAATCACAAACCACACATCCCTAACCCAAGCCCTGCATGTAACACCAAAGCATGGACACCCATCACCAAAGCATACCCACTGCACATACCCATACACCCCCCTAAACCATTATCACACAAGGTCCCACTCAAGAATGCAAGCACTGGGCTACAGGGTCACCCACCCATTGCACACCATGGCACACACAGATGAAATAATCATGCTTTTACACCCCTGCAGGACCGCTATCCAACGTCACCGGACAGGAGGGTCCATACATGTCCTCTCCACCCACAGAAGAGGGCCACAGTGATGACAGCAGCTCTGTCCAACTGGATCAAGATGACCAGCCCGGCCCATCTGGGACCTCGGGACAGTCGGTTCCCCTCACACTGGCACAGGCCACTACAGAGCTTCCCCCCTCTGGAAACACCAGTACAGCACCCACCCAGTGGGCCCATACCTCTGTCCCCATGACACAGCAAGCAGCAGTGTGTCCACCACTACAGGGAACCCAGGCTAACCCACCACCCCAACACCACCAGGGACCTGGGGGCAGTGGTAGTGGGCACACGGTTCAGGGGACAGAGACCCAGGAAAACAGGGGAACTGGGAGGGCTGCTGTGCGACACGGGGAGGACAGGCCCAGGGAACCCACTCTCCACGAGGCCCTCTCCAACATCATTGGAGCATACCACCATTCCCAGGAGACGATGGCAAGATACTGGCCAAGTTTCAGGAGACCCAGCGGCTGCAGGAGGAACAGTATTTGGGGTTCAGGGAGGAACTCAAATCCATCAATTCCACCCTGGGCACCATTGAAGGGGTGCTGAAGGAACTCGTCAACACCAGGAGGGACACTCTGGCACCACAAGGGGCGCCTGACACTAGCCTGGATGATGAACTGCCCACCACCTCCGCCGGCGCTAGTGGACAGGAGGCACCGCCACAGACCACGACACCAGCACCCCACCCCATGCAGATGGAGAACCACCCCCAAACAGTCCCTGAGATCCAGGACAAAGACAGAGAACAATGCCAAGACCCCCGGCAAGAAATGGGACCACCCTGATTGTCATCCTTTTGTCCCAGCTTTGTCACCCTGTCCATACTTAAACTGCCCCAGCTCCACTTCCTATGCCCCTTTGGACAATGCACCTGTGAGAATGATAGACTGGACTCTGCCATGGACATTCCTCCACTATCACCCCTGACCATTTTACAACCCACTCCAATATGTAGCACTTAAATAAACACCCTTGAATCACAAAACAATCTGGAGTCAGTCTGTGCTTTCACAAATGTGTATTTGCAATAACTGAGGAAAATAGCAATGTCCATTCTATTGTCAACATACCTATGTCACACAGCTCTAGTCCATGAGGTAACATAGCAGAGGTCACACATTGGGACCCACATCTGTGAAATTGAAAGGGAATGTGACAACTCAGGGTCCATACACTGGGTGAAAGTGACAGACAGATGAGAGTTAGAATAATTAGATCAGATGGAGCAGGCAGTGTTGTCTTCTTACCTGTGTCTCACTGGAAGTATTGCTGGATCACCGTGTTCCTGTTGTCTATGTCCTCTTCTTCTGCTTCCTCGTCTTCACAGGCTCCACAGCTGCCGCAACACCTTCAACTGGACCATCCTCCTGCAGAAAAGGCCCCTTGGACCACTCCCTGCCCTGAAAAAATATTTTGGGGTCCAGTCACAAAGTGGAAGGGGTCCCATGGGGACCCCTTCCAATTTGCGATTGGGTTACCATCCACTTGAAGTGGATGGTAACTGCGATGCCATTTGCGACCGCATATGCGGTCGCAAATGGTATTGCATCCCAATGCGACTCGCAAATAGGAAGGGAACACCCCTTCCTATTTGCGAGTCTGAAATGCATTTTGCGAGTCGGTAACAACTCGCAAAATGCATTTCTGCATTGGGATACGCGTTTAGCGAGTCGCAAACGGCAAATTTTGCCGTTTGCGACTCGCTAAACGTTTGCTACATCTGGCCCAGAGTACTGACAGCACCTGCACTTGAGGGGGGATTCCTGTGGGATGGCAGATAGCTGACATCAGTTCTGGCTCCAACTGGGCTCACAGTTCTAGGATTGTGGTACGATCAAGTCTGTAGGTGATGATTACATGTCTCTCCTCCATTGTCGACAGGTCCACCTGCGGTCTGTACACCGGATGATGCCTCCATCTCCTCACCTGCCCCAGCATACGTGCTCTATGGAGGAGAACAGCGAGCAGAGAGTCAACCAACTCTGAGGTACGGAAACACAACTTAATTGTAAAATGTTTTCAAATCGACATATGGCTGGATTAGTGTTTAAGCAAGGCCTAGACATGTGTGACGCAGTCAAAATAAATGCCATGTGGCCCCCTGAAATGGCATCTGCCTGACCTGTAATGTGGGACAGGGGGATATGAGGTAACTGCGCTGGCGTTGTACACTGTTGCGGTAGGCGGTCGAAGACCGCAGCGCAATCCTGCATTGGTTAACATTGGACCCTATGGGTCCCAGGAGCCAATGACGATGTACGCCGGCAGTGACGGTAAGCACAGCCGCAGACGTCACTGCCATTTTCTCTCTGTTCACTCACTTGATACCTGATCTTCGACAGGAGAGGACCTACACTGCAAGTGCTGCTGTGACCTCAGTCTGGAAGAGACAATGGCTCGTGTGTCTGGGGAAAGGGCCCCTGCCTTCAGCACGGAGGAGTTGGAGAAACTAGTGGATGGGTCCTCCCCCAGTGCACACTTCTCTACGGTCCTCCAGACAAACAGATGAGTACACTGTGAGCATGCTGTATGGGCAATGGCTGCTTGGAGTGGTGTGGATGACAGATGGGGGGGAGAATGAGGCGTGCATGAAACGACGGTGAGTGCATTTGCGTCATGGCAAGGGTAGGGATGCGGGCCAATGACTGTGACGGTGTGGACGGTTATATCTTCTCCTTTTCCCCTGTACCATTCCTGTAGGTCAGCGCCCACCAGAAGAAGGATATTTGGCATGCCATCGCCAAGGAAGTCCGGACCCTGGGGGTCTACCACAGACGGAGCACCCACTGCCGTAAAAGTTGGGAGGACATTCGCCACAGGAGCAAGAAGATGGCAGAGGCCCAGCTGGGGATGGCCTCCCAACGTGGGAGGGGTGCCTGTCGCACCATGACCCCCCTGTTGTTCCAGATCCTGGCGGTGGCATACCCGGAGTTACATGGGCGCTTGAGGGCATCACAGCAGCCACAAGGGGGTGAGTACACGCTCATTCAGCTGATTCAGTGCGCATTGTAGGTGTCTGAGTGGGGGAGGTGGGCTGTAGGTTCCCCTAGGCCAGGGCGATTTTAGCAGGCAAGGTCCCTTCTTAAGGCAGGCCCTGTGGCACCCCACCCCACCTGTGTACAGAGCCAACTACACCTAGTCAGGCTCCTGTGACTTCCATGTGTGCAGCAATCGGCCATGGCCTTGTAAGCCATGTCCCTGTGATTGATTAGGGAACTCCAAGTGCACGGTGTAGTGCAGGGGGCTTCTGTGTCTGTAGTGTCCGCCAACGGTGGCGGTATTGCATGCACTCAACATGTCTTTCTTCTGCCTCCCCCCCCTTTTTGTGGTCTCCCTGTCCTTGTGTGCATTAGCATCATCAGGCAGAGGAGCAGTGGCACAGGAGCAGGAGGGAGCTGCATCCCACATGGCCCTGGAGGGCGACACAACGGAGTCTGAAGCCACCAGTGGGACAGAGGGCGAGGGGAGCTCCACGGCGGGGACAGGAGCAGACACCAGCGAAACGGACTCTTCCTCTGATGGGAGCTCCCTTGCGGTGGCGGGCCCCTCTGTGCCCACCGCATCTACAGATACAGCCGCCACCCCCCCTACCAGCACCGCCCTCCCAGCAGCCCCTCAGCGTTTGCCCTGTGGCCACTCACCCAGGAGGGTGGGCATCTCCTTCACCCCAGGCACCTCAGCCCCTGCCCCTGTCACTCCTTCTGCCCTCAGTGAGGAGGCCATTGACCTCCTCCAGTCCCTCACTGTTGGGCAGTCTGTCATTTTTAATGCCATCAAGGGTGTAAAGAGGCAGTTGCAACAGACCAATGCATACCTGGAGGGCATTCATTCTGGTCAGGCAGCCCATCAGCGAACTTTTCAGACTCTGGCCTCAGCACTGATGGCAGTCATTGTCCCTGTCTCTAGCCTCCCCCCTCCAACTTCCTCCACCCAGACCCAAAACCCTGTACCTCAGCCTATCCCAAGCACACCATCAGACCAGCATGCACACACATCAACACACAAGGGAAGCTCAGGCAAACATAAGCACCACACATCCCACAGGCACTCACACAAGCATCATACATATGCAGACATACCAACAGCCACTGCCTCCACTGTGTCCCCTTCCTCCTTGTCTCCCTCCTCCCTCCCAGTCTTGTCTCCACTCACACCTGCATGCACTACATCGTCAGCCACTACCTCCATCACCAGCACACCCACCACCACACCTCGCTCACTTGCACTCACCACCCCCCTACCATTCATACATCCCCGTGTCCTCTCCCAGTGTGTGTGTGTGAGCCCACCTTCCAAGGTACACAAACGCAGCCACAGACCCACCCAACAGCCATCCACTTCACGACAGCCTCCAGCCCATGCACCTTCACCCAAAGTCAGCAAATGTACACCTCCTACAACCACTACCTCTTCCTCCACTCCCAAACCCCCTCCATCTACCCGTCCCAATGTGTCCCAAAAACTTTTCCTGTCCAAACTTGACCTCTTCCCCTCACCTCCCCCACCCGTTCAGTCTCCTATGGCCCGCCTCTCCAGGCCCCAACCCAGCGCCTCAGCCACAATATCAGAGGGAACAGTTGTGCCAGTAGTAACCAGCTTCTGGAGTGCACCAGGCAGCAGGGCAGCCAGTGTGCCAAGGAGCCAGAGCACGGACAGTCCCCCACATCAAAAGCACAAAAATTTGGCCAGTGCCCGGCGGAAGAGAGGAAATAAATCTTCCACCAAAGCCGCTCCCAGGGGTACAGTTGGGAGTGTGGAGCCAGCTGCGCCACCATCCAAGGTGGGGAAGGGGCACAGTAAAACAGGCAAGTCTGGGAAAACCTGCACAGCGGACAAGACCACAAAAAGCACTGCTGAACAGGACACCGCCGCCACCAGCACCACTGCCAAGGACACCGCCGCCACAGGCACCGCTGAACAGGACACCGCCGCCACAAGCACCGCTGCCAAGGACACCGCCGCCACCAGCACCGCTGCCAAGGACACCACCGCCACCAGCACCGCTGAACAGGACACCGCTGCCACCAGCACAGCTGAACAGGACACCGCCGCCACCAGCACCGCTGCCAAGGACACCACCGCCACAAGCACCGCTACCAAGTACACCGCCCCAACAAGCACCGCAGGCCAGTGAGCGCCAAAGATTCCGACGCTACTGAGGCCACCACGAGCAGGATGAAGCACTCTGGGCACAAAGCCCCCTCCAGAACCAGTGGAGTATCACATCCACTACCTCAGTCCTTGGCAGGATGAAGCACTCTGGGCACCAAGCCCCCTCCAGAACCACTGGAGACAGGCATCCACTACCTCAGTCCTTGACAGGATGAAGCACTCTGAGCACAAAGCCCCCTCCAGAACCAGTGGAGACTTATCCACTTGAGAGACTGTGGCTTTGCACTCCCCAGGAAAATGCAGTGGGCAACCCACCCACTGGAGAGACTTGAGACACTGTGGCATTGCACTCCCCAGGATAAAGCAGTGGGCAAACCACCCACTGGAGAGACTTGAGAGACTGTGGCTTTGCACTCCCCAGGATAATGCAGTGAGCAAACCACCCACTGGAGAGACTTGAGAGACTGTGGCATTGCACTCCCCAGGATAATGCAGTGGGCAAACCACCCACTGGAAAGACTTGAGAGACTGTGGCTTTTCACTCCCCAGGATACATCAATGGGCATGGAGCCCCCTCGTGGATCTGGCGTCGTGCACTCATCTGGCTGAGGTGCCCCCCTTCCCTTCCCCCTGAGGTGCCTCTTTTATTTCTATCTGATGCCCCAGGAGTGTTCTATCCGTCTTGTTCGGGTATTGAGTGTGGGCCTCGCCCATGCATTTTGGGCCCAGTGGTCCATGGACTATGATGGTGGAATACCTTGGACTTAGATCAACACATAGCTTTATACGGTTACTTTCAACCATAAAAGCAAAACAACCAACAATTGAATGAAAAAGGAAATAAGAATTAAGTTAAAAAAGGATAAGAATAAAATAAAAACATATATTTCAGCCTTAAAACACATAAAATTATTTTCCTTAGAAAAAGCACCTAACCCCCTAATACCTAACATTTAAAATAAACATGGGGTTTTATTTCAGTCTAGGTGTATATTTAAAATTTAGCAACTAAAACACTTTTTTTTTTTTTTTTATTTGGTCCTCATCATCATTTTTTCCCCAGAAAATTAGTACGAATATGCCAAGCAGCTACAATATACTTGCTAACCGCACAAGATAGAGGGAGAGAAATTTCCCTCATCATGATCCTTAAGGCAACAATACAATGTCTTACCCCCATATTCCTGCACACCGGTCGTAACCACTTCCGTCGCGCAATCAAATAAGCAGGGCATAAAAACATAAAATGTACAATAGATTCTGAAATGTGATTACAACTCGGACAAGTATCAGGACTTGGGGTCACGCTCCGTGTACTGCCATAGGATTTGAGAGGCAGGCAACCATATCTGAACTGAATATATAGACTCTTACTTAATGGGTCAAGAATTGTATCCATAAATGGTTCCAGATACGGGTACCATTTGAAATCAAAAAATTGTGAAGTCAATCTGCCGTGTGTTGAACACAGCAGGTAGTTTTCCCTGACATACATCCAGTAAACAATTTTCAAATGATTCTTCTGATCCTTCCTTATACTTTCTGGATGACTCCAAAACTCACTAAGACCCAATCTGTGAAACCATTTTGAGATGTGGTTAAACCAGGGAATGGTAAGTACATTTGGTCTATCTAGAATGTCTTGAATAGACTCCTTGTATGTGGATAGCTCTGGGGTGGTCCATACACGGACCCAGAAAAGCAATGGTCGAAGGGCAATTACATCAGAGATGGGTGAAAGGCCAAGGTCCCAGTACATAGGCAGCAGTGGGGTACTGCGAGGACAGGCCAAAGTTGACCTTACAAAGTTGTTTTCCCCCACTGCAAGCTTGCCAGTGTTCGAGGACCCCCAAATTTCAGACCCGTAGACCGCAGCGCTCTGTGCCTTTGCTCGATAAATTTTAATAGTTGGAGTAATCACTCTCTCAGAGGTAGACTTGTGAAAGCGTAAAATGGCCCCAGATCTCTGTGCCAGAATAGCTAAACTTTTATCGATTTTGGCCCCCCAATGCAGATTGTTGCAAATTCTCACCCCCAAATAATCTATGGAACTTAGCATACCTAGGGGGTACCATTATGAAAAATTGAGTATCTCTTACTGGGGCCACAACCCAGGGTCATAAATTTAGTTTTGCTATGGTTGAGTTCAAGTCCATAGTCACCACAAAACGAACTAAACTTATCCACAAGTACCTGGAGACCCATAGGAGTTCTGGAGATCAGGAGGGAGTCATCAGCAAATAGCAAAATTTGAATTTTACAGTTGTTCAAGGATGGAGCATCATTTTGGCAGTTGGTAACGACTTGCACCACCTCGTTGATAAACAATGTAAATAACGTTGGGGCAAGAACACAACCCTGGCGTACTCCTCTCCTAATATCTATTTTGTCGGTGAGTTCCCCCTGCTTACCCCATCTGACTTGTGCAAATGTTTTTTCATGTAATCTTTGAATTAAATGCACTAAATTTCCTGGGATACCGATTTTATTTAATACTCCCCATAGTTTCTCTCTTGGGACTAAATCGAATGCAGATCTTAGATCTACGAAAGCAACATAAAGTTTTTGCTTAGATAGGGTGACATACTTCCAAAATAGTAATGACAGCCTAAAGACTTGGTCCATGGTGTTAGTTTTAGGCCGAAAACAGGCCTGTAAGGGGGATAAAATTTGGTTGTCTTGGATCCAATCAGTAAGCCTATCTAAGACTTGCTTAGCAAACGTCTCCTGAAGGATATCAATTAGGCTGATTGGTCGATAGTTTACAGGTGAACCTACATCACCCTTTTTGTGAATCGGTATTATTTCTGTGCCATGCCAGGAATCTGGAATAGGGCTACCAGCTGCTATGGCATTAGACAATAAATTGATGTACCATGCCCATATCTTTGGTTCTGATTTAAACAGGTCCCCTGGGATCTTATCTGGACCAGGGGCTTTGGCTGGCCTCAAAGAATTAATTGCAGCTGTTGTTTCGGCTAAGGTAAAAACAATGCTCTCAGTTGAGGTCTTGTTAACAACCCAACACTCATCATATCCAGGGTCCTCCAGAGATTGTGGTGCAGGCAGAGCATAAATTCCAGAAAAATAGGACACCCATCTTTCGGGCTGTATGTACATACCAATGTCATCATTGCCCCTTTTCGAACTAGAGGTCAACAGCCGCCAGAAGGAACTATCATCTTTGTATTTAACTGCTGCAAGCAGCTTCTGCCATATCTCATTATCCCAGTCTTTTTTTGCTTGTTTCAGGGCATTAACATACCTACGTCGGGCCTCTTTAGTAGCCACTTGGGTAGAGTTTTTTACAGCCTCGTTTAAATTAGATCTTGCTCGCACACAATCCTGATTATACCAATCCCTACGAGGGGTGTCAGCGGGTCTCGGTTTGGAAGGGATTTCCCTATAGAAGATACCCTGTAGGGAATCCACCAATTTATGGTGGATAGCCATGATGGGAATATCAGAGGCTTCTTGTTCCTCATAATCTGCAAAGAGTTTTAAAAATGATGAATATATTTCCCCAATCAAATACGGGTTGGATTCCACCTTTGGCCAGCAGACCCGAGAACGTCTATGATTCAGATAAGGGAGTGGTACGTTAGTGGTCGTTATGTGCTGGACTCTTAAAAATGCATGGTTGTTCAGTACAAGGCACAGAGGATTATGATCGCTATCCAAGCGAGGTAAGATTTCCATGTCCAGTGAACTTGACCATAGCCTAATGTCCACCAGAATATAATCAATAGTACTAAAGGAAAGCCCTCGCTTGAAAGTGATGGCTCGCTCTGAGTCAGATTTGGTGCGGCCGTTACATTCTCTCAGGCCATTTTTCAGACAAAGGGAAGACAACTGAGATGCAACACGGGAAGCGGGCAAAAACGCTGTTTCCTTAGATTGGGGAATACCCCAATATTCGTCCTCCTCAGTAGTCAGATTGCTGATGGTATTGTCCAACACAAAAGAACAATTCAAATCACCTGCTATAATCAGAAGATCTGAAGGGTCCAGAAGCTCTATATAATCCGTCAGCTGGGTGAGAACAATTGATTCTGACCCGCGGAGAATGGATCTTGCATAAGTATTCAAAACTATCATCCTGAATCCAGGTCGGAATATGAGTTGGACACCCAGCAGATCATAGGAATTAAACTTTATCATGGAGTGGTCACATTCTAGCCTATTGTTCAATAAAATCATTAACCCTCCTATCTGTCTTCCAAAGCCACCAGAGACAGGTTGGGCAGCCGAAACATAGGTTGTAAAGCCTTGTATGGATAACTGTTCTGCAGACCAAGTTTCCTGAAAAAGACAGATATCTTGTTTATTAACAAAGCTTACCCAATCCGGGTCATCCAACTTTGACTTTATTCCTGCAACATTCCAAGATATAATATTAATTTTGGGAGGCGTAGATATTGACTTAGTTCTCAATAGGGGGGCAGGAGATGGAGTCCCTATAAGTTGACACTCATCATTTACTATTTTAGGAAGTACTGTGCAGGGGGCAATCAGTCAGTCTAATTCAGGAAGTAAGGGGGAAAGGTTCACGGTTTTAAATGTTGCAGAGTTATCTGAAGAAGAAATAACCCCAGCTAAAATAGTTCCAGATGTACAACATCCTCTACATAACGGGGCCCCGGGCGGCTGACTACTAAGTCTAAGATTCGATTCCCTACCTGTACGTAATATACCTGTCCGTGTATCAAAGGCCAGGAGATCATTAACTAGACTACTATCGTTAAAAAGAATCAAAATATAATCAAATTCCGACCCTAACTGATTATATCTATGGGCCTCACGTATATCAGACCGGATAACAGAGAGACAGTTCCTCTGGGAGCGTATCCAATGAATTACTTTATTAATTAGAGAGTCACTCGACTCTCTGTTACCCTGAGGTAGCTTTGGCACCCTAGTCAAATATATAATGGCATCTTCCCTCCTCCTTCTTAACCTTCCCTTGAGGTCACAGGGCTGCGAGAGTGTCAAATAATCAGGGTGAGTGACTGAACGGGGATTAAAACAATAACTTGCTGCAGAGGGCGTTCCTCCTAGGTTTGACTGAGAAGTTTTTGGGCGAGGACTACCTTTGTCCCCCCGTCCAAAGATGGATCCACACTTGTTTACACCTAGTTTGGGAACTTGCTACTGGGTAGAAGACATGGTCTGACAGGAAGACCTACCATGCCTTGGGGAACTACAGTTACTTCCCTTAGCGAGGTTATGTGTAGAAGAAGATGTTAATTTATCACCTACGGTAAGAGGACTAGATTTTTTTGTTTCCATCAATAAATCAGAGGAAGGAACAGACTCATATGGCACAATGCAATTACAACCAGACTTTTGAACATAGAGTCCAGCGATTTTGTTCATCAAAGATATCAACAGACACTTAACGTCATCTAATTTCTGAGAAATGATATCCAACTGAGAAGCTTCGTTGTTGCCCATCTTTCCATCCAGAGAGTCTTTGTCAGTTCCTTCTACAAGTAAGGTTTGTAAAAGTCCAGGACTTACAGAATTAGAGGACAAAACCGAAAACCTATTTGAACAAGGAATGATAATAGGAGGCGGAGACGAGCACCTCAGGTGAGGTGCACCTTCTATAGGTAAACCTCCATTTGTTTCCACCGAGGATGGTGAAATCTCCAAGAGTGAAGGAATTACCCCCTGGGAGTGGGGAGGAGGGTGTAAATCAGCCTTGACCTCTACTCTATGCGTCTGTATTTTTTTATTAAAGAGATCAGGAATTTTTTTGGGAGGAATGGTACCCGGTATAGAAGGGCCAGCAACAGAAGGGCTCCTCAGTATAGCCTCAACCTCTTCAAACAATGAATCAATTGTTTTGAATTGCTGTAGATTTGTAGTAGAACATCCCTCCACTTTCCCAGCAGAACGTTTCTTGGGTTTTTTAACCCGAGACTGGGGTGCTGATACATCATCGGCCTTCCTCTTCCCCATATCAACTATCCAATGGCCCAGCTAAATGGTTTCAAACACGTCTGAAAAAATAAAGAATGGCCCAGCCCTGGTTTCTACTATCAGGTACGAATGGTATCAGGAAGAAAAGAAAACCCCACAAAGCGAGAAGTAATAGGGACTTGCTTCACTGGCCCCTTTGGTGCCAAGTGAAGCTCGTGGTCAAGTAAGACTAAACAAACTGAGCAAAGGGCATTCCTGAGACCTCTATACCAGGACCAAATATCAATAAACCAAACTTTGGGGGGGTGGCCCAGCCCAGTCTCCTCCTGGCGATGACGGGCGCAAGACGGGCCCGCCCTTGGCCCGGGCTTTGCCCGGGCTCCGCCCGCGTGCATCCCGCGCGGCGGGAGCGCTGTACAAAGATTAAAGGGCTCCTGCCCTGACTGCTCCTCCCCTCGGGTGACGCGCTTCCCGCGGCGGCGGGAGCGCTGTACAAAGTTTAAAGGGCTCCTGCCCTGACTGCTCCTCCCCTCGGGTGACGCGCTTCCCGCGGCGGCGGGAGCGCTGTACAAAGTTTAAAGGGCTCCTGCCCTGACTGCTCCTCCCCTCGGGTGACGCGCTTCCCGCGGCGGCGGGAGCGCTGTACAAAGTTTAAAGGGCTCCTGCCCTGACTGCTCCTCCCCTCGGGTGACGCGCTTCCCGCGGCGGCGGGAGAGCTGTACAAAGATTAAAGGGCTCCTGCCCTGACTGCTCCTCCCCTCGGGTGACGCGCTTCCCGCGGCGGCGGGAGTGCTGTACAAAGTTTAAAGGGCTCCTGCCCTGACTGCTCCTCCCCTCGGGTAACGCGCTTCCCACGGCGGCGGGAGCGCTGTACAAAGATTAAAGGGCTCCTGCCCTGACTGCTCCTCCCCTCGGGTGACGCGCTTCCCTTGGACTTGTATTCTTGGTGTATATATTAGTTTAGAGAGTGAATATCTTTATATATGTATATATTTTTGATTAATGTATTTGAAAATGTTACAATTGTTCGACTCATTGCCTTTTGTCCTTGCATTCTTCCAGGGGGGGTTTGGGTGGTTAATGTAATGTATCAACATGTACTTGTGTGTGTGTTGTAGTGGGTGAGGGTGGGGGTGTTGCGTGTTGCATGCTGCGTGTGTGTGTCTCTGTTTTTTCCATCCCCCCTCCCCTGTGTCGTAGGTGCAGTACTCACCGTGGTCTTCACCGCCATCTTTGTTGTTCCTGGTACAAAAGCAGGAAGATAAAGGCTGGAAGAATCTGGAGCTCGGGTTCCATGGCATCCTGGTTCCTCGTGGGGTGTGCAGAGGTGAATGTTTTCCCTTCCAAGTCCTGTTTCCGCCGTGTTTTTGTTCACGGTGAATCCGCCCCGGAAAAGGTGGCAGATTGGAGGCTTGTAATAATGTGGGTGGTACATTGTCTTCCACCTGTCTGTTGGCGGTTACCACCGCGGTGTTTGTTTGTAATGCCTTGGCGGTCGGAGTGTTAAAGTGGCTGTCTATGTTGGTGGTTTCCGCCACGGTCGTGATTCCATTTATTTTACCGCCGGCCTGTTGGTGGTTTTACCGCCGCTTTAACACCGACTGCCAAGGTTGTAAGGACCACCTTAGTCACTTATCCATGCAGTAACTCATAAACACATCTATAAATCCAAAGTGGCAGACTTACACTTCATATTACACACTGTATAACTGTTGCAATTATACACCCAGATATACTTTTAGTAAAGGGCCTATGAACGTAAAAGTGGTAAAGCTAGACAGTAATGTACACACTGAGAAACATACTAAGAAAGCTAGTCGTACACCCATTTAAACACCTATATATCCACTAACATACTCATTGACACTAATGCAGCCAGTGACCCTCTCAGGCACACACCGATGCAGACAGTGACACACCCTCAGGTACACATTAATACAGCCACTGACACACCAACTAAACACTAATTTAGCCACTAACATACACATGTATACATCTATGCAGGCACTGGCACACCCCGGCACACCCTATTGCAGCTACTGACACACCCAGTGAAACACTAATGCAGCCACTTAAACACCCATGCACACACTTTGATTTAGACACTAACACACTCAGCCAAAGATCATATAGTCGCTGACACACAGGCACACTCCTATGCAGGCACCGACACAATGAAACACACACTAATACAGCCACTGACACACCCACCCAAACACTAATACAACAACTGACAGCCCTAGGCACACACTGAGACACACACTAACACACTCAGCCAAACACTAATGAAGCCACTGACACATGCAGCCACACACTGATGAAGGCACTGACCCAGGCACGCATTGATACAGCCACTGAGACACCCAGCCAAACACCAATATAGCAAGCGACATACTTATTTAGAAAAACATAGAGCTGATCACAAATTAAATCAGACGGCGACAAAGGCAGTTACACATCCACTCATACCCGTCCAAGGCAGTTATTTATCCAGCACAAACAAAGGCACTTTCACACACAGTTAAATATTGCAACAGTAACTAGCAGTTCCCTGCATGAAGACCTCCTCGCTCGAGGTAAGTCGGGCTTACGACGGGGGAGGGGCTGGGAGAGTGGGGGGTGTTGTGTGTGTGTCTGAGTGTGTGTATGAATGTGTGAGTGAGTGTGTGAATGCATCTGTGTGTGTTGTGTTGTTTGCGTGGTGGTATGCGTTTGAGTGAATACGTGTAAGAATGGTGAAGTGAGTGTGTCTCTGCATGTCAGTGTGATCGTTGTAAAAATGTGTGTGAGCATGTCTGGATGTATGCGTGTATGAATGTGTGTATGCCAGTTTGTGTATGAATGCGTGTCTGCCAGTGTGAGTGATTGGGTGTATGCGTGGTATGTGTCTGCGGGTGTATGTGTGTATGGGGGGTGGGAGGGTGTTTGAGGATCGGAGGGGGTAGAGGGGTGTTTGGATGGAGGTGGTTGGGGGTATCAGGTGAGTGTTGGGGGGTCAGGGAGCCACCTACCGCTGACAGGGAAGGAATTCCCTTTCACTGGTAGGGACTACCGCCATGGTTTTCATGGCGTTGCTAATGCCATGAAAACCATGGTGGTATGCAGGCTCATAATGCTGCCGGCGGTACTATGCTGGCCGCTGGGCTGGACATACACATCTCCAGCCAGGCAGCTCATTACTCCATGACGCTATGAGTGGAGAAGTGGCAGGTTGGCTGCAGCCAATCCGCCAATCTCATAACGTGGCGGTATGTACCGCCAGCCTGTTGGTGGTCATACTGCCACATTAACAGTCACCGCCGGGGTCATAATGACCCCCTTAGTTATATATCCATTTACAAACCCCATAGAGTTACTAACGCAGACAGTCATACACTAACATAGTTATCTACAAATGCAGTTAGAGGGCCAGAGATTCACTGATATGGTAACTGAGAAATGTACTCTAGTAGTGAAACACCTACTCAATTATCCGTACAATAGGTCATAAAGGCATTTATACATGAAATGTGAATTACAGTGTATGTTACACACTGCACAACCACTGCAGTTATACATCTGGTTATAGTTTCACAAAAGTGCTTAAGAGCCCTAAAGTGCTATAGGTAAACAGTAACTGCCACACTGAGAAAGACCCTAAGAAAACCATTCACACATCCATTTACTCACCAATACATACAATACCATACTCATTGATACCCTCATACAGGCACAGTGGAATTTTCTGTGAACCTACAACTGACTCATACATGTACTCAGATATTAGCTTAAGTATTAACACATACTCAGTTATCCACACAGTAACTCATAACACATTTATACACGAGGAATTGATTGTGTAAGACTAGGCCTTGCAAGCACATGAAATAGAGTGCTGGAGAATTTTCCAGAAATCCAGTACCTCACAGAGTTTGACCTGGAAAGTACAGACATTGTCAAAACAAATATGTTTGACACTTACTATCTAAGAAGGAGTCCACATCTTGAAAACATGTGGTGCCTTTGTGAAATACTTTAACACTACAGATATAGAAAAAATATAACAGAAGGTGTAGATGAAGGGAAATATGCAGTAGTTGGTTCAAAGGTTGTCTGCTTCGACACACAAAAGGCAGTCTAATTAATCACAGATTTTTATTTTTCTATTTGGCACTTCTACAACTGTTGAAGCTTTGGCGTTCTGAATCAGAATTTCTTGGAGTCTTTTACTGCTACCAAGATTCTTCCATTGCTGAAAAAGACTGCATTCAGTGTTCAGTATTTCCTAACAATTTGAAATTTTTAAATGATGAGATTGAACAGGAAAAAGCAATTGCTGCTGAGATAGCTGAAGAGAGTTCAGAATGCAGCCAAAGTTTAGGATCTCTAAGTCAAAATCCTCTTAGAGAACAAATTATTGAAAATGAAGCTGCCATTTCCATGAATAAGGCAGAGATTGCAATGCAACAAGCAAGACATGAAAGTGTTCTGTGGAACAGTTAGTTAGATGACTCAACAACGAGCAAAAAGAGATGTATATGGATGTGAAAGGAAGAGTTCAGCATGGATGTCTTCATAAGAAGAAAAGGGGTACGTGTACAACACTTAAGCCAATACTATTGTATGGCAGTGGTCAATCTGGCACCAGGAAAATATTTTTAATAGAAACTCTCACTGCTTTCCTACAGAAGCCTGCAGAGACTACTTTGTTGTGGTAGTAACAGCACCCACTGGATTAGAAGCATACAACATTAAAGGAATTACTTCACATCAACAACTCTTGCTGCCTGTGGAATGACAACAAACTGGAGTGCCAAAAGTTATCTGGTGAATCTTGTCATGAAGTTCAAGAGTACTGAAGAAATTGAAACTTTTAATTATTGACGAGGTGAGCTTGGTCTCAAAAGTAATGCTTGACTTTGTACACTTGAGAATGCAACAGATCCTAAGGGTACGCTATGATGTGCTATTTGGAAGAAAGCACTTGATTTTGTTTGGTGATCTACTACAACTTAGCCTCGTCAAATGACAGCCTGTGTTCAAGACACTTTTCATTATGAAACTCAGAATCCCTTGGGAAGTATTGGAAACGTAAACATTTGGTTAAACTTCCCATACAAAGAACTACTTAGGTATCTGCTTAAAGCATCTGATGTTGAATACAGAAATACTCTTCACGAAAAGAGGGGAAATAAATGTCTCTTAGAAAGTTGACTTGCTAAGAAATTGTTTCCTACAAACAAGACAGCAGCAGAGGTAATGTCCAGTTTTATTCTGAGAGGAAAATCCATTGTCTGCCTAATGCCTACACATCAAGAGTGTTCCCATTTTAATGAAGAATTAAAACAATTGGAGAAAGAAGACGTTATGCAGTTTGCAGAAATAGACAAAATGGAATGCCAGGTTGCGACAGTACTCCTAAATGAAAAACTGCAAGCAAAACTGGATTTATTGGAAAAATCTGTTTCAAGAGCTGCTAGATTAGAGAAGTGTTTAAGTGTTTTATGAACTGTAGAGTAATTCTGCAGCGATATTTAAATGTTGAGGAAAGATTAGTTAATGGTACAATGGGAAAAGTGTTTGAAATAAATTCCTTTCCTAATAGGAATGAGGTTGAATACCTAGCGATAAAATGGGATCACGCTGATGGAGTAAAAAATAGATTGGAAGGTCCATTGAACGTTCTTTGCTTGTGAAAGTCTTGTATGCTTGGCAGAAGCAGTTTCCAGTTTCTCTAGCATCTGCTGTGACTATTCATAAAAATGTCAAAGTTTAAGTGTTAATGCAGCATTTGTATATATTGGTAATACTGTGTTTAAGGAAAGTATGTCATATGTAGCTTTATTGCGTGTTAGAGCATAGTCCGGTTTGTAGTTTGTTGAGTTTGATGACAGTAACCTAAATGCAGATCTGTCCAAAGTGAAAACTTTCAAAGGATTGTACTGATGTCGTTGAGAAGAAGGGAAAGAAAGACAACAAGGAATTTGTTAAGACAAAAATGGACAATTGCGGAGATATTGTTGGTTACCAGTTATCTAACCTTCTGGTGTCAACTGCTATGCCAATGTGGTTCTCAACACACTGTTTACATTACCTCATGTTGTTCATACAATTGAGCAGAGAAAAGAAAAGATAAGAGATTGTATTCTGCAATGTTGCTTTGTGACAACAACTCTTCAGTGATGGAACTAAAACACATTGTGCATCACACATTTGAGACCTTGTAGATGCATGCACTGGGTCTATAGAGTTTACCAAAAACACTTAAGAATATGCACTAGAATTTCTAATGGTAATATTTGGTGTTTTAGAAGAAGAGACAGTATCTATTGATGGATTATTTGGACTTAGTTACTCATGGAACCATTAGTGTGAAGACTGTTCTTTGACATCAAGTACAAAAATAGATTCAGAGCAATTTACTCACTGAACACTACTGGATTGCAAAATGGTAAATTTAGAGAGATTGCTTAAAGAAGCTATACAAAACAATATCTGCAGAAATCATTGATCAGATATTATCTCAATTTTAGATATACAAAGAAGTAGCAAGTCTCGTCTTTTAATGCTACAGCGATGCAGAGCAGATGGGACTAAATTGGAAACAGAAATTACAAATTTGAAAGAAAGGCAAATATCTATTTGAGGAGGAGGCAATTGGTTTCCCTGAACTGACTTGGCTGTATACTGCAAATTGTCTGCTTCTTCTTTGCACTTTTTCAGGCACTTTTGAACTCACTGCTCTTGTAGATTATTGAAATGGCTTTTATAGTGAATGTGGTGGCAGGGTCTGGCCACTTCATTTCACACTAGTTTGCACTCAACTTACCTTCTTGCATCTTGGCTGCAGTTTCTCTGCACACCTTCAAACTAACCTGCTCTGCACTTTAATTGCGTAGATGCACCTCAGCCAGATGTCCCATCTCTTAAACTTCCATGTTTGAACAGGCCTGCTTTGCATCTTGACTGAATTCTCTCTGGCACCACCATGCCAATTTGACCAACACCTCATTGAGGTGACCACTTGCCTGGACGTCTTGTCTTTAAACTTCAACTGTTTGCACTTGCTGAGCAAATTCAGGCTGCTTTTACAACCAATTTGCAGTTCAGCCGAGGTTGTACTCTCCACAGTTTCATCTAATTTGCATTTTTATAAGGCACTGGTGACTATTTGCCACACTTGTTATTTTAACTTGATGGAAATTGTTTACTTTATCCTCAAGATGTTTATCACTGCAAAGCCATTCATTTTTATCATAACTGCTTGTAGCTGCTATTGTTACCGCTATAATGTGTCCCAACTATTAAATGATTGGTTTTATGATGTATTATATTGCACTGGTTTTCACTAGCTATGCAATTAATCAACTAAACACTACACTAAATCATGGTTGTTTAAAATAACGCAGTTGCACAACAGAATGTTTTAATGAAGTATGTGCTATCTATCAACCCTACAAAATTGTAGTCTTATATTTCTAATACGTGCTATAAAATTCACCTCTTGATCACCCCCACATGTGACTCCTTCCCCATCTCAGTGAATAAGTTTGGGCCATTTGAAACACCCATAATGTATGTAGCACTTTGAAATTTTACAGCCTATGTTGCCTTAGTAATGTGAAGTCTGTGACCAACACCTCCTCTCAGAAAAGTGCTCCAGATCCGCTGCAGGTTGTAGGAGTTGTATTACATTTTTGTGGCATTGTAAGAACCAATGGGGTTTAAATGTCACTTCTTCAAACCTCATTGTGTTAAAATGGCATATGGTGCCATTTCCTCTGATTGTATTAGTGAGTCAATAGAAGTGTGATGAAACTTCAATGATTCTTGTAATTTTTGCTAAAAAAAACTGCAGTTATCTCTAAAGTTCAGCAATTTAAGATTGAATTTTGATTCTAGTTTTCTATCATTTCATGAAAGAAGGTCATCACAATACCATTCAGGCTCAAACACTAGGTGATATTCTTTTATACTTTGACATTTTTACTTATAGGAATATCATTTTATTTTATTATACAACATATCACAGTTTATAAAATTTACTTTAATTATAAGTAATGCAGTCATAATTATACAACAATGCAATAAAACTATGTTCACCTACTTTCCTTATTTTGCAGCATGTTATGGTATTATATTATTTTGGAACATATTGCCTGCATTAATATAAAATACCTATATTTTAGGCTTTCAATTTGTTTTAAAAATGATTGCATTAGAGTTTGGGCCAGGCTTATTATTGGCCATAACAGGAAAGATAAAAACAAAGATATGCTTTTCAGTTAACATAAGATGATAGAGTCTTCACAACCAATCGGTCCCATTTCTTTTTCACAATTAGTAAAATTAAAGAAAAACAACTTATCACATCTTATGACGGTCAATAGAACACATTACTTTTGTGCAGATGGGCTAAATAGGAATTCTTTTGATCAGTCTTTATTGAGAAATCAGTACTTTTTGTGGAACAGATACATAATTATTAAAAGTCAAGTGCTAAGCTTCTAAAAAAAGAGATATTATTTAATTTATGCTATTGTAAGTCTGAATGTGAAAAGGAATCTAGTTAAAAACATAAAATGTTAGGCAGAATGACACCTACTTTTCTGACTTTGGTGGTCATTCCAACCCTGGCGGTCCATGACCGCCGGGTTGGAGGACCGCGGGAGCACCGCCGACAGGCCGGCGGTGCTCCAATGGGCATTCCGACCGCGGCGGTAAAGCCGCGGTCGGACCGGCAACACTGGCGGTCTCCCGCCAGTGTACCGCCGCCCATTGGAATCCTCCAAGGCGGCGCAGCTAGCTGCGCCGCCGAGGGGATTCTGACCCCCCCTACCGCCATCCAGTTCCCGGCGGTTCTCCCGCCGGGAACCGGATGGCGGTAGGGGGGGTCGCAGGGCCCCTGGGGGCCCCTGCAGTGCCCATGCCACTGGCATGGGCACTGCTGGGGCCCCCGTAAGAGGGCCCCTAAATGTATTTCACTGTCTGCTGCGCAGACAGTGAAATACGCGACGGGTGCAACTGCACCCGTCGCACAGCTTCCACTCCGCCGGCTCGATTCCGAGCCGGCTTCATCGTGGAAGCCTCTTTCCCACTGGGCTGGCGGGCGGCCTGAAGGCGGCCGCCCGCCAGCCCAGCGGGAAAGTCAGAATTACCGCCGCGGTCTTTCGACCGCGGAACGGTAACCTGACGGCGGGACTTTGGCGGGCGGGGCCTTTGTTTATAATGTGGATGATTGTCAAAACGTATGTTTAGTTTTTTGCTTAAAAAGGATTACTAATGACTAAGGGCCTCATTATGAGTTTGGCGGTCTGAATGCATGAATGCTGTGGTGGTGGCCAGCAAAAGACCGCCATGTTGGTGGTCATGCAGACGGTATTGTCATGGCAGTCTTCCAATGACGGATGAGAACCACGGTGGTCAGCGGTCCACAAAGTGATACAAAACACCACATTGGATAGATTTGAAAACAACACAGCTGACACATAAACACACTTGACATACCCACCAACCACACTATAACACACACCCCTTCACACACCACAATACTTTGGCTCCACACCGCAGAACACAACAACGGTAGGTTAGACACCACTCCACCTCACATAAACCACATGTCCCATATCCGCACTGCATCCCCCAAACACATATCTGCACACTATCACACACTGTACTGCATGCCACCCACTCATCACACAGCACTTACAAATGTATTTCTACCCATTCCATTGCTGTATATACACCACCATGTCACCACATAAACACCCACGATTCACCGATGAGGAGTTAAGGGTCATGGTGGATGAAATCATTAGAGTAGAGCCACATATATTTGGAACCCAAGTCCAGCAGACCACTATTGCTAGGAAAGTAGAAATATGGCAAAGAATAGTCAACAGAGTGAATTCTGTAGGCATCCACCCACACACAAGAGACAACATAAGAAGAGGTGGAACAACCTCAGGGGGAAGGTGTATTCCATGGCTGCCAGTCCACAAGACTGGCAGTGGTCCCCCTCCTCCTGCCCCACAGTTCACATCATGGGAGAAGAATGTCTTGGCCATTCTGCATCCTGAAGGCTTCACAGGAATACCTGGGGGAGTCAAGTCCGGTAAGTCACAGCTACAAAATGTGTCCCCCAAATATATTGTCATGCATGCCCACTGCTCACCTATACCAACCTACAATGTCACTCCACTTAAAAGCCCAGTGCCCACCTGTCCATAGATCCCTTCCAGGTCTCCAACATTTTAATGAGACCCACCTGGGGGATAACATACCAGTAAACCGGGTGTACCTCAGGGATTGACAACACCACGAATCACAGGAGGCACCGTGCTGCTATCACCAATACCAGAACACAGTACCCTTCAAAAGAATTCACACATTTAACCACTCCACATTGGAGTGTACCAACCTGAGGGGCATTCAAATGGATACTGTGTGGGGAGGGCAGGCCATGACAGCATTGCTACGGCCAGAAGGCACTGGGAATGTCACTCCACTCAGCCATAACTGTGTACTCACCTACTATGACCCTCCTCCCTTTACACAGCTACTGAATTGTACTCACCTGAGGGGATCCCATCTGTATACTGTGCGGGGAGGACAGGCAAAGAAAGCAATGCTAAGGCCACAAGGCACTGGGAATGTCACTCCACCCAGCCACAACGGTGTACTCACCTACTATGCCCCTCCTCCATCTGCTCAGCTACTGAACTGTGCTCACCTGAGGGGATCCCATCTGTACACTGTGTGGGGAGGACAGGCAATGACAGCAATGCTAAGGCCAGAAGGCACTGGGAATGTCACTTCACCCAGCCACAAATGTGTACTCACCTATTATGCCCCTCCTTCCTCTGCTCAGCCACTGAACTGTACTTACCTGAGGGGATCCCATCTGTATACAGTGTGGGGAGGACAAGCAAAGACAGCAATGCTAAAGCCAGAAGGCACTGTCTACCCAAAGAAAATTAACTGCCTGATGTACACCTGTACAAACATCCTCCCACATCCATCTACAATGAAAATTAACACACCTGAGAGGATGACTTATATATGCTGAATGTTGAAGTTGGTGTAACATCAACTGAAATCCCAGGAGGACCAGTTTCTGAAATACCATACCCCAGGCCAGTGTGCACAATG
Source organism: Pleurodeles waltl (assembly GCF_031143425.1). Classification (NCBI taxonomy): domain Eukaryota; kingdom Metazoa; phylum Chordata; class Amphibia; order Caudata; family Salamandridae; genus Pleurodeles; species Pleurodeles waltl. Next base: position 535,026,282 of record NC_090436.1, read on the forward strand.
ACATTGTGTTGCTGTCTGTCAATTCACTAATGATGTTTACCTACCTGGGAGGGATCAATTTACGGATCCTAGTGCACTCTGTGATGTGGCAAATAAAGTAGATCCATCTTGAATAGATAAACCAAGATGGAATGAGTGTGGGCAATAAGGACAGCCCAGCCCACGTGCAAAATTACAGAAACACAACCAAAGGTACCAAGATGCCTCATCGAAATGCATTTGTCAGAATACAAAAACACAATATACTGACCACTTTGTGACAAGTAACATGTTCAACAACATGGTCCTGGGTCTGCAAGCATAGAAGTCTACTAGGTCACAAGATAAGCTAAGCCACATCATGCTGGAATAATAGGAATCTATGGACAGTTACCCAAGTACCAAGATACTCACACAACCCGCAGCAAGGTGACTTGAAATAGATTTTATCATCACCTCAAATGTCAGGTCCATACAGTTGACAGCAGGTGTGCCTCTCACATAAAGGGAGAAATGCAAAGCCAATGTGTATTTGCCATGTAACAAATGTCACTGAAAACTGATGGAGGTACATGTCACAATACAACCTTTAGCATACTGTCCGTCACTTCAACAGGTCTATATGCAATTGGGAACATGGCGATCCCTCCGGAGGCTGGCACTCCCCCTCTGGATGAAGCCCTCAGTGAGGATGCAACTCCTGGACGTGTGGACATTGAGGACGGTGCTGACCTATCTGGGGTACCTGGTCAGACAACACTGGTCAGCCTCACCACAACTCCTCCCAGCCCTGTTGAATCAATATCTCAGGCAACCATTTGCACCCAAGCCTTTGACCTGAGGACAGAGACCACCATTGTTTGCCCCCAATCAAAGTACCTCGGTCTCACATAGACATCTCGGACAATGATGGGCCTGTGCCAAGGACACAGGCATGTGGCGATATGGTGCATGGGACAGACGGTGTGGTCCAGCGGCATGGGTGTGGGCTGGGTATAGGTCTGGCCAGGACATCATCACTCAAGTCTTGGGAGCATACTAACAGTCTCCAGGCTTGATGGGCCAGGTACTTGTCGAGCTCAGGGAGATAAAGCACCTGCAGAGGGACTACCGACAATGCCACCTTGGCCTCCCTTACAGGGGTGCTGGGGAAAATCAACACCACCCTGAGCAGGGATGGGGAACAACAACACACCCTTTCCACTGGCCCTCTAACATCAGCCCCTTCAATATCTGGGGAGCCAGTGAAAGGGAGGCCATGCCAGAGGGAGAAACAACCTCATTCACCCCTGCCTCTGTAGCTGAAGAGCACCCAGCAGGCAGGGATGTCCACCCAAGCATCCAGGAGGTGCAGATGCCAAGACCTCAACCACTACTAGGAAGTAACCTCTTTCTTTTGGAACTCCTTAATGTGCCACACATTCACTCTGTTGACTGTTCCACATACACTTTCCATTTTCCAGGATAGTAAGACACTGGACTTTAGATTTAAAATCTTGTGACAGCTACTCTAATGACTACATCCATCATGACAGATCCCTTCACTGTTTGTGTTTGATATTTCTCATTACTTTGCATCTTTGACTCAATGAGACCTGTAAATAAACACAATGAGCACTCTATCTATGGCCAATAGTGATTGTGTTTTGGAATGGTTCGGGATGTACTATATGAAAAGCATGTGACATTAATGAGGTACATGTAAGAAGGTCAATGTAAGGAGGGATAGATCACTGGCTTGGTCAGGTAGAGTATCACCACCAACACCAAGACACAAGTGGCCTGTCACCCAAAAACTATTTATTTGCAATGCACAACCTATAGGCAGCAAACATGTCTGGTCAGTAACAGCCAAGAATGACAGAACATTGATTCCTTTGTATAGATATCCCAAAGTACAGTTCACCAGACCATTTGAAAAAGAGCCATGTCAGACCCAGAACCATAGGATAGGCAAACAGATAGGTAGATATTGTTCCCAGCTTGACCCTTATCACATACCAAAACCATGTCTATCCCAATTGACACATACCATGACACAGACTAGGGAACGATCTACTGTCCAGTGTCTGAGGCCCCTCCTATAACACTGTTTAGACATCCACTGCCATGTCACACACCTAGGTCAGTGTAATGCCATAGCCACTGTGGACTGCAATGAGGAAACACATCGACAGCTACATAAAGGGCATATAGTAACATTGTCAATGCAAAGCGATGGGAGACTGCAAGGATTAGCCACAAGGACATGTCACAAGGGCACATCACCACACACCAGACCATTGGATAAACATAACAGGCCACATAGGTCCATTCTTAAGCTCAGGAAACTCATCTCCCACTGTCCGGCAGTCTGGACATGGTACCCAAACACAAACCAAATGTTACTAAATGGTACCTGAATCCATTTCATGGCCTATGCCCATGTCAGACTAGCCACTTCCACCTGCCAATTACACAACTCAGAAATGTCCAATTCAGGATGGCATTGGAATGAGACCTGGAAGGAAAAAAGTCACATACAAGGAGCTAAGGCAGGCAAAGGCATTAATTAAACACAAAATTCAGTTACATCATCTGTAGTATCACTGATAGTGCAATATGACTGCACATATAAAAGGAGATACTCAAGAGAGGGACATCTTCAAGTCTGATGTAGCCAGCAAACCTTTGCTCTACGATGCATGCATAATATGTCCTATTTCATGGTAAGATACATACCCGTCACTACATATCATGACCTGTGCAGTCAGAGTAATCACAGAACATCAGGTACTTACACTCAGGTGAAATACTGATTGATAAGATCAGCCCACATGTCTCCACCTCCATCCTCATCACTGTCATCTTCACTTGGCATTTACAGAATCTCACCCTGTGGCACTGCTAGCTCCCCCCATCAGAAACGTATGGGATGTTCCTCCTCAGGGCAAGGTTGTAGAGCATGCAGCAAGCAATGATCTCACAAACTTTTGCGGGTGAATAGAGGCGGGCTCCACCTGTTTTCTCAATGCTACGGAATCTTGCCTTCAGGAGCCCAAAAACCCACTCCACAACACAGCGTTTTCTCCCATGTGCCTTGTTGAAGCAGATTTCCTCTGACGTAGTTGGGTTTCGCACTAGTGTCAAGAACCATGGATGATTTGGGTCAGCAGAATCCCCTGTAATGAAAGGCAACATGTGTGCAACCATGAGTACAAAGTAGACATGATACATACATACACACATGACATAAGTGACTTACCAAGCAGCCACACCCTCTCTGGGTACAGTTGTGTCATCAGCTGTGGAATAGCGCTGTTTCGCATGATGAAGCATCATGGACTGAACCCTGGTACCGAGAACAGAGAAGGGAAATGTAGAGGTCTACCAAACACACTACTTGGACATTGATAGAATGCTAGCTTTTCCTGTTCCTATAGACCTGTTTAGTGCCAAGCGGTGGAACCAAGGCTACATGGGTACTATCAATGGCTTCAACAACATGGGGGATGTGTGCCAAGTCATAGAAATCTGCTTTCACATGCTCAAAATTCTCACGTTGAGGAAACCGGATGTAGCTGTCCAGGTGTTTCAACAGTGTTGATAAGAAGTCCTTCAAGATCAAATTGAACATAGGCTGGGACATCCCAGAAGACAGGGCCACTGTATTTTACAAAGACCCTGTGGCCAGGAAATGCAGCACAGACATGACTTGTAGAATGGTTGGTATGCTATTTGAATCACTAATCTGTCCTCCATGGTTTGCAGGTAAGCATGTGGACGGTACTCAGGAGGTTGTTTAATCCTTCTCCTCCCAGGGTTACTATATGGGTCATAAAACAAATAAGTCATTCACTCAATGTGTCCATTTCATTAGACATGTAACATGTGTGATGCGTGAAGTCACGAGTTATGTGTGTCACTGTAAACTTTATGTACAAACACACCAGGGCTAAGCCTTGCACTTCCTGGGATGTTATTACCCTCATAATTAAAGTATATGTGGCAACTATCCTTATGGACAGAAAGCTCACGGTTAGGTGACTACCTGAACTGCTTGTGATTTCATTCATGACCTTCTAGGTCAAACGTATGGGAGAGGGTGGTGGCTGTATCTACAGGCATGTTTTCACATCAACATAACTACATATCAATATGACTAGCGCTAGGATTGACTTAAATGACCTGAATAGGACAGTACTCAATATCCCCCAGAACATCACTTATTTAATTTGTGATGCATCAAAGTAGTGGATGTAACGGCTTTAAATGGCACAAAAATGACATGTGCCTGACCCACTCCACTGGTGATCAGGAATCGCCCTCGACCCCAAGCGGAAGTCATCATGGTGGTAGACGGATACTACCACTGCAGAGACTGCCATAGGATAACAGTGCTCCCTGTGGTGCTCTTGGCCCAATGGCAGTGTATGCTGGCGGTGACGGTAGTCTACGGGGCAGGTGTCACAGCCATTTTTTGCAGATTCCCTCACTTCACTCCTGAGACTGCTGCCAGCAAGACCTTGATGACCTGAGCTGCTGTGTACTGCCTTTCGGAGCAATCATGCTGCATCCAACAGGTAATAGGGACCCTGCCTTCTCACCTGAAGAGCTGGAGAAGCTGGTGGAGGAGGTCCTACCCCTGTATGAACAGCTCTACAGTGCACCAGAGGCGCAGGTAAGTGCACCATGTGTACACTTACCATCTACCTCTACCTACCTCAGATTTTGTTTGTGTGTGTTTGAGGGCAGCTACTCAGCTGGTGTCTGCAAAGACTTATTTTATGCTGTCAATGTGTACATATGGTTGATTGAATGGGCAGGTAGCTATGTCAGGTGAGAGGTTTGAAGTCAAGAGAAAATGTGGTGAATGTAAATTGAGTGTTGCCTCTATGTTTGCTCCTCCTGTCGCTCCCTTCAATGTGTTTAATGCACAATGGGTCTGTCAGTAGGCTTGTTGTCATATCAAATGGCTTTTAGCAGTATGTGACATTTGGAGGTTGTGTATCTTTTTGTACATTGTTTTCAGTGAGCTGTAACTAACACTTACCACATTGTGGGATGTAAACCATCTTGCCCCCAATCGATGTCAGGCGAACATGTAATGATTCACAAAACGTACACTATTGATAACTGGTCAGTGGAGGGCCTGAGCTGTGGGGTGTCTAGTGCACCCAAATGGTGAGCTTTTGCAATCATGTACCTGTGTACAATGACTGCTATGTGCCACAGGTGGACAGTAAGGTTTAGACAGGATGTTCTTGTCTTGGTACACTGACACGTCTGTGAATCTGCCATTTTGTTAATGGATTGGGGACATGACTTTTTCTTCTCTCTTTGTGCCTCCATGCATGTCAGCGCCCATCAGAAGAAGGGGAAATGGAGAGCCATTGCCAAGAAGGTGAGGATTCTGGAGGTCTACAGCCGGCGGAGCGCCCACTGTCGGAAGAGGTGGGAGGAACTGAGACACTGGGCCCTGAAGACTGTGGAGGCCCAGCTGGGAATGTCTTCCTAAAGGGGATGGGGTGCCCATCAGACAATGACCCCGCTTTATTGGTCTGCCTTTTGGTGGTGGCCTATTCGGCCTTGGATCGGCATTTGAAAGCAGCTCAGCAGCCACAAGGGGATACATACATATATGTATGACATGCTAGCTCCTTTGCCAAGTGATTGAGTGAGAAACAGACTGCTCCCCCTGACAATGTGGCATGTGTCATGTGTCACATATCCTGTAACATCCACTTTTTGAGAAAGGCCATGTGCCCCAAATGGTGTGCTCATTCTTTAGGACTTGGGACATAGTACTATACTATGGTGTACCCTCAGTATGCTTGACCAGCAGTGAGCACATGTCAGTGTGAGATGTCTAGCTATGTGCTGCATAAAACCTGCTGGATGTGACTTTGCTTACAGGAACCACTCCAGGCAAATGTTACAGCCCAATGGTGAGTAGGATGTGGGGTACTTTTCCCTGTCACGTGTCTGGGGATATGTGTAGGTTACCATCTGCAAGCCAGGGAGAAGTCTTCTGCATTGTACGTTGTGTGCTTGTGCCTCACAGCAGTCTGTCATGCATGGGTGTCCATCATACATGTGACATTACTTACATGGCAAATCTGTTGGCAGCTGTAGCAAGGGACTTCCCCTTGGTAAGAGGGGAATGTGCATTGTAATGGTTGATGTGTCATCATTGCAGACAACATGCCTTGTGCTTATGTGTCTGCATCTGGCTCTTTTCCAAGACTGTACATATCTGTGTATGACATGTAGGCATGGGGTAGCCATAGAGATGGCATGATATCCCAGATCCCTCACATACGTGTCCATGGGGTCCTGTTGTAGTCAGGGCACGACTGCAATGGTTACTCGTTTACTGTGATGCCCCACACAGGACTGTGTCACCACCATATGTCATCAGACAGAACCATTCATGCTTCATAGTATGATGTTAGTACTGTCTAACAGCAGCAGGCATGATGGACATGACAGGTAGGGGTAGGGTGTTGATCCACTTGATTAGGATTAGTACACTAGGGGCCAGATGTAGGAAAGCATTTGCGAGTCGCAAACGGCAAAAATTGCCATTTGCGACTCGCAAATCGCATTTTCCTATTCAGAAATGCATATTGCGAGTCGGGACCGACTCGCAAAATGCATTTCAGAATTGCAAATAGGAAGGGGTGTTCCCTTCCTATTTGCGATTCGGAGTGGTATGCAATACCATTTGCGACCGCATATGCGGTCGCAAATGGTGTCGCAGTTACCATCCACTTGAAGTGGATGGTAACCCACTCGCAAATTGGAAGGGGTCCCCAGGGGACCTTTCCCCTTTGTGAATGGACCCAAAACTATTTTTTCAGGGCAGGTAGTGGTCCAAGGGACCACTACCTGCCCTGAAAAAATACCGAAACTAAAGGTTTCGTTTTTTTTTTTTTAAGTGCAGCTCGTTTTCCTTAAAGGAAAACAGGCTACACTTAAAAAAAAAAAAAATGCTTTATTTAAAAGCAGTCACGAACATGGAGGTCTGCTGACTACAGTCGGTATGGGGCCGCAATTTGCGACCCACCTCATTAATATTAATGAGGTGGGTCTCTGCGACCCCATACCGACTCGCAGACGGTGTCTGAGACACCGTTCTGCATTGCAAATTGCGACTCGCAATTTGCAATTTTCCTACATCTGGCCCTAGATGTGGTATAATGAATGTGCGTCCTCAGAACTTGTGTAATGTTTGCAAAACGTGCCCTGACTGTATGGATGTATCATGGATCGACTTGTTATGATGTCAGCATGTAATATGTAGTTTGTTAGGGATTCCCCACTGACAGATGCCATGTTTATCATGTCTGTGAAGTGGGTAGTGATGTTGTTTATCTTTGTAAAATGATGTGGTGTCCTCCTGATAGTGATTGCAAGGTCTGTGTCCCTCCTTTCAGCACGGTACAGTAATCCACTACGGATACACTCAGTAGTACAGTTGGACATGGGTTGGAGAAATTTGAGGGGCCTATCCTGCGCCTTACTTGGCCATTCTTGTGTGTATTCAGGAAACATATCTGCATGAGCAATGGGGCCTGAGGACCATGTCGTTTCTTGAAACTTCAGATGTGTGCCACATCTGTGTGGGCTTTGAAAATACCTGCCTTGACTCATTTTGATAAGGCGTGACTTGTGGAGCTGTTCGTTGTTGTGTTGTTTCCCTACTGAAAAGGAGATGTTTTCATGTCGCCTAATCCAGGCATGGCAGGATTTAAGCATTGTTTATTGCCTTTCCCAAGCACCATGAGACATCATTTTGGTGCAATTTAGATGTGTGTATAGGCATGTGTCAGGGAAAATGTTAGGATACCTTACACAGTGATCCTTAGTTTGGGGACTGGTTTCATGTGGTGTGCTGGAAGTTGCACAAGTTTGCAGTGGACTGGTTACATAGTTGTGGTGTGTTTAATGTATTGGGTCAACTACATTGAGTACAACCATGCCATGGTATGTGACAGCAGAAATTGATATTGTGTTTATTTTGGAATTCCATATGGCATGCATCTTTCAGTAATGGCACATAATGGTGACACTTTGCTGTTGTTTCTTGCAGGTGGTCAGTTGACATGTTGATATGTTTTTGCCTCTCTGATTTGTAATATCACTGTCTTCATGTTGAGGTAATTATCTTACTTTTCACTTTTTCTGGCAGCATCAGCACCAAGAGGCGAAGAAGAATACAGGACTATGCCAAGTGGGGAAGCATCTGGCCACGGGACCTCTGGTCACAGGACCACTGACAGTGAGGGACCCAGTGGCCAGGAGGGCGAGAGGAGTGCCACAGGGAGACAGGCTCAACATCTTCATCCATGGATTGTTCCTCCGGTGGCCACTCCCTAGTAGTGGCGGACCCATCGGGGAACACCCCTGTATCACCTTTGTCCACCACCCTCCATTGTATCACCGCCCTCCCTGTTGCTCTCTATCCAGTTGGACGTGCCCGCTCACCTAAAAGGGTGGCCATCTCCTTTGCTGCAGGCACCTCTGACCCGGTCCCTGTTAGCCCTGCTGCCCTCAGTGAGGAGGCTATTGACCTCCTGAGGTCTATCTGTGTGGGTCAAATGGTCATCATGAATGCCATCCAGGGACTGGCAAGCCAGATCCAATAGAGCAATGCGTTCATGGAGGGCATTTACGGTGAGATCTCTGGCCTACAGAGATCATTTCAGGCTCTGGCCTACACACTGACGGCAGCCAGTGATGTGTGTGTCGATTGTTAGGTTGTATGATGGTGTTGTGTGTATTCCATTACACATGGATGTACATGTGTGTTGTATGTGTGTCCAGTCTCTGGCCAGTGTTGGGTGTGAGAATGTGAAATGTTTTTGTAGTTGTGCAGTTGCTATGTTGTTGTGATGAGTTTTGTATTTTGTATGGGAATCTGTGCGCCTGGGCCTGTGCTGTGTTGCTGTCATAAATGTGTGGTATTGATGAGTGGTGTGTGTGTGTTTGCTGGCTGAAGTGTGCATGATGTGTATGTGTGGGTGTCCTTGATGTAGTCCGTGAGTGTGTGTGTCACTCTGTTGTTACATGTGTGTGTATAGCCCTTCACACCTCCTCCCTATGTTATGTGATGTAACTGTACAAATGTATACATTTCACATATGTAACAGGTCAGTGTGTATACTTACGGTTGTTGACGTCTTAGTCGGTGATGATTCTGTTGTCTTTTGGCGAGCAGCGGGATGACATCCAGTTCTAGTTCTATGGTGGCTTCCGACATGTATGGCTTCCTAGAGGTGAGTGCTTCCTTTTATACTGTTTGTTTCTGCCTGGTGCTCCCTGGTGGTTGGACCACAGCAGTCACATTGGCGGTGTGTAAACTCCTAATAGGTACAGAGGAAACACGGTCTCTACCAAACTGTTTGTGCCTCCAAACGACCGTTGCAGTCTGTGCTGGCTGGCGGTACAGGTGGACCGCTGTCGGTCTTCTGTGTGCAGCACCACCAACCTCATAATTTGGCAGTCTGCCCCACCAGCCTGTTGGAGGTCAGACCACCATGGCCAACATGGGGGTCACGGGACCGCCAAACTTGTAATGAGGCCCCAAATGACAAGTAAGACCTGGGAAAGAGAAAATGAGATATACTGTGTAACATCCATTATTAACTGTACTGTTGAACTTGTTATCAATTTGCATCAGATTGTAAAGAGAATACAATGGGCACAAATGAGTTTCTTATTAAAAGGATACAACTGTCTATTTCTTCACAACATCTATGAATACCTTCTTTAATAATAGTAAAATTGAAGGAATTTACTAATTTTAAACAATGATCTAGTGAAATACTGTGAAATGATAGTAAAGAAAGGTATATGCACTCCTTTCAGTTTAAACAAGCACTGTCAATGCCATTCGTTCTCACTTACCCTTTCATACAATCAAGACCATTTGACATTGCCAGTGCTTATTTATAGTAGTCTTCAATGCTTGTCAAGATCGATGTTGTATCTTCCACATTTCTGCTGGAGTTTCTCTTGACCACTCAGTGGCGCTAAATTGCAGGAAATTGGTGTTGTCTAAACATAGATCTGTTTTCTAATGACTACGGAGCAGGTACAATGACAAATCTACCAACCCAAATACCAAAATACTCCTCATTGAAGGTCAAATACAGATATGTGGGAAGCAATTAATAAGAGCAAGGCAACTGACATTGACATGAAATCCACCCGATCTTGAGCAATGATTGTCTCTGGGGAGTGCTGTGTACAAAGCTGTCTTCTACTGACAGTTGGAGCTGTCTGTAGCAAAACTACAACAACTTGCCATACTTTTTCAACCTCTTCCACTTCTTTCAACAACATTTTTTGATTTTTGTTTTAAAGTAGAACCAAAGATGGTGTCTGTCTAACTTGGAGAGTCGCTGGAGTCACTGATGAATGTTACATTAAATGCTTTTGTGAAAGGTGCTCCATATTTTTAGGGAACACTTGAACTTTAGTGCCATCCATTACAGGCCATAGTTGCGAGTCAAATGATATTCACCATCTACCATTGTTGATTGTACCAACAGGAATTACTGCCTGTTGAGATCATCATGTATTTGCTCAGACATTTTGGAATCCTTCTCTGCTTTTTTTGAAACCACAGTTTCTCCATTCTGGTTCTGGGTCATGCTCTGCCTTTCAGTTCTTCTCACTCTCTCCATGGCTTGTTCAACTGTTGCTTCAAATTGAGGAAACCCTCCAGGCAGTAACCCCATTCCACTCAGGGTTGAAAATGGGCAGCATATGGTCAGTCAATTAGCAATGAGCATATTACAAACGCCCTCCTGAACACGGTATAGCTGGAACAGGTCTATCAAACATCCTCAGCTGGTTTAACTGAGTATACCGTTACCATTGTTTCTGAACTGACTCTTGGTTCAGGGAATATATGTTCAGCAGTTGTTCCAGTACTAAGCATAATAATACATCCGAAAGTACTGGTGTAATGTCAGCTCATTCAGAGAGCACCCTTAGTAGAGTTACCAGTCTTTGAGGTTTGACTGAAACATCTAACAGAGGGTGGGGCAGTAGACACACAAACAATGTCATCAGGAGAGGGTGATGTGAAATATATCTCTGTATATTACAATGTTACAGTGTTCATGCTCCCGTGGTGAGGGATCTTGCAAATTAAAGTATGGCATACCCTGTTTGTTTCTAGCAGGGGTTATCAACAGCAACTACATGTGCTCCACATGAGAATAGCCCCTTAGTAAGTAAAAAGCTGTCTGTGAATTTAAAGCCCCAGAAACTAGTACTGGTGAGTTCTAAGTAAAAAAATATACTCGTACAAATGATTTAAAACTAAGGCAAACATTAAAGTTATGTATAAAATTATGTGACAGATAATATAAGATAGGATATCAGAGCAGCCTGGACTCAGGAAAGGTTACCAGATGACTCCACATCACGAAGGGTACAATGCTCCAGTCCTGGCTTTTTTTTATTACCGAACATTGCATTCAGATGCGTTAATTCAATAGTTTCAATGGAAGTGAACTTGTACTACAGCTCACAAAATTCATTTGGTTGTTAAACTAAAGTTCGGGAGTAGATGCTTCAATGCCTCAGAACGAATCTAGCATAGGTTTAGTACTGAAAGGATAAGATATATTTTAAACGTTTTCAAACAAAATATGTGTACTGTACATAGCAGCACAAATGCAAAATTTGGAAAGTTTGGAGAAGTAAAACATTTCTCCAAATTTGTGTCTGTTTCTAGGATGTGTTATTTTTTAGCACAAACCCTACCTACAAATGTTAATATATAGATAGGGCTTTGCATCACAACCATATATCGTAGCATTGGAGTGCATCTGAAAAAACCCATGGGATGCTCCCTTGATGCAAAGTAATGCAAAGCACCTCGAAGCTCTACTTACTTTTAGGCAACTGTGCAGTGCAAAAACGTTTTGTGTTGGAAAGTAAAAACAGTTCAACACTTCAAGCCAGTTTTTTGTTTTTGCTGACTTTACTTACACTGGTGCAAAGTGTTTCTAAATGTGCCCTTTGCTGTGTGAAAGAAGTGGGTTTTTGGACAGATAGTGCTGATGTACCATTCATCATGTTTGTGTAAATGTGTAAACGTGCACTAAACGCTTCTAATAAATATATCGTAGGGAAATAGTTTCCATTCCCTCCAGTTGTAAAATGCTTTCAAAATATGGTTTGGCTTCTGTTTATTATAATAATAGTTTAAACACATGGTCTCACAAAACCTTTCCTTAATTTCAGCTAGAAAAGTGCTTCAATCAGTCGCGTAGATGTTTACCAACGTGAGCTTGAACTCCTTTTACGAATCAATTGCTACTTGTTTCTCCTGGAAAAGGATTTAACCTTGGAATGACCCATCCATTTAAGCGTGGGCAAAATTAAGTAATGTTAGATTTTTCTTCCGAGAAAAAGCTATTTTTCCGATTCCCTCTCGAATATCTCGTTTCCGTGTTAATTAACTAGTAAGGGAAATATTCAAGAGCATTTGACAAGTGAGCGTGTGTTTTCCTCTCTAGTTAAAACCAACCACTGCAGTCAAAAACAAAACGCAGCATTCTAAATTCACACTAAAGCTGCTATACACGGATGTATTTCTCTTTAGGTACAAAGCACGTTCTATGCATCCTGTTTGAATGAGCTGGAAAGCAGCTGAGAGAATGAAAATGGCACCTTTGTTTCTTCACTTCTGTTCAACTCTCATATCTCATAATGACCTAAAGCAAACAAGAAAACGCAGGTCTGGTTTTAGGGGCCAACCAAATAGTTAATCATTTAAACATTTCTGGAACATAACCAAGACATAGGAATCATGTTCTATAATACTTTTTAAATAAACCTATTAATTAATGTCCTTGTTCTTATCTCTTACATTAATCAAAGGCTGAATTGTATAGCTTCGAAATGTGCACCTTAGCAATTTCAGGGAACTTTGATTAAACACAGAGGAAAATTAGCCACCCTTCCCTTGTAGACATGAGGGCAAACTACAATATGGCTTTGGAACGTAAAAACGCCTTGCTCCCCACAATTCCGTTAGTGGGGGCCGTCTGTCACATCCCCTCTTTTGCACTTGCTGTGCTTTCAAGATCAATGATGCGTGGTAACATTTTATAAAACTTCCACAACTTTTGCTCCTCTTGCTTACTCACTCAGGCGGGAAACAAAATGCAAGGCAAAGCACCTTTCGGGCCTTGTCTTCTCACACACTTTCCCAGAGAAACCGTAACGCACCAGCCTTCAATATCAAGTGAAGCACAGAATCAACAGGCTTTAGAGGTTTATGACATTTTCTTTCATGTAAGTGCGTGAAATTTCGAGAATTTATGCAAATTACACAAAATACAGAAAATTCACTTCTGTTACTGAAAGCTATAGTTCCCAGGTCAAACAGGATTACTTTAGAAGCCATCCCAGAGTCATTGGATGATCATCCAACTACTTTAGACGTTTTCTCATCATCAGACGTCATCAAGCTCTTAAAGTCATCAGCAGTGATTAGAAACTTGAGCCTGATGACCTAAGGATGACTTGAAAATGACTCTCTGATTACCTTACCGAGTGGGATGGTTTCTGATGACAGAAGGATGATTTTAAAATTACTTCCTGAATACTTAACAAAATGAGATAGTCCCTGATGATCTGAGGATGGTTTGAGGATGATTATCTGATTTCTTTAGTAGCACCACCATTTTCAACCAACTTAAACTATTCTTAATAATAAGAAGATGAAGTGTAGATTACTTGTAGTGCATGTCGACTACTTGGTTATCATTTTCGTTTGAAATGTTTAACCTTTTTGGTGATTTCAAAAGTAGCAACTTCTTACTGCTTAAAGAACACCATTTAGATATTACACAAGTTTGGTATTATATGCAAATAAGCATTCAATGTATTTCAGATGACTGTGTGTAAGTTAAATTAATGGCCAATGGTTTTCCTTTATTTTTTATTTATTTTTTATTATTAACGAATAAAAAGAATGCACATGGTCCATTTCCCTGTAATTCACAGTCTCCGTTAATTAAATTAATTTACAGACTCAACTGAAAGCTGAATTCTGATGGTTTCTTCAACAGAGGCTCTCTACTTTGAGGTGCTTTACCAGGCATTCCAAAAACAACACAAAAGGGTTCACGAAGACCCTGATTTTTTTTCGCCTTTAGAGGAGTTGAATCCTGAATGATGTATAAGCCTAGCAGTGCATCTGTAGGTTCAAATTGAGCTCGGGTCCAGCTCTATTGTAGAGGAGGTAAGTCCTGAATGATACACTAGCCTACCAGTGCATCTGTAGACTAATTCTGAGCGCAGGTCCAGCTCTATGTCTACCACCTCCAAGCCCTCCATTGCTAGGTGAGTGAGTATCCTGCCTGAATCTCGTTTAGGAAACCAACTATAGGGTGTGCTGAGAAATGTTTCCCAGTTTGCAAAGAGTCCAGGTTCTGCTTAATATATTAGGGGGACTGTCATGTTTTAGCATGTTGTTCTATGCACTCTGTACAGAGGCAACTGATTAGATGACCATGTGTCCTGAACACCTGTATGAACTGCCAACAAGCACTAAGAGAAACTCTTACTAGCTTCAACTCCAGAGCTCTCAATGGTTCCCCGTCATCCACACCCACCCACAACCAGAACTTACATAGACACCTACAGGCAACTCATTTTATATAATGCAACATACAAGTGTCACATGTTGCATGGAAAAAAATTAAAAAATACATCTGCAAAAGCATATACTCTTAAGGAATGCAAGACAAAGTAAAACCTGAAATGTAAACTAATGCATAATTGCACAGTGGGTATGTAATAAAGCTTTTGGAATGCAATAGAAAATTGCAACCATTAATAGGTTTTTCTAGAATGTGGACTTGCAATATTTGTTTGGAGGGAAGCTGGTGAATTTATGGGGGTGAAGGAAAATTTCATAACTGTTCATCCTAATTTAAATTGACTTTTTTTCAATTTCCACCTTATTTAATCAGTCGATAATACTTACATCTCTTTAATTTTCATTGGTTTCAATGAATGTGACATTTGAAACTGTGTCTCCAAGTCGTTTAAGGGTGTGTACATTTATACTCTATTAAATATTGCACAGATTTCTAATTCAAGATGTGTAAGGATATGTTGATGTACAACTTTAAAGATGATTGAAAATATTTTAGGCTTCTGAAGTACTACTTGTTTTATTGCAGACCAATATTTTTCTGTTCTAATCTGCCACTTACTAAGTACATTTTTGGTATATGATTGCAGTAATGCTGTTTCAACTGAATTCGAAATTGAGTTTTGACCCAGTTCCGGACCAAAGATGTACCTAAAAGCAGAGCAGTGCACATATTTTTTTTTAATGCTTTTCAGATGTTGTTGACAGCTTTGTACTTCTATTCAAAAAAGTGCATATGCATATGCAGAAAATGCTATTGAGGCCTCTGTGCTTTGCAGCTTCAAAAACTAGTAGGCAAGGCAGCAATTATTTCACTCTGCACCTTTCTTGTGCTTTATTCCCCATGGATTTTTATGTTGAGAGTTCATAACAATACAACTATATGTCCCAGAATGCAATGCGTGGATGAGAAATAATGCCTTTGTAAGCTGCATTAAGGCAAACATCTAATTTGCTGCACCAATCAGACATTCAGATGCTGGACATTTTCCCATGCATTTTCTTTGTCATGGACCCCTTTGTTTTCAATTTTCCTGCATCTCTTCGACTAAAAAGCGTGAAAGCTGGTGGGCAAGCATGACTCTGACGCACTTCCGGTAGCGCCGGAAGTTACGTCATCTGCAAGGTCTTTGTTAGGTGTAAGCTGCGAGAGTGAGGTGATGGAGAGTCGTTGTGGGCTTTTAAAATGTGTGGGTATGGCGTTTCCCATGCTATTCCCATGCAATTTTTGTTTTCTGCAAGGAGACAGACCTTGAGTGTGTAATCGTTAAAAAATTTGTAATCCAGGTACACGGAGATCAGATGAGATCGCAGTCTCATCTCTGCCACCAGGACGATTCGGGTAATGAGTGCTTTCTGTTTTGGAGGGAGATGTATTGTTTTCTGCTGTCCGATTAAAGGATATGATTTTCAAGTAATCCATAGAACACAAACAAGCAAAGCAGAAAATTAAAAGTGACGCTTAGTGGCATAATCTGTATTTTTTTATGAAAATGTAAAATAGCAATATTTTCGAATTATCTAATTTCTCCCAGGCCAAATTAGTAGTCACTGGTGTATGGTGCGACTACAATTTTGTAGGAGTACAATCCCTTGCGCATGTAACTTTATCTTCATTTATTTTCTTTTACGTGGCTCTGAGCAGAGGTTGGTGATACATTCCGGGCCTCCAGCGGATGTGTGATGTCTCATACAGGTAAAATAAACATTTCCTTTCTGACAAGGAAATCGAGCCTTTTAAAAAGCAAAAGAAAGTTAGGCTTTTGTCAGTGGGTTTAAAAGAGGGGACTTCGTTCCAGCGATGTTTTAGACAGTTTAGCTGCAGGGAAAATGATAAGAGCAAACCAGTTCCTAGCAGACCTGAGCAGACTGTCTTCCACGCCCTTTTACTGAACACTATTGATTTTATTTTTAATGAGCACAGACGTGTGTGAGTACCCCTCACAGCACTGGAAACAACAGTGCATTTTTAAAAGGTAGTAGTAGGTGGGGAAAACCCACTTAGGCACGATTTAATACTGGATTTCGTTTTTTAAAAAGTGGCCGAGGCTTGCTGCTGGTACCTGGACAAAACCTATAAGTCACATGGTTGTGATCTGGCTAGTCCACTCACTGTGTTTGCCTCCCAATTATCTGCAGTGCTACAAGTCTACTCCTGGGGCAGAATGTGCTAAATACAAAACTGTCTGTCAGTACAATTGATTATCTTACCAGACCTCAAAACATATGTTTATTCTGGACTTTGTGCCCAACCGGTTTATGTGCATGCTAGTACACAATTAAATTAATAATAAGCACCAGTAAAGATTGTGGAGTTGTCTACAATAAGAGTAAAGTGTGTGTGCATGCTAGGTTGATGCTGGGCAGCTCCTATAGTAAGGAGACCATGTTTGTGTGCCTGATTATCTGAGTATACATGTTTACAAAAACGTTAGCACACATTTGTGCACATACTTTTGTTACAGTTTGTGTGTCTTGGTACATATTTGCAAAGAAATGCACATTTCAAGCGTCTTGTGAGTGCTGTATGTCGGTGTCCATGTCCATCAGAGTGCATATGTGTGTTTGGGGGTAGATTTTATTGTTTATGACACACACTTCAAACTAGTGTGCATCTGGGCACTATGGGCACTTTGATGCTTGAATTTGGAGCCTGTGAAGGTGTTGGAGCGAGAGCACTAGATACTAAGAATGGATATGTTTCACCTCCAGAGTTTTGATGTAAGTTTCCACCTTTTGAGTGCCTTGTTACTGTGAGTGTCCTGATGTTGTAGGTCTCCATCGGTTATGATCCTTGTGATGCAGTGAATTGTTCTTTTTCAGTATTCTGAGGGCTGTGAACGTTTGAAGTTGTGAAGTGTTCTGATGTGGTAAGTGTTGTGAATGACTGGTCTTGTATGCACCTACAGTTTGTTTATTCTGATGCTGTGAGAATTTGAACGTTTTTGAGTGGTGAGTTTTGTCCAGATGCTGCAAGTACTCTTGGGTGTACTGATGGTGAAAGCCCACTCCCCCTGTGTTCAGAGCTGTGTTTTGAATTTGCAGGTGTTAATATTTTGTGTGTTTATAGACTAGTGGTGTAACAGTTTTGATGTTCTTTTATGAATCTGACAAGATAGCTTTTACGTAAACTAAGAATCACACTCAGCCTCTCTAGTTTCCAAGGTTGAAATACTGAGTACCATGACCATGACAGCAGTAAGAATAAACTCTGTCCTTGAAACTCATGTCCTGTTCTCCTCTGCTGTACCTATTGTAAACTCCCCACAGTGCTCCAGTGTTAGTGCTGTATAAGTCACATACATACATAGGGCTTATCCTCAGCACTTAGACTATATGCATTGTGAAGGGAGAGCTTCACAACTGTGGCAGCAGGTATGTTGGATTCCTGCATCTTGTGTTGTCATGCTGTGAGTATATCAAAGCCGCCTTCTGTTTTGATTTCTATCCTCTATGGTGAATTTATCTTGACACTCTCCAAGGTGTTTTTCTCCTATCAAAAGTAATGCTTTGTTTTTGCTTGTTGCTGCACGTCATTGAGCGTGGATGATGGTCAGAAAAAACACTATTTTGGCAGTTTTATATAGAGCAAAGTAAACCTTTTCCGAGGACATGAGAGCACATCAGAAAACACACAGACTACTATTTTTCATTCACATGTTGTTGAGCCTAATCCAGGATTCAAACCAATTTGCCAGTGGTATAGGTAGCTTCCATTGGTACTGTGGCACATAGGCTTGAGTAACCCTTTGAATACAGATTATTAAAGAAATTTGCAATTCAAACAGTGCAGGGGGGGCACTTCCTTCCTTGCACCTGGGCCCATGACACCCTGGCTATGCCACTGCTGGTTCCCCATGTTCCCCACCACTAGCCACAAAACCTCATCCTTTCCTGTGAAAGCTCTGGGTTCGGCCAGCACAGGCCACAAAGCTCAAAATCGCTCACTCACAATGATGCTACTACTTTGCAATGGTCGCAGCAAGGCCAGAAAGTGCCAGGTTAGGTAGATTCTCATGTGGTCTTGCAGTGATACAATTGTTTCGAAATTTACAGAAATCCTTGGGGAGACCTGCCATTGCTGCCCAGCTCAGCCTTAATTCTGTGACCTGCTGATGGTGTTTCTACTACCACCCTTGTTTTGGTCTACATATATGTACGTTTTCTGAGTAAATCGTGTGTTCCAGACAGGGTTTACTGACAAATTGTCAGGTTCCAAAACAACTAAAATGTTTTCTGTTGGTATAATTAGAAATTATGGCTTTGTCCATACAGTAAAGCACAGGAAACTAACATAAAATGAGAATGAAATAAAAAATGATAGTGTGGCTTCTGATCTAGGAGTTGATTTACGAATTTTCTATTTGCAGAAAGTGGTCACAAAAAGCGCAACAACATTTTGCAAATGTAAATTAAGGCTTTGATTTAAGAGGGCCTAGTGCCTCCGTGCACCACATTAGCGTCATTTATTTTGATGCTAATGTTGGGGGTGAAAAAATGGCACAAATAAATCTAGTAGGCGTTAAAAGGGGGCACACCATTGGTTACAATGGGCCCCTGTGTATTGTTCAGGGTTAGCGACAAAATGTTGGCGCTAACCCTGAACAGTACATCAATAGCGTCAAAAATCCTGATGCTTTTGCCCCCTATCCTGTGCTATGGTGCACCGTATTTTAAATATGGGTCGCAATTTAACCCACCTCATTAATATGCATGAGGCAGGTTGCTGTTTGACCCACTACAATTGGCTAGAGTCAAAGGCATGATGGCCTGCTGGGTGCAGGAGACCACCATGTCTGTGATTGCTTTTAAATGAAGCAATTTTTGTTAATGCCTCCTGTTTTTCTAAAAGAAAAACAAGACACGTGTAAAAAAGGAAAAAAGTTAAACCTTTTTAGGAATAGGCAATGGTACCAGTGAACCACTGCCTACTCCTAAAAAATGTTTTTTTGTCAATATTCTCAAAAGGGAAGGAGTCCCCTGGAGACCACTTTCAGTTTGCAAATGACTTAACACTAATTTGAATTTGGTGAAAACATATTAATGTTTTGCAGCATGAAATCATTAATTCTACTTTTGAAGGTTCTGGATTTGGAAGGGGTGCCCTTAAAACATCCCTTCCAAATAGCAGTTCCTTAATGGTTACTTAACTCATTCAACAATTCGGAAAAGCTTTCAGATCATTACTTGGTTATAGTAAATTACAAAAAGTCTTTAAATGATTACAGACCCTCTGATTTCCCAAGTTTGAGGGCTTGGAACTGTTCAACCATTTTGTAAATCAGGCCACAGAAAACACTGTGATTCAAGTGTCATAATTGAGTAATATTTGTTTACTATCGGTGATGAGGAGGGGGAGAGTTAGTTGGACGAAAGTGACTGAAGACTTAAGGTGGTGATGGAGAAGCAGGCAGTAACTTTTTTTTCATAGTTCTTTTTTGTTTTAGAAGCTATAAATGTCAGTTGTTACTGTTAAACTCTCACCATACTTCATTTACCAATCTCAGAAGGATGGAAGATCGAGTTTGTGTTGGAGGGATTTGAATTCATTGCCTTCAGATTACTAGGAATCAATATGAGTATTTTCCACACCTGGTCATTTTCCTGTTGTTAGAAAAGAAGCCGGAGTGACAGCAGGGAGTGTGACATTGCGACAGAACAGACAGTGGGAATTATGACACAAGAAGACATGTATGGATTGTTTGAGTATATGGTTCCTGGAAGAGGGTGTGATTTTGTGGTAATTCTTCAGTAATAAACCTGCATTCTGATGTCAACACAAGATTATTCTGTAATAAAACAGCCTCATCCTGAAATACTCCTAGGATCATCCTGGAGTAATATAGCCTAATCCTGAAATCATCATGAAATCATCCTCCAGCAGTAAAAGATTCACATGTTTTCCACTGAAGTAATCAGAAACCCATCCTGCAGTAATCCAGTCTAATCCTGAAATCATCCTGGGATCATACTGCAGCAGTAAAAGATCATCACATGTTTTCCACTGAAGTAATCAGGAACTAATCCTGGAGTAGTTTCTGTGATACTCTAGAGTCATCTCATTTAAATATTTCACCCTATACACATACTTCAGGATGGTTTCAGATGACTCCAGCAGATAATTACAGGAATAGCCCAGTCAGAGTCATCAGATGATTTCAGAATGACTCCAGGAAGATCTTCCTTTTTGACTTGGGGTTTACAGTGAAATGCGGTCTTGTGACAACTTTTGATGCAATGATGCATTTCACGCAAAAAAAATGAGAAAAACATAAGCACCTCAAGGAACAGCAACATATCTTATGGTCATTAGTGGTAGTCCCACACACTTGCCGAGACATTTTCTGCGAATAGCTTGTATTTAAGTGACATGACATAACTTCAGGAGCTTCGGGTTGCAAGTGTAACATAGAATTCCTGAAATTACACAAAATACAGAGTGTAATTTACATTTCGCCCTGGCCTACAAATCACCCAAAAATAAACATAACTTAACATGTAAAAGGCTTAAGATCCTGCGTTTTCACAGGAATACCGATTTCCCTAAACTACACTCCTTTTCTCACCTCTTCACTTCCTTCTGGGCAGTTAGAAGGTCGCTTGTGGTGTACCTAGATTAAACACCCCTGCATTAGACTGAGCAGAAAAATACTGTCAGGGCCTCTGGGGGAGTACGATGGAGCAGTAGTCCTCGAAATACTACGAGAGTACAGAGGTTTTCTGGAACAAAACTTAGAGAAGCCGATTTACAAAGTTAATGCAGGTCATAAACCTGCACATTTATGGCCAGATTTGCCTTGCTTAAACCCGTCAGGAATTCACAAATCAAGTTGAGGATGTCATAAATCCATGTACAGAAACTTCTACCACAAGTGCAGTGGACTCAGCACCCTTAAATCCCACTCAAGTAATGGGTAGTGGGCATTCCTAAGTGTGGTTGACCTTGGAGGTTTGGGTATTCACACACACATGCCTGTTTGCATGCATTCATAAACTTTTCTTTCTCTTTCTCCCTGGAATGGGTCAGATATTTACTTTAGCCATGGGCTGCTGTAACTTACTACCCCACCAGAGTGGGAAAGGGAAAGTGTCACCCGTAGATCTGTTGGGGGCTATTGAAGGGGCTTCTCTGGAGAAAGAATATTTCCCCCACAAAGAACGACAAAAAATAAATCATGAGTTTGCAAAGGGGATCCTATTCCCACTGGGCAGAGTTCTCCGGTTTGCACAGAAGGAATAAAATTCCTCTGGGAATGTGGCATGACCTTCTCGTAAATAAACATGGAAACCTGCACCTGGTGCTGCTTCCCATGTATATTCCTGGGAATGTTTCTGAATTATAGAAAGTTGTGAAACTACGCTCACGTGTATATGTAAATCACTTGTGCAGATGTATGACTTTCTTTGTGAACTGGGCCTTCAGTGTCTGAAAACACTAGAGTGTTTTTTTGGGTGCAGATTTGTTTGCAGTAAAACCATGGGTGAAGAGGCAGAGGAACTGTGGGCACAGCGCCACCTCTTCTCAGCACCACATGTGAGCAGACATTGCTACCCTATAAGGCCATTGCCTCCCCTTGCACCAAATTTTAGTGGTGTTTTTAACAGAGTTTTCCTAACCTTTTGAAAGGTTTGAAACCAGTGCTTGTCAGCATTTATTAAGCTGCCTAACCTCTAAAAAGACAAATAACATGTTTTCCAATGTTTACAAAATATGATGGTTTTTGCTGGGATTGTTATAAAACATATATCTAATTGAAAGGATAACTGATGCAGGATATGCTGTATCTTCACACTGGCAATGTGTCCATTGGACTTGTGTTTACACTCTTTTAAACATAGAACATTTGTGTATTGCACTCTCACTCACATCTCATTACCCTCTCACATATCAGTACCTCTCACACTGTCATGACTCTGTCTGGTTTATAATACTATTAATGAATAGAAAAAATAAGTATGCTATATTCAAATGTTTTAATAAACAAGTTCCTGTACAGAATTGGAGGGTCATTCACTTACTCCTTTCTGAATATTAGGTGACCAACTCTGCCAACAGCATAGTACCTTGTGAAACATTTAATATATTGAATAACACCAGATTAATTTGTAGCGCTGTATTCTAAGGCAAATGAAAGTTGATGCTTTAAGCGTGCTTGACACTGCTATTTTGCACTCTCACAGCACAACACCATTGTGACGTAGAGTCTACACACTTAATTGAAGAAATTCAAGTTTAATCGAAATCCTGAAACACCAGCAGTTAGCAGAACATCCAGTTGCTACAAATCCTCCAGTTAACTGTCAACCCAAGGTTCTAATCTCCCAGAATAATCTAAACATTCTATAAATATCATGACAAGTTAAAACATAGCCCATCTTCCCCATTACAAACAATTGAACAAATACAATTAAAAAAAATAAAAAACATAAACAAACACAATAAAATTACAATATATAACTGACTAAAAACATATTTCATAGAAGGTTATATATGTACATGTATAATATATAATATACTAGAAGAAACGGCAATGAACAATGCTAAAACAACCTTAAGCAAGTCAAAGAACAATATAAATAACAATTAAAAGTAGCCAATACTACAGCACAAGGTTACCGTGATTTATGACTAACAGCACCACCTTCCCCACAAACAAAGGGCCTCATCATGAGTTTGATGGACGGCGGAGGCCGCCTGCCAAACTCTTACCGCCATCAGGCTGCCTGTGTGGTTTGAACCCCGTCAGCCCTATTTTGAGTTCCCCGCTGGGCCGGCGAGTGGAAGCAGTGTTTCCGCCCTCCGGCCCAGCGGGGAACATGGCCTTCACATTGCAGCTGGCTCCTAATGGAGCTGGCTGCAATGTGGCGGTGCACCGGGTGTAGCAGCACCCGTCGCACATTCCACTGCCTGTAATTTGGGCAGTGGAATGCACGATGGGGCTGTGCAAGGGGTCCCAGCACTGCCCATGCCAAGTGCATGGGCAGTGCAGGGACCCCCAGGGGCCCCTGAGTCCCCCATTCCTGCCAGCCTTTCCATGGCGGTGTAAACTGTCATAGACAGGCTGGCCGATGGGGACTCATAATCCCCAGGGCAGCGCTGCCCTGGTGGATTACAACCACCGGGACCGCTAGGCTTCAGGCTGGCAGCAGCCTGTCGGTGTCGGCAGTTGGACTATGGAAAAGTCACAAAGTGGCTGTCGGACCGCCACGACCGCGGCAGTCCGACTGCCACCATGAGTCCCAAAGACCGCCAGACTCATAATGAGACCCAAAGTCTGTAAGTCATTTAGGCCTATGTCTTAATCTTCAGTGATGAGCATTTTTCATATTTTGTTCTTCGCGCACTTGTGAAGAATCTTCCTCACACTTTGGGGAAGCTTGTTCAGCATTACAGTCCTTACACTGCTGAAAACCTTCCAATTGAAGTCCTCCAGCAGAATCCTCCCTTAATTCTCAATTTCTTTCATTCTATTGACATACCTGTGGTTCACTTCTCTCCAGTTCCTCCCAATCCAGCATTCTCCTTCTTATATATTCCTGTGTCTTCTGTAAGGGAAGCTATCCTTTTCAAAATCCGTACTTTCCCATCACTCAACAAAGCGGCATTAAGCAGAACCTTGATCTAATGGAGCTGAATATTGACTTTCTCCCTTTTGTACTTTCCATGTTTTTTTTTATCTTTACCCACATTCATACTTCCACATCAGCCCCAGCAGAGGCTTTTGCAAAGTCATATTGTTTCTTATAGTTACTTTGGGATTTGATAATACTATTCACTACCTCCTACAAAGGCGCCTTGTGTTTTTTTAAGTACATTAACCAATGAGGGTCGCTCTTAGTCCTAACACTCATAAGTTAAAATGGTGTAACCCCTAACACAGTGTTCACAGACATTCTACATATCCAAACAGTTTACCTCACTCTCAGTTCCCAATCCTCATTATTTCCAGTAACCAATTGAATGGTTCCTTTGAGTACTCTATTAAAATGCTCAATCCTGACATATCCTCTGGGATCATATAAAGAAGTAGTGCGGTGGAGAATGCCCACTCTCGCAAAATAATCCTGTGCTTTATTAGAAGTGAACTGCATTCCATTATCGCTTATTATCTGTGCAGGTAGACCTTCATCAGCAAATACCCCTTCAATTAAGTTAAAAACTGAGTATGTATTCAATTTACTTAATATTTTGATTACCAGCCTTCTTGAAAAAGCATCCATAAATGCAATGACGTACTTAGTTTGGACCCCTGTAGGCCCCAGGATCTCAATTATCCCATGGTTTCTTAAGAACTATTTGTTCACACGTTAGGTCTCAACATGGCTGATGATTTATCTGCATTAGGACAAGCAGTACAATTCCTTCCCAACCTTTCAAAACACACATTCATTTCTGGCCACCAAAACTACTTCTTCACATCTTGTTTCGTTTTAACACTACCATTGTGGCATTGGTCCTTGTGGCACAACTTAATAATGTTCATCTTCAAAGTATTGCGAGGTACTATCTTGTTGCCTCTTCCAGTCACAGATAGCTCATTCCTCACTTCCCACATGTGGTTTCAATTAGGGGTTAAAGTACACTTGTGAGACTAACCATTTAATCTATAACTGATAGTTTCCTGCAAAAAGGATTATTTTGCATTCTTCCCCCCCTCCTTTTTCCTTAATGGCAGGCATACCTTGATCATGCGTTGAAACAATATGGACATTTTACCAGTCATTCGCTACAGTTTCCTCGATATCCACGGACATCCTAGACCAAAAATCTACAGTCACGTTATTCTCTCCGGGAACACCCTCTACTTTATGATTTTAATCCTGTAACCTCACATTCCTAGCAATCCTAGCAAATGCAATCAGCATACCTTCAGTGGTCAGCAATCACACCAAAGGTTTGTGGTCTATGCTTAGAAGACACTGTTTATTCCATATAAACTGTCTGAAGTGTTCTAAAACCACCACACAAGCTAATGTCTCTTTTTCAAATGTGGAATACTTCTCTTCTGCTGTAGCCAGGACACAAGAAGGAAACGCTGTAGTGAATGATTTTCCATCACTAATCAGTTGTGCGACAACACCCTCAATACCTTTGTTACTGGCATCGGCGGTGACAATGCTTGATAATTCTGGATCAAATCAATTTAAGGTTGGTGCATTAGCTATAGCCTTTTTATGTCCTCAAAATCATTCTGACACTCCACACACATTTACGTTTGTTTTTTAACAGTTGTCTAACATTAAAGGTTTTAAGTGCAAAATCCTTAACATACTTAGCATAGTAATCAGACATTCCAAAAATGATCTTATGTTATCCCTATTCAGAGATGCAGGTGCTCTTAGTATTGGTTTGACTAAAGACGGTCTAGGCTTAATACATTCCTCACACAGCATATGTCCCAGCTAAGTGACACATTGAATGGAAAATGTATCTTTGGAATATTCCACAATGAAACTCTTGTTTTCTAGTGTGCTCAAAACTTTCGGTAATATATCATCATGTTCTTCCTTATCTTCCGCAAAAATCTAAATTTCATCCTGAAAACATTTAATATTCTTCATGCTGCCAAATAGTTGGAACATGAGCCTTTGAAAAACTGTGGCAGCTGAGGCCAATCCAAATGGCATTCATTTATATTGGTAGCATTCTACAGGGGTGATAAAGGTTGTGTATTGTTTGCTACTTTCATGTAGCAATATCTGATGGTAGACTGCTGAGACATCTTACATTGTAAACCATGTAGCACACTTCACTAGAGCCAGCATTTCAGAAATTTCTGAGAACAGAAATTTATCAACCATAATGGTATTATTAAAATGTCTTCAGTTAATGTATAGCCCTACTTTACCATTACTGAATCTGACCACCACAACTGGAGAGAACCAATCTGAAAATTATATGGTTTCTATTAAATCCTCATTAACTAACTTTTGAAGTTCCCTTTCAATCTCCTACCTCAAAAGGATGGGAATATTCCTTACTTTATGAACCTTGGGAGCCACTCCCTCTCTCAAAACAATTTTGTGTTCAAAAACATGCAAATTGCCAACCTTTCCACTTTGTTAGCATGATGTTGCCTCTAGATTTACTGTCATCCACAACCCTAATAGAATTAGGACTATTAGGGTTTAATTTCATGTGTAAGTATCCTTGATCCTGCCAACCTTAAACTGACAAGCCTTTCCTAGTAAACATATAGTTTCCATACCGCCTTGCAGTTCTTGAATCTGAAAATCAACGTCCTGTACCCTAGTAACTCTATTGTATACCCAGTGAAACTTTCCAGTTTAATATCAGGAACATTCAAACACCTAAATTATTCACGAACATGTTGCAACAAATCTCTTCATTCATTAATTATTGTATAAAGAGATTGTGAAGTGACATAAATGCCAACAATGGCTCCACCTACATGCATGGTACATTATGGTTTCTGTCTTTGAACATTCTGGCCACTTACATTTAGTGCTATCAATGATAGTACTTATATGATATTTTTTTCTCTTCGTCACAAGGGTTACCTTCATCAATAAATCTTACTTTAGGTTTGTTCTTCTCTCTACATACTTTGGAGTAATGTTCCATTGAACCACAAAAAAGATTTCTGGTCT
Source organism: Pleurodeles waltl (assembly GCF_031143425.1). NCBI lineage: Eukaryota > Metazoa > Chordata > Amphibia > Caudata > Salamandridae > Pleurodeles > Pleurodeles waltl. The sequence continues at coordinate 535,053,544 of NC_090436.1, forward strand.
GAAGCAGGACATGTCCTATCAGATGCTAAATGGAATTTGTTGCCACAGCGGTGCCATCAGAGATTTTCTTTCACCTTATCTTGTTCCTTAGGTTTTATTACATTTTGTTTTTAGTTTGACAGGTTTTTGATCTTTGCCATCCTTCCCTTCTACGTTTCCCACAACTTCCTCAGGATTGTCCTTCTTCTGTGGCACCTCTGCTAGACAATCAGCTTTTCTTATGACAGCAAGCATTTCTTTAAATTCTGAATCCCCACCTACCCACAATCTTTTTTGGATGACCTGGTCCCTCGAGCGCATGACAACTCGATCTCTAATGAGATCCTTGTGTAGTTTACCAAATTTACAATCTAAAGATAGTCTTTTAAGTGTGGCAAAATATTCATTAATAGTTTAATATTCTTCTTGTTTCCTTTGGAAGAAATTGTACCTAACAATACTGATACATACATTAGGTGCAAAATATTTGTCAAAATCATTAATTGTTTTTTCAAACGCATTGAAATCACGTCCTCCCACTTCTTTTGACATATTCATATACACCTTTAACCCATGAGGACCTACTGAATCCAAAAATATTATTTTCACTGGAATTGCTGACATTTTATTCTCGTTGTCTATTCTTTCTAAATAATGAAGAAAGTATGTTTTCTATTCAGCCCATTTCATACATGATTCACCACCAGGAGGCTAAAAGGGTTGGGGAAGAGCAAGTATATAATTCTGTGACGTCATAGTCACTTGAAGGAAACAAAATGTTGAAAATTGAAAACAAAAACTAAAGCTGTAAACAAAACCGTGGTTTATTTCAGTGTCCCAACCTCACCTCAAATGGACTAGATCACAGTTAATTTTTCAACACTGAGTCAACATTAAAAAAATGCATATAATCCAATATTCAGTATTCCATTGCTGAAGTGCTCTGACAGAGCCAACATATGTAATAGGGTGTTGGTTAAATATCCACAAGGCTGACCTGTATAATAATGCCTTAAAGATAAAATTCCAATGATGAAGGCATAAATTCTGCATGATCCTTGCTCCTCATATAACAGGCTCCTTAATCATAACACGCTCCTGAAATCGAACAATGTATGTCCCAACAGAAAATGGCGGCACGTAATGTGATGGCACGTAGAGCCTGCGTCACTCAAAGATTTGTATTACTTCCAAATCAAGATGGCAGCAATTGTGAAGGGATCACGCAATATGCATGGCATCAAATGGGTAGTGCCCACCTCACTCCTCCATTCCACGTGAAGACAATGAAAGGCAAAGAGAACTGCACACAAGCCACACAAACTGAGCTTGTAGTCGCATGAGGAAAACCTGGCAGATGCTTGGAATGTTCCCAACAGTGCATGCAGGAACACAAGGCTTAGAACATTGTGAATACAAAAGATGCAGATAACGGTAGCTTTGAAATTTCTCCAAATAAAAGTCTAATACATAAAGCCAGTAAATGAATAGACAAAATACACCAGAACTGCTCTAGAAATATAAGCTTCTTTGCAGTAAAAGATGTGCAAACCTTTGCATAGGTTCTTGTAGGAGTTTCAGTACTTGTCCCCAAGTTTTCAAGGTAGAGCTCACACTCTTGATAGGAGAAATGTAAGTTTATTCCAAATCCTGAACAGCATCAATTAGTATCTCAGTCAGCTGCTACAAATCCTCCAGTCAGCTGCCCCCCAAATTTCCAATCTCCCAACATAATCTAAACATTCTAAAATATCATGACAAGTTAAAACATAACACCCATGCAGCCTCCACTCACTGACATTTAGCATCTGGTCAGAGCAGGTGGTAAATATCAGTATAATTAACCTTTTAATTAGAAAAAAAACATATTTTCACCTGGCACTTCTAGGTCTGCAAAAGGTATTCCCCATTCTGGGGATTAAAATTTGTAAAGGCTGGATTAAGTTGAGGGTATCCTGGTATGATTCAGTGATTCCAGGCCCTGGATGTCTCCACAACTAAATCTGTTGAATTTGTAATGAGAGCAACAACTGTGAAACTTCAGCAACATATGAAAATGTATGCATTCGTAATTTAAACTTAGAAGTGTATATGTGCCATAATCTCTGGCATACCTGCAGAGTGATCATGGAAATACAAAGTAAATGAAATAAAGACACTGACTACCATAACTTTCTGATTATTGATAAGCATTAGCAATTTCTCCAACACATATCTTCCCTTGTCCTTAACAAATCTTATGGCTGAAACAAATACATATTAGTTTGAAGAAAACATGAGGCAATGCATAATTATAGATGATTTTCACAAGGTACATGTTTTTCAAGGGAAACCTATTATGGAAAAACGATTTCTATGAAAAAAGTATTAAAAAGTATCATAATTTTTCTAACCTCACACACACATGGAATCCTCACACTAAAGAGCACTGAACATTATAATTGTGTGGATATTGACCACAACCAATACATTTTATTAGCCCACGGTGTGGTATTTAACAGGTTTAGAACCTAACTCCCTTTCTGAGTTTTAAACTTTGAAATGAGTCATTACATGCGGAATTGGTATTTCAAACACCAAAGACTGTTTTCTGAACATTGGAGGCCTTTAATTAATGTCCCTGCCGGAACAGACATGCTTCACTTGGCTAGCCAGAGGAGCTAGTGATTGTTGTCCTACCCTGATTTGGAAATGGACAGCTCTTTAGCGCTATGCTCTGAAAGCAGCACAACAGCATCAAGGCAATTCTGTCTTTAAGAAGGAGTTCAGTAAGCTGAAGAGGATCACCAGCCTTTATGTCCACGTCATGGAAGTTGGGTAGGATCTGGCTGGCAATCAGTTTCAGTGCATCCTTTGCAGTTAAGACAGCCTGTCAACCAAGGTGAGCGTCTAAAAAGGGACCCCTTGTACTCCTGCCAGAAAGCATAGCAGTGCCTTTATGCAACTGACCATGAGATAGCTTCACAAGCCTGTTTTTATGGGGAAACATAAGTATTCTCATAAAGTTCCTTGAGATAAATGAAAGAGGAGCAGAAGAAGAGGTGATGAGTGTGATGTTGGAGTTCTTTGAGGACAGTGTCAATCATCCATCCAGCAAACCACATTTTAACAGATATAAAGATGTTTGGACCAGCTAAGGGTAACCCTAATGACAGGTGCAACCCTAATGATAGCACATGTCTTCTGATGATGGAGATCCTTAACACAAAATGGATGAATTTTATATCAGCAATTATTCCCATAAAGAAACATGATGGAGCCACCACATGCTCAGGCTGCTAGACATAATTTAAAAAAGAGGTTAGGAAATATTACCCCTCAACCCAAGGTGTAGTTATTCTACCTCAAAACCTGTAATACTGGCATCTACTTTGTCTTGTATGGACTTGGTTATGTGAGGACTACAGAGTAGGTATACCAAATGAGTGTCTCACTTCTCGAGGAACAGAAAGGGTGCCACTGAGGAGCACCAGAGGGCAAAATATACAAAATGTCCCGGAGACAAAAGGGGCATGTATGCCTTCTTTCTGTGCCCCAGGACACTTTGCCATTAAAGAAGGGCCTGTAGACACTACTGCAGCCTCTTCTGTGATATAGATTGTTTTGGTGCATATGTAGCCTCAGCAAAATCATAAGGGGGCTTTTCCTCATTTCCTTGGGAGCGTGGCCCCAAAGTTTGCCTCTGTGCCATATTATAGATAGCTATCCTGTTTTATGTTTAACCCTTGATAAACCCTCACAAAAAGGAAATAACCTTCATCAGTAGAACCATATAAATAGTGATAAGCATTTGCACAGAATAAAATGGGATGTCTCCAACAGCAGCACCACCTTAATGTAGTGAGGCAGAGTTCAGAAAAGGAGTGGCGGGCATGCTTGAAACATCAACTTTCATAGACTGATGCCATAGAGTAACATGAGTAAATCTAATTATGTAACTATCTATCTATTTATATATATGTGTGTGTGTGTGTGTATATTTATACATATATTCACATATCTATCTCTCTCTCTCTCTCTTTCTCTTTAGTTATAGTTAGGATAGTGTTTCCATAGGAAATACATTTTTTGTATTGCTAATAACTTTGGTGCTGTTTGAGGAATCTCCACAAAATCTTTTTTTCAAAGTGCCTTTATTTGACTAATTTGTGCATGGAAAGTTTTGGAGTGATCCATCAAGTGAGGGCTGAGGAAAAAGGGGGGCTCAAAATGCATTTTCCCTATTCATTTACCCATAGGAACTTTAGGCACAGTTACAACCTAAACCGTTTTGCACCAAATTTGGCAGAAAGCTATATATATAGAGTGTTTTTGGTCTAAATACATTCAGTAGTTTTTAAGCAATTAATGGTAAAAAATGTGTATATCTAGAGATGCAGAGACTCTGCGGATTCCCACGGATCTCAAACTGATATCTAATTGGTTGCCATTATCTCAACCACGAAGTGGTGGCAGCCATTTTAGGACTAGGCACTAGTCCTAAAACAAAATAAAAAATTACACACATGTAGGAATACCCTGAACCCCTATGTCTGGGGGTGGGGCCTGGGCCAAGGACATTTTAAAAAAACATTGCTGTGAATTTGTGGAGGATTCCTGAACCTGTGGCCCAAAAAAAAGTGTGGTCTCTCGTGCTTGTTTTTAAGCCCCTCGGGTGGGCCAGGGTCTAGGGGGAAAATATATTTAAAGTTTGGGCCCCTACAAAGGCCGTTTTTGGCCCCAGGGACTTCATGACCCGGGACCTGGATGCATATGTAAAGGGAAGGAGGCAAGCAGCCCCCCTCCTCAGCTACTTTCTGCCCCAGGGACCCCATCACCTTGGGCCTGGCCAAATTGGTAAAGGGGCGCGGGGGGTGCTTTTGTCTACATTTGACTCCATCTCCCAATGCCCAGCCAAATGTGGAAAGGAGGAGGGGAACATGCACCTCTTTTCAGGGCCACTTTCAGCCCCAGGGATCCCATTCCCTGGGGCCCAGCTGTATTTGCAACGTAGAGCCATTAATGGTCCTAGTGGCCCCGTCCCTCCGGGCCAGCTCCTATGCTATGTCCAGGCGTGCCCACCCCCGGGACATAGAAGTTTCCCTGCACACTGACACTTACAGGGCAACTTGTGTTTGCTCTCAGTTAGTGGAAACAACCACTGAGTCTGCTCCCAGTGGGCAGAAGATTTAACAATGCTCCCACCCACTGAAAACTGAATTTAGATATGTTTCTCTGCCCACAGTGCTCCCTGCAGGTAGGAGGAATTCTGTCTCTTCCTGGATGCGGGGAGCTGTCTGTGACCTCTGGGCCTGGGGGCTCCATTTGCGGCCCCCAATGGAAGTGTGGTGGGTGCCCTGGATAAGCACCAGATCACCTACCCTTTGTTGTCCAGGCCCCAGGTGTTGGGGGTCACCTGAGCCAAAATAGGCCTGGGGAGGGGGGCACATGCCCCGTTCACCTTTTTGTATGCGACTGGGCCCGCAGAATGACGTCGCTGGGGCCAAAAGCAGCCCAGGGAGCACATGCCTCCTTCCCTTAAAAAATGCACCAGGCCGTGGGGCAAGGGTTTCCTGGGCCCAAAATCAGCCCGAAGAAGGGGAGCACTTGTCCCCCTCCTCTTAATTAATGACCCTGGTGGTTGGGGTCCCCAGGGCCATAATTCGGTCACAGCCCCCCTTCCTCTTTAAAATAAATGTCCCTGGGGTCCCCATGGCAAGGCCCTTCAGGCAATCCCCCACCATGAGGCACTGCCACTGTGCACCGTAGGGGTTGGATTAACAATTAAATATTACTTTACATTTAAAAAAACTAGAAATTCACTGGAAAAAAATAAAGGTTAAAGTATCATTATAGTTAAGTGAAATGCTAAGTTTTACATTTTAAATTCACCAGTTTTAGTTAGAGTTATCTCAAGTAACTATAACTCATGCTCTGAGGTAACTATATGACTTGGAGGGGTTAAGGTGATAAAAGACTCCTACAACACCAGGTGCTGTTAGTTTGTCCTCTTTATTTTCTTCTTGATAAGGGATTAACGTTTTTATATATATGTACATTTTTTCTGTCCTTATATAATGTCCCAGGGTTGCTTTGATCAGTATCTCAGGGAATAATACTTGATCTTCTCCTTCCAGGTTTTTCTGCTTCGGGCATCAAGATCAAGAGATGGCGGCCTTCAAGGTGAAACTGGACCCCTCCGTCCCAGGATTTTGGTGGGCGGTCCCCAAGTAAAATGGAAAAAAAACAGGTAAGTGTAGGTCTTCAGGGAATACGGATTTTAATAGGGTTAGTATGCGGGTGTGCGAGGGTAGGGGTGTGTAAAAGGGTGAGAGGGTCAGGCCTTTAGGTGTACCACAAATTCACCCCGTTGATTTATTTTCTAATACGATTCAACTCTCCTTATTTTGTTAGAGGGTGGTTATCCTTCACCACTCCCTTCTCGTGTATTAAGGGTAGGTGCGTGCACACTCAAAGATGCCTCTCTCTGATCCTTTCCTCCCGATCCCTCCCCTGCGTACCCCTCTCGCTCCTGCTCCGATTCCACCAGGGTAAGAAATTTACCCGGAGGCACGATCGTACCTGTGTCAACCACGCCCCTCCTTGGACGTGGCGGCTCCGGTCATGTCTCTCGTCGGTCTCCGTGGGCGTCTCTGGATCTCTGTCGATGCTCCTTCGTTGAGCTGGACTCTCTCTTCCTTCCTCTGGTTCCGCATGTTCACTTTCCTCTGGCTTTGCTCCTTCTCCTCTCTCCGGCTCTACGCGCTCTCCTCTCTCCGGCTTTGCTTCTTCAAGCGTCTGCGTGTCTTCAACCTGGATATCCGGGTTGTGAAACACTTATGGGTGTTCGGCATTCCCCAACGTACCCCCGGGGCACTCTTCGGCCGGCTCAGGGTTGCGTTTTGTATCCGTGGCGGTGACTGCCCGGTTACAGTAACTATAACTTGTGCCTTCACCATGCACGGCTAATCACCCTACATATTACATTACTCATGACATCTTCTATGACATCAATGATAATATCACTGTGCATGGCAGGGGAGCAAACTTTCCAGAAAGGAGTTGAGGTGGATGAACTTTGGTTTTGGAAAGTTTAGTAAAATTTGCTAAAAGGAGGCGAAGTTATTGGAAAAGCAAAAGTGCTCTTCATAGGGGATTTCTGCCTTACGTTTCCTTAATACTAAACACACACACACACACGCGCGCACATGCACACACACACAAACACATACACAATAATAAAATAAAGAAGATAGAAATAAACCGTTTACTGAATCAAATAATGTATTAATTTAAAACTGAACGATTAACAACAAGAGAAGAATGTTACAAAACATTACAATTATGCATTGTGTGGTTTAATTGTGAATTCCCAAAAATATTTAATTCTAAGGAAAATAATTGGTAAAAAGGAAATTAACTTTTGTAAACATCAAGCACATAAGCCTCTCAAAATGTGAATCTTGTCACTAGAATCAAGATTTACAATATAACTTTCTGTTACACCTGTCCTTCTCTGCAGTGTCACCCCCAAACATTCTGCTTTTTACCCTCCACTTTTCGCTGAATTCATTTTTGTTGGCCTTAGGACTCTGGGCACTTTGCCACTGCTAACCAGGGCCAAAGTGGTTGTGCTCGCTCCCCTAAAACATGGTTGGATGAGTTATACCCAACTGGCATACATCATTTACTTATTGCATTGTGCCATTCACTTAAGCAGCACATTTAAACATATTCCAGGCCTGCCACTGCAACCTGAATGCAGTTTCAAAATGCCATGTTGACTTGGCATTTAAACCCACTTGCCAAGCCTTAAACTCCCATTATAATGTAGGCCCTAGATAGCCCATAGGGTGGAGTGCTGTGTAAATAAAGGGCTGGTATGATATAATCTTATAGGATGGTGCAATGCTTGGTGCACTTCTCTCTCTCTGTTGTAGCTGCATTCCATTTGGAATGTAGAATGTTATGTTTTGAATGCCTTTGTGACTCTGGAGCTGAGAGCTAAGTGAAGTAGATGAAGTTTCCCTTGCTCTTGTATTAAAGCATTATCTCTCAAGCAAACCCTCATTTTCACATTTGGTGACGAGGATGGAATCTCTCGGGACTGCCTTCAACAAAAAAGAGAAACTTCAACACAAGGATTATTGAAGCTTATTTTGCTTTTGTCTATCTGCTTCTCATCTGCTGCCTGCATTGTATTGACCACAGGTACTATGTTTGTGACTTTCACTGCCATTTTTGGTCACCTTGGATGAGTTTTTTTTCTGCTTTGAATTAACAATAACTGTGAGGCTGTGAGCAGGCTCAGGTTTCTTCACACCCTCATTGTCTCATGCCTTCCCCACTACCACTTGATGGTGTGGCAGTATTCTTTCCTCCTGTTCTGCCGCTCGTGCTTCCATTGTGCTCTGCACGCATGAGTTCTTCCTACCTGTCTTATGCCTCATGGATTCGTCATCACCTGGCCTTCATGTTGATCCTCTGAGGAGACATGCTACCTTGGCAACAGGAGGTGTGCTTCCCCTTTGTCTCCCAGCCCAGCTCCAGAGAAGACTTGTGTGTATTTGCTGGTGTCCTTGGGTCACAACAGAATATTTCCCTGGATGAGTGGGGAGGCCCACTGGTTGTCAATGACTCTGCTCACCGTTTAGGAGTTTGGAGTCCCACTGGTTAGGTTTGTCCTCTGTGGACTCAGATAACTACACTCATCTGTTGATTGGAGCATCTGCTTCTCTTTCGGTCTGCTACTGACTGAGATTTACCCATGAGACCATGGGGGTTGTAGAGGAAACAAAAGAAAGTCTAATTTCTGCTCATTGTGCACCTTTTTGAACAATTTCTTGTCAGGAAGAAAGACTTCTGATATTTTATTTACTTTGGTTATTGCTGTTTTCCCATGTTCAACTCAATGGCTATGACCAATGCATTGTTTTTGTGATTTTCTAGTCTTCCATTTCTTCTCTATTCTTACAGGGTATAGTCTTACTGAATTGTCACACTTGCAGTTTTGTTTTTAATTTTGCCTCTTTATTTATTCATCTATTTATGTTTCTCCTGTTTGGTGATTCTGCCTACATCAACATGCAGAATGTGTCAATCCCATTTTTTTCTTCCCTGCCTGGTGGCCCACTTCTTCCATGGGCAAAGTGGAGGAAAGTATATATTAATTATCTAAAAGATTATGGTCTTAACTGTTACCTGACAAAATAATCTCAATGCTGCTTCAATGCCTGGGGGGTTGAGGGAAAAGAAGATTTTGAAAATCTTCCCGGTGTGCAAATTCATGATGAGGGTGATGCTCCTCACGCATCCAAGGAATTTGAGAAAACATTCAAAATCTTAGATGATCATTATCTGCCCAAAGTGTCTGCAATTTTTCAAAGATACTATCTTGGGAAGATGAAACAAGGTGATAACAAATCTGTGGAAGACTTTATCACTACCTTATGCAATGTTGGCTTTTTCTTGCAATTTTGGAATAAGTACATAAGAAAGAATTAGAGATCAGTTTATGCTAGACTGCAAATTCAACAAGGTCAGTGAGGCCCTTTGATCAAAGAGTGATTCTTCATTAGATCCAGTACTTGTTTTAGCAAAAAGTTTGAATATTCAATGTTATGCATACAGAAACTACAAAAACACAAACTTTCAAAAGAAAACCTCTGCGGTGGTCGCAGAAACAAAACAAAATGTGTTTCAGATGTAACAGTCTTAACTACTTTGCCAATTCAAAAGGCTGCCCAGCTGTTAAGGTTTTCTTCTAAGAATTGTAGAAAAAGTTGTCATCTTGCCAAATGCTTCAGATCTAACCCTCTTAAAGACAAAGTAAATCAGTTAGATGGTGAATCCTCTCCTGTTGTACTGCAGACAGTTAATGACATTTGAGTATCCTTCAGATGAGGTGTCTCTCAATGATATCAGCATTATTATGATGATGGGGTCTAGGGGCAAACTATCACTCATCTCTGAGTCTGATTTTGTGAAGAACTTCCAAGGAGAGATTGAATTAAAAGATTCTGATGTCACCCATTACAGTTATGGGAGTGCACTTATCAAACTCATTGGGTTCTTTATGACTAAGATCCAATGTCAAGGGAATACCATTGAAGGGAAGATATATGTTCCTGTGAAAGGGGACAGCGTCGGAACCTGTCTCCACCAAAAACAATTGGGTATTTTTTTTATCCCAATGCTGTATCCCAAGTTCAAGTTAGGAGACTTAAAGCCTGAGCTGTTACTCCTTCTGATGCCAGTTTATTTTCACTTAGAGTTTTGCAAAGTTGTTCTGATGAGGTGGTATGTGTGAAAGGTTAAGTGTACCATATGCACATTAAGAAAAATGAAATTCCAGTGTCTTGAAAAGTCAGGAATATCCCTATCAATTTATGTGAAGCAGTGAAACTTCAAATTAAATGTCTATTTTCTGAATGGATAATTGAAGCAGTAGAAGCATCAGAATGGCTTGCTCCTATTATTGTGGCTACCAAAAGCTCAGGTGATCTTAGGCTATACATTGACCTGAGGCAGCTAAATAAGTAAGGAAGTAGCTGAGGATAAATTTCCCCTCCCAAACATCATGGAAATGGTGGGAATACTTGGAGGAGCTAAATTCTTTGCCACACCCGACCTCACCCCTGCTTACTAACAGGTGGGATTGAGTGATGATTAAAAGAACTATACTACTTTTGTAACTCCCTTTTGCATTTTCCACTTCAACAGAACGATGTTTGGTCTATTTGTTTTTCAAAAGTTGATGCATTACATGTTGGAGAGTGTCTCAGGAGTGAAGTTCCTTCAAGACAATGCACTGATATTTAGAGAGTATTTATCTGCTCACCAGGACAAGATCAGGAAATTGTTACAGATTTTTAGTTCTAGAGGCCTAACGCTCAAGATAGACAAATGCACATTTCTCTCTCTTGAGATAACCTACAATAACCTACTGCTGTACTGTTTCAGCCAATGGAGTCAAGCTGAACAATGATCTGCTTTAGATTGTTACAGACCTACCTGAAAAGAAAGAAGATGTGTAGGCATTTTTGGGGAAGGTGTAATTGTAAAGTAGGTTCATTCACAATTTTCCCAGCTGTACGTGTTCTATCAGGGAATTGTTAAAGAACAGAGTGCAGTTTGTGTGAAGTGATACCTGTCAAAAGGAATTTGAGAATGTGAAAGAAAGTCTCGCCAAAGTGCATCATTTGAAAAGTTTTGTGTCTGATTTGCAGTGTTGTATCATCACTGACTCGAGTGGTAAGGGACTGTGGGAGTCATTCCAACCCTGGCGGTCGGTGTTAAAGCGGCGGTCAAACCGCCAACAGGCTGGCGGTAAAAAAAATGCAATTCCGACCCTGGCGGAAACCGCCAACAGAGACCGCCACTTTAACACACCGCCCGCCACGGCGGGACAAACAAACAGCGCGGCAGTCACCGCCAACAGACAGGCGGGAGACAATGTACCGCCCACCGTATCACAACCCACCAATCCGCCACCTTTTCCGGGGCGGTAGCCCCGCCGATAAAAACACGCCGGAAACAGACATTTCAAACGGAAAACACTCACCTCCATATACCCCACGAGGAATCTGGACAGCATGGAACCCGAACTCCACATCCTACCAGCCATTGTCTTCCTGCTCCTCTACCAGGAGCACGAACGCCGACGCAGAAGACAACGGTGAGTACTGCACCTACGACACAGGGGAGGGGGGAGGAAAAAATATTACAGGCACACACATACGCGATACACCCACCCCCACCCTCACCCACTACAACACACACATCAATGCATAGAAATAAATCACAGTTACCCCCCCCAAACCCCCCGGAAGAATGCAAAGGCAAAAGGAAATGATTATAAATATAGAATTATATTGTAAGACTGAGTATAAAATATATCACACATCTATAACTTTATATACATAAATTGTCCAGTCCGATATGTCTATCAGCCATTGTTCGTGGGCCACTGGGCCAAAACACATGGGCAAAGCCCACACAGGATACCTGCCTCCAACGGAGAGAACACTGCAGGGGCATCAGATAGGAAAACTACAGGCACCTCAGGGGGAAGGGAAGGGGGGGCACCTCAGCCAGATGAGTCCACGACGCCAGATCCACGAGGGGCCTCCATGGCCACTGTGCCATCCTGGGGAGTGCAAAGCCACAGTCTCACAAGTCTCTACAGTGGGTGGGTTGCCCTCTGTGCCATCCTGGGGAGTGCAAAGCCACAGTCTCACAAGTCTCTACAGTGGGTGGGTTGCCCACTGTGCCATCCTGGGGAGTGCAAAGCCACAGTCTCTCAAGTGGATAACAGTCTCCACTGGTACTGGAGGGGGACTAGTGCCCAGAGTGCTTCGTGCAGCCCTGCCCGACACAGATGCGGGCCTGCCCCTTCTGCCAATGGGCCAGCGGTGCTTGAGATGAAGGGCCCAGTTCAGCGGTGCTTGAGATGAAGGGCCCAGTTCAGCGGTGCTTGAGACGCCGGTGCCCAGCGGAGCAGTGCTTGAGATGAAGGGCCCAGCGGAGCGGTGCTTGAGATGAAGGGCCCTGTTCAGCGGTGCTTGAGACGGCGGTGCCCAGCGGAGCAGTGCTTGAGATGAAGGGCCCGGCGGAGCGGTGCTTGAGATGAAGGGCCCTGTTCAGCGGTGCTTGAGACGGCGGTGCCCTGTTCAGCGGTGCTTGAGATGAAGGGCCCTGTTCAGCGGTGCTTGAGACGGCGGTGACCTGTTCAGCGGTGCTTGAGATGAAGGGCCCAGTTTAGCGGTGCTTAAGACGGTGGTGCCCTGTTCAGCGGTGCTTGAGATGAAGGGCCCAGTTCAGCGGTGCTTGAGACGGCGGTGCCCTGTTCAGCGGTGCTTGAGATGAAGGGCCCAGTTCAGCGGTGCTTGAGACGGCGGTGCCCTGTTCAGTGGTGCTTGAGATGAAGGGCCCAGTTCAGTGGTTCCTGAGACGGCGGTGCCCAGCGGAGCAGTGCTTGAGATGAAGGGCCCAGCGGAGCGGTGCTTGAGATGAAGGGCTCTGTTCAGCGGTGCTTGAGACAGCGGTGCCCTGTTCAGCGGTGCTTGAGATGAAGGGCCCAGTTCAGCGGTGCTTGAGACGGCGGTGCCCTGTTCAGCGGTGCTTGAGATGAAGGGCCCTGTTAAGCGTTTCCTGTGACGGCAGTGCCCTGTTCAGCGGTGCTTGAGATGAAGGGCCCAGTTCAGTGGTTCCTGAGATGGCGGTGCCCAGCGGAGCGGTGCTTGAGATGAAGGGCCCAGCGGAGCGGTGCTTGAGATGAAGGGCCCTGTTCATCGGTGCTTGAGACGGCGGTGCCCTGTTCAGCGGTGCTTGAGATGAAGGGCCCAGTTTAGCGGTGCTTGAGACGGCGGTGCCCTGTTCAGCGGTGCTTGAGATGAAGGGCCCAGTTCAGCGGTTCCTGAGACGGCGGTGCCCAGCGGAGCGGTGCTTGAGATGAAGGGCCCAGCGGAGCGGTGCTTGAGATGAGTGTCCTGGTCAGCGGATCCGGCCCAGGCATGGATGTCACTCGCCACCTGACATGTGGCTGGCGGGGCCTTCCTGCGCATCTGTCTGGTGGCTTGCGGGGCCCTCCTGGGCTGCAGTTCTCGGCCTGTGGGTGTCCTCCTGCCCACCTGGGACGTGGCTTGAGGGGCCCTCTTGGGCTGCAGTACCGGGCCTGTGTGTGTCCTCCTGCACAACTGGGATGGGGCTGGTGGGGCTGGAGATTTACCTGGACCCAACCAAGTGGTGCCCTCTGCCTCATCCCGCTGGAGGTTTTCGACTTCAATTTAGATGTCTGTAGTTGGCGCTTTGATCTTGTAGGTGCTTGTTTTTACTAACAACTTTCAAAGTTCATAACTCCTGTTCTACTGTTTGATTTGGAGCAGTTTTGGTGAGAAATAAGTTATTAGAATTTACTCTATTTTTCTAAAGTGGTTTGTAATTTTTCCTGTGTTATGTTTTCACTTTATTACTGTTTCTGTGCTGCATAAATGCTTTAAACATTGCCTCCAACTTAAGCTACCCAGGGTTAAGCACAGGTTGATTTAGTGACTTTTTGTGGTTCACCTTGCAAGGGATTGTTGCTGTTGCATGATCAGGGCTTACACCCCAGTCAACCAAAAACTGCATTTCTAAAACTTTGATAGCCGTTCTCATTGTCTTCATTTAGGAAGTCACACAATGCCTGATGGCAATGTGGCGGAGAATGCAGCATATGAGAACAATCCAGCATACTTTCTCAGGTGTACATTGCAGAGCCCTTTTAAAAATATTTAAACATCAAAAGCAAGATTTAAAGACAGGTTTCATAGTGTTTCTAGTTTTCACATTAGCCCAGTTTTACTTTGATTGGGCTGGATTTTGAGGATCTCTGAAAGGTGTCAGAAGCCACTGTATTAAAGGATAACCTGCATCATCGAAAACAATAAAACCATTGCCATTTTAATTTTTAGCCACTCAGGCAAAATCACTAAATGTAAACACCTATGGACTAAACATCCATATTGCAGGTCTGAGCTAGGATATAAGCTCTAGTGCAAGGGTTAATGTGTATCAGCTGTTTTCAAGAGGTGTGAGGCAAAGAACATCCTCTCAAGTGCTTACAACTTCAAAAGCTGAATGGCTATCTACAACCTCCACTATTTAAAATAAAACCCCTGCAGATTGAGATCAGATAGTGGTTCATATTAGTATCAAGGGTCAGTCCTAGGCCAATTCTTTGCACCCTCACTAAAAGTGTGTTTGACTGAGGCCCTAAAAATGACATCAGATATTTGGAAAATAGGCACTCAAGGCTGAGTAAGATGATAGAACATGTTGCAGAGATCAAATGATTTCATTACGCTTACTTACTTACTTGCTTTTCTCTCTTTTACACACTCTCTCTCTCTTTATCTGTATACATCCTTCTCTCTCCCTCTCTCTCTCCCTTTCTCTGTCAATAGCACCAATGTAGTCATGATTAAGTTAGAGCTACCATAGAAACATAATTTTTTATTTTTGAAATAACTTTGGCACTGCTTGAGAGATAAGCACAGTAGTTTTCAAAAATAATTAATCCACATTCCTACCTAATACAGCCCTAAAAGGACAACCATTTCCCACAGCAAAATAACACCTAAGCCTTGTAGAAACACTCAGTGGCATCACAGGTTAAACAGAAACACTAACACAAGTTCAATCACAGTGCCTTCTTTGAAATCACTTCTCAAACAGAAACTGGGCCAAAACAAACAAACAGAAATCCTTCTAGAGATATTGCAATTAACTTTAGTTTTCTCGCATACCCCCTTTGTACAATTTCACACCCAACAGCACTGGGCACATGCCGAAATAAAACCAAAATCACAGTGGGAATTCAAAAATGAGTATTATGAGCACATCCCAACACTCTGACTCCAGATACACCCATCTTGACCCTCATGTACAAACCAACACAGAACCAAAACCACAAAAACTCACCAAAACATGCCAAAGCTGGACCCAAGCAATCCTCCCCTAAACCCTTAAACATCCATCATAGGCATCATACCTCAACTGAATAGGCCAATACTGGTCTCTAAACACCAAAAGCACAGTCTGAAAACACACCATAATTCAGCCTTCCTTGTCAGTCAATATAAATATTCATCATCTGTACTCATCTTCACATTCCCCTCATAGAATCTGAACAGCCAAATCCAAATCAACCAACTTGAAACCTCTCCAAATCCCCTTTCTCATACACCCCAAAACCTAGGTTCAAGCCAGGCCTTGTAAAACACTGAAAATCCCCTTTAGAAACCTAACCACAAACACACCTTCCGCAACTCCCATCCACTAGACCTTACTCTAAGGAATTCAACATAAGAGCCCAATCCAGATAAAACCAGCTGGAACCTCTCATAGCCACCCATAAAAATAACTAAAATGAAGCCTGAAGCTAGGCCTCAAAAACATAGAAAATACCACTGTCCACACCGCCCTTTACCAACTCCTTAAATCTCACAATCCCAAAACAGATCTTGTAGGTTCATATTCCACATCTCTCCAATGTAGAAAAAGAGCCAAATCCAAAAAGGTGCTACCAGGAACATGCCTAATTCCATCCCAAAATAATCATATTGAGGCCATTGAAAGCAAGGTTGAATTTTTAAAAAAAACACAACACACACCAAAGAAACAAACTAATTAACCCAAAACCACCCTTGTACAGCTAACACAAACACTTCCCAAACCTAAAGACTGAGCTTAGATTTTTGGGGAGATGTGTGTGACAAAGGTGCCATTGCACTCCGATATCATCAACTGGAATAACTAGCGGTAAGGGCCTCAATCTGATATGATCTAAGGCAGTGGTTCCCAACCTTTGGCAAAGGGACCCCTGCATGTCTGCGACTGCTTAGAAAATGAAATAATATAAACAGATTAATAAAGTGTATACAAATAAAGTGGCTAAATGTACCATTAAACATTTCTAAACATGCTGTAAATGTCAAGAAATTTGAAATTGTAGGCAAAAAAATAAATTAATATCCTCAGATTGATTTGTAGGAACAGTGCAGGTGCATCAAACAGAAAATAGTATGGATGATGTGTGGCTTCAATTGAATTTAGAAAAGCTCAAACCTTCTTATCAAAATGAAAATGTTATTTTTTATTTATATTTGTTTAAAAATTAAATATAATGCATTATTATTTGTGTATGTGTTTGATGAATGCTTGTTTCTGTATTTTATATGTATTGTTTTGCAGTTCGAATCATCAACAATGTTTAGGCCGATGTCCCCGCCTTCCAGTAATGACTCAAGGGGGGGGCTGGATTCCAACAATGATTTAGTGGGGGTCCCCAAGTTCCAGTAATGATAAAGTGGGGGTCCACACAAGTCAAAAGGATAAGAACCTCTGATCTAAGGTGTAATCTCTTAGACAAAGGTTAGTGCATAGCAGTTCTTTTGAAGTGATGTGAAGCTGAGAACCTCCACTCCAGTGTTCACAATTTCATAATTTCAATAAACAGATCTCTATCACGACCACTAATAAAAAAATCCAATTACAGCAGGAAATGTGAAGCATTTTCAATCAGCTATGAATGACTGTGCTATAGATAAGTGGTACACAATATAATATAAATTATGTTATTTAAAAAATACATACAAACAATTATTGTGATAAAAATATGAAAACAATTAATGATATATATAAATCTATATATATATTATATATATACATATATATATATATATATATATATATATAACAACATGAACCTTATATTATTTATAAATAATGCTAATATTTATAAATAATACTATAAAATAATAACATACATTACAATAGTAAGAGGCAATAATTATCAAAAACAGATTTACAAAAATATTATGCAAATAAATTTATATAAATACATATATATATTTTTTTTACAACAAACAGTACAGCCTACATTTGTTGGAGAGCTATATGAAATAAAAATCAATAGCAGTCTGGAATACACATTATGCAAATTTCTAATTTAATACAGTACTCATTTTATACATTTCTTTAAATATTTTCATGCATCCACCAAGAATTAACTCAGTGTAAGATCAAAAGTTATAGTTACATCAATGGATCAAACAAAGCATCAAAAATAATTATAAAAATAATTTCTTAAACGTGATTTAAGAGCAAAATACAAGTGATCCAAATGAATCCATATAATGTATGCAATCAGCACCACATTAAGCTAGATAAGGTGTCATCCTACAGGCCTGATGCTGACAGAAGAAGTGTCTTTACCAATTATTGGACATTACACAACATAGCAATACTTAGGTAAGCTTAAATTTAGTTTGTGGCTACTTATTCACAGTTTAGTAACTTTTTGCCCAACTAAATGATAAACTATATAGTTCTTTTATGTAAAATGTCATGTTAAGATTCTATTTGTGTCAGTATGTATATTTAGCAGTACCATGTGATATCGTCACAATAAACAATAGAAGTTGACTCAGCTCAAAGGACTTCATCCGTGACAACAAGAGGTGTTCTTTATCAATTAAAGGATATTTAGGGCCCCTTTACAAGTTTGGAGGTGCATGGACCGCCATGGCAGCGATGGTGGTCTGACCACTGTAACTTTGGCAGACGGACTGCCGGATTACGAGTTTGGCAGTCAGACCGCCTAAAGACCACCAACAGACCGCCAGCACCACCATCAGAGTGTTGGAGAGCCCTGCATTGGGACCGCCATAGCCATTACGACCTCTAGGACTGCCAAGATTTTAATGGTGATCCCACTGTAATGAAAAGCTTGGCAGTCAGGCAGGTAAGGGCCCTAAACGGGGGGAGCCCTAGGGAGTACAGCCCCATGGATGGTGATTTGGGGTCCAGTGTGGGCCCCCCCAAAACAATTGGAGTTCTGGGAGCACT
Organism: Pleurodeles waltl; assembly: GCF_031143425.1. Taxonomy (NCBI): domain Eukaryota; kingdom Metazoa; phylum Chordata; class Amphibia; order Caudata; family Salamandridae; genus Pleurodeles; species Pleurodeles waltl. The sequence goes on from NC_090436.1 coordinate 535,071,892, forward strand.
GTGTCCCATGCACAACGAGGTGCATGGGCACAGATCGCCCGCCGTGCCTTCAGGTAGGGATGCATGGCCGGCAATAGCTCCATAATACTGCCCCCTACCTCCCCCTGCTAGTCACGTCAGCCTCGTGGGGAACTCATGGGGAACTCATAATCTGGCAGTCTTGGAACCGTTAGCCTGGTGCCATTTGAAAGACCACCACCATGACGGTCCGGTGATCCAACCGCCACTCGTAATGAGGCCCTCCATAATTTAGTAAGATTTATGTGAGTTGAATGGCGATAAGTGGTTATGTATTCATTGTTTAGTTACTGTCTACCCCAACTAAATGATGAAAGTGATGAATTTGATTGTTTCTTAATTAAGTGTCATGTTGCATTTTTTTGTGTTAGTAGGGATAATTAGAAGCCATTGGGAATGAATATTCAATAGTGTTTTTTCATCAGGTATGACATGAATTACATCCATTAAGAGAATTGTTAAATTTGTGTTTTTTGTGTTATTTTTAATAGCCCCGAAGAAGCGACTGATAGTGGTGCTGCGTAACACATGTTGGCTATCTTGCACTGACTGTTTTGAGCTTTGATGCAATAATTGATTCTGCAAATTATTCTGTTGCGTAGGTTCTCAATATCCTAATGAGACTACAGGATTTGGGAATCACCTGGACTGTGGGTAACTGAGTCTGAACCCACACCATGTGACACCTGTTGGCCTAATCTGGGTTTGTTCCAGCTAACTAGCAGTGCCTCATCTCCACCGAAGAGCAGGGATGATTGTGCAATCGGTGCATTACATAAATGACTCCTCAGGGAAATCGTGGTCACTCCGATTTCATCCGTTTCTCTCAGTTACATTAGTCTCACATATGCAAGGACAATCAGAAGCAGAGTGTACTTCAATAACGTTTTATTGAAGTGACTGCATCTTAGATAATAAGGCATGTATTGCAATAACTAGGGCGATGAAGCACAACAAAATTTAAATTGTGACAAGGAGAGTAAAAACCAAAAATAACGCTACCATTGTGTCACTAAGATTGCGAAGGATAGTTCCTACCTAGGCTATGTTAGAGCACAGCATGTTAAGCTCTAATTCTGCCCTTCAGGTTCCCCTAGGAAGACATCATCCCTCACACCTGAGCAAGAGGCCAGTAGTCTACATGAGCAGCTGCAGCGAAGCACTTAGCAATCAGCAAACAGTTGTGGTCATCTGGCTGTAATCTCCCTCTAACGTACGTGGGTCAAAGTAGTGTTTTTGTAATAAAACAGCTGATGTTCCAAGAAAGGATCCCTACATAAGAGTGTGTATGTTTCCGTGAACATTGGAGACAAAGCGTACCACTCTTGCCGGCAACCTATCTCACTGCAACCTTGAGAAAGCACAGAGTGAAAGAAATGGGTTGTTTAAGAGCGCAGTTCTGACCTAGGCAAAGAACAGCTAGGTAATGGGCCAGCGGTCCTTGAGATGAAGGGCCCAGTTCAGCGGTGCTTGAGATGAAGGGCCCAGTGCAGTGGTGCTTGAGACGGCGGTGCCCAGCTGAGAGGTGCTTGAGATGAAGGGCCCAGCGGAGCGGTGCTTGAGATGAAGGGCCCAGCGGAGCGGTGCTTGAGATGAAGGGCCCAGTGCAGCGGTGCTTGAGACGGCGGTGCCCAGCGGTGCCCAGCGGAGCGGTGCTTGAGATGAAGGGCCCAGCGGAGCGGTGCTTGAGATGAAGGGCCCAGTGCAGCGGTGCTTGAGACGGCGGTGCCCAGCGGAGCGGTGCTTGAGATGAAGGGCCCAGTGCAGCGGTGCTTGAGACGGCGGTGCCCAGCGGAGCGGTGCTTGAGATGAAGGGCCCAGTGCAGCGGTGCTTGAGACGGCGGTGCCCAGCAGAGCGGTGCTTGAGATGAAGGGCCCAGTGCAGCGGTACTTGAGATGAAGGGCCCAGTTCAGCGGTACTTGAGATGAAGGGCCCAGTTCAGCGGTCCTTGCCCTGTTCAGCGGTGCTTGCCTTGGCGGTCCTTGCCCTGTTCAGCAATGCTTGCCTTGGCGGTCCTTGCCCTGTTCAGCGGTGCTTGCCTTGGCGGTCTTTGCCCTGTTCAGCGGTCCTTGCCCTGTTCAGCGGTGCTTGCCTTGGCGGTCCTTGCCCTGTTCAGCGGTCCTTGCCCTGTTCAGCGGTGTTTGCCTTGGCGGTCCTTGCCCTGTTTAGCGGTCCTTGCCCTGTTCAGCGGTGCTTGAGTTGGCGCTCCTTCATTGCCCAGCTGGGCTGTGGCTGGCGGGGCCCTCCTGGGCAGCTGGGCTGTGTCTGGCGGGGCCCTCCTGGGCAGCTGGGCTGTGGCTGGCGGGGCCCTCCTGGGCAGCTGGGCTGTGGCTGGCGGGGCCCTCCTGCACACCTGGGATGGGGCTGGTGGGGCCCTCCTGGGCAGCTGGCCTGCTGCCGGACTTGTCGTGCGTGCTGCCCTTCCCACCCTTCCCTGGTCGTCTGTGGCCCTTTCCCACCTTTGGCGGTGTGCCAGGTGGCACCCCACATCCAGCCGGAGCCAGGGTAGGGATTTTGGTCCCTGGCGTCCTTGGCCTCTCGCGCCGGGCACTGGTGATCTTTGGGTGTTTTTCCGGGGGTGAGCTGGCCGTGCCTTGGCTCCTACCAGAACTAGTTGCCCTTGAGGGTGGGGGACTCCAGTCCTTGGACAACAGTCTTGATAGGTCCTGGTTTGGTGGTGGCTGAGGTGCTGATTGCAGTCTTATTCAATGGATGGGGTGGGGGAGTTGTTGGAAAGAGGTCAAGTTTGGAAAGGAAAATCAATTTGGAAAGAGAGTGACGGCTAGGTGTAGTGGGTATGGGAGTGGAGGAAGAGGATGTGGTTGTAGGAGTGTGAAGTCTGGTGTCTTTGGGTGCAGGTGCTTGGGCTGGAGGCTGTCGTGAGGTGGATGGCTGTTGGGTGGGTGGCTGCCTGCGTTTGTGTAGTTTGGAAGAGGGGGTGACAGACACACTGGGAGAGGACACAGGTGACGTGTAAATAGTAGTGGGGGTGGTGACTGCACGTGTGCGGAGTGTTCTGGTGGGTGTGCTGGTGATGGACGTAGTGGCTGAAGATGTTGTGCATGCAAGTGTGAGTGGAGACGTCACAGGGAGGGAGGAGGGAGACGAGGAGGAGGGGGACACAGTGGAGGCAGTGGGTGTTGGTGTGTCTGCATGTGGATGTTGCTTGTGTGAATGCTTGTGTGAAGTGTGGGGCTTATGTCTGGATGAGCTTCCCTTGGGTGTTGAGGTGCGTGCAGGCTGGTCTGTAGGTGTGTCTGAGATAGGCAGAGGTACAGGGGATTGGGTCTGGGTGGAGGAAGTTGGAGGGGGGAGGCTAGAGACAGGGACAATTGCTGCCGTCAGTGCTGAGGCCAGAGCGTTGAACGATCGCTGATGGGCAGCCTGACCTGAATGAATGCCCTCCAGGTATGCATTACTCCGGTGCACCTCCCTTTCTACACGCTGGATGGCATTCAAAAGGGTAGACTGCCCAACAATGATGGTCCTCAGGAGGTCAATGACCACCTCACTGAGGGCAGCAGGGGTGACAGGGGCCGGGCCTGAGGTGCCTGGGGCGAAGGAGATGCCCCCCTTCCTGGGTGAGCGGGCACAGGGCAAACGCTGAGGGGCTGGTGGGAGGGCGGTGCTGGTGCGCTGGGTGGCGGCTGTACCTGTTGTTGCGGGGGCACGGATGTTGCCGCCACCACAAGGGACCTCCCTTCAGAGGACGAGTCGCTGCCACTGACATCAGCACGAGTCCCCGCTGTGGAGCTCCCCTCGCCCTCCGTCCCACTGGTGAAATCCGAGTCCGTTGCATGGCCCTCCAGGGCCATGTGGGATGCAGCTCCCTCGTGCTCCGATGCCACTTCTCCTCCGCCTGATGATGCTAATGCACACATGAACAGGAAGCCCACATAAAAGGGGAGGGGGAGAAAGAAAGACATGTTGAGTGCATGGATTACCGCTACCGTTGGCGGAGAGGACAGACACAGAAGCCCCCTGCACTACGCTGCGCACTTGGGGTCCACTACTCAATCAGTGGGACATGGCCTACAAGCCTATGGACGACAACTGCACACATAGATGACACAGGGCCATTAAAAGCTGTACTTGGCACCCTACAGAGGTGGGGGGCGGGGGCACAGGGCCATGCCTTACGGAGGGGCCTAGCCTACAGAAATCGCCCTGGCCTAGAGATACCCACAGCCCACCTCCCCCACCCAGACACCTCCACTGCGCGCAAAGTCACCAGAATGAGAGTGTACTCACCCCCTTGTGTCTGCTGTGATGTCCTCACGCGCCCATCCAAATCGGGGTAGGCCACCGCCAGGATACGGGACATCAGGGGGGTCAATTGACGACTGGCACCCCTCCTACGTTGGGAGGCCATCCCCAGCAGAGCCTCCACCGTCTTTCTGCTCCCGCGTCAGATGTCCTCCCACCTCTTCCGGCAGTGGGTGCCCCGTCTGTTGTGGACCCCCAGGGTCCGGACGTCCTTGGCGATGGCACGCCAAATAGCGATTTTCTGGTGGGCGCTGACCTATGTGACATGTACAGGGGGAGAAAAAAAATCATCACCTTCTGCATGCTTGATGTGAGTGGCCCCACATCCCCACCCTTGCCATGTGGCTAATGCTCTCATCTGTCGTCTGATGCATGCCTCAATCGCTCCCCTCCCCACCATCTTTCATCCACCCGACTCAACCCAGGCATTGCCCACAATGCATGGTCCCAGTGTACTTACCTGTTGGTCTGGAGGACCGTAGAGTAGCGCATACTGGGGGAGGACCCCATCTACGAGTTTCTCCAATTCTTCAGAAGTGAAGGCAGGGGCCCTTTCCCCAGTCGCAGCAGCCATTGTCTCTTCCAGACCGAGGTCACAGCAGCACTTGCAGTGTAGGTCCTCTCCTGTGGAAGATCAGGTATCGAGTGATTAAGTAGATCGAAAATGGCGGTCACGCCCGCGGCGGTGCGTACCGCGGCGGTGCGTACCGCGACCGCCGGCGCACATCGTCATTGGCTCGTGAAACCCATAGGATTCTAGTTAACCAATGCGGCTTTGCGCCGCGGTCTTCGACCGCCTACCGCCACGGTGTGCCACGCCAGCGCATTGACCTCACATCCCATTGTCACACTTCACAGGTCAGGCAGCCGCCATTTCAAGGGCCCACATGGCTTAATTTCTACTGCGTCACACACACCTAGGCCTTTCCTCAACACTCATACAAACCATTCAGTGCATAGTGAATCGTGTTGTGTGCAAGCTGTGGGAACGTACCTGTGGGTTGATTGACTCTGTGCTCGCTGTTGTCCTTCCTAGGCACCGTCCGCTGGGCAATGCGAGGAGATGGAGGAATCTTCCCTTGTACAGACCGCTGGTGGACCTGTCGACAATGGAGGAAAGACATGTCATACTGACATATAGGCTTGACCGAGCCACTATACAGGAACTGTGTGCCCAGCTGGAGGCAGACCTGATGTCACCCATTCACCAACCCACAGGGATCCCTCCTCTAGTGCAGGTGCTGTCAGTACTCCATTTCTTAGCAAGTGGGTCATTTCAAACAATAGTGGCCATATCATCAGGGATGTCTCAACCTATGTTTTCCAAGGTGTTGTCCAGAGTGTTGTCTGCCCTGCTGAAACACATGAGGAGCTACATCATTTTCCCTGAGGTGGGGGATTTGCCTACAGTGAAGGGTGATTTCTATGCCCTTGGACATATCCCCAACATCATAGGTGCCATTGATGGGACACATGTGGCTTTGGTACCCCCCAGCAGGAGTGAACAGGTGTACAGGAACAGGAAAAGTTATCATTCGATGAATGTACAGATGGTCTGTTTGGCAGACCAGTACATCTCCCATGTTAATGCCAAGTTCCCTGGCTCAGTGCATGACGCCTACATGCTGCGGAATAGCAGCATCCTGTATGTGATGGGTCAACTCCAGAGGCACCGGGTGTGGCTATTAGGGCACTCTGGTTACCCCAACCTGTCCTGGCTACTGACCCCAGTGAGGAATCCCAGGACCAGGGCAGAGGAACGCTACAATGAGGCCCATGGGCAGACTAGGAGGGTGATCGAACGCACCTTTGGCCTCCTGAAGGCCAGGTTCAGGTGCATCCATATGACAGGTGGATCCCTAATGTACTCACCAAAGAAGGTGTGCCAGATCATTGTGGCCTGCTGTACTGTATGCTTCACAACCTGGCTTTGCGCCGCCAGGTGCCTTTTCTGCAGGAGGATGGTCCAGATGGTGGTGTTGTAGCAGCTGTGGAGCCTGTGAAGAGTGAAGAAGAGGAAGCCGGAGAGGACGACATAGACAACAGGAACACAGTAATAGAGCAATATTTTCAGTGACACACAGGTAAGAGTACACACCGGCATATTACGTTTAGTCAAAGACTCCTACCTCTCTACTGTCTGACTTTTTCCCCCAGTGTATGGTAACTGTGTTTTGACTTTCCCTTCTGTTTTCAGAGCAGTGGGCCCCACTGCGTGACATCTGCTTTGTTTCCCCATGGACTACAGCTGTGTGACAGCGGTTTGTTGGCATCACAATGTGAATAACAATTTTGGCACTGTCATGTCTAATACATTTGTTAAAATCACAGACAGACTCCAGATTGTTTATGTGCAATAAGTGTGTTTATTCAAGTGCTCTAATTTGGATGGGTGGTTGCAAATCGGTGAGGGGTGATGGTGGAGGATTGTCCATGGCAGAGTCCAGACTATCAGGTTCACAGGTGCATTGTCCAAATGCCTGTGGGAAGTGGAGCAGGAGCAGTTTAAGGTTGGACAGGGCGACAATGTGGGACAGTGGGATGACAATCAGGGCGGTATCCTTTGCTGGGGGGGGTCTTGACATGTTACTCTGTCTTCTTCCTGGATCTCAGGGCCCGCTTGCGGGGTGGTTCTCCTTCTGCAGGGGGTGGGGTTCTGGTGGCCTGTTGGTCTTCTGTCGGGGCCTCCTGTCCACTAGCGCCGGCGGAGGTGGTAGCCAGTTCTTGGTCCATGCTAGTGTCAGGGGCCCTTTGAGGTGCCTCAGTGGTCCGCAATGTGGAGATTAACTCATTCAGGGCCACTACGATGGTACCCATGGCGGTACTGATGTTTCTCAGTTCCTCCCTGAACCCCATATACTTTTGCTCCTGCAGAAGCTGGATTTCCTGAAACCTGGCCAGGACCGTCGCCACCGTCTCCTGGGAGCGGTGGTATGCTCCCATGATGGAGGAGAGGGCCTCGTGGAGAGTGGGTTTCCTTGGCCTGTCCCCCCCCTGTCGCACAGCTGCCCTCCCAGTTCCCCTGTTTCCTTGGGCCTCCGTCCCCTGGACCGTGTGCCCACTACCACTGCCCCCAGGTCCCTGTTGTTGTTGGGGTGGTGGGTTAGCCTGGGTTCCCTGTAGTGGTGGACACACCGCTGATTGACGTGTCCTGGGGACAGGGGTATGGGCCCGCTGGGTGGGTGCTGTGCTGGTGTTCCCAGAGGGGGGAAGGTCTGCTGTGGCCTGTGCCTGTCTGAGGAGAACCGACTCTCCCGAGGTCCCCGATGGACCGGGCTGGTCATCTAGATCCAGGTCGACAGAGCTGCTGTCATCACTGTGGGCCCCTTCTGGGGGTGGAGGGGACATTTGTGGACCCTCCTGCGCGGTGACCTGGCGTTCGGGTCCTGCAGGGGTATAAAAGTATGGTTATTGCTTCTGTGTGTGCCAATGGCGTGCAATGGGTGGGTGCCCGTGTACCCCAGTGCTGGCATTCCTTTGTGGGGACTGTTGTGACGGTGTTTTGGGGGGGGGGGGTGATGGGTATGTGCATTGGGCATGCTTTGGTGATGGGTGTCCATGCTTTGGGGCCGCATGCAGGGCTAAGTTTTGGGATGGGTGGGTTGTGATGGTGAGACATTTGCAAGGGGTAGTTGTAATGGGGGTAAGGGTGAGGGTGGGGGTATGAGTTGGCATGCAGGTGGGGTGGGGGGGATGAAGTAGTGAAGATGAGACTTACCAGAGTCCATTCCTCCACCGACTCCTGCGAGGCCCTCAGGATGCAGGATGTTCAAGACTTGCTCCTCCCATGTTGTAAAATTTGGGGGAGGAGGTGGGGGTCCGCCGCCAGTCCGCTGTACCGCGATGTTGTGCCTTGATGCCATGGAACACACCTTCCCCCGTAGGTCGTTCCACCGCTTCCTGATGTCGTCCCGATTTCTTAGGTGCTGTCCCACAGCATTGACCCTGTCGACTATTCTGCTCCATAGCTCCATCTTCCTGGCAATGGTGGTGTGCTGCACCTGTGTCCCGAACAGCTGGGGCTCTACTCGTATGATTTCCTCCACCATGACCCTGAGTTCAGCATCTGAGAACCTGGGTTGTCTTTGAGGTGCCATGGGATGGTGTGGATGATGTGTGGGGTGGAGTGTGTAGTGATAGGTGGGGTGCTATTTAGTGGTGTGTTGTGTGAGGTGCGTGGAAGTTCTGTGGGTATTGGTATTGTGTGCCTGTGGATGCTTCGTAGTTGACTGTGGTATCTCTCTCGCCTTCTCTCAGAATTTCTGGTCGTAGGGGTTTGTGGGTGATGTGGGTGTGTGTTTTATATTGTATTGGGTGTGTGGGAGTGGTGTGTGTATGTGTATCAGGTGTGTGTATTTCGAATACAGTAGTCCAATGTGGTAGTGTTTTGTACGAGTATGTGTATTTCGACCGCGGCGGTGTGTACCGCCAATAGAATACCGCGGTTGAAAGACCGCCGCGTGGATTCGTGGGTCGTAATGGCATGGGCGTATTTCTGTTGGCGTGACGGTGGAGGTTTGGTCATCGCCAGTTTATCGCTGAACATTGGTGTGGCGGACTTTTGTGGATGTCGGTATTTTGGCGGTTTGCCTGTTGTGGGTCAGAATGACTGTGGCGGTTTACCACGACTGCGGCGGTGTTATGGCGTTCTTCTGTCTGGCGGTAAGCGCCTTTTACCGCCGAGGTTGGAATGACCGCCTTAGTCTCTTTTTTGAAGATTTTCTTCAGCGGGACGAACCTGCCAGTCCAATCCGACCTCCAGGAGCCCTTCTCCGGATACGCGATGCTGGAATCCTCGGTGGAGATTTTACCTTCGGACTTAGTCGTTTTTTCGAGGTGAAAATCCTTCGACCGGGGTAAACCTGGATCTTGATCCGACGTCCATGGAGCCCTCCTCGGATACGCTGGCTGGGAGGTCATGGTCAACTTTTTACCTTCGGACTTAGGGCCAGATGTAGCAAACCGTTTGCGAGTCGCAAACGGCAAAAATCGCCGTTTGCGAGTCGCAAACGTGGGTTTGCCATGCAGAAATGCATATTGCGAGTCGTTACCGACTCGCAATATGCATTTCCGACTCGCAAATAGGAAGGGGTGTTCCCTTCCTATTTGCGAGTCGCTGTGGGACGCAATACCATTTGCGACCGCGTACGCGGTCGCAAATGGCATCGCAGTTACCATCCACTTCAAGTGGATGGTAACCCACTCGCAAATTGGAAGGGGTCCCCATGGGACCCCTTCCAGTTTGTGACTGGACCCAAAAATATTTTTTCAGGGCAGGGAGTGGTCCAAGGGACCACTCCCTGCCCTGAAAAAAATACCGAAACTAAAGGTTTCGGATTTTTTTTAAGTGCAGCTCGTTTTCCAGTAATGAAAACGGGCTACACTTAAAAAAAAAAAAACTGCTTTATTTAAAAGCAGGTCACGAACATGGAGGTCTGCTGACGTCAGCAGGCCTCCATGTTAGCGAGTGCCTATACTCGCAATGGGGCCACAAATTGCGACCCACCTCATGAATATTGATGAGGTGGGTCATTGCGACCCCATTGCGAGTCGCAGTCGGTGTCTGAGACACCGTACTGCATAGCAAATTGCGACTTGCAATTTGCTAGTCGGTTGGCCGGACAAATTGCAAGTCGCAATTTTGCATTTTGCTACATCTGGCCCTTTGTCTCTTTTTCGGAGATTTTCTTTACCGGGACGAACCAGCAAATCAGGCCGGGTCGTGGTTGAGGCAAACCGGCTAGAGTTGCCGCGGCGGGTCGGTCCCTCTATGGAGCTTTTTTTCAAAAGTTGTCCAAACTTCTCCAAACTTCTGGGGCTTCTCCCAGATGTCCTTTTAAGGTTCTTTTGGGGTCCACAGCTCACCCCAAGGGTCCAGAAGTTCTGAGATGGTCCTTGGGGGGTGCGGACTACAACTCCCAGAATGCACCTGGCGCAAACTCCTTTTTGGCCACTGGACAGTGGTCAGCTGGTCGCTTTCTTCAGGAGTTGGTGCAGGGGACTCTGGATAGCAATTTTTCACCTGTAGCAAACAGGGAGTCCCTCCTTGAACCAGTTGAAGCCAGCCAAAGTCCATCTTGTGATGAAGCCCAAGTGTGTAGCTGGTGCAGTCCTTCTGAGTGCAGGTTCCAGGTGCAGGCCAGGGGTCCAGCAGGGCAGTCCTTCTTCTTCTGTTGTTATTCCTTGTTGGATGTGGTAGGGAACTGAGGTGTGGGTGCAGGTCTGCCAGATTTATCCTTGCTCCTGGGTGAAAAGCAGGGGCGTCCTGGTTCTCCAATCAGGTGCAGGGTCCTTCGCCCTGTGATGACCACTTCCTGGGAAGTGTGGCAAAAATCAATCCCAGGAGGCAACATACTCTAAAGATCCATCATGGCTGAATCTGATTTTTGGAGGTTAGATCTGGCTGAGCCCACCCACTGGTGTGGCTAAAAATCATAAACACACCCCTCTCCTGCCCTCTCCTAATCTAATCAAGGGGGCACCTAGTTGTCTGGGGTTGCAGGATGAGGGGGTGTTGCTGGTTGCTCCAAATGTCCTTCTCTGCCTTTGAAGACCAGTTTGGCAGCCCTCCCCCTTCCTGCCTCACCATCTGCTGAGGGGAGATTCCCTCCCACAGGCACATTCCTTTGTGTGAAGCCAGGCCACTTCACACCTCATCAAGGCAGCTTGGCCAAGCTCCTCGAGGCTGGCCAATCAGAGCACAGCAGCAAAAACAATGCAGGGCTGAAATTGGCAACTTTTCAGGTAAAGTTTAAAACTCTTTACCTGAACAAGTTTTATTAAATCCAACAACTGGAAGTTGTGGGATTTATTACAACGATTAATTTGATACCAAACTCTTGGTATACATCATTTAAGGAGACTTTAAAAATTAAAATAAAGTCTCCCCATTCTAGCCTATGAAGGCCATTTACTACAATGAGGGAAAAACGAATTTGGCTGTTTTTACCTCACCTGGGCTTATAAAACTATTTTTATAAAGTCCCTGCTTATAGTTACATGGCACCCAGCCCTAGGGGCACATAGGGCACACCTTAGGGGTGACTTATATGTAAAAATAAGATAATTTAAGACTTTGGAACTACTTTTAATTCCAAAGTCGAATTTGCATATAACTTTAATTTAAAAGCAGCCAGCAAGGCAGGCCTGCCTTTAAAATGACACTGGGCACCTCAGCAGTGCACCTATGTGTGCACCACCTATGCTGTGGTCCCTAAACCTACATGCCCTACCATATACTAGGGACTTATAGGTAGGTTAACTTAGCCAATTATAATTAGCCTAATTTGCATATCCATTTTACACAGAGCACAGGCCCTGGGACTGGTTAGCAGTACCCAGGGTACCATCAGAGTCAGGAAAACACCAACAAAAAGTGGAAAATGGGGGCAAAAAGTTAGGGGGCCTCTGCAATCAGCCTTGTTTTCCCACATATATATACATATATGTATATTTGTATATATATATATATATATGTATATATATACATATATATATATACATATATATATATATATATATATATATATATATATATATGTGTGTGTGCATATATATATATATGTGTATATAATATATATATATATATATATATATATATATATATATATATATATATATATAACATTGGAGTTTTGTTTAATTGTTTAATGTTGTGTCCAATGCAGAAAAAAGTTATGTTTATTACTTATATAAAAATTATTTGTAATGTTGGTTAAGGTTATGGTTTACTTTTGTGTGAGTTTTGTTAGTTAGTATTAATTTCACAATATAATTGTGGCTATTATTTCTAATTAATCTACTCCATTGTTGTTTGTAAAGAGTATTACTATAAATTGTAGTATGTTGTATATTCTTTTGGTTTGTTTTCAAAGCCTCAGTGCAATTTGGGTTACAGATTGCTTCATTCATACTTGTTGGTATCTTTGTTCTTTTGGTAGGGGTTCTATACATTTATACAACCTATCTTGGGTTCTGTCTAGTGTGGATTGGAATCCTTCCATGGCTTTCTGTTTTGGCTTCCTTCGCCAAGGTTCTGTCATAGATAGTCTGCCATGGTATTAGGAATTTGGGTTGCCATCTGTGTCTGGTGCAATAGAGCCCACCAATCCAAGTATCAGTAAAATAATCCATTAGAGGACTTGGTTTGTGTTTGTTGTGTTGGTAGAAAAGGATTTTTCTTAGTATATTGGAGTGGTTAGCTACCTTTGAGACAGAGGCATAGACTAGTACTATTGTTTTTTTTTTATTTCAAAGGCAAATTGACTATAGCATATTCCACTCTTCCTGTAGAGCAGTGGTTCCCAAACTGTGCGCCGCGGCTCCTTGGTGCGCCGTCAAAATTAGCCAGGGGCGCCGCACACAGTCTGGAAACCACTCGGAGGTGCTTTTAATCGGTAGCTTTTCACCTTGGTTTTGGAAACAAAACCCCCTGCATTAATTATTGTGACCAGCGGAGGGCGCCAGAGTACCATTAATAATATCCCTATGACAAAAGAAAAGAAATAATTTAAAATAAATGGTTTTCAGGAACCTGAACGAGAGAATTAAGAAGTCAAACTGTAAATAGTGTAGGTACAGGTACAGGCTGGGATTACGTTCCCCCACCCGCCAAAAAAAAGTAACATAATGGGGAGCCGTGGCCAACACGGCCAATAGGTCAAAGGAGCCGGGGTTCGAAAAAGTTTGGGAACCACTGCTGTAGAGTGTTGGAGAGGTCTCCATATGCTTTGATTGGAATGGTAGTAACAGCCTTGTATGGCTGTGTGTTGGCAATCTCCTAAAATGGTTTGAATCATGGCTTGTTCAAAATCTCTGATTATGTTTTGTGGGTAGTAGTTATTTGTTTTATGTTTCATGTGGGTGAAGAGTTCGCAGTAAGTGCTACTTTGTTTATGTGGTAGAAGGGCATATATAAAAGGTATATTTGAGTTGTGATATTTACTGTGTATGGTATATATCTTGAGTTAATAGTTTGAGCACATTTTGAAGGTCCTATCAATCATCTAACTTTGACTATGTCTTAAGACCTGATTACAAGTATGGTGATCGGCCCGCCAGACAGCCATGTTGTTTCTGGCAAAAAGACTGCTGCACCGGTGGTCCACAGACTACCGTATTATGATGTAGACAGGCAGATCCATAGCCCTCCAAACCAAAGTGGCGACTGCAGTGACTCTGCAGCCTGCTATGTTGGTTGTTTGTACTCCAGCTTCGCCAGTGCCACTGCCAACCACCAAGCCATATAACAAACACACATTCAATGTGTCAGTCCCCATTAAGCAGTTAGCAAATGGCAGGCAACTACTGTGGTGTGCGTTTAGCAAAGCAAGAGACAAAAACCCATTAGATTTATTAAAAAACAACACAGCTGACAATCATTAGCCCCGTGGACACTCCTGCAAAGCACAATATAAAACACACCCCTTCATAGGCCATGATCCTTTGCATCTCCACTACAACCGAGTGTTGATTGCTGACAAGATAGATAAGGCATCCCTTTTTTCACTATCCCTAAAGCCCATTTCACACACTTTTCTCCATTTACTCCCCATATCACTTTCCTTTGTAAGTAACTCCCTGTCACCCACTTTAATTTCCCACCATATCATGTCTCAAAAATCCCAGTTTTGCAGAGGATGTGTTGAGAGTCATGGTGGATGAAATCATAAGAGTAGAGCCACAATTGTTTGGAGGCCAAGTCCAGCACATTCCTCTCAGTCGGAAAATGGAACTGTGGCAAAGGATTGTGGCAGAGTGAATGCTGTAGACACCACCGTGTGCACAAAGGAGGACATTAGAAAGAGGTGGAACAACCTGAGGGGAATGGTGTGTTCCTTGGCCTCCAGGCAACAGGTGGAGACCAACAAGACTTGTGGTAAGCCACCCAGTGTCCCATTACAACTCTTTCTCTGGGAGGAGAAGGCCTTGTTTCTGTAACACCAAACACCAGCCCAGTGTGCACTTGCCCAAATATGTCTGTATGTGAACGTAAAATAACGTTTACTCACCTGGGAGTATATCACTTTTCAAGTGTTGGGAAGTAGAGGGAGTGACCTGACTGCAACTCCCAGGAGGCCTTGTTTTTCTGCCTCCAACCACCAGCCCAGTGTTCACTTGCGCAAATATATCTGTTTGTAATCTCTGTAATGTTCTTTGCTCACCTGGGAGTATGCCATTCGTCAAGTGTTGCGAAGTAGAGGGAGTGACCTGACTACAAAGTCCAATGGGCCCTGTTTCTGTAACTCCAAATACCAGCCAAGTGTGCACTTGCCCAAATATATGTGTAAGTGAACTCGCAAATGACGTTTACTCACCTGGGAGTCAGCAGTATATGGATAATGCTCAACTCAGAGATGTGTCTGTCTACCTAACTCAATTCTGACCTGGTATTCCAAGATTAAACAATTGAGGACAGGAGTGATATAATACCAAGTGGGTACATCAAGTATTCCTTAGGCCATAAGCTGCATCAGCAGATAGGTAGCAGCAGCAAACACATTGACACAGAACTGCACACATGATGACTGCAGATACACATACAACAAAGTTGTGGGTTTGCCTATATCACAATCAACTAGGCCTCCGAATGGTCAAATGCACATGTTGCCTCTCCACTGTGTTGGCTTCACTGTTGGTAAGTTGTCATTTTCATTCCCTCCTTCAATGTGCAACTGATCAGCACGTCTAATGAGCGGCTTGAGTTAAATAGTTTAGGCAAGTTCACACATGTCATGTCAAATACCTCTCAAGCATGGTAGCATGGCACAATAAGCTAACATACCACTTAAGAATGCCCCAAGTCCCTAATTTCTGTTACACAAAACCTTTGGAGGTAGATGTCAACAAATAACAATATACCCTCTTACTCAACAGGTTGAGATGGCACAGCCTCTGGACCGACCTCATCCACTGACCAGACTCATACTCTACTCCAGAATGAAGCCCTCAGTAGCTCTCAGTGATTACAACACTCCTGGACTTGTGGATATGGAGGATGGTCCTCGCTCATCTGGACAACCTGGTCAGACCGCAACAGTGAGTCTCACTGTGCCCACAATGACACCTCCCAGCCCTGTTGTGTCAACATTGCAGGTAATAATGTGCCCCCAACCTTTGTAGCTAGCACTGATCCAACCATCTTGTGCCCCCAAGTCCTGGATCCTGAGGTGCAACCCAAAACTCCTTACACTGAAGGTCCTGGAGCCAGTTGGAGAAGGCACCCTGTGCCAATGGCATAGCCTCAAGGGGTTACGGTGTGTGGGAGGGATGCCATGGGCCAGCGGAGTGAGGCCACTGGGACTGCTGAAGACCAGGATACCATCAGCGGTGTTTTGGGGGTCTATCAGGAGTCCCATTGTGTGATGGGCCAGGTGTTTACTGTACTTCGGGAAATGAAGAGGCTGCAGAGGGACATGATCCAAAAAATGGATGACCACAATTCAAACACAGACGCCCTAATAGGGGTCCTGAGGGACAACCAGACGATTCTGAGCTGTGCTTTTCAAACACCATCCACCCCTTCCTGTGGGCCAAATAACTCAAGGCGAAGTGCATCTGCAGCAGCCACAGGAAGGGAGGCCCTGCAAGATGAACAACCACTCACAGACACCCCTGCCTCTGCAGCTGACACCCTCTCACAAGTGGGAACGTCTATACAAGAATCAAGGAGGTGTAGATGCCAAGACACCCACCACTGCCAGCAAGAAACTTCTTCCTTAATGCCCTCCTTTGTGTGGCACACACACACACTCTGTGGACTGATCCTGAACCACATTCCACTTCCAATGGGAGGAGTACTCTGGACTTTGGACTTCCAATCATCTACTCAAATGATTTCATTTACCACGACTGACCCCTTCACTGTATATGTTTGTTTCTTTCTAGCCCAATGTATTTTTATGTACAATTGTCATAAATTCATAAGGCATACATTCATTCTCTGATGTATAAAAATTCACATTTAACTATGTAGATATGTAAAACCATGTGACCCATACAATGAAGACACATGCTACTTGAGCAAGCAGGGATATGTTGCATGTACGGTGTGTCCAGCTCAGGATTACAACCATTACACACCAACACATACATACAGGTGTCTTGATCAGAAAAGGTGTTATTACATTGTTCAGCACATAGGTTGTCAAGATGCCAGAAGCATAGAAATTCAGTCATCACCATATCATACTGTGTAGGCCACCAAATATACTGGTACAGACCCCAAGAACTTTGTAGGTATCAGACATTGATCTGTCAAATAGACAAAAATGGATATGGTTGATGTCATCAGCTGGAAGCTAATCAACTAGCTCTCAAAAGGAAGCCCACCTTATATAATAGAACACCCAGACAGTGGGCAGTACAACTGTCCCTCATCATAGGATCATTACAATCCAGTGCTAATGCATCTGATGGTATGACACCAACAAATGTCAGTGATGTGCCCCAGGCACTTTGGCCTGCAATGATGAAACACATGAACAGCTACAAACAGTTCAGACAAAAAGAGGGTTTAGCCAATGTGAAGGAGAACTGACATGATTTTGGCCAACAGCAACATTTTTAATAACCACATGATGACACACATGAAGCATCATGGCCAACACACAACAACGAGCAATTCCAACAGAGCCTTCTGAACTTCTTTCCTAACACGGAGCAAGCTGTCTTGACACAGGTCTTCTACATCCCAAGTCTGTGAAATACATTCCCAGGAACAATCCTTGTTCACTTTGTATTCCCCAGAAGCACAATATATCTGTCAATGTCAAAATGCAGAAATGCCCAAATTAAGAGCTCATGGTCAACGTGCCTGAACAAAGATTATAGTTTTGAAACCATACTTATGACACAAGACACATACCAAACATCTGGAGAACAAAATCCATTTAAAAAATTTGACACAAACAAAGCAATATCATCAAAATGTGAATATGTCAAACGCTTCCTCATCAAAACACCCTTTGGCAGATTTTTCCTGAGTATCAGCTCCCTAACTGTTTCCAAAAAAAGTCTCCACACATTATCACAACTGCAGTTCATTGTACAGTCAAAGTCATGACATCTCATTACATACTTACACTCATGAGTAGAAGCTGTTGATGAGATCTTGTCGCAAGTTAGCTCCTTCCTCCTCACCACTATCATCTTTATTTGGCATTTTAGGATTTTCACACGGAGGCACCGCAGACTCCCCCTCCTCTGGGATAAAAGGGATTTTCCACTGCATGGCGATGTTATGGAGCATGCCACGGTGATCTGACACACCTTCCTGGGTGAGTAGAGGAGGGCTCCCTGAGTCTTGTACAGACAGCAGAATCTGGCATTCATGAGCCCAAAAGCACGCTCCAAGGCCCACTGTGTACTCCCTTGGGCCGCATGGAAGCGGACTTCCCCTAATGTAATTAGATTCCTCAGCCTTGTCAACATCCAAGGTCAGTTGGGATTTTCTGATTCTCCTGTTTTGAAATGAGACATAAGTGCCACAATGAGTAACTCACTTCATGATTGTAGCGCCTGACATTGTACACACAAAATCATGGCAGATGTGACTTACCAACCTGCCAGGCCCTCTCTGTTTGCCGTTGTGACATCAGCTGGGGTATAGTGCTGTTCCGTATTACAAAGGAATTATGGGATGAACCTGAAAACTGTGCAAAAACATTTGAGATGAAGAGATTTGACAAGCAAACAACTTGCACATTGATAGAGTCGAAGTGCTTCCTGTTGCAATAGACTTGTTCACTGGCCTGCTGTGGCAGCAAGGCAATATGTTTGCCATCAATGCCTCCCACCACATGTGGGAGTGGACCAAAACCATAGCAGTAAGCCTTTGCATTATCTAAATTATAGATAACCTGATATAGCTGTCAATGTGTTTCCCATTGCTGATAGCACGTCTCCTGACACACCACTGAACATGGGTTGGGACATACCTCCATGTATGGCCATTGTATATTGGAAGGACTCTGTGACCAGGAAATGAAATACTGCCATGCCTTTAACAATGGGTTGCATGCATGTAGGATTGATATTTTCAGGCGTTAGATGTGGCTCTTACTGATAACATAAATTCACAATGGTTTGCCTACTGAGACAGAACTGTTTGATGATATAACGTTCTTCCATGGTTTGAAGGTCTGGTAATGGATGGTATACTGCAGCTTGTCACTTCCTCTCTCTCCTAGGGTACCAATTTGTGGAATTAAATGAATTGGATCATTAGTCACTGTGTATCCACATCAAGATACCTGATGAATAAGAGTAAAATCATGTGATAAAGCATTACAACACATTAGACCCATTACACATCAAAGCTGTCTACTACTAAAGGGCCACATGTGAGTCCCATGGTTGTGTACACATCTGTCAACAACATGGATTTGAGCACCACTCAATTACCTGCTCCTCACATGTCCCTCAAAATTTAACAGTCTGTTCCGACCACCAAAAATACTATCACTGCCAGTGGACAGTGCACCACCATAAAACGTCATCTGTGACCAGCAACACACTACACTGATGATTGTGTAGGAGAACCTACACAACAAGGCTGCTTTACATTGTTTTTGATGATGAGACACATCTAACGATGTTGTGATGTACAGGGTCCAGTACTGCAATTACAACTGCCCAAATGGCCTAGTTCACTGGACATTAGGAACCACCCACGACCTCTGGCAGAAGTTGATTCAGCGGTGGGCGGTCTCAACCATGGCAGACAACACTGGTGACTGTGACGGGCGTGGACCAATGGCTGTGGCAGTCAGCAGCGATGATCACGAATGTGGTGTACATCTTTGCCAAGTTTTGCTAAATCACTCACTGGAGTCCTTACACTTCTGCCATCAACACCTTCACCACTTCAGCTGCTGTGTGCTGCCTCTGGTAGCTATCATGCCACACCAAGCAGGTGAAAGGGCCCCTGCCTTCTCTCATGAGGGGCTATAAAGGCTTGTTGAGGAGATCCTTCCCCTTTATGGTCAGCTCTATGGCTAGCCAGAGGGGCAGGTAGGAACCTCATAGACATATTTGACTCTGTTCAACACCATTCTTTCTTCCTCGTAGGTTACAATGTGCCTCTGAGTGCCAGTGAGACTTCTTGTATGCCTGTTGTCACATTTTGTATTCCATCATTGGGATGTACATGGTGATAGTATTTGAGACGAGTACTCCATGTATTTCACATTACCATTGTGTTGTGTGATAAGCCCCAGATCCTCCGTCTGTTGCATTAAAATATCTAGGCAAGGAGAATTTACAGCCATACAATGACATATCTTTCTATATGATGCTTGCAAATGTAAAACAACATGTATGTGCATTACAGAATGAGCTGTGTATGTAGATCGTTTTAGTCATTTAAGGATCTTGTTAGCAATGTGTATAGTCCCACTGATCACTCAGCCCACATCTGGATTTGCCAAACTGTTGTATGAGAACCATGTAAAACCTACTGTGCCCTTCCTGAGTACCACACACCCCTAAACCCACATATAGGATGGGCACAGGATGTACTGTCATGCATGGGAGTGATGGAAATGCGAGTGTCATGTATGTTTTGTATGCTCAGCCTGCAGAGACCAGGGCCTGTCAAATGTTTTTCACAATATGGGACATAGACCAGGCTGGGGTAGAGTTACTGTGGCTTGGCAACTGTGACCCCGGCCCACTCCCTGAAGACCTGCAGATCCTTGGATGTGGCCAAAATGAGTCTTCAGTGGCAAAACGTGGCCTGAAGGCCTTTGTACATTGACTACATTAGGAATAGGTCATGACATAACTCCCTGACCTAGAACATATTTGCAGTGAACCTCGTTGTCAATGTGTGTCATTGACTTATGACAGGTCCCTTATTCCCACAGCTCTTTTGTCACCTTTCCATAAGTCATATTTGCACAACACAGGCTATTTGTACAAGTGACAAACCTCAGTGCACAACTTTGAGTGGTTCAGGGGAGGGCATGACATGTGACCCATTTCTTTGGTTACATGCAATCAGTCACACCAAACATACATTAGTATGTTGGATGCCATCTCTGTAGCATTGCAACACAACTGGTAAAAGGTGTGTTCTGTACTTCAAGTACATACCACACAAGTCCACTCTGAAGTGATATAAGGTTACATTGGGTAGCTCACATGTCCACACATGCACAGGGAAGAGACGTTACATGCCATCCATGGCAACCCTGTCATTTTCTCTTAGGTCTTGAGTATGGTCTATACCATGGTAGTTGCCTGTAGGGACTGAATGCAGTGAGTCAATGTGGCTGGATGTAAATGTGTCTGTCCAGTCAGGCCCAAGGACTTGACCCTTCAGAAGGTTTCCATAGTGTGTTGTGTTTCATTGTGACTCGCATCATAGTACATGCTGCTTGAGAATGGCCTACCTGATGTCAGTAGGCTTGTTTAGTCATATAGGCCATGAGCAGGGTAGCAGGTTAGTCTGCAGACGACTGCAAACGTGTGTATTTATGTACCTGTACTCATCAGGCTGTGTGCTTTACATTTGTGGTGTGTTGACAATTACAACATTTTTGTGCTTGGTGTTTCTTAAATGTCTGTGGCACAACCAGTTGGCAAACAAAACCTAAAATTATAACCTTTTCATTTGCCTGTTGCATCCATACAGGTCAACGCCCATCAGAAGAAAGGGATTTTGAGAGCCATTGCCCAGAAGGTGTGGATCCTAGGGGTTCATAGCTGGTGAAGCACCCACTGTCACAAGAGGTGAAAGGACCTGAGACGTTGGGCCTAAAAGATTTCTGAGGTCCAGCTGGGGCTGTCCTCCCAACATGGGCAGGGTGCACACTGGGGCCTGACCACCCTGATGGCCCACATCCTGGCAAAGGCCTACCCCTAGCTTGATGGGCGTTTGAGGGGAACACAGCAGCTACAAGGGGGTGAGTCCTGGGTATATTCCTGCCTGTTACATTGCCAAGTTGATGTGTTAGAGTCTGCCATCTCTACTTGAAGATTGGAGCTGGGGCACGTATGAGACACAAGATGAGGAATTGTTTTTCTAGCTGTGGAAGTTGGTGCATGCTGATGTGCCTTGCCTACTGGCACAGTGACCTAGGACACAACAGTGTACAGTCCACAACCAATTTACTCTCCATGGCCAACACATGGCTGAGTATAGTGAGCAATCAGGTCACGTTGTTTGCTGTTGTGGGTGTCATTTGTACCCAACAGTCCACTTGTCTTCAGTGTGTCAGCCCCAACAATATGCATGAGGTAATAGACATCTGTACTCAGCCATGCGTCTGCCAAGTGAGTATATTGGCATCTGTCCCTCACATACCACTTGTATTCAGTGCGTCTCAAGCGCTGGTGCCTCACTACTGTCTCTCATGTGAAGTTGGCCATCATACAGGGGACAAAGTGTACATTGCCCTTTGGGTGCAGTCGCATATAAATATTTTCCCTTGGTAAGTAGTGAATGTCCATTGCCATGATTTTGGTAACATCACTGTTGTCATAATTCCTGGTGCCTACATGTTAGCATGTGTACCTTTCACTTTTGCATATAATTTTCACCGTTGTTACCTGTCTTCATGGGAGGAAGCCTGATTCCTTCACATATGTGTGCTTGCCAGCATGTGTTAGGACTTGCACATATGTGATGGGCCTACAATACATGTAGTGCCACAGACAGGAGTGTGTCAAGATTGCTTGGTGGCGCACACATTCCCTCACCCAACACTCCATGTAATTTGGCATTGTACAATTGCAGAAGCAATAAAGGAAAAGACAAGAAGGATTACAGTTTTGACTCACAATGTACATTTCCATTCCATGAATGTAGAATCACTTGGCGAAGTGTTTAGTATATGTTAAATGGTGAAGGATCATTACCTAACTTTTGACATGCATCAGGGAGTGACTTGCAGGAATGTGGCAATCATATGTGGTTGTGCACACTCATTCATCCAAGGAAATCTATGTTTGCATGACAAAAAAGGGATAGTGATGTGCCTTCCCATTGAATCCCTGAGCCTCTACAATATTCAATGGGCTATTGGCTTTTACTTATGCAATCTGAGCAAGGTATTCCCAGCAGTATCGATCAAGACAAATTATTTCCCTGGGGCTAGCTGATTCACTGTGGTGTGGATATTTGTAGCCAAATCTCCCAGTCATTTTGGTAAATTGTCTCCAGTGTACTTTTCTGTGCAAGATGTGTTATCTATCAGAGCAACATTGGTACAACTTCCATGAGTCTATTTACACAATGTACATATTGTGAAGTTACCACTGGGGATTTTTAACAGTGCGGCATAAGTGTTTCGTGTGTCACCTTCTTCAGGCTACTTTACTTGTTGGTGCAACATGGCTGTATTATTTGGCCATCTATTCACCATGATGTGGTATTGGGTATATGAAGATTAGCCGGATGCATGATCTTGTGTGGGATCTTTGAGATTGAACTTAACATTGCCATTCTATTTTGTGACAACAGGTTATTGAGGGATGCTCCATAAGCCAAACATTCAAGGTGATAAGGTTTCCTACTTGATCCATGGGTATTGTGATTGCACAACGTCACCCATGCTATTGGAGTTGTTTGTGATTCTGATTTTCTGTGGGCAACTGTTCACAGTTCATGTAGTATGCATGCATATGGTGTTACAAATATTGAGGCCACTTTGCTGAAGCTTGTGGCTGGGGGCTTCTGTACATTATGGTAATGCTTGGTAATCAAAACAGTTGTTCAAGTGTGTTCAGGCACATGTAGTGACCCTATTTGTCTTTGTAATGTCAGCATCAGCACAGGCAAGCAGAGGTGACAGGGTGGAAACCAGTGGGGAACATCTGGCCATGGTACCTCCAGTCAAGAGACATCAAACACGGACGGACCCAGATGCCCGAAAGGTGAGGGGAGTGACACAGAAGACACATGATCAACATTTTCATCTTTGGATTCTTCCTCCAGTGGCCACTCATTCCTTCTGCTGCCCTGAGTGAGGAGGCTATTCTGAATGCCATCCAAGTGGAGGGCACCCAGCTACCTGGAAGGCATTCATACTGCTATGCCTGGCCTATAGAGATCTCTACAGGCTCTAGCCTCCTCACTGATGGTAGCCTTCCACACCCCACAATCCTACCCCCACCACCTACTTCTTCCCCATCCAATCTCCCTCTTCCCCTACCTGTCTAAAGCACACACCCATCTCAACACACATAAGCAGTACACATAAGCACAGGCAGCGCAAGACACACAGGCATGCAAATACTCAGTAGTCACTCACACAGACCACCACACCCACCATTCCCACAGGGACTACCCCTGCCCCACTGACCCAGACCACACCCACCATACCCACAGGTACTACCCCAACACCCACAGACACACAGCACATGTACCATATACCCGGACACTGCCCCCACCCACACAGACCCACACACACCATACCCCCAGACACAACCCCAACACCCACAGACACACACCACACAACCATACCCCCAGACACCATCCCAAGACTCACAGACCAACACACCATACATTACATACCCCAGACACCACCCCAATACCCACAAACCTACATACCATCCACACCATACCCCCAGATGCCACCCTAATACCCAAAGACCCACACACTACATACAGCAGCACCACTCCAACACCCACAGACACAGACACTACTCCCACCTTAGTCATCCCTTCTACCTCACAGCCCCCCAAGAAACACAAATGCCCACGCTAACACATGCAACAGACGCCACCCAAACCCAAGCATACCTGAGACACAAACATACCAGCAGCAACAACACCCACAGCCAAGACAAGCACATCAGCCTCCCAACCTCTAATCCCTCCTGCAGACCCTACCAGTTTTTTCAAAGAAAGTTTTCATTTCAGCCTTGCCCTTAGCCCTGTGAAACTCACCTCCCAAAACCACAAGGACCTTTCCCACATCCCAAACTATTCCTTTTACGTTCAAGTCCTCACCAGTCCCACCTGCCCCTGCCTATCCTGAAACCAGCCATACCTCCTACCCCCAGGAAGAAGAACACCCTTCTCAAAATTAAGTCCACCCCCCAAAATTTAAGTCCACCCCTCTCAAAACCAAACCCACCCATCCTAAATTTGACCCCACCCAAGGGTGATCATTGAGGTGCCTGGCATGGTCATGTAATGCCCTTCCTGTGGGGGCTCCTTTGCCAGTGGTCAGTGAGTCAAGTTGTGGTGCACAGCAGTGCACATTGACTTAAATTTGTGGACTGGTCATTGGCCTTAATGCATCTTTAAAGTTCTGTTAATAATCCTGAGCTGTTTTTTTGGGTACACATTTGTCCTGCCATTACTTGGTGACGTATGCCTACAGTTTGTATTTCATTCACCCTGATTGCTGATCCCTTTGCTGTGGTTAGCAAGATCGGACTTTGGGAGCAGTGCTGGTATCACCCAGGACAAGGGGAAATGTTCTATTGATAGATGGATATGTGGGGGGGGGGGTCTAATTGGGGTGTCATTGAATTGTGTGCTGTTTGAGATGGTAAGAATCTCATCTTGACTTGGCTAATGTCAACAAATGTCAACATGTATTGGATTCGATTATTGTTTATTGGACATTCGTGTCATGTGTGCAAACAAGAGTTTTGTTTGTCCACACATGGAGGGTGTTCAATTGTGCTACCTTATATTTGACTGACCATGTGCACATTTTCATTTTTGTACCTTCTATCTACTTCAACTACATGTGTGACCCATGCTGTTGCTGTTGTATTTGCTTTTTTGACTTACAGGCACACATTTGGCAGAAAGGCATGTCACTTGGTTATACTATTGACTGTCCCTGAGATACACAAAGCCCCAATACCCTGTACAAATAGTGTTTCAGGGGCATGTGCAAAGTGAAATGTGACCCAGGGCAGCATTCTTCCTGGGGTCCCCCTGATGCCACCATCCCTATTCTACAGGTGTTGTTTACATTGTGAGCTTTTTATATTTGTCTCTCAAAATATTGTGCATCCCATTTACCTTCCATTGTCTTGCAATGTGGGTGAGATATGAGGGTCCACTACAGGGATGTTGGTGGAAAGGGGTGTTTGGGTTAAAGGACACCTTCACACATATGTGTATTCAATATCACGACAGGCCATGGCATATGAGCAATGTGAGGGTGTCAGTTCATTTAGAAGGTGTGATGTTGCTGTGGTGTTGCTGTTGTGTGACACAATGTTATGCACTCTTCACTGGCCTTGAAACTGGGATGTGCAGACATGTGTGGTTTTGTGGAGTGTCGCAGTGCAGTGGCAGCGACCTGCCCAAAGGGGACATAATGGGGCTGTTATTGGGACATACGTTATGTACATCTCCGAACCTGGGACACACAAGATTATGCTTGGTCCACGGAGCACAGCCCCCATACCTGGATGATTGGGACGCGTCAATTTGTTGTGATGTTTGTAGACACTGGTAGGTGCTTTGTCTTACCGCCGGTTGCATCCACAGTGGTGTTGATTTTGGGCTCCATCTATCAGCAGCGGAAGGACATGAAGGATCAGCTCCATGGATAGCACAGGATATGTGACACTGCCTACAGGTAAGTTCCTGCCTTTTTTGCCTCAGTTTTCACCAGCTGGGACATGGTGGTTGAACCGCCATAGTCTACTCGGTGGAAGGCAACATCATAATCTGTCCAGTGGAAACAGTGACTTCGACAGCCTCATTGGCATATCTTGCGGCAGTCTGCATTGCCTGGCAGTGCCAGAGGGACTGCTGTGGTCTGTCGTCTATGGAACCACATGCATTGCAATATGGTGGTTTGATCACTGGCCTAACGGTGGACAGACTGCCACTATGGCGGACTACCACACTCGTACTCAGGCCCTTAGTTTTAGTGAGTTATCTGCTGTAGAAAATATTAGGATTCGTCTATAATTGTTTAGGTTGTCATATAACAGGAAGGGTTCCTCATTATGGCCTTCATTACAACATTGGTGGTAAAAGCCGCTTACCGCCGTACAGAAGACTGCCAACACACCGCCGTGGCAGCGGAATTCCGCCACGGTCATTATGACCCACTGCTCGGAATCCACCAAAATTCAGACACCCACACAAGTCCGCCAGTGATAAACTGGCGAAAACAAAACCTCCACAGTCACGCCAACAAAAATACGCCCACATTATCACGACCCCCGAATCCATGCGGCGGTCTTTCAACCGCGGTATTCCATTGGCGGTACACACCGCTGCACTCAAAATACACACACATCTCCAAAACAGAGCGACATTGGACAATTCGAAATACACACACCTGATACACATACACACACCACTCCCACACACCCAATACAATATAAAACACACACTCACATCACCCACAAACCCTTACGACCACAAATCACGAACGAAAGCCAGAGAGAGACACCACAATCAACAACACTAGCATTCACAGGCACACAACACCATCACACACAGAACTTCCACGCACCTCACACAACACACCACTTCATATCAGCACACTTATCACCCCACACACCACCCCACACATCACCTACACCACCCCATGGCACGGCAAAGACACCCAAGGTTCTCAGAGGAGGAGCTCAGGGTCATGGTGGAGGAAATTGTTCGGGTAGAGCCACAGCTATTTGGATCACAGGTGCAGCACACCTCAATTGCAAGGAAGATGGAGCTATGGCGAAGAATAGTGGACAGGGTCAACGCAGTGGGACAGCACCCAAGAAATCAGGAGGACATCAGGAAGAGGTGGAATGACCTACTGGGGAAGGTGCGTTCCGTGGTCTCCAGACACCACCTGGCGGTTCAGAGGACTAGCGGCGGACCCCCACCTCCTCCCCCACAACTAACAACATGAGAGGAGCAGGTCTTGGCGATTCTGCATCCTGAGGGCCTCGCAGGAGTAGGTGGAGGAATGGACTCTGGTAAGTCAAATCTTAACTATTACATCCTCCACCCTACCTGCATGCCATCACATACCCCCACCCTCACCCCCATCACTCCTACTCCTCACAAATGTCCCACTATCACAACCCACCCATCCTAACACCAAGCACTGCATGCAACAACAAAGCATGGACACCCATCACTAAAGCATGCCTACTGCACATACCCATACACCCCCCTAAACCATCATCACACAAGGTCCCACACAGGAATGCTAGCACTGGGGTACACGGTCACCCACCCATTGCACACCTTGACACACACAGATGCAATAATGATGCTTTTATACCCCTGCAGGACCCCTACCCAACGTCACCGGACAGGAGGGTCCACACATGTCCACACCACCAACAGAAGAGGCCCACAGTGATGACAGCACCTCTGTCCAACTGGATCTAGATGACCAGCCCGGCCCATCGTACGACCTCGGGACAGTCGGTTCCCCACACCCAGTCACAGGCACCTCTGGAAACACCAGCACAGCACCCACCCAGCGGGCCCATACCTCCGTCCCAAGGACACGTCAATCAGCAGTGTGTCCACCACTACAGGGAACCCAGGCTAATCCACCATCCCAACAACAACAGGGACCTGGTGGCAGTGGTAGTGGGCACACGGTCCAGGGGACGGAGGCCCAGAAACACAGGGGAACTGGGAGGGCTGCTGTGCGACAGGGGGCGGACAGGCCCAGGGAACCCACTCTCCACAAGGCCCTCTCCTCCATCATGGGAGCCTACCACCACTCCCAGGAGAAAATGGCAAGGGTACTGGCCAAGTTTCAGGAGACCCAGCGCCTGCAGAAGGAACAGTATTTGGGCTTCAGGAAGGAACTCAGAACCATCAATTCTACCCTGGGCACCATCGTAGGGGTGCTGAAGGAAGTACTCAACACCAGGAGGGACACTGTGGCACTACAAGGGGCCCCTGACACTAGCCTAGACGATGAACTGCCCACCACCTCCGCCGGCGTTAGTGGACAGGAGGCACCGCCACAGGACCACCATGCCAGCACCCCACCCCCTGCAGAGGGAGAACCACCTGAGATCCAGGACAAAGACAGAGAACGATGCCAAGACCCCTGCCAAGAAATGAGACCACCCTGATTGTCATCCTACTGTCCCACTTTGTCACCCTGTCCATCCTTTAACTGTCCCAGCTCCACTTCCTATGCTTATTTGGGCAATGCACCTGTGAGACTAATAGACTGGACTCTGCCACGGACATTCCTCCACCATCACCCCTCACCATTTTACAACCCCCTCCAATATTGAGCACTTAAATAAACACCCTTAAAGCACAAAACAATCTGGAGTCTGTCTGTGATTTCGGAATACTGTATTAGCAATAACTGTGGCAAAACGTTTTTTCATTGGTAATGGCAACATACCTATGTCACACAGCTCTAGTCCATGAGGAATCAAAGCAGATGTCACACAGTGGGACCCACATTTGTGAAATCGTAAGGGAAAGTTTCAACTCAGTGACCAAACACTGGGTGAAAACGACAGACAGTAGAGAGGTAGTAGTGTTTAAGTACATGTAGTAGGCAGGTTTGTATTCTTACCTGTGTCTCACTGGAAATATTGCTGGATCACTGAGTCCCTGTTGTCCATGTCTTCTTCCTCTGCTTCCTCGCCTTCGCTGTCCACAAGCTCCACAGCTGTAACAACACCGACATCTGGACCATCCTCCTGCAGAAAAGGCACCTGTCGTCGCAAAGCCAAGTTGTGAAGCATACAGCAGGCCATGATGATCTGGCACACCTTCTTTGGTGAGTAGAATAGGGAACCACCTGTCATATGGAGGCACCTGAACCTGGCCTCTAGGAGGCCGAAGGTCCGCTCGATCACCCTCCTAGTTTGCCCATGGGCCTCATTGTAGCATTCCTCTGCACTTGTCCTGGGATTCCTCACTGGGGTCAGTAGCCATGACAGGTTGGGGTAACCAGAGTCACCTGCAAATGGCAAGGGACAACTGTTAGACACACACTAACCTGGAGGGATATCCCCAGACCCAGACAACCATTCCCACTGACTAGCTTCCAGGTGCAAACCTAATAGCCACACATGGTGCCTCTGGAGTTTACCCATCACATAAGGGATGCTGCTATTCCGCAGGATGTAAGCGTCATGCACTGAGCCAGGGAACATGGCATTCACATGGGAGATGTACTGGTCTGCCAAACACCATCTGTACATTCATCGAATGATAACTCTTCCTGTTTCTGTACACCTGTTCACTCCTGTGGGGGGGTACCAAAGCCACATGTGTCCCATCAATGGCACCTATGATGTTGGGGATATGTCCCAAGGCATAGAAGCCACCTTTCACTGTAGGCAAATCCTCCACCTGAGGGAAAATGATGTAGCTCCGCATGTGTTTCAGCAGGGCAGACAACACTCTGGACAACATATTGGAAAACATAGGCTGGGACATCCCTGATGCTATGGCCACTGTTGTTTGAAATGACCCACTTGCAAGGAAATGGAGTACTGACAGCACCTGCACTTGAGGGGGGATTCCTGTGGGATGGTGGATAGCTGACATCAGGTCTGGCTCCAACTGGGTACACAGTTCCTGGATTGTGGCACGGTCAAGCCTGTATGTGATTATCACATGTCTTTCCTCCATTGTCGACAGATCCACCAACGGTCTGTACACCGGAGGATGCCACCTTCTCCTCACATGTCCCAGCGGACGGTGCCTATGAAGGACAACAGCGAGCACAGAGTCAAACAACTCAGAGGTAGGTACCCACAGCTTACACAGAACACAATTCATAATCAAAAAGTGGCCTGTATGTGTGTTGAGTCTAGGCCTAGGTATGTGTGACGCAGTTGAAAATGAAGCCATGTGGGCCCCCGAAATTGCGGCTGCCTGACCTGTAAAGTGGGACAATGGGATGTGAGGTAACTGCGCTGGCGTTGTACACCAATGCGGTAGGCGATCGAAGACCGCGGCGCAATGCTGCATTGGTTAACATTGGACCCTATGGGTCCCAGGAGCCAATGACGATGTACACCGGCAGTGACGGTACGCACCGCCGCGGACGTGACCGCCATTTTCTATCTGTTCAATCACTCAATACCTGATCTTCGACAGGAGAGGACCTACACTGCAAGTGCTGCTGTGACCTCGGTCTGGAAGAGACAATGGCTCGAGTGTCTGGGGAAAGGGCCCCTGCTTTCACATCGGAGGAGTTGGAGAAACTCGTGGACGGGGTCCTCTCCCAGTACACGCTATTCTACGGTCCTCCAGACAAACAGGTAAGTGCACTGGGAGCATGCTGTATGGGCTATGCCTGTGTGGAGAGGGGTGGATGTAAGAAGGAAGGGGGGAGAGTGCGGCGAGAATGAAACGACAGTGAGTGCATGTGCCACATGGCAAGGGTAGGGCTGGGGGCCAATCACTTTGACAGTGCAGTTGGTAAAAACTTTCTCTTCCCCCTGTACAAATCATGTAGGTCAGCGCCCACCGGACCCTGGGTGTCTACCACAGACAGAGCACCCACTACCGGAAAAGATGGGAGGACATTCGCCGCTGGAGCATGAAGACGGCGGAGGCTCAGCTGGGGAATGCCTCCCAAGGTGGGAGGGGTGCCCGTCGCACCATGACCCCCCTGATTTTCAAGATCTTGGCGGTGGCGTACCCTGGAGTTGGATGGGCGCTTGAGGGCATCACAGCAGCCACAAGGGGGTGAGTACACTCGCATTCTGCTGACTTTGCGCGCAGTGGAGAGGTCTGGTTGGGGGAGGAGGGCTGTGGGTTTCCCTAGGCCAGGGCGAGTTCCGTAGGCAAGGTCCCTCCGTAAGGCAGGCCAGGTGGCACCCCAGCCCATCTCTAGAGAGTGCCAAGTACACCTAGTCATGCCCCTGTGTCATTTATGTGGGCAGATGTCATCCATAGCCTTGTAGGCCATTTCCCAGGAATTCAACAGTGGAGCCGAAGAGCGCGGCGTAGTGCAGGGGGCTTCTGTGTCTGTTGTGTCCGCCAACGGTAGCAGTACTGCATGCACTCAACATGTCTTTCTTCTGTCGCCCCCCCCCTTTTTGTGGTCTCACTGTTCTTGTGTGCATTAGCATCATCAGGTGGAGAACCAGTGGCACCGGAGCACCAGGGAGCTGCACCAGGGGTCATCACTGTGGGCCTCTTCTGTGGGGGGACTGGATATGTCTGGCATCTCCTGTCCAGTGACGTTGGGTATGGGTCCTGTTGGGGTGTAATGCATAGTTTTAGTATCTGTGTGTGCCATCTTGTGCATTGGGTGAGTTACCCTCTACTCCTGTGCTTGCCTTGTTGTGTTTGCCATCGTGTGATTAGTGTTTTGGGGTCTGGTTTGGTGTCTGTACTGGACATGCTTTGGCAATGGGTGTGCATGCTTTGGTGTTGCATGCAGGGCTTGGTATTGGGATGGCTGGGTTGTGATAGTGGGGCATATGTGAGGTGTTGGAGTGATGGGGCGAGGGAGAGCGTGGGGGTATGTGATGTCATGCATGTGGGGTGGGGGATATGGTAAATAAGGTTTGACTTACCAGAGTCCAGTCCTCCTGCTACTCCTGTGAGGCCCTCGGGATGCAGTATTGCCAAGACTTGCTCCTCCCATGTTGTTAGTTGTGGGGGAGGAGGCGGGGGTCCACCACCAGTCCTCTGTACAGTAATCTGGTGTCTGGATACCACTGAACGCACCTTCCCCCGTAGGTCGTTCCACCTCTTCCTGATGTCATCCCTTGTTCTTGGATGCTGTCCCACTGCGTTGACCCTGTCGACGATTCTCCGCCATAGCTCCATCTTCCTAGCAATGGCGGTGTGCTACACCTGTGATCCGAAAAGCTGTGGCTCTACCCGGATGATTTCCTCCACCATGACCCTGAGCTCCTCCTCAGAAAACCTGGGGTGTCTTTGAGGTGCCATGATGTGGTGCGGGTGATGTGTGGGGTGATGTTTGTTGTGCTGTGTGAAATGTTGTGTTGGTGTGTGTTCTTTGAGGTGCGTGGATGTTGTATGAGTGATGGTGTGGTGTGCTTGTGGATGCTAGTGTAGTGTTGGCTATTCTCTCTCTGTGCTTCTTCACAAAAATGTCGCAAGGGGTTTTGGGTAATGTGGGTGTGTGTTTTATAGTGGTGTGGGTGTGGTGTGTGTATGTGTATCAGGTGTGTGTATTTAGAATTGTCCAATGTGGTTGTGTTTTGTAAATGTGTGTGTATTTTGAGCGCTGCGGTGTGTACCGCCAATGGATTACCGCGGTTGATAGACCTCCGCGTTGATTCGTGGGTCGTGATAGTGTGGGCGTATTCCTGTTGGCGTGACGGTCTGGGTTTTGCTATCGCCAGTTTATCACTGACTTTTGGTGTGGCGGACTTGTGTGGGTGTTTGTAATGTGGCGGATTACGAGTTGTGGGTCGTAGTACCTGTAGCGGATTTCCGCCGAGGCCATGGTATGTTGGTGGCCTTCAGCACGGCTGTAAGAGGGATTTACAGCCAGGGTTGTAATGAGGGCCTATATCTTTTAAGATTTATGCTTTGGGCTTCTGGGAGCTAATGCTAGTCTTTCTTATACCCTGCAATACCCCATTACTTCTACTTCTGTCACATTTGTGGGAATGATTGCGTTCTCTTACATTTATTAAAGTATCATCTTTTGTAGTGGTACTCGGATAACAAGCATTAGAGTAATATTTAGAAAATGTCCAATTCACAGTTTCCATTGGTGTACTTTCAGGGTTGCTCTTTCTGTCACTATATCTGAAAAGACTGTGACTGTATAAAGAAATACAATTTTGAAATGTTTGTGTGTTTGTTATTTACATAAAAACATATGCAACTAGTTTTCTTATTTATACTTACATGTATGTTCTTCTTAGATGTTCACACTGTTTCTCAGATTTTCTGTTGGGTGTTTTGATGTGGAGCAGCTGCATTCTTTTCTGTTGGTAGAAAAAAGGAGCATCAGTTTAATTTTAAATATTTACTTGTTAATAGTTCATAGAATTTAAGATTGTTAGCCTATTTTTTTTTAGTTTTAGGGTGAGTTTCTATTTTATGCTAATTTACTTGCACTTAGGGCCTCATTACGACTTTGGTGTTCAGACGAGCCGACTGCCAGTGCCACGTGAAGGAGGCTGCCATCATGCCAGCGGCCTCCTCCCCAGTCGCATTACCATGTTTACACCAGGCTAACCAGTGAAAAGATAGTATTACAATGTTTCTGCCACTAAGTCTGGCAGAAACAGTGCCACGGCATAGGAAATGCCATTGCACAACAGCACCCTTGGAATGCCCACTGTCTGCAGTGCGCAATCTGAGGGTGCTGAGTGGGGGCCCCGGTGGCCTCCAGCAATGCCTTTCCACCAGCCATTTTTGTCAAGCACTAACCTGTTCATCCCACAGAGACACAATGCTGACCCAACTTGCTTGTTCCTGACTCCACCTAGATGTTACATGCCTCCACTTACTTGTACGTGATCGGTACAGGAACGTTCTGGAGAAAAGGGGATGGATGAGAGAGAGATAGAGAAACACAGGCATCACCTGGCAGAATCAGAATGGCTTGTTGTGGTTTACGAAGAGCAGATATCTTCATGATGAATTAAACATTAAGTCAAATAACACTTTTCATGTAACAGATATACTAAAACTACCCTTCACTAATTCCCACAAACTAGGTGTACCTGTCAGGGTCCCCTTTCCTGCTTTTGAGGGATCTCCCCTCTCTAGGGATCTTCAAGAAAATAGTATGGCACCTGCAACCAGATACAATGTTTAGCCTTCTAAACTATCTACACGTATTCCCACCTTGTTCCTAAGTCAATGTGGCCCCACTGGAAGACTTACCTAAAGTGTTCTAGAAATTCAGTGTAAGTCTTGTTCGTTGGATGAGACTTTCCAAAAAACAGTCACACTCACAATTATAGACTTAGATACCTCAAATATTCAGGGATTAATCAGTGAAGCGTGTTAGTATCGGAAAGATGAGAGCATAAGGTTAATATACTAAAGCTCACTTTCATATGTAATTGGTGTCATCACTGTTACATCACAGTGACAATTGAACAAGGAAATACCAGACATTTGATTGAGATTTTTAAACTAGCGTGTGCCAAGCACTGAATGTTCTTTATCATAGGCAATGATTGGTAGTCCAGCCTCCCATATTAATGAGGCGATACAATCAGCTTTAGAAATTCATGTTAGTGTGTACTAGTGAAATTGTGGATTATGGCAATGATTGGTATCACAAAAATGCTACATAAAACTTAACTGTAAAAAACATGTTCATAGTACATCATTAAAATAACAA
This sequence comes from Pleurodeles waltl, assembly GCF_031143425.1. Lineage (NCBI taxonomy): Eukaryota > Metazoa > Chordata > Amphibia > Caudata > Salamandridae > Pleurodeles > Pleurodeles waltl. The sequence continues at coordinate 535,106,395 of NC_090436.1, forward strand.
TTTTCCTACACGCACTCACATCTGTACTGTCATTGCAAGCTAACAACAAAGAGCGTAATCATTCAGCGGACAGCAAGTATTCAAGTAACCAAGGACACTGATAACAAGCCCTTCTAGTGCTTGCTGCCCTTCTGAACATCGGGCAATCAATAACCAAAGGTAACTGTTAAGAAGCCTTTCAAGAGTGTGCATCGCATTACCGCCTTTTATAATGCTTATGTTCTTGATCTCTTCTTTTCTAGGATCGTCATCCGTGACAGTGGATGGAACAAGCATGGAAGGGCAGAGAATCCTACTCTGCATCTGACGATCTCTGACAGCAAGGAGTCCTCATGACTGGTGTGGCTTTAAATACCTGCTGCCCCTGGCCACACCTAGTTTGAGTCACTTAGCCACACTCAGTTTGAGTCATAAGGCTGCTGTCGCTGGCCACACCCAGTCTGAGTGATGAGGATGCCACAAGCTCACGCAACAAGTTGAGATGTGTCCCAGATTCCTACACAAGTTCTAAAATGAGCATTGGCTCAAGTAAACATTTCTCAAAGGCAACAAAAATCATTGGCCCCTGCAAAGGTAGGTGATTTGCTTAGGGGCATACTTTACTAAACACCAGATGTGGCCCAACACGTTTCATGGCGGGGTCCCTGCCATTAAAAGGTTGTCAGAAAGAGGAATTGTGATCAGCACGGCGGTGCTGAACTCCGCGCCGCTGTGGCTGACCACAACTCCAACTCCTGCCACTGCGTCAGGATCTATGATCCTGGCGGTGTCAGCAGTCCCCTGGCCGTCCAACCGCCAGGGTTGTAATGTGGCGGTCGGATGGCCAGGAGTTTGGAGGTCTGAACGTCACAGCAAGTTTGGCAGTGGTCGGACCACCAAACTCATAGTAGGGCCTTTACTTTTTTATGACTTTTTTCTTGTTTGTAATCAGTGTTGTTTTTCGGTAGCTTTAGACTTTCTTCTTGTTGTATTTTCATTTTGTAAGTAAATGTAAAAAGATAGAACTTGTGACGTGTTTTATTAATTGTTTGTTATTTTACATTTTAAATTTACATTCAATTGAAATAAGTCTTAGTTTAAATGTAAGTTTTACTTTCTTTGCAAGGTATTTGTTGATATACGTATCTTTCTGATTTCAAGGTCTGGCCAGAGAATCCGGCAAAGTTTACTCTTCTTGTCACTAACGTCCTTTTTGGAGTATTTGTGCCTTTTATATTGTTTATTCAATTGTTTGTGTGATTTTATTGGTTAGGTTTATTTATAGTTTAATTTTATTGGTTAGTTTTGGTTTGGTTTGATTTTTTTTATCAATTATGCCCTTCCTTGGTAAATATTAATTCATGTTTTATATACAATCTTAAATAAGTAGTTTGTTAATTTTGAGTTCATTTATATGTATATAGCCCAATAATCATGTGACATTTCAAGTGCATTCTGGGCGATGTATGATTGAGACTGAATGGCCACTTGGTCTTTATAACCATGTGGTTCCTTCTCAGTAAAATCTTTGATTTAGGCTGTTTGAAAGCCGAAATGCGTCAGGAAAGTGATGTGCTGCCTTTTCGTTACATGGACTAAATCATCTGATGTTCTCTGAAAGCTGGATTCAGGGCTTATTCTGTTTGTGATTAATTTATGGGATACTTCATTCCCATTGCTGAGGCCACCCTGCAGGGTCGGGGCTCCCGTCTATGAAGACAATACTGTTTGATGTAATGTGGGGCGCATGACTTGCTCGCTTTCACATTATATAAGGATTTATCCGGACACTTTTACTGTGGAGTGTGAGAAAGGGATTGCAAGAAGCGTATGCAACTTTCCCTCACTGTTTATGGAACCTGACGCTTTCAAAGACTATCATTTTTTGAAACACAACTGTGCTTGAAGGTATAATTAGGCTCAATGCTATTTAAAGTACATCCATGTTATTGGACATTGAAGGATTGCATTGAACACTGAATGATTATAATGTGGTTGGCAGTGAAGTGATGCAACTATGCCAATATAAATATTTAACTGCAGAAGCCGAAACATGTCGGGAAAGTGAAGTGCTGTCTTTTCATTATATGGAATATTTTGTCTGGTGTTCTCCACCAGTATTAGATCTTTACTGAAAAAAACAAAGATTACAGGGATGTTATACTTAAGTTCCTAATTTACACACACGCAAAACCATAGAAATTCAACAGTTATAGTAGTAGTAGTAGTTGTAGTATTTACTTTATTTCTGTAAAACAACCATAAAAGTATACATAAGTACATTCATAAAATTGAGTATATAAAATCTCCTAGTGCATTCAGATCTTTAAAAAAAATAGATAAAATATGTATTATTTACACATGTAAAAGAATTAAAACACATGCATCGTGTCAGTGCAAGGTACAAATGTAACTTGAAGTACATGTACAGCATATGGGAAACAGGTCTAAATTGGAGATGGAGTAATCAAATGTAAGTTCAAAAGTATCTGTCCGATAGCTAGATAGCTTGGGTGCTTTGGCAGACCAAGAATTTCCATTAGGACATGGCTCTCGACTTATGTGCCATGCTTGCTCCAGATATTTGGTTACAGCAACGACTATCACTGCCTTTGATTCATATTTAAGGACTCTCAGGACCTCACAGTAGTGTCTGGCACCCAAGAGCTTACAAAAAAGGATTATCCGTCTCCCGCTAGGGTGTGAATATTGTGGGCAGAAAAAAAGAAAGCGATTTTCAGTTTCCTTTAGCTGAGGACAGAAATGACATGACACAGAGGAGGTGCGCTTCTCCCATTTAGCTGTTAAATGTCTTAGTGGTAAGGACCCGTACCTACTCTGTAGGTACAGGCGCCTCACAAAGGGGGGATGGATTTCATCCAGGAAATTTTCATAGGATGGGGAGCATTTAATATTTAAGAATTACCTAGCCAGGTTCTCATGACCATTGTTCAACCATGTCTGTTCCAAGGCATAGTTCTATTAAGCTCTTTTTAATATCAGGGATACATCCTTGGCAACCACTGTGGGCAACTTCCAAAGGTCAATCATTTTCCGTTTCTCACACTGGGACTTAATGTAGTTCAGCCAAGGTGTAATTACGCGTGAGCCACTAGAAATTAGGTCAATCACGGGGTCACTATACGTGTTAGTTCCATTCGTTTCCACAGCCTCACCCAATACAACAAGAGTTTTAAAACCACCACCAAATGTATCGGGTTTAGTGCTAAATCCATTCTCAGTGGCACCAGTGGCGTGCCCTTAGGTAACTTGAGCATGTTCCTAAGAAAATTGTTCTCAGCCGTTAGAAGGACGGGAGCGACCGTGAAACCCAAAATCTCTGCCCCATAAGTGGCTGCCGTGAGGGCAGTATCTTTGTACATCTGGAGAACCAGGGACACTGCACCACCCCGTTTCATTCTGTTTCCTGCTGATTGGGTAAGCCTTCTGGATGAGAAGATTTTTGCTCTTCACCAACTGATGGCCCCAAAACATTGACTCAGACAGTCGGACCCCTAAATAGTCAAAGTGTTTGATTTGTTCAATTGTGGAGCCATTGATTAACATTCTCCCTCTAAATGTCTTGCGGGTGTTTATTCCCATAAATTTTGTTTTTGTTGGATTAATTTTCAGACCCCTTGCCTTACAAAAGGCCACAAAGGAATCTAGTTCTGCCTGAAGGCCCATTAGAGTTCTAGAGATGAGCAGAGTATCGTCGGCGAACATTAGTATCGGAGGCCGGGTTCCAGCAAGCTTAGGGGCATCATGCGTACATTGTGAAAGCCATTTAACTGCCCCATTAATGTAGAGACTGAAAAGTGTCGGGTCAGTACGCAACCTTGCTTTACCCCTCGGCGAGTTGGAATTGGGTCTGTTAAATCCCCCCTGTGTTCCATCTCACTTTGGCATAGGTGTTTATGTGGAGTTCGCTCAAGATACATATTAGATCAAACGGCAACCCATATCCTGCAAGTATTTCCCACAAGTTGTCTCTAGGTACCAGGTCGAAGGCTGCCCTAAAATCTATAAAGGCGACATACAGGTTGTCCCTCTTTAGGGTGACATACTTCCAGCATAACCTCTTGAAACAAAAGACCTGATCAATAGTACTGATCTTGCGCCTGAACCCTGCCTGGGCATCCTCAACGATATGATTTTCCATTATCCATGTTTGCAGTTTAGCCAGAACATGTCTGCTATTGTCCAACAGGCTTATGGGTCTGTAGTTAGAGGGAACATCCCTATTTCCTTTTTTGAATATGGGTACAATAACAGCTCCTAGCCAGGTCGGTGGAATGGTCATGCCCTTCATTATAGCATTGCTCAGTGCATTCAGGTAGGTGATCCAGATATCTGGGTGTGAAAGGAAAAGATTACCAGGAATACCATCCGTGCCAAGGGCCTTCACTTTCTTCATTTGGATCAAGGCTACCCTGGTTTCAACCTGGGAGAAATATGGGCACTCAGTCTCTATGTTAGCCTCCATCTCAGGAGGGTTGGAAAACGCCTCCAGGCCTACCAAGCAATCCCTCTCAATTAGTTCCTCCCCAATGCTTCCATCGTGTTCCACCCTCTCCCTCACTGTACAGGGATCTGAAGTGCTCAATCCAAGCTCCCGGTTGCACTTCAGCTTCAAGGTGGTTATCTATTAATTTTGAGCTGGATGCCATTAGTGACTAAAACATCTTCTGATTCTTACTCTAAAGTGCATTGGTAAGCTCTTCCCATTGAGCCATCTCCCAGTTCTGTTTAGCCTTTTTTAGGATGGCCTTGTAGTTGTTCCTAGCAATGGTTATTTTTGGCTTGATTCACTGCTTCAGAGCATCTAGGAGACCAAGCTTGGCCAACAGTGGTTAGTGAACTATCCTGGGGCAAATTTGTTGGAAGCCCCTCTTTTTCTAATTTTAGTAAACAGAGGCCTAAGCTGTTCCACGAGCTGACAATGCACAAGAACCATATCGGGCTCATACCCCCTTAATGGTGTTACTTCAACTAGGTTATCCAGAAATAGTTAGTATATTTTAGTTTGAATTTCCACATTATCCATGACTTCTGCCCATTTCACGTTCCTCCTGTTATTAACTGTCTGTAGGGGATTTGCGTGGACTACCACTGACAGATTACAGCTAGTAAATATAGCAGAAGAGAATACAGCACTTAAGGCCTCATGATTGCTATATGTTTGAGGGATAACTGGTATGTTTTTCAAGAGCGGCCACATTTCCAGGTTGACCAGGAGATAGTCAATGTAAGATCTCAGAATGCCTCTCTGAAAGGTTGGGTGCGCGGGATTATCAGAACAGGTATTGCCATTAGCAATTATTAAGCCATTCTCCATTATCAGGTCTTCTAGTTGGCCAGCTACAGCGCTTAATTTCCCTGTCATTTGTACGGCTGCCAATCAGAGAACCTTGGAGATCCTGCAAATAGACTATCTCCCTCTGCCCTTTTCCAAGTGTCGTGTTAAAATCACCTGCGATCAGTTTTAAGGTGCCTCCTTTTAGGCGATGAACAATATTAACTACTGTGGAGGAGGGGACATTTACAGGGACTGATCTAATGTAGGTGTTGATTATAGCAAGATATCTGGCCCTAGTAGGCGTTCTAAATTTTATTTCTACCCCTAGCAAGTCCTGACTTCCCATTGGAACTACTTTCACTAATGGGAAAAGATCTAGTTTCAACCAAATAAGCAGACCCCCAGAAGCTCTATCCATGTGTGAAGGGACCGCATTAGCAACAGTGGTAATATACCCACTTATATGTACTGGTTCCACTGTCTACGTCTACTGCAAAAGTATAATCTGGTGGTGATCAATGAACTCACCCCACTCTGGGTCTTCAAGCTTAGCTTTCACGCCTGCTACATTCCAAGTTAGAACTTTAATAAAGTTTTTGGCAATCAGCCTGCTATCCTACCTCGGTCCCGCACCAGCACCTGCCTGTCCAGCCATAGTAGAATTAATCTTACTCTGTGTAGCTGTGTCCCTCATATCATCACCCACAGCACTCAGCTCTAGGTCCTCGATGGCGCATGCTGCAGTTTGCCCACTCATGCCTCCCCTAGATGTACAGTTAAGGACAGAACTTGTCCTTACACCCCCGATTGTCCAACAATGCCTGCTAAGTTAGAGCATTCCCCCACTAATGTGGTGCGTTGGAGGTGAGTTAAAGAGTTACATCTTTCTGAGATCTGGGGTTCTTCTAGTCGGCTGAGTTTAAGGCGTATGTGTGTTCTTGGTGTAGGTCTAAATCTTAATTCCATGGATATCAGCTCATTCACCAATTTAGGAGTCTTCTGTTTCACTCCTATATAGTCCCATTGGAGTGCAAAGGGGCTACAATGTGAGGCAGATAATATGTCATCCCTAATAATAGATGTGCAACCCCTGGTGTGGCGTAGCCAGTGGATTACTTTGTTAATGCAAGATTCTTGAGTTTCACTGGCTCCATGTGTGAGTTTGGGGACATTTATCAGGTGGATAATGCTAGACAGATGTGTACTCTGGTTGTTATTCGAAGCATTTTCACTCCCACAATGATTCTGCCCTGTTTGGCAGGCGGTGGGCCGAGTGGGCTGTGCACTGTGTTGCTTCAGGGTGTATCTACCTCCAATTAATTCACCTCATACAAGGTTAGGTGAGGTTGAGCATGCTACGCTAGCAAACCCACCATTGTCAGCAGCTAACCAATTGCCCTTAACTGACTGCGGCTTTGGGAGGGGTGCTTGGCCATAGTGCTTTGGCATTCGATTTGCACCGCCTATTTTGGTTATTAAGTTTTACAGCAAAGTAGATAATTTGGCCACCTTTTCATCTAATTTGACAACCATCTTGTTCATTCACTCACGCATTCACTGTATTTCTCCTCTAAGTACCTATAGCTGTAGCTGTGCCAGTGGTTCCCCCCTCTTGGGCTGATTCAGATCTACTGTGTCTGGGTGCCTTGCTAGATCCAATGAATCAGGGTTCTCATCTGGTACAATTCCTTGCTTAGCTAGGAGGGCAAACCGGTTGGAGCACTCAATATTAATTGCGGCTGTGTTTTCAACCTGAGAATGATCTATTGAAGGGACCGGGGCAGCTGCTAGTGTTCTTACTCTTAAATACTCATTCCCCTGGTGCATAGCTATCTTTTGGTGTAGAGCCAGAACTGGTGCCACGCCCCCTTGTGGTTTTCCTACAGTAGGTCTGTATACCGTTGGGAGGTGTAACTCATTTCCTCTTACACTGAGATGGGTCTGTGTTGTTTGTGGCCAATAAACCCTCTACTTACACTATCAGATCATCAGTTTCATTTAGGGTATAGTTATCTGTGGAATGCCTAGCTAACTTGGTTGTGCCTGCTGCCCCAAGGGTTTTTCAGTGGCCTTTCTCTTGCCCATAATAAATGAGTTACTTCCAGAATTAGGAAGGAATCTTCCGTGCCTCAATGATATGACAGCAATTTACCGAGAGGGTACTTTATTGATAAAAGCAAGCTCAGCCCTTGTACAATATGATACCCTCGCAAGCGTTCACACTGCACCATTCAAAGGGTGACGCCCCATATACCCAAGCGACCGACACCCAGCGTCAAGACTATGGGCCTGATTGCAACTTCGGCGGAGGGCGTTAATTTTTCCCAAATGTGACAGAGATCCCGCCCACTGTATTAAGAGTTCCATAGGATATAATGGACCCGTAATACGGTGGGCGGGATATCCGTCACATTTGGGACAGATTAACCCCCTCCGCCAAAGTTGTAATCAGGCCCTATGACCGGCCTAAGGAAAGCCTTTACAGTCTCTTCCCTTCTTTCCTACTTGCCCCGCACAAGAGCTACCACGCAAAGGCCAAATGGGGTGGCCCTGTCCTGTATCTTCCTGTCGCTGACGGACGCAAGATGGGCCCGACATTGGCCTGGGCTTTGCCCGGGCGCAGCCCAAAGCGTGTCCCGCACTAGGGTATGCTCCCTAGCACTTTATAGCGCTCCTTGGATCTGGCAAGTGGGAGCAGATGATGCAGAAAATGGCCGCCTCTTGAGGCCGCAAAGCAGTCTGGGATCTGTAGTCCCTCTGGTTCTGGTCTCGGTCAGTGGATCCCGCGCTGCGGTATGCCCTCTAGCACTTTATAGCACTCATTGGATGTAGCACTTTATAGCGCTCCTTGGATCTGGCAAGTGGGAGCAGATGATGCAGAAAATGGCCGCCTCCTGGCACCGCAAAGCAATCTGGGTTCTGCAGTCCCTCTCTTCTCTGTTCTTGGTCAGTGCGTCCTGTGCTGCGGTATGCCCCCTAGCGCTTTATAGCGCTCGTTGGATCTGGCAAGTGGGAGCAGGTGATGCAGGAAACGGCTGCCTCCTGGTGCCGCAAAGCAGTCTGGGATTCGTAGTCCCTCTGGTCTCTGGTCCCAGCCAGCCCGTCCGGCGATGCGGTATGCCCCCTAGGGCTTTATAGCGCTCGTTGGATCTGGCAAGTGGGAGCAGGTGATGCAGAAAATGGCCGCAAAGCAATCTGGGATCTGTAGACCTTTGGTCTCTAGTCTGGATCAGTGTGTCCCGCGCTGCGGTATGGTCCCTTGTGCTTTATAGCGCTCATTGGATCTGGCAAGTGGGAGCAGGTGATGCAGAAAATGGCCACCTCCTGGGGCCGCAAAGGAGTCTGGGATCTGCAATCCCTCTGGTCTCTGGTCTTAGTCAGCGCGTCCCGTGCTGCGGTATGCCCCCTAGCGCTTTCTAGCGCTTGTTGGATCTGGCAAGTGGGAGCAGGTGATGCAGAAAACGTCCCCCTCCTGGGACCGCAAAGCAGTCTGGGATCTGTAGTCCCTCTGGTCTCTGGTCTCGGTCTTGTCTGGTCTCAGTCAGCGCGTCCCAGTTATAGTTCTACTTATCTCAAGAAACTATAACTCATGCCATAAGGTATTTATAACTTGTGACCCCCCCCCCCCCAATAGGCACTGACTCAGCACCACACAAGGCCTTTGGCCATGCGAATAGGTGTGTTGGCTGCAGGGCCTGGCACCCAGCCTGGCCAGGCAGCCAACCCCCTGCAGTCACAAAAAATGTTTTAAAAATGCTTTTCAACCCCTTCAGAGTCCCTAGGAGAACCTACCACAAGGCCTATGGAGTCAGTGTCTCCCTACCCCATCCCTTCTCTTTCCATTTTACTTTTTCTTTGGGAGTCAGCTGAGTCTGAGTCCCAAGATGGCTGCCAACGCTTCATGGTTGAATTGTTGTCAGCCAATTAAATGTCAGCATGAGATCTGTAAGGTCCGCGGAGGATCCACATCCCTTGATATTTTTCATTTATTTATTCTTTAATAATGCAAAAACTACTGAATGGATTTACACCAAATCACAATAAAAGATCTTTCTGGACCAAGATTTAGCTTTCTGCCAAATTCGGTGTAATTCTGTTCAGTAGTTCAGGCTATGGTCATGGTCAAAATACCTATGGGAAATTGCGTGTGGAAAATATACTTGGCCCTCACTTGACGGATCACCCTGAAACTTTCCAGATAGCAGCTGAAGTAATCAGTGTACGCGTTTTGAAAATATAAACACACACATATATATAGTCACATACATAGAAATATAAATGCATACATATTTGTTTAACTCCCAACAAACTAATCACCACTGCACCCTAAGAACTGCTTTTAATAGTATTTATTGTCACACACATGTGACTGCACTGATTCATTGTTAATTTCTAACCTATCCAAATCGGCCTGCCATGATTCTCATGTAGCATTCTGGGACATGGAGTTTTATTACACATTGTGTAAAATAAATTTAAAATTAATAAATAAAACAATTATTGCTAAAACTGACAGAGTTAATTGAAGATCACCAATTATATACACTGTTTCACGCCTGATACTTCACATTTTTCTACATAAAGATACATTGTCATTACAAAGGGCCTGATTACCAGTTTAGCAGTTTGATCACCAGACAGCCAAGGCTGTGGTCCTAAAGAGACCAATGTACTGGCGGTCTCTGGTGATATATGCAGCCTGAAATTCCAAAAGAAATGGTTGCCCGCCAGCTGCGACGTGGCCTGCATTCTTAGCGGTTCTCACTCCATCGCCTTCATGGCCGTGTGGAACCACCGAGTCCATTACAAAAACACAGTCGACATGGCGGTCTTCTTGTGGTGGTCAGGTGACGGCAGTCGGCCGCTATAGTACGCATTCAGCAAAGCAAGAGACATGTGCCCATTGGATAGATTCAAAAACAACACAGCTGACCTGCATTGGCCCAGTTGACACACCTGCAAATCACACTATAAAACACACCCCTTCCCAGACTATGATGCTTTGCCTCGCCAGTGCAAGAACAAGAGCCCACCATTTTTCTCATCATTGATAGATAAGTCACCCCTTTTTTCACCATCCCAATTGACACCTTTCCCACACTTTTGTCCATTTAATCCCTATATCACATGGTGGATGAAATCATAACATTAGAGTTACAATTGTTTGGAGCACAAGTCCAGCATACTCCTCTCAGTAGGAAAATGGAAATGTGGGAAAGGATAGTAGAAAGAGTGAATGCTGAAGGCACCTCCCTGCCCACAAAGGAGGGCATTAGGAAGAGAAAGAATAACCTGAGGGGGAAGGTGCACTCCCTGGCCTCTAGGCAACACATGGAGTCCCTGAAGACTGGTGGTGGTCCTCCCAGTGGCCCAATACAACTTTTTTCCCTGGGAGGAGAAGGTCTTGGCCATCATGCATCCTGAGGGCTCGACAGGAATAGCTGGGGGAGTAGAGTCTGGTAAGTTACAACACAAAAACTGTCACAAATCTTCAATGTCCGGGACGCCCACACCTCACTTTTAGCCACTGTGTTGTTCATCTAATTTCCCAACATGCAATACCCAGAGTTGCAGAGATGTAAGATTGTCAATATCCATTGTCATACCTAACATCACATGTATCAATCCCCATTACATGCCATATATTGGAATGGTACCTTTATGTGTTTCAATATCAAAATATCATCCTAGCACCCATGGTATGCATCAACATGTAAATGTATGGTCCAACCTAACTGCAGTGTGACAGCAGATATGTAAGACTAAACATTTGTAAAGTATTTGGAAGTACAGAGTGTGACATGACTACAACTACCAGAAGGCCATGTTTCTGTACCTCAAACCAACAGGCCTTTATGCACTTGTCCATATACCCCTGTATGCCATCTCTCAAATGTTGTACCCTTCCCTAGGAGTTTAGCATTTGCAAAGTGTGGGGAATCAGCAAGTGCCATAACTACCAGAAGGCCATGTTTCTGTACCTCAAACCAACAGGCCTTTCTGCACTTGTCCAAAAACACCAATGTGCCATCTCCTAAATGGTGTATACTCCCCTAGGAGTTGGTTGGTTTTGGCAGTTAACACATTGATTCAGCACTGCTTATATGATGGCTACAGCTACATATACAACAAGGTTGTGTGTTTGCCTGTATCGCACACAACTAGGCCTTGGAAAAGTCAAATACATGTCTCCTCTCCACTGTGTTGGCTTAACTGTCTCTAAGTTGTCATGCTCATTCCCTCATTTAAAGTGCAGCTGAGCAGCACATCTAATGAGCTGCTTGAGTCTAATAGTTTCTGTAAGCTCCACACATGTCATGTCAACAACTTCAATATCATGGTAACATAGCACAATCAGCAAACCTACCATTTAAGATTGTCCAAGGTCTCTGTTTACAGTGACACAAAACCTTTGGATGTAGATTCCACACTTCAACCAGTAACAATGTATTCCATTTCTCAAAATGGTCGAGCTGGCACAGCACCTGGCCAGACATCGTCCACCAACCAGATTCCCAACCTACCCCTGGATGAAGCCCTCAGTGATGACGACACTCCTGGACAAGTGGACATGGATGATGGTCCTGGCCCATCATGGCAGCCTGGTCAGATGGCAACAGTGAGCCTTACTGTGCCCACAACAACATCTCCCACCCCAGCTGCTTCTACATCACAGACAACAATGTGTCCCCTAACCTGTGTCCCTAGCACAGTTGCTACCATCTTGTGCTGGATTCTGAGGTACAAAACAACAATATTGACACTGAGGGTCCAGGACCCAGTTGTAGAGTGCACCCTGTGAGAAGGGCACATGCTCATGGGGATAGGGTCCATGGGAGGGATGCCGTGGGCCAGCAGAGTGAGGCCACTGGGGCCACTCATGACCAGGATACCATCAGCCCAGTCTTGGGGGTCTACCAGGAGTCCCAAAGAGTGATGGGTCATGTGCTAACCAAACTCAGGGAAATCAAGCAGCTGCAGAGGAACATGACCCAACAAATGGAGGACCATAATTCTAACATGACCACCCTAACAGGGGCACTGAGGGACATCCATACAATGCCGACTAGGGCGTTAACCCCACCATCTACCTATTCCTGTGGGCCACCTACAGCAAACCCGAGTCATCTATGACAGACACAGGAAGGGAGACCCTGCCAGAGTACCAACTACCTTCAGACACCCCTGCCTCTGCAGCAGCTGAACCACCCCCACTAACGCAGTTTTACGTCAAAAAGTTTAGCGCTGACTAGTGCCATTTTTTAATGCCACCCAGGCTTCATATTTATACTATGACGCTGTGTGGCGCTAAAAATAGGTTAGAGTCATTTGTTTTACGTTAACCATTGTGCCTTGTCGTAAGGCAAAATGACGTTAACATAAGAAAAATGACTCTAACCCATTTTACAGCACGTAAATATATCCCTAAACAGAAATGGACCATTTCTACCGCATTAGCGTCAAATACAGACGCTAACAGAGAAAACAGTGCAAAGGAGAGGCAAAATAGACCCAGGAAACCAGGAGAGATGCCAGGGGAACCCCAATCAACCAGGAACAAACCAGGAGGACACAGACAAGACCCAGGGGAGGGAGAAGAAAAAGATAAGCATGAGATACTGGTTACAGAGGTAACAGAGCATCAACATCAACTCTTCGTCACCTGAAAATTTCCAATTGGCAGGAGAGAGGCAATTTGCCAGCAGATAGAAGACAAGGTTAACATTGTTGCAGAGGTCAGGAGAACTGTAACAGAGTACAAGAAATGCTGGCATGATTGTAAGCGAAGGACAAAGGAAAAAATGGCAAGGAACAGGAAGGCAGCACTGCAAACTGGAGGTGAGAGTCCAACACCACAAGAGGACTTGGACAAGATGGAGGAGATGGTTGCAGCGGTCATCTTGGAGCAATTGGTCACTGGATTCACAGGACAGGACAGCGCAGACTACCAGGAACCACCACAAATGCAGGGTAAGTTGAATGGGGGGAATTAATGTCAAATTGTCAAGTGCTAGAAGGGGGAGGCACATAGGACTCACACAATTCATGTCAAAGGAGTGCAGAGGGACACATTGCACATTTAGAAAGTTGAACACTTACCTAAGCCTTGGCAGTGCCATGCACCATAACACATACACAACCTGGACACATGTCAATCGCCAGGTCTAAATACCTACATGTACATATGCAGCACATGGGATGGATGGCATGTATAATGATTGTGCCTCTGGTTGTGTCATCACAACATCCCTTGCATATAGTCATATTAACCCTACAAACATGAACAAGACTTCAGAGACTAGGTAGTCAGTCAATGCCGTACCTGGGGTCACATCATGGTCATGTTCCTTGCAGTAACACCTTGCAACTGCTTTGCTTTCTTGCCCAAACACATGTGCTGCATCTATTAGCACACAATTCAGTGCAACTGTCGCGGACATGTGCCGTTAGCACCACCACCCCGCACATTGACAACACATCCACATAAGGCAGCCACCACTCCACTCCATCATGAAGTGAGGATACCCCCTGGGTGCAGGGAACAATAATCTGAGCAGGCGCTGGGGGAATAGCAGGCTGGTCCTATATCACTAGAAACATGGCATCACCCAGACCAAGTAAACTGGTGTAGTGTGAAACCACACATCTTGATGCTGAACAGAAATGTGCCACTACAGAATATCCGTACCACAGATGGCAAACTGTAGGTCACAACAGTTACACGCTGAGACCACAACTACTCTGACACAACCATGTGAGAAACATAGGAATGGGGAAATAAACATACACATACAACACATGGGGTATGACTTTCTACATAATGGTGCATAATTCCACATTGACGGGTGGAAGATGGTGCATGGCTAAGTCTGGTGTTGGTAAGACTGCCAGTGCAGTGTACCATTGCGGTTGGCATGATTGGTCACAAGTTGGGATGGCTGGTGGAAATCTGTCTACCAATGGTAATTCTGTGGGGCATTTAGCACAACTTTGAGTCAGTGCCAGTCTTGGGGTGCATTGGGTGTGACAGGACATGCTGCACTTAGCTCTGCAAATCAGACAGTGGAAAGGGCAAACTGGCAAGGCATGGCACCCCATGCACTGCCCATGCCAGGTCCATGGGCTGTGCAGGTGCACCCAGGGGCACACCACATCACCACCAACCTTTGCCTGGGAGTTTTACTGCCATGCAAAGGCTGGTGGAAATGTGGGAACAGACCTGGAGTGTAGCATTGAACGTAATCCTGGTCTGGTGTCACAAGACAGGTGCCATTGCCAGTCTGTGAGATGCTAGAAACCTGCCAGTGATAGGCCATTGGCCTATGGGGCCGGCCAAGTAGGTGCTGTTGGGGATGCAGACTATGGCAGCCAGCCTAGAGGGTATGTGCACGTGCATCATTACAGCCACTGAACAGACTGCAGCCAAACGAGGCACACACTCCCCAATGCATGGAGTTCAGCAGTGTCTGAGGGACATAACTGCTGCCATAAGGGAGAGGCCGCAACAACTGCCCTCCCAAACTTGCAGTAGCGTGCTTGAGAACAAGATGGACTCCATGCACCTAGAACTGGCCTCCCTCAGGGCAGACATGGCTTCCTACCACAGGGATGTTGCTGCTATTCTCAAAAATCAGCAGTTGCTCCTTGCTGCAGGGATGCCATATGCTGTTCCACAGATGGCCGTTGCCGGGAATTGGGAGTCCACATCTCCACCCACTGAAGTGTGTGTGACCCCCTCTACCTCCCCACCACCACCATCAAGGGCAGAGGAGACACCACACACATAGGAGGATGAAAATGTGGAACAGATCATCTTCAGCAGTAAGAGTTCCTGGTAGCACCAGCCCATGCCACATGGTCAGTGTTTTCCTTTGTCCTGTGCTTGAGATCATGCCAGTGTAAGCACAGCTGGATATGTGCACTCTTCAAAGACACACTGTTGACCTGTCTGCTATGGACTGTCATTGTCTCTAACCTACAAATTGGCAAATCATGTTCCTCTGCACTTAATGACACTTCACCCAAGCATGCCCCATGACATGTCCCTCAACCCTGGACTTGTGTTGTGTCACAATTGCATGGATTGCACTAATGGGTTCACAGACCTGGACATTGTAAATATTGCACCACGACACTTGAAAATAAACACCACCTACACAACCAGCATGTCTTTGTGCATTATGACACATCTACTACGCTTCGGATTTGTGATGTGTGTAACCATGTCTTTAGTCACAGAGTATCAGTTGAAGAGTGCAGGAATATGGGGGCACATATCTACACACAAGGTTCCTACATGATGAACAACAATGCTGGTCTCATCCGCTACAAGCAATTCACTGAGTATGTCAAAAATGTAAAACACATGTATGTTTCACCCACTAAATACAGCATGAATGGCAGTGAAACAGTTCTCGAGCAATATCGTCAGCTGGGAGTACCAGTAGAATACATAGGTGTGAAACAGAGGTACTTAACCTCATCTGTAATTGCCACTGGTCAGTTTAGCAGGATAGATATTAAATGTAGGCTGTTGTCAGATGTGCTACAGTACCCAACATTCCTACACAGGACCATAACAATGACAGCTGAATAACCACACCTACCTGTCAAACACAAAGTAAATATAGTCACCTTCAGTGGTGGGAACACTGGATGGCAGATGCATAGACAGGTAGATGTATTGTAGCTGCCAACGTGACAACTCAGTTGTCAACAGGTGATGAACATGTCACAAGAAGGATTTGGAGGCAGGATGGAATTCCTATGCCAACACACAATTTTCACTGTGCACTCATGGAAAGATCCTGAGGCACAAGCATATGACACATGAAGTAAGGGAGTACCCACATTATTTTTAATAACAATGAAACTATACTAAAGAAATCAATAAAACCTGTCCTAACCTAACCTAACCTATTCTAACTATACTTAACCAACAGCTAACCTTAACTACCCTATACTAAATTTACCTAGCAAATTTAACAACACACTCTAAACATTACCCCCAAGCCCCCTTATGTTATGAGACACGTGTATGACAACATATACTAAACTACACATTTACTAACTGTATCTAAACTGTATATATATATTTTGATTAAAACACATATACGCCAGCATTACCCCTAACCCACCCACCCACAAAGTAACATGTAAAAAGTAGAAAATCCACCCCAAACCCGCTTATCCTAACTAAACTACATACCTACTCTAACCTAACACTTACCCCCTAAAACCCACTGTAACCGGACGGCTCCAGTCGCCGATATTCAAAATATTACGACGGCCGCGATTGACGGCCCGCGACCCACTCGAGGGGGACGCCACCCTATGACGTCAGACGCCTTCGGCGTCTGGACGAAGACAGAAAGAAAAGACGGACCAAGAGGAAACGGGGAGAGAGAGACGGAAGAAGACTCTCGCCGAACGCGACCAGGAGAAAAGGAAGCCCGGACGTCAGAGACCGAGAGGAAGGACACCGTCGAAGGAGCGGAGGATCGGAAAGAGAAGGAAAACCACAGGGGCCCTCCCGCCCCCGTCAGTGAGAAGCCGGGAGACTGCGAAAGCGCCGGCCGCGTCCCCGGAGGGGCGTGGCCAACTCAGGTACGTTCGTACCACAGCTGGGGTTTTACGAGAGTGTGGCTGTTAGGAATAGGGGGGGACAAGGGAAAGAGAGGGAGATCCTGCAGGGAAGGGGAGACCATCTAGCAGAAGATCCTAAAAGTAAACCTAACCTCACCAAGATACCGACAGTCGGAAGATTTCTAGACAGAAAGGAATGCCTGAGAACACCTATAAATAGAACCACAAACTAGAGGACTGTTGTACCCTCACCTCCCTTCACTTATGCCTATTCCCCCACCACCCTACTAACCTTATATCCTTACAATATATATATCCCACTTACCTGTTTTCTTTTGTCCTTCTTCTATTTTTGTTTCGGAGAGCCTGGCCCACTGACATAGAGGAAGATCGGAGACCTTCCCAAAGCTGGACACGGCCACTTATGGACTATCACTTAAAACCCTGAAAGAAAAGAAAAAGGGAACTTTGTTAATTTTCTTTTGGACTACAGGTGCTTTATCCTTGTGAGCCAGGAACATAGGATAAAAAGCGACATCCTTAAAACCGAAGCACAAATAAATTAACTAAACCCTCACCTTCTGCGCCTGTCACATTATTCCAATATCCCTTTTATTTGTTTCGGGATAAAGAACCCCTTTACAGTGGTGTCAGAAGTGGGATATTGGAACAACGACAGGTAACCTAAGACGATGGAGGGTACACCTACCCTATCAGAGATGATGCAGCAGCTAGCCGCAGGGCAGAGACATCTGCAAGTAGTCTGGGAAGAGCAACAAAAGGAGGCTAAAGTGGAAAGGGAGGCCCTACAAAGCGCTCTTAAAAGTCAGGCCACTATCATGGCCAACAATCAGTTGGTCCATGAGACTGCAATCAAAAACCTCACGGACACTATTGCCGCCACCCGGGTGCATCCGAACGTTCCCAGTTCGGTCCTGCAGCGATATCAGGAGGGCGAAGACCCGGATGCATTTTTCACCAATTTCGAGCGGGTTGCTACTTCCGCCACCTGGCCCCAGGATAGATGGGGCCAATATATCGCCCCGTTATTAACAGGAACTCTCCAAGCGGCTTATCAAGCTGTAAACCCAGGCGGAACGACACCCTATCAGGATATTAAGAAGAGTATCCTGGAGCGAGTGGGGTTTGATACAGAACACTACCGGGTCCGGTTTAGGAAAGCCAAATGGGGGCCCTCCGAGAATCCCCGGGCCCTGTATTTCCGGATTAAGGACTTGGGACTCAAATGGCTAGGTCCCATTGGGACCAATAGGGAGGATATCATTGAGATTATTCTCTTAGAACAGTATCTAGACGCCCTACCTACCAATACCCGTAATTGGATTAAGCAACACCCAAGTCCAGATACAAACACCACTATTGAATTAGCCTGTGCCTTTCACCGCTCCCTCGAGTTCAAAATCCCTCCCGTACGGCCAACACTTAACCCCATCCGACAGAACCCCGGACCCTCTCCATCCCTAGGGCGAAAACCAACCGAGGATCCGGGGAAAATGCGAGGACTAGAAAGACCTTATACACAACAACCACAGTGTTTTAGCTGTGGAGAGTGGGGACATATCGCCCGGGTTTGCCCGCTGAAAACTGAAAAATCAGAACCGATGGAAATAGGAGTCACTAGGGGGAGAGTCTTCTATACCGGGGGAAAGGAAACCCGATACAGGAAGAGACTTGTTATCAATGGAAGAACCACAGTGGCACTTATCGACTCAGGTTGCAGTCAGTCTGTGATACGTGCTGATTTACTGGAAAAAAAAACCTTTACTTCCGGACTTACGGTATCCATATGTTGTATTCATGGAGATACGAGAGAATACCCCCTAATCTGGACGACCCTGTCCTGGGATGGAAAAGAAGTCCCCATAAGGATGGGGGTGGTAGAACGGTTAGTCGAAGAAGCTATCATAGGAACCGACTTCCCTGACTTTTCGGAGCTTCTTGACAGTACAAAAGACTCTGAGGACATGAGTGTATGGTGGAAAAGAGCTCCCTTTTCTAGTACGACTATAACCCCACCGGTGGTTAGATACAGACCCTCCCGAAAGGAAAAAAGAGAAACTAGAAAAGTCTACGCCCAAGGAAACATGAGTCCAAGTTGCGTAATTACAAAGGTCCTTACCCTTACTGACCTTCCCCCATTCCATAATTGCCAGAGAGAAGACCCGAGTTTGATCCATGCCTGGAAAAGTGCACGACCCCGGAAACCCCAAGACAAAAGCCCTTCTTTCACCATAATCAAAAACCTCTTATACTGTGTCACTGGTAATAACCGAGAAGAAAAGAAACAGCTATTAGTTCCCGAACCTTATAGACCACAAGTCCTACACCTAGCCCAGAGCCAGCCGGGGGGGGGTCACTATGGAAGAGAGAAAACAGAGGAGTATCTGTTGAGGAAATTCTACTGGCCGGGGGTCTTTTCTCAAATTAGGAGGTTCTGTCAGCAATGTCCTAAATGTCAAATGGTTGATCCTGGTCCCAAAGGAAGGGCTCCCTTGCAACCGCTTCCCATAATAGACATCCCCTTTTCAAGAATAGGAATGGACATTGTAGGCCCTCTCCTACCTTCTTCTAGGGGATACCGTTATATACTAGTATTAGTAGATTATGCCACTAGATACCCAGAAGCCATCCCACTCAGCACTATTAACTCCCAGAGCGTAGCCCATGCCATGATAGGGTTCTTCTCCCGAATAGGCTTTCCCCGAGAAATCTTAACAGACCAAGGTACCCAGTTCATGTCCACCTTGATGTCACAAATATGTCAGCTTCTGGGGATCAAACAGTTGCGGACAGCGGTTTATCACCCTCAAACGGATGGTTTGGTGGAAAGGTATAACCGTACTCTGAAAACTCTGTTAAAGAAATCTATTTCAGAGACAGGTAAGGACTGGGATAGAAAACTCCCATTAGTGTTATACGCTATCAGGACCCATGAGCAAGCCTCCACGGGCCATAGTCCATTTGAATTATTGTTCGGACGACAACCCAGGACCTTGCTAGATATGGCTGCAGAGTTATGGGAAGAGGAGGATGGAGAAAAATCCCTCTTAGAATATACCCAGGAGTTAAAATCCAACATCCAAAATGTGTGGGAGAACGTAAGGGAACATATGGAGAAGGCCCAAGAAAAACAGAAAAGATATTACGACAGGAATACTCGATTAAGGACCTTTTCCCTAGGTGATAGGGTGTTAGTGCTTCTCCCCAGTTCAGACAACAAGCTGCAGGCAAAGTGGCAGGGGCCCTATAAAGTGATAGGGGTAGTAACACCAGTGACCTATAAGGTCCAGCTTACAGACAATTCCAACCGGTCACAGATCTTTCATGTTAATCTATTAAAAAAGTGGGAAGAGCCAATGGGAGAACCAACCAGGGGATGCCTAGTTAACACCGTTAAGGAACTGGAGATAGGGTGGTGTCCCACTGAGCATCCTAGCGGAAACGAGGTGCCTCCCATAAATAGCGAAATCTCGATCCAACAGAGGGAGCAGTTAACCCAGCTCCTCCATGATCAGGCCCATGTATTCTCCGTGATACCAGGCCGGACCAAGTTAGTACATCATCAAATCATAACCCCACCTGGCCAGGTCATACGGTTACGACCATATCGTATCCCTGAAGCTAGAAAGATCCTGGTAGAAAACGAAATAGAAAAGATGTTAGACCTAGGTATTATAGAGCCTTCCCAGAGTCCCTGGTGTTCACCGGTGGTATTAGTACCAAAACCAGATGGGTCTATTCGTTTCTGTATTGACTTTAGACGAGTCAATTCTATATCCCAGTTTGACACATATCCTCTTCCACGGGTGGACGAACTCTTAGAGAAGTTGGGAAAAGCTAAGTACATGTCTACACTCGACTTGACCAAAGGCTACTGGCAGATTCCTTTAACGCCAGAAGATAAAGAGAAAACGGCCTTCTCTACTCCCTCGGGACTATATCATTTTAATGTTCTCCCTTTCGGGTTACATGGGGCACCCGCCACCTTCCAGCGTCTCATCGACACCATTCTACGACCTCATACCAGGTACGCTACCGCGTATCTGGATGATATCGTTATCCACAGCGAGACTTGGCAGGACCACTTGACACATTTAAATAAAATCTTTACAGCATTACGAGGGGCTGGATTAACAGCCAACGCCCCCAAAAGCCGGTTGGCATTCAATGAGATCTCGTATCTAGGATATCATATAGGGAAAGGTATACTTAAACCACAAATGAATAAAGTTGAAGCCATCCTACGGATAGAGACACCCACAACGAAAAAGGAGGTACGGTCATTCTTAGGTTTGGTAGGGTATTATCGAAGATTTATACCCCATTATTCCACCGTGGCCGCTCCCCTAACCGATCTCTTGAGGAAAGGCCAGCCCAAAAATATCACGAATTTAAACCCAGTACAATCCCTTAGTTACCATACCCTACAAAAATATCTCACTACCCAACCAATTTTAAAATGTCCTGACTTCACTGTCCCCTTTCACCTCCAAACGGATGCCTCAGACGTGGGCCTGGGGGCCGTACTTTTTCAGAAAGATGAGAGAGATATTAGTCACCCCGTGGTCTTTATTAGTCGTAAACTTTTTCCCAGGGAGCAAAAATATCCCATTATAGAGCGAGAATGTCTGGCCATCAAGTGGGCGATTGAAAGCCTCCAATACTACCTCCTAGGAAGGTCCTTTCTATTATATACGGATCACGCCCCCCTCACCTGGCTCTCAAGATATAAAGATACTAACAGTCGCATATTGAGATGGTTTATGGAGCTTCAACCTTTCTCCTTCCAGGTTTGCCATCTCCCTGGTGATCTTATGGGACAAGCTGACTATTTATCCCGGTTCCCGGGACCTTTGGGGCTCGAACAGCCCCATTCAAGGGAGGGGATGTGTAACCGGACGGTTCCGGTCGCCGATATTCAAAATATTACGACGGCCGCGATTGACGGCCCGCGACCCACTCGAGGGGGACGCCACCCTATGACGTCAGACGCCTTCGGCGTCTGGACGAAGACAGAAAGAAAAGACGAACCAAGAGGAAACGGGGAGAGAGAGACGGAAGAAGACTCTCGCCGAACGCGACCAGGAGAAAAGGAAGCCCGGACGTCAGAGACCGAGAGGAAGGACACCGTCGAAGGAGCGGAGGATCGGAAAGAGAAGGAAAACCACAGGGGCCCTCCCGCCCCCGTCAGTGAGAAGCCGGGAGACTGCGAAAGCGCCGGCCGCGTCCCCGGAGGGGCGTGGCCAACTCAGGTACGTTCGTACCACAGCTGGGGTTTTACGAGAGGGTGGCTGTTAGGAATAGGGGGGGACAAGGGAAAGAGAGGGAGATCCTGCAGGGAAGGGGAGACCATCTAGCAGAAGATCCTAAAAGTAAACCTAACCTCACCAAGATACCGACAGTCGGAAGATTTCTAGACAGAAAGGAATGCCTGAGAACACCTATAAATAGAACCACAAACTAGAGGACTGTTGTACCCTCACCTCCCTTCACTTATGCCTATTCCCCCACCACCCTACTAACCTTATATCCTTACAATATAAATATCCCACTTACCTGTTTTCTTTTGTCCTTCTTCTATTTTTGTTTCGGAGAGCCTGGCCCACTGACGTAGAGGAAGATCGGAGACCTTCCCAAAGCTGGACCCGGCCACTTATGGACTATCACTTAAAACCCAGAAAGAAAAGAAAAAGGGAACTTTGTTAATTTTCTTTTGGACTACAGGGGCTTTATCCTTGTGAGCCAGGAACATAGGATAAAAAGCGACATCCTTAAAACCGAAGCACAAATAAATTAACTAAACCCTCACCTTCTGCGCCTGTCACATTATTCCAATATCCCTTTTATTTGTTTCGGGATAAAGAACCCCTTTACACCCACTATAAAACATTAATACAAAAGAGGAGGGTGGGGACAGGACTGGGGGTGACAATACAAAGCCAATCACAGATTTGCCCTCTTGAGGGCTTTTTTGATGTGCTTTAGTCTTTTTGTATTTGCTGCCACCTCCTTTTCCAAACTGTCCAACCTTTTCAAAATAAGTGTCACGTACCTCTGCAGACCTTGGAGCATTTTTTGGTCCATGGCAGCAGGTGATGTGGGCTGTGGAACTGATGTGGGGAGTGTTGCAGCTGGGGCTTAAGTAGTGGTGGCAGCTGTCCCCCCTGCACAGCTGTGGAGTTTGGTCTCCTTTGTGTGGCCACTGCCAGTCTGGGGCCCCCTTGGGTGAATGCCCGCCATTCCCCAGTTGATCTCTCTGTGAGATAGCGGTGTGCCATCCTCTGGATCCCAGATTTCACTGCCAGGATATGTCTGTAGCAGACTTCCCTCTTCTAGAATGCTCGCAGTTCCTCATTGCTCATGTTAGAAGCTGTTAAATTGAGACAGGCAACCATCAGTGTCAGCATTGTGTAGAGTATGTACAGATAATTGGCTTACACTCTACATCTAATTACACATGCACTCCAACTCACCTTCCCGAAAAGACAATGGCCCTGATAAATGCAACGACAATGCTGCCTTAGTATCCTTTCATTGACATCAAATAGACGCACAACAAGATTAGGAACCAAACCAAATGAGGTGTGCATTGCTTTTGTGCTAAATGTAATGATGCAAAGGCAGCGTAAACTTCACATAGATCAGGCCCAAATTTCCTCATCATCTCTGTTAATTTTCTACCATACATCACCGGTTACTTGAATATGTTATTGGGAGGATGGGATGCAGTTGGTAAACATAAGGGGTCAGTCCTGATGGGTACACATGCAAGCCTGATCAATATGACTGTCACCTATACTGTGAGCATCACATCTACCAACAAATTATTTTGGTATCCTCTCCCCCTGTACCTAAGGGGGGATGGCCATGCAATCCATCATCTCCACTGACCTAGCCATCCACCAAGGCATTCCCACTCAACATGGAGTCAGGGAGTGGACCATATGTTAGGAGGGCTGCCAACTAGAAAGCTGGTATCCATAGGTCTATCATATCTACATTCATGTATCCAGGTGTAGACACCCATCAATACCTGATCTGCCAATACAATTCCTTACACCCCATATCCAGGCCTGCACACGTTTGGAATTGACCTGCATGCACGTCTATTACATTTCACATAAGTGTTGCATACATGGAGTGCAAAATATGGAGTGCCATGCTGGGGGACATTTGCCCGCCCAGTCCTTCATATTCATTACAATACAGGGATGCACATAATTGGGTTCAAAATGGTGCATCCCTGTGTTGTGAGAATGACAGAGTGCCCCAGTGCCAATATTCTCACAGTGTTGCACTTCCTAGTCACATATGGCTCTACATGTGGCTTGTCATCACCTTGTTTACACGATGCTGTCCATTGAGCACCACGAGCCTCACAAGATATGACCTTCTAGTGGTGCATGGGGAACCTTTAAATAGAACACAATGTCACCATCCAGCCTATTTTGACATTTGATCATTTGACAGCTTATCACATCTAGAATTGTGTGCAACAAACATGACTCACTCACACCAAACCCTGGATTACTTCATCAGAAACACATTATCACACTTACTGAGTACATCTGGGTCCTCAAATCTCACATTTTTGCTGATTGTGTAGGGGGCAGGTCTACCTGTAAGATATGTAATATCACTGTCACTACTAGTGGACAACAAATTACAGTGTGTACTATTTTAGAAGAGTGAGCTAGTTATCCTGGTGTAAAACAGTGCAACAGACACACCACTACAAACACACGATGACACTGACACTCAGGTGAGGGAATGACGCACATCTGCACACTTACCCTGGGCCTGAGACTCATGTAGTGCTACACCCCGAAACAACCATATGTGGGCAATCTATAGAGGATGGAATGCCATGGAATAAGGGGGAGTTGTATAACAAATACATGACACTACACTGGTGCTTTGCAAGACAATTGACTCAGGTATTCAAGCTTGTCCTGCAAGGCACCCAGAAGCACTTTGTGATGGACATGAGGCTCAATTATTTATCTACAATGATCATGCGTTGAGTAATCCATGACTGATGTGGCAAAGTTGTCTGATGGTATCAAATGCCCCATTTACATAGGCTCCTAAGGTGGGTAAGCCCCCTTTGCTAACATAATGGCAGGTATCATGTGGGTGAAATAATGACAAAGTAGCACTTTGCATGCATCGCCCGACTTTGTTGACACAATCCAGGTAAATATGGTAGGCTGGCAGTGTCTTGATGTATCATACATGAAACTATGCCAGGGCACGGGTGTTGCTTGGCCCCTGAAATATGTGACTTAGTGATGGTTACGCATGACTCATCAGACATCTGACCTGCATTGGTATAATGGTAGGACACGTGAACTCCATGTCTAGACTGGTGCAGTTACACTTCATTCTGGTTGCATGCAACCTGCCCACAAGCATTGCATGCAGCACTCCAACACATCTGCTACTGTCATTCAAGAGCGGTGAACAGTAAATAGTATGCCATTGGGAGGCTCACCAACAGGGCCACCGATCTCCACACCAAGATGATCAAGCAGATCCTGCTTGCTTGCCACCAGATCTGCCCAGCGATGCTTCAGCTGCTGCTCATTCCTGGTGCTCTGAAATACTCTCTTCTGGTAGTGGAGCAACTTGCCCCACCGCAGCAGCCTTGCCTCGGTCCGGTAACCTTGTATGACCCAGCTCCCCATCTCCAACATCAAAGGCAGGTAGTGGGCTACCAGCCACATAAAGCCACCCACCTCTTCCTCTCCCGCCTGGTCAACCTCCCCCTACCAGACATATTATGACAGTAATGGCTGACCACAACTACTTTGAAAAAAAAAAGGAAATTAATCCGGACAGACAACCCACAGTACAAGTACAATTATATACAAAAACACACAAATTTACAAACACTGGGGCAAAGTACAGACAGTAATTGACAAAACAGGACAGGAGGGACACCACAAGGTACAATAAGTAGATAATCACACCACAAACCCAAGAACACAACCACATAGTCAATTATGACATTGGCGGTAAATCCCACTTACCGCTACGCTGACTGCTGCCAACATACCGCCGCCACGGCAGATATCCGTTCACCATATTATGACACACACCAATCCGTCACCATTCAGCCACATACACAATTCCGCCAGCCCAAAGGTCAGTAATAAACTGCCCATATCAAAACCCACACCGCTATGTCAACAGAACTACGCCCATCACATTATGCCCCACGTATCACCATGGCGGACATTCAATGGCGGTACATACCGCTGCGCTCAAAATACACACACACAAACAAAACAACACCACATTGGACAATTCAAACGACACCCACCTGACACCCATACACACACCACACCCACACACCCACACCACTATAAAACACACACCCACATTATCCACAACCCTTTACCATTACAAACCATTGGCGCGAGACAGACACCACGACCACAGACAAAACCAGAGCCACACACTACCTACACTTATACACCACCCACGCACCCAACATCACACACCCCAACACATCACCCTACACACCCTCACCTACACAACTCACACAACACCCATGGCACCACAAAGACACCCCTGATTCTCAGAGGAGGAGCTAAGGGTCATGGTGGAGGAAATCATCAGGGTAGAGCCACAGCTATTTGGAGCACGTGTGCAACAGATATCGATAGCTGGGCGGAGAATTGTGGACAGGGTCAACGCCGTGGTACAGCACCCAAGAACCAGGGATGACATCAGGAAGAGGTGGAACGACCTATGGGGGAAGGTACATTCCATTGCAGCAAGACACCAACTCTCTCTACAGAGGACTGGCGGTGGACCCGCACTTTCTTCCCCACAACTAACAACATGGGAGGAGCAAGTTTTGGCAATCATGCATTCTTAGAGCCTGGCGGGAGTAGGAGGAGGACTGGACTCTGGCAAGTCAACTGTATACTACTACTACTACCCCCCTCCCTGCATGCCATCACATACCCCACCTCACTCCCATCACTCCACTCCATCCCACACAGCCCACCATCACATCTCACTCACCCCAATGCATGCTGTACCATGGACACCACTCACAGCCCTGCATGGACACCTATCTCTAAAGCATGCACACTAGAGGGAACCAGTTATCCCACCACATACCAACGTACACAAGTGAAAACTGCCAGGGCAAATACAGCCAAAGAGGGTAAGCCATGGATGCACAATACATCAGACACATAAACAATAACACAGCATTTACATCCCCACAAGTACCCCAGCCAATGTCACTGGAGAGGAGGTGCCAGCAATATCCAGTTCCCCTACAGAAGAGGCCCACAGTGATGACAGCAACTCTGGACTTCAGGATCTGGATGACCAACCTGGTTAACCAGGCACAGTCCCACACCACCACAGAGCCTCCCCCATCAGGAAACACTACCACAGCACCCACCCAGCGTACCCATACCGCTGTCCCCAGGACACATCAATCAGCAGTGTGTCCACCTCTACAGGGACCCAGGGAACCCCTCATACCCAAGACAATCAGGACCTGGGGTCAGTGGCAGTGGCCACATGGTTCAGAGGACAGAGGCACAGGACAACAGGGAAACTGGGAGGACTACTGTGTACCAGGGGGAGGACAGGCCCAGGTAACCGACTCTCCAGGAGGCACTTACAGAGATCCTGGGAGCATGTCAACATTACCAGGACACGATGGGCCAGATCCTGGACAATGTGCAGGAGAACAGGCTGCTGCAGGAGGGACAGTACCAGGGGATCAGGGAGGACTTGCAGGCCATCAACATCAGCCTGGTCTCCATAGAAGGGGTGCTGGCAGACATATCCAATATTTTGAGGGAGGCAGTCTCACAACAGCGGGCCCCTGCAACTAACCAGACATCTGAACTGCCTTCCACCTCCGCTGCTGCTAGTGGACAGGAGGCCCCACCACTGGACCAACAGGCCACCAGCACCACTCCCCCTGCAGAAGGAGAATCATCCCGCAAACGTTCCCTGTGATCCAAATTGAAGCTGGAGACTATTGCAAAGACCCCCACCGGGAAATGAGACTGCTGATTGTCACCCTTGTGTCCCACACAGTCACACTGTCCACCTTGAACTGCCATTGCTCCCTTCCTATGTCCCTTTGGACAATGTATCTGTGCTACAAATAGACTGGAACAATACCCTGGACTTTCCTCCATTATCACCCAGCCCATTACACTTGCCCCTCTTTTTCTTAGCACTTCAATAAACACCCTTGAAAAAATAGATGTATGGAGTATGTCAAAATCTTCAAATATGCATTAATTTAACCAGGTTCAAACAATGCAATTCAACTTTACATTAAATGAGCATGTGTTAATGACTTGTAGCTGGCTGCAGTGTTCAGACCAGGAACTATTGTGAGACACCAACATCTTTAAAATGAATTGCTGAAGATTACAGTAAGTGGGCATAGAGGTGGGAAATAACAGCATGCCAGTGCCACAGATATTAAAAATAATTACAATGAAATGTGAAGTAACACTGTCTTACCTGTGTGTCATTGGAAGTACTGTCTGATGACTGCTGTTCTGTTGTCTTCATTCTAATCCTCTGCCTCCTCATCCTCGCTGACCACAGGGTCCACTGCTCCCACACGGGAATCTCCAGCTTCCTCCTCCTGCAGAAAAGGCACATGGTGTCTCAGGGCAAGGTTGTGTAACATGCAGGATTCCACTACTATTTGGCAGACCTTCTTGGGTGAGTAGCACAGGAATCCACCTGTTAGATGAAGGCACCGGAACCTGGCCTTCAGGAGGCCAAAGGTCTGTTCTATAATCCTTCTGGTTCGACCATGTGCCTCATTGTAACGTTCTTCTGCCCTCGTCCTGGCATTTCTCACAGGAGTCAGCAGCCAAGATAGGTTGGGGTAACCAGAGTCACCGGCAAATATTGAAGGACAACATTTAGCCACACGTTAATCCCATATGGCCCACACCATAACGATACACCAACCTATACTGGGTGGGGACCAGGATTCAACTATTAGCCACACCCTGTGCCTCTGTAGTTGGCCCAAACACATGTGGAATGCTGCTATTCCTCAGGACAAAGGCATCATGCACCGAACTAGGATACTTTGCATTGACGTTGGAGCCGTGCTTAATTTGTTCTTGTTGTTTCCG
This sequence comes from Pleurodeles waltl, assembly GCF_031143425.1. Taxonomy (NCBI): domain Eukaryota; kingdom Metazoa; phylum Chordata; class Amphibia; order Caudata; family Salamandridae; genus Pleurodeles; species Pleurodeles waltl. The sequence goes on from NC_090436.1 coordinate 535,135,426, forward strand.
GTGCTGAACACCGGCACTTATTTATGAAGGCCGGCGCTTATTCTTCTGCCTCAAACGTTTACTGCAAGCAAAAGACACATATGGGAAAGACAGAGGAAGTGAAAAATGAAAAAGCAACACAAAGGGAGAAAGCAGAAATCTGCTAGAGTGAGCTGAAGGGGCAGAGAGTGGCTTTAAATGGATTGAAGAGGCCCGAGATGGCTTCAGGATTACGCTGCCTCAGTATTCTGTGTTCCCACGTTTAATTTCAGCAGCTGGTGTTTAAGAGGAGGGCTTTGGGCACCGGCACGTTTTTATTACAAATTAAGAACTGCATGGGAGATGTACTGGTCCATCAAGCACACCATCTGTACATTCATAGAGTTGAAACTCTTACGATTTCTGTACACCTGTTCATTTTGACGGGGGTACAAATGCAATATGTGTTTCATCAATCGCCCCTATTATGTTGGGGATATGTTCCATTGCATAGAACTCGGCCTTCACTGTGGCCAAATCTTTCACCTGGGGAAATACAATGTAGCTGCACATGTGTTTATTCAGGGCAGACAGCATTCTTGTCAGCACAATTGAGAACATTGGCTGTGAGATTCCTGCTGCCAAGCCCACTGTCACTTGGAAAGAACCAGTTGCCAGGAAATGGAGCGCTGATAGAACTTGCACAAGAGGGGGGATCCAAGTCGGGTGATGGATAGCAGATCTCAGGTGAGGCTCCAATTGGGCACACAGCTCTGTGATTGGAGCCCTGTCCAGTCTAGAGGCGAGGATAATGTTCCTGTGTTGCAAAGTCCATCAGGGGTCTGTACACAGGGGTATGTCTCCATCTCCTATTCATCCGCAGCAGGAGCAATCTATGGGGCAAAACAGTGAGGAGGCTGTCACAAACTGAACAATCGGGCTACAACAGAACATTCCATACTGTTAATTTGTAATGGGTAAGTGTGAATTGTCCAGTATTTCCAAAATGTAAACAGTGATGCAGCAATTATCCAGGACTTGTCCCTCCACCCCTGAAATGGCATCCGTCTGTTCTGTGTAGAGGGACAGGTGGAAGTGAGGTAATTCCACTGACGTCGTGCGCTGTTGCGGGAGGCGGTCGGCAACAGCTGTGCACCTCCTCATTCGGTAACATTGGGCTCTAAGGGTTACAGAGGCCAATTGTGATCTATGCCGGCATTGACGGTATGCACTGCGGCGGACGTGACCGCCATTTTCTATCTGATTCCTCACTTGCTACCTGACCTTCTACAGGAGAGGACCTACACTGCATGTGCTGCTGTGACCTGTGTCTGTAACCTACCATGGCCCGTGTGACTGGGGAAAGGGCCCCTGCCTTCACTTCGGCAGAGTTGGAGAGACCGGTGGATGGGGTCCTACACCAGTACGGACTGCTGTATGGGCCTGCAGACCAACAGGTGAGTACACTGTGAGCACGATGCATGAGGCATGCATGCATGGGGTGGTGTGTGTGAAGGCCTCGTGTAAGGGGGAGGGTGGATGTCCTCTGGGCAGCGTATTGGTTGTGTGCTGGGCCATGTGTGTGCAAATGGTGATGTGAAGGGGTATGGTGGGCCATAAGTGTAACAGGCAGGACTGTCTGACTAATACTATTTTCCTGTTTGTATTGCCTCTGCAGGTAAGCGCCCATCAAACGAAGGGTATATGGCATGCCATGACCAAGGACGTGCAGACCCTGGGGGTCTATGGTAGGTGGAGCACCCACTGTCGGAAACGGTGGGAGGACCTGAGACGCTGGGCACGGAAGACAGTGGAGGCCCAGCTGGGGATGGCCTCCGAACGAGGAAGGGGTGCCCGTCGAACCCTGACCCCCCTGATGGCACGCATACTGGCAGTGTCCTATCCAGAGCTAGATGGGCGCTTGAGGGCGGCATCACAGTAGCCACAAGGGGGTGAGTACAGTGCCCATCATTACTACTAACGCCTGGTGGGGAGGTATCTGGGTGGTGTATGTGTGTCAGTGGGTGTACCTCGGCCAGGCCTGACATTGCAGCGTAGGTCCCCTGGTGGCTAAGGTGCAGAAGGGCAAATTTAGCTACCTAGCTTGTAGGTATCCACTACTGGTCAGGGCTGCATGGGTCCGAGGTGTGCTGGATTTGCCGGTGTGTGCCCCTCCCCATGCCTCGTGGCTAGCAATATCACTGGTAGTGCAATGCATGTTGTCTAGGCCTGCTCCCTGTGTGTGAGGGTGCTGTGTACGCCAACTGTAGTGTTGGTGCAGCCATTGACCAAGTGTATACTTTGTCTCTTCCCCCCTTCTTGTTTTTGTCACCCTGTCCTTATGTGCATTAGCATCATCTGGCAGAGGAGCAGAGGCAGTGGCGACGGAGGAAGCTGCATCCCACAGGACCCAGGAGGCAGAGTCCACCGACACTGAGGGCACCAGTGGGATGGAGGGTGAGGGGAGCACCACGGTGGAGACTGGAGGGGACAGTTCAGACAAGGATACCTTCCTCCGGTGGATGCTCCCTGTTGGTGGCGGACACTTCTGTGACCACCCCAGCTACAGCCGCCACACCCCATACCATCACCACCCTCCCAGCAGCCCCTCGGTGAGTTTCCTGTGCCCACTCACCCCAGGCACTTCAGGCCCTCCCCAGTTAGCCCTGCTGCCCTTAGTGAGGAGGCTATTGACCTCCTGCGATCCATCTCTGTAGGGCAGTCAACCATTGTGAATGCCATCCAGGGGCTGGCAGCCCATATGCAACATAATAATGCATTCCTGGAGGGCATTCACACTGTATTGATGGCCGAACAGAGATCAATCCAGGCTCTGGCCTCCTCTCTGATGGCAGCCATTGTCCCTGTTTCCACACTCCCACCTCCAACTTCCTCTTCCCAATCCCATTCTCCTCAACCCCAACCTATCCCAAGCACACAGGCAGATGAGCATGTACACCAGACAAAACACAAGAGTGGTTCAGGCAAACACAAGCACCACACTTCATCCCACAGGCACTCACACAAACACCATCCAGATACAGACATACCAACATCCACAATTTCCACTGTGTCCCCCTCCTCCTCCTCCACCTACCTCCCAGTCCCGTCTAAACTCACACCTGCATGCACTACACCATCATCCACGACCAGCATCACCACCATTCCTAGCAGAACACACACCTCACTGGCAGACACCTCCACAACAGACATGCATACCTCCCCTGTGTCCTCTCCCAGTGTGTCTGTCCCCCCGCCCAACGTGCACAAACGCAAGCACTCAGACACCCAACAGCCATCCACTTCACAACAGCATCCAACCCATGCCTCTGCACCCAAGAATAGCAGATAAACACCTCCTACAATCACTCCCTCTTCCTCCACTCCATCGTTCTCCCTCTTCCCACCCCAGTGTTCCTAAACACCATTGACCTCTTCCCTACCCTTCCCCCCCATTCTGCACGTCTGGCCAGGGTGGCAAAAACCCAGCCAAGCACCTCAGCCACTCAGTCCATGGGCCCAGTCATCACCATACCCACTCGGTGAGAAAGGATCCAGGGCACATGTCCCGAGGGTTAAGGAGCCTGCCACAGCTGCTGCCAGGAAGACTAAGGAGCCTGCCCAGCTGCTGCCAGGAAGAGCAAGGAGCCAGCACCATCAGGCAGAATGGGCAAGGGTCCTGGGGCAGGAACTGTGACGGGGCCCCCACCACCAACCATGGTTGTGCAGCTGTCCGAGGCTGCAGGGGATAGGCAGGAGCCTCCCCCCACCAGCAGCATCGCCACCTCCAGTGGGCATCCATCCAAGGCTGCAGAGGATGGGCAGGAGCCTCCCCCCACCAGCAGCACCACCACCACCATTGATCAGCCATCACTGCTGGTGGACTGTAAGTAATCCTGCCACGATGGGCTGCTGAACAGCCTGCCCCCTGCTAATCCAGTGGGTATGACACCCACCTGAGAGACTGTGACCTTGCACTCCCCAGGATCAAGAGCAGAGGGCACAATGCCCCCTCCAGAACCAGTGGGTAAGACACCCACCTATCCCAGCCTCCCCAGGATCAAGAGCACAGGGCACGATGCCCCTCCTGAACCAGTGGGTAAGACACCCACCTACTCCAGCCTCCCCAGGATCAAGAGCACAGGGCACGACGCCCCCTCCAGAACCAGTGGGTAAGACATCTACTTGAGAGACTGTGACCTTGCACTCCCCAGGACCATGCACAGGGCATGTTGCCCCTTCCAGAGCATGTGGGCAAACAACCTACTTGAGAGACTGTGGCCTTGCACTCCCCAGGACCATGCACAGGGCATGTAGACCCCTCCAGAGCATGTGGGCAAACAACCCACTTGAGAGACTGTGGCCTTGCACTCCCCAGGCCCATGCACAGGGCATGTTGCCCCCTCCAGAACCAGTGGTGTTGTTCCATCTGCTGGCTCAGGTGCCCCCCCATCTCCCATCCCCCTGAGGTGCCTGCCTATTTCCCAACTGATGCCCCTTCAGTGTTCTCTCCGTGTTGATGCAAGTGACAAGTGGGGCCTTGGACTTTGACCTGTGGCCATGTGGCCCACGCAAACTGAGGGTTGGGCAGTGTCCCTTTTTGTAAATATCTGTTACATTGACTAAATTATAATTTATACTGTGTTGATCTTATTACACTCACTTTAGTAATGTGTATGGTGCGTGTGTGTGCCACTGTCATTTTCCACAACCCTTTCTTGTATGCTAGGCAGCTGTACTCACCACCGTCGTCATCTTCGCCATCGTTGGTGTTTGTGGTGGAGCAGCTCGTAGAAGACCATGAGGATGACATCCAGCTTGGGCTCCATGGTGGCGTGGTTGTTCCCTGTGTCTCCAATGGTGAGTCCTTTCACTTCGGTGCAGTGTTTCTGCCAGGCTTTTGATGTCGTTGATACCGCCCCAGAAAAGGTGGCGGATTGGCGTGTCATAATATAGTGGGTGGTACATTGATTTCTGTCTGGCTGTAGGTGGCTACCACTGTGGTGCCTGTTGTTTCCACCCTGGCGGTCGGTGTGGTGAAGTGGCTACCTATCGGAGATCTATCCGCCATGCGCATAATTTGGGGGTAATTACCGCCAGCTTGTTGGCCGTATTACCGCCACTTTTACACCAACTGCAGGGTTGTAATGAGGGCCACAGAGTGTACAAAGAAAGTGAAAGTACACCCACTGTACCATGCTTGTAAACAGGATTTCCTTTTTATTGACGCATTACCTTTATGTGTTGATTTCACTGAAAATCAGCATTGAGAAGAGTGCGAATGTGGAATTCACGCTAAGGGCCCATGTGTCATATACTTTGCGTTTGCAGATGTTTTAGACGCATTTGCGTAAATTTCTTTGACTCAATTCCTGATTTTTTTCCATTATCTCTAAATGTACCCTGTATCAACATATAAATGACATGGGCTGTGTTGCAGTGTGGCATATTGTGTATGGCCACATGTGGTAATCCATGCAACACTGTGATGAGAGTGTGATTGGTCTGTTACACCAATGTGTGTGTTAAAGAGTCCACATCATTCAAATAGTTGCACGTCATGCATATGTATGCATGTGCGACAACAGTGTATCCACATATGTATGGCAGTCAGTACAATGCAGTAGTTCTGGTTTGTGATTGTGAATTGTGTTTTCTTATGTGATGTGTGAAGTTGTCTTACAGAGCATAATATTCAAGATGATATACACAGCTCAGGCATTGTTGATGATGGCTGAACAATGCTACCTAGGAAATGTTACCCAACAACTGTCTCCGTATGTAGATTTGGAGTTTATGGTGACTTGTGAGTGGCCTACACATATGTCTGACATGTATACATCTTTGGTACATGCTGTGTATGACACACTCTGCCTAAATTCCACCCGGATAATGTTTTGGCCACAAATGTTTGATTAAACTCATTACATTTAGCACTGATTGTTGTTTTTGTGTGGTGGACCTGCAGCCCTAGCTGCATATGCTCTCATCCATACTGATGTGCATTCTACAGACGTGTGTGTGCAGATGATGTGCGACACTTAGGCCCATTGAAATGAGGAACTGACAATGCACATCACATACCCAATATTGGCAGCACTGTCCTGCAAGATTTTGACTATGCAAGAATGCCCCATGCGTGACATGTTACTAGGCAACCCTTTGTTGTCCCCTGCACCAGTGGCTAAAATGCAGCTGTGCACCTACACTACCAAACTTGCACCAGGGTGCTTGGCTAGCTGTGGAGGTGGATGTATTTGTGCAGGAAGGGACACTGCCCTATATCTATGCTGTTTTGATGGACAATTAGCTCTTTCTCTGTGTGCAGCAGTATGCAGCATGCATTGGTGGCACATTCCGCTGAGTTCAAAGCACAGTCTGCTTCCTTATTGCAATATGCAAACGTCACCCGTGAGGTGATGTTTGATGTTGGCACTGCTTCAGATTTTAGGTGACACCTACATCTGTCAGCATCATCACGCTATGTATCTGTGGTGACTGACCTGCAGCAACACACATTACACGATCCTTCCGCGCTACATACTGCATGGGAGGGTGGCCAATTTGCAATGTGATTTCAAATCACAAAAAAGTGGTCATCTGCCAAGTTGTACATACAGTGCAGGCCATGACAATGGCACGGCGGTCTTTTACATAGATCCCTTGGTGATCCTGAATGGCAGCTAATGTTTGTGGCAGCCATCAGGTGTCCAAGGGTGTGTATCCCATTGTTTCAGGGTGACCAACATTACTACCAGTGTCTCTCCAATCTTCCAACACATGATTCAGCATTTATACTGTCAACACATGCACAGTGCAGGCCATGGGATGGAGCTCAGCTACTTAGCAAATCTGTCCCTTGGCACAGTGCATATGAGGTCAGTGATGTCCTGTATTCTCATACAGGGTCCCACTATGGCATCCATGATCTGCACTGTCTAAGAGTGACTATGCCCCATGGTGGGTCATTTATTATTTATGGTACTGACATGATGGTGTTGTGGAACAGTAAGTGGTGCATGTGAGGTGGCACTACAGTATGAGTGGTGCCACTTCTCACAAATCTGGCACATGGTATGTGATGGGCATTGATTTTGTAATCCTATGTGTGTGACCCAATGCGTCAGGCAGATGTCAATGCACACTACAGGTAATTCAGGTATGTGTTGATGAGATGTAGTTGGTATTGGCAGCAGTTGTCTGGCATTTGATGTTTGTTCTGGCAGTGACTTGCACGGCATGATTTGAGGGATCTGTGCCTATGTGAGACTTACGCAACATGAGCATGGTGTATGCCATTGACATGGCTGTGCTATTCTTTGTTTGGTGTACTGTGTGTGAAGTGTACATACTAGGCAACCTGTGGGCATTTGTAGTGGTCTGTGTAGTTCTTTTGTTAGCAAAGGGTACATATCTGCACCTGTCCTTCATGTGGTGTGCTTATCAAGTTGTGGGTGTGTTACATACATGTATTTGTGGATTGCACTGATTGTGCTGTACTGTAGCATGGTGCATATGTGTTGTTACCTGCACATCTGTGTTACCCTGGCCATGTGTTTATGCAGTGGTGAATGTCTTGTGTGTCCTACCGGGTTGGTGTGTTGTGTGTATATTGCTAGGTTTGTCGACTTACCCACAAGTAGGCCATTTCCATATTGTCCATCATCGAAGTGTTCCTGCTGTGCCGGAATATGAAGGCGTCATGGACACTTCCAGGATACTTGGCCAAAATGTTTATGAATAGTCCCCGGTGCTCCACTATGCCCTGCACATTAATGGAATGTGTGTGCTTGCGATTCCGGTATAAGTGCTCTGTTGCTGCAGGTGGAACAAGCCAGACATGGGTGCAGTCAATTGCACTGAGCACATGCAGGAAGCCATGGATTTGGTAGAACCCATGTTTTGTCTCCTGCTGCTTTTGATGGATGTTGGGGAAGCTGATGTGGTGGGGTGTCAGTAAGAATATAGCATCTAATACCTTTGGCAGGAACATAGAGAATGATGCCTGTGAGACACCAGCAACCAGGGCACCCATTGTTTGGAATTAGCCACTTGCCAGCATGTGCAGGACAACTAGCAGCTTTATCACAGGTGGTATGTTGTGTGGGGTCTCCAGGCTGGCTGTGATTAGTGGCTCAATGTGGTGCAGCAGGTGTAGTATGGCTTGCCGGTTCAGGCTGTAGGTCCTTATGATGTCCTGGTTCCTGAGGTCAAAGAGGGTTGATACTGGTTCTGAAGACCCTCTCTTGCCTTCTGCATTGCCTTTATGGGACGTGTTGTGGTGGTGGTGAGTGCTGTAGTTGTTGCTGCCCTCTGCGTCATCTCGCAAGCTTGATCAGTAGCACCTCCATCTTCTCCTGTTGGTTGGTAATGTTGATTCCGTGTGTTTTCCTTAAGTAGTGATGAGTTTGCCTCATTTTAACACTTGGTCTGACCCAGGCATTGAAATTGGACACAAATTGGAGTTAATGTCAATTTTTGGGTCCGCCTCCAACCCATGCGTCTTTTTTGCCCAGGTGGATTAATATGGCGCTAGGGCCTTAGAGTCATTTTTGGGACGGGAACGCCTAACTTGCATCTCATTGATACAAGGAGGTTTCACGCATCCAAAAAATGAAGTTAACTGCAATGTTTTTACGCTAGATGGGTCTAGAGTCAAAATATAAATATGGCGTTAAGTTTGCGCTAAATTAGCGTTAGATGAAAATGACGCTAATTCAGTGCAAACAGAGTATAAATATGCCCCTTATTCTTTTGAAAATTCATAACTTGACTTGTGTATGTTGGATGTTTGTCATTTTGGTCAATATTACCTATTCTTCTAAACCTGTTTTGTGTCATTTTGTAGTGTTTTCATTGAGTTACTATGTGTGTTGGTACACATACTTTACACATTGCTTCTGAAGTTAAGCCTGCCTGCTTGTGCCAAGCTACCATGGGGGTGAGCGGGGGTTAGCTGAGGGTGATTCTCCTTTACCCTGACTAGAGTGAGGGTCCTTGCTTGGACAGGGGGTAACCGGACTGCTGACCAATTACCCCATTTCTAACAGTAGATATGAAAGAACATGTATACCATACAATGAAAAAACAGGCTACTTGTTGAAGCTGGGATATGTTTCACGTACACAGTGTCCACCTCAGGATTGTAACTATTCCACACAAACACATACACATACAAGTGTCTCGTCAAAGAAGAAATGTTATTACATTGTTCAGCTCATAGGCTGTCATTATGTCTGACACTTAGCAAATCATACATGATTGAATCATACTGGGTTAATTATCAAAATGTACAGGTACAGACCTCCAGACCATGGAAAGAAGGGGTATATCACACAGTGTCCTGTAGAGTAAGCAAACATGAAATTGGTTGATGTCATCAGCTAAAGCCGTATCGCATACCTCACAAAAGCAATCCAACATCATGTGATGTAAGACTCAAACAGATGGCAGTTCAGCAGTTTCTGATCACAGGGTCATTACAATCCATTGCATCTAGTGGTATGACACAAACAAATGTCAGTGATGTGCCACAGGCACTGTGATCTACAGCAATGAAACACATCAACAGATGCATATATATATATAATGCAAAGATAAGAAAATATACATTTATATAAACAGATTTCACTCTACATATGTTTTTGAATCTCATTAGATAAAAATGTTAGAAATACATACCGAGGAGCCACGTATAGGTTGGATGAAATTCTTTCAATATCCCCAGGAACCGACTGGAGTGTAGGATTATCGAATCATGAGTAATTCCCGGAAATTGAGCATATATGTATGTGTGTAGATTGGCTGTAAACGCTGTCCGCACATTAATGGAGTACATAAACTTTCTATAATGAAAAATGTGATCCCTAATGTTGGGTGTGTGTACAGGCACTAGCACCAATTATATTGGCAAACTGAGAACTTGTGTATATTATGCCCTCTTGACAGCATTACCTTGCTCTTGCAAAAAGATGTTTGTGTACACGGTCAATCAAAGAGTTCATGGTAAAGGATTTTCGAAAATGAAGGCTAGGAAAACCCTAATCCGGAGGCAACAACTTCTTGGAAAGAGCCACTACCGCAAAATATCAACACAGATATAAGTTTCAGCATAGGGTTAATAACCGTGAGCTTGTGAATCTTCATCTTGAGATCATCACCAACTAATTCAAATAAAGAATTTCTGTTGTTCATGTTGAAAGGGAAGTTAAGAATAATTTGCCCCTGATACCCATTAGTGTCACGTCTCTTCTTGAAAACACTTGGGGCTCACCTTCAGCTTCTCTCTGAAAGTCCAGTGCCAGGAGAAAGCACTTTACCACTGTCTACGTCTTTGTTTACTTCCGCAGTAGATAAAGGGTTAACCGGTTCTCTGCCTTGGACGAGGTGACCTCGTCCAAGGCTACAGTTCCCGTGTGCCTTGGATGAGGTCACCTCGTCCAAGACACAGGAACTGGGGGGAGCGCTAGCGCACCCCCCTGTGCACCTCATCCCACCCCCCCAAGGCAGGGATGGAAGGGGAAGCCCTTCCCCTTCCACCCCCGAACCCCCCCGCCACCCACCCTGTGACGTCAGCGCGCGAGCGCGCGCTGATTTGTCACAGGGCCTCCCTGAGCTTCCAACGCGATCGAAAGAGAAATGCAAAGCATTTCTCTTTCGATCACGTGGGGGAGGCAAGGAGAGGCTTCAAAGGGAAGGAAATGTATTTCCTTCCCTTTGAAGTCTCTCCAAGCGTTTCAAAAGCCAGATTGCTTGCAATCCGGCTTTTGAAAAGCCCACTAGACACCAGGGATTTTGTTTTTTTTAAAAATAGAAATAAGGGAACGACCCCTTGGGCAAGGGTCGCTCCCAATGGGGGGCATTTTTTAGGAAGGCCTTTTCTGCCCCCCCTATTATTAGGCCGATCTGCCCCCAGGGGGGGCAGAAACCTCTAGTGCACCAGGGATCTTTTTTTTTTTTTTCTATTTGTTTTTTGTTTTTGTTTTTTTAGGTGGGGAGCGACCCCTTAGGCAAGGGTCGCTCCCCTAGGGGGCAAATTATATTTAGGCCATTTGTTTTACAGATGGGGAGCGACCCCTTGGACAAGGGTCGCTCCCCTGGAGGGGAAAATTGTATTTAGGCCATTTGCAGATCGGCCGTTTTTTGCTACGCCAATCTGCCCCCAAGGGCAGCAGAAACCACTAGGCACCGGGGATTTTTTTTTTGGCGCCAATGTCAAGCAGGGGAAGCGACCCCGTAGGCTAGGGTCGCTCCCGGGGGGGGGTGTTGGGGGGGCAAATTTATTTTAGGCCATTTCTGCCCCCCTGGGGGCAGATCGGCCTATTGTTATTAGGCCGGGGGGGCAGAAACCTCTAGGTGCCAAGCCTTTTTTTGGCTATTTGGGACAGTTTGCGCTTAGGCCCTCATAACTTTTTGTCCAAATAAGCTAGCCTTGCCAAATTAGTGTCCTTTTTTTCCAACATCCTAGGGATTCTAGAGGTATCCAGACTTTGTGGGTTCCCCTGAAGGAGACCAAGGAATTAGCCAAAATACAGCAAAGAGTTCGTTTTTTAAAAAAAATAATGGGAAAAAGGGCTACAGAAGAAGGCTTGTGTTTTTTTCCCTGAATCATCAACAAATAGTTTGCGGTGCTAAAATCGCCAGCTCCCAGCCTTCAGGAACAGGAAGACTTGAATGAGAAAGACCCATTTTTCAACACAATTTTGGCATTTTACTGGGACATGCCCCATTTTTACAACTTTTTGTGCTTTTAGCCTACGTCCACTTAATGACAGAAATGTGTGTGAAACCAATGCTGGGTCCCAGAAAGCTAATCATTTCTGAAAAGTAGACAAAATTCTAAATTCAGCAAGAGGTAATTTGTGTAGATCCTACAAGGTTTTCCTACAGAAAATAATAGCTGAAATAAAAAAACATTGAAATTGAGGTGAAAAAACAGCAATTTTTCTCAACATTTTACTCTGTAACTTTTTCATGCAATATCAGATTTTTAAAAGCAATATACCGTTGCGTCTGCTTGATTCTTCTGGTTGTGGGGATGTATAGGGCTTGTAGGTTCATCAAGAACCCCAGGTACCCTGAGACAATAAATGAGCTGCACCTCGCAATGGGTTTTCATTCTACACCTGGTATACAAAAATTCATTTGCTGAAATATAACGAGTGAAAAATAGGTATCAAGAAAACCTTTGTATTTCCAAAATAGGCACAAGATAAGGTGTTGAGATGCAGTGGTTATTTGCACATCTCTGAATTCTGGGGAGCCCATACTAGTATGTGAATTACAGGGCATTTCTCAAATAGATGTCTTTTTTACACACTGTCTTACATTTGGAAGGAAAAAATGTTAAGAAAGACAAGTGGCAATAACACTTGTTTTACTATTCTGTGTTTCCCTAAGTCTCCCTATAAAAATGGCACTTCACTTGCTTGGGTAGGCCTAATGCTCGCGACAGGAAACACAACATGGATACATCACATTTTTACATTGAAATCTGATGTGTTTTTTACAAAGTGCTTAGCTGTAGATTTTGGCCTCTAGCTCAGCCGGCACATAGGGAAACTAACCAAACCTGTGCATTTCTGAAACCTAGACACCTAGGGGAATCCAGGATGGGGTGACTTGTGGGGCTCTGGAATCTGAGAGGAGCCACAAAGGTCCTTCCACCCAGCATTCCCCCAAGTCTCCCGATAAAAATGGTACCTCACTTGTGTGGGTAGGCCTAGCGCCTGTGACAGGAAATGCCCCAAAACACAACGCAGACACATCACATTTTCCCAAAGAAAACAGCTGTTTTTTTCAAAGTGCCAAGCTGTGGATTTCGGCCTCGAGCTCAGCCGACACCTAGGGAATCAAAGATGGGGTGACATGTGGGGCTCTCACTAGTTCTGTTACCCAGAATCCTTTGCAAACCTCAAAATATGGCCATAAAAACATTTTTTGCTCACATTTCAGTGTCAGAAAGTTCTGGAATCTGAGAGGAGCCACAAATTTCCTTCCACCCAGTGTTCCCTCAAGTCTCCTGATAACAATAGTACTTCACTTGTGTAGGTAGGCCTAGTGCCTGAGAAAAGAAATGCCCCAAAACACTATCTGGACACATCAAAATTATCAAATACTAAACTACCGGGTTTGCCGTGGGGTGACTTGCGTTTTTGGTCCTGGGCTCAGCAGTCATATAGGGAAACTTACCAAACCCAAACCTTTCTGAAAACTAGACACCCGAGGCAATCTCGAGAGGTGTGACTTGCGTGGATCCCCCAATGTTTTCTTACCCAGAATCCTCAGCAAACCTCAAATTTAGCTAAAAAACAATTTTTTCCCACATTTCTGTGTGAGATCACCTCACCGGGACACATTTCCCACCACCCAATGTTCCCCTTAGTCCCCCGGTAAAAATGATACCACACTTGTGTAGGTGAGCCAAGTGCCTGTGACAGGCAAGAGCCAAAAACATGTCGAAATTGAGGGCGAACCAAAGCGGGTACAACAGGGCAGTTTGAAAAAAACATTTTTAGGCTCACAAGTGGGGCAGATTTTTATCGGTATAGATGAGACAATGCTGGGTGGTAGGAATTTTGTGGATTCCTGCAGATTCCGGAAGGTTCCATCACAAAAATGTGGAAAAAAGTTGTTATTTCCAGCAAAGTTGGAGGTTTGCAGAGCATTGTTGGTAAGAAAATGGTGCGGGTGCACACCACCCTTGACTCACCCAGATGTTTAGTTTTCAGATGTGTTTAGGTCTTGTGGATTTTTCTACATGGCAGCATCCCAAAGTCCAAAAGGTGCAGCCCTCACCATTCCAAGTGGGTCAACTTTGAGAGTTAGCCAAGCTCTCATGGCCCAAATGTAAAACCAAAACCCAAAATAATCAAATGTCCTCTTGCTTGCCGTGGGATAAGATGTTTTAGTGTGCTGGGGGAGAGCTGAAAGACTGTCATCCCACTCAATTGGGGTGGGGGCATAACCATGCCCATACTGATTGGTAGCCACAACCCTGCTATTTTTTTATTTTTGAAATTCCCGGGCACCTAGTAGACTTTCTGCCCCTGTGTGTGGATCAGGGATAATTGCCCCATCTGCCCACTGGTGGACAGAACAACTTTGGCCCCATTTATTTGGGGTGAGGGTATGGCCATATCCCCATCCTCTTATTTTGAAAAAAAATGTTCCTGGTCTCTGGTGGGCTTTCTGCCCCCTTTGATGGCAGATGGGCCTTCCAAAAATATGCTGATCTTTCCCCAAGGGGGAGAGATATGGCCAACAGTAATGTGCCCCTTGCCCAAGTGGCTGCCCCCCCAAACAAAACACATACATACACACACCAATCCTGGGTGCCTAAGTGGTTTCTGCCCCCCCTGTGGGCAGGTCGGGCTAATAGAAATAGGGGTGCAGAAAAGGCCTGAAAACAGTTTGCCTCTCCCCCCCCGGGAGCAACCCTTGCCTAAGGGGTCACTCACATTATCATCATAGATAAAAATAAAATAAACTAAGGTATCATGGTTGGTGAAAAACAATGGTTTGGTCTGCAGTCCCGAGCGATCACCAGTGGTTGAGATAAATTCAAGCTGTTTTGGCAGAAAAGAAAATGTCATATGTGAAGGACATTCATTATCGGCCAATGGCTAAACAATGTGATGTGTGACAGAACAACCAATGGCTGAGGTCGTTGCCCGTCTCTGTATAGAAAACATTTGGGCCCATATTTATACTTTTTTAGCGCCGCATTTGCGCCGCTTTTTGACACAAAAACGGTGCAAACTTACAAAATACAATTGTATTTTGCAAGTTTGCGCCGTTTTTGCGTCAAAACATGACGCAAATGCGGCGCTAAAAAAGTATAAATATGGGCCTTTGTCTAAGGGAACTCTAATGAAGTCTCCGCAAACCTAATGACATTCATCTCCACTAGTGACGCTTTTAGTGGTTGGGTTAAGAGTCCTGTTTCAAGACCACAAATGAAATCAAATCAGGCTAAAAAAAGAAATATTTAAGGATTATGAACTTCCAGAGAGAATGCACAGCTCTAGCATTCTGTTTTTGGAAATCATGCGAATCACTCATTTCGGATGTATGTTTCGTGGTTTTCTCTGCGAATTTAGCTAATGGCTGATAAAAATGATCTGCAAATACTGCAAGTCTCGAATGTATTTAAAAAAAGAATACTTAAGAGGCTAAATAACGAAAATATATTTTAGCTTACCACAAGGAACTTGTAGATTTATTTCCCAATTCCATATATACAGTGCCAAATGTTTTTTTTTTGGGGTAATTAGAAACATGTTGGCAGTCCAAGATGTCCTAAACTCGTAACTTCTTTTGAATTTAAAAGATTATTTTCCCATGTCCCTCAGAAATATAGGCAAAACCTACCAATATTAATCAAAAGAATATCGTTTTGTAGATACATTTCGAATAATCATGCGTTACCCAGTATATACCTGCGAAGCACACATCATATTGATTCTGCAATCTTTGTAAGTCTAAAGCTAGGTTTGTAATGCACTTCTAATTGGCTTGTTCCTTTTATTTTAGTAAATAGCAATGTTTACATTTTGAACGGGATACAAGATGAGTTTTCAGAACATCTGTGGATTTTGTGGTTTATGAACTATGTGGCGGGATTACGGAATTACATTTTCCCGTTCCTCTCCTTGTACCACAATCTTTTCATATGTCACTTGCTTAGGAGTTCAAAAAATAGAATTACTCTTAATTACATAGAAGAACTTCATCTGGCACTGATTATTCGATACAAAATAGAAACTGCAAAGAAACCTATCTAGACCTCTCCAGCTCGACTATAAAATACATCAACGCTTTATTGAATACTAGATCATGGGTGCATGGGCTGAAATTGCTGTTGTTCTCTTCGATAAAGCTGCAAACCTATAGGTTTTCTGCATAATAAATATCTAGCTAAATGAAGTGATTACTACACAGCAGAATGTAATGATTCCAGCGGATTTCCGAACAATTCACATGGGCAAAATGAATTAATTAATAAGGAATTAACAATGACAGATTTTATTTATCTCTCAGACTCCATTCATGGGGGAGGTCTACAGTTTCGACCGTGTTCGTTGAGGTCGTTTGCCACTGATGTCCCTTGGTCTGTCCTTCTGTGTATCCACAAACTGGGCTAAGTACAATCCTTTCCAAATTTGACTCTCAGATATGTGAGGATGGGAAGTCACTGACTTCTCACGGAGGTACTCTGGGGAGCAAGCGCTCAGAAGTTAACAATCAACCAGCAGGCACAATAACTCAATTTGAAGCTCATTTCCCAGCACTCATCTCCATTAGAGAGTATCTCAGTCCTTTAGCTGGAGTCATAGTGAAGACCTAGGATGCCTGAATGCAGGTTCTCGCATGTCGAATGGCGAGGGAAAGCAGCCCAAGCCTCCTGTCTTTGCAGTAAATTCACTATGGAGCTGACATACTGGTCAAGTCCATTGTACAGATACTCCAGCAGTTGTGGCCTCTTAGGCCGATCAGGCTCACAGTGATGACATGCAGTTAGGACCTCTAAGGCTGCTCAGGTTCACAATATTAACATGCTGTTGCAGCCTCCAAAGGCTGATCAGGCTCACAGGAGTCAGACAGTGGCAAACAAAGGCCCTTGTATCCCCCATGGTGCGGGGGGTCCGAACTCCAGGGGGCACCCTCAGCACAGTACCTGGGCCTGGGAGCTCCTGAGTAAGTCTGGAGGGGGAGAGAGGGGTCGCTCCATGTACTTCGCAGGGGGGGTCCCCTGAAGTTTCACCATGCCACTGGAGTTAGGTGGAGTTACAGCCTCCAGGCAGATAAATCTCATAGCAGTGGGGTGCAGTTATTGCCTCACAGGTAGATTAGGCGCACACTGAAGGTGTTTCCTTGATTTTCTGGCATGAGGAGCTGTAATACTAGTTCAGGATCTATCTTGGACGATGCCCACCAGTGATTTTATGCAGTCCTTAGGTCAGTTCTCAGGTGGATCCATGCAGAGAGAGGACTGTGAATCCGCTCATTATACAGGTTACTACTGGCTGCACTCTCTAATACTGTCTGTTATCGCTGGATGCTCCACACCCCAGAAACATTCTGGGCTTAAACTTCTTCACAGTCTCTCCTTCTGCAGAGCCAGGCATACTCCTTCCTACTCTCAGCAGGCAGGCTTCTAGGCCCCAGGCAGAGCCTCAACTCCTTCAGTAGAAACTGCAGATGTCAAGGGATGTCCCCTCACGTCAGGGATACTGGCTGTCAGGAAGATACCAGCCCTTATTACACAGCAGCTCTTTGAGTACCCTGCAGACCACTCCCTTCCTTGGTCAAAAAGTACTTAGGATTAGAACACAGTATGTGTTTTTGATCCCACATTTAGACACATCTTCAGACAGGGACATGGTAACTCTGTCTCAAACTCCAGAAGTGGTTTGGGTTGGCTGTTCTTTCCAATGTCCTTTTCAGGATGTTCTTGAGACAAAGTGTTTGTGTAACGTGATTCCTCTCACAGCAGGTAGCACTGTAGCTGTCTCCAGGCAGGAGCACCCACCATATGGAAACTAAAAAATCTGGGATCTCCACCCATGGCTGTCATCAGCCTTTCTAAAGTAGTACAGTAGCCAGGAACAAACAAAAGGGAAGACTTAGCCCAGAAAACTTACCTTGCATTGAACAACAGAAACTGCAGTTCCTCCTTTTATTCCTATGTCTACAAACTATCAGTACTGAGAAAGAACTAAACAGTAGCCACTTGCTAACAAAGTTTATATGGAATTTCTAGGGGTAGCCTTTTCTTTGTCCTTCTCACTTCAGAGTCTGGATGCTGTCCTCACCCTCCCTCTGGTGCCATGCTAAACCAGGTGTATCAAAAATTGTTCCCTTTGGCTTCAAACCTCAGACTAATTCACCTACACAGACTTAATACCAAGTATGTATTGCATGTGTACTATAGATTCACATTCACTTGACATACACATAGCATGCTGGTGAAGGGTTCACATAACAGTGGATCTTTACACAAGAGGAGCCAATAGACGACACATTCATTGATTCAGATTATAAAGGTTTGTTCATACTAATGTTTCACATAACATGATACACTGCCACCACCACTTTCTGTGCTACACCCAGGACAGAAACACTATGAGGGTATGCTTGGTGTGCCCCTCAAGTCACAAGACATGTTCTGACACTCTCATTAGTGTGGTGTCCTCATGAACATGCATGTGGCGCATCACGAGACAACCAGAAACATTGTGGGTTTTGGAACAAGGAGGATGGGACACAGCAGTTGGTGAATGAGAAAGCAACGATAAAGTCGGATTGGTTGGGGTGTGAATAGTAATAATTCAAGGTTAAGGGTCTCACAGTGTGAAACAACCACACACCCATTGTACTCAGGAAAGGCTTCTCTATTTTACGTGGCTGCTGTTTCAATGGGACCCACCATTATGTCTCTGGTATCAATGATCTCAACAAATGTCAAACTGTGTGTGAAGTTATGTTGAAACACTTCTTATAAGTAAGTATGTTATCTGTGTAGCAAAGCCTTGAAGGCTGATTCACAGTATGCCAGGCAAGCAAAAGGCAAATTGTCTTCACATTGAGAACGGTGGAATGTGTAGTACTTTGACCAGTTTTGCTTTTACTGCAAGAAGTAATTCACAAATTAAAAGTGGACATTTTCCAGGTCACAGCCTTAGTACAAAGTTTACTAAAGATTTAAATAGGGACAAGCTCCAAGACAATTTCATTACCCACAATACATCCATGGAAGTCATATTTCAGCGCCTTTTCCTATATTTCCAATCAAAGACGGCTGCCGTGGATACACAAGCATCTGAATTACTCACCTTTCAATGGGATTTTTTTTGTAAAAATAACAACATGCATTCACATATATTAGGAGCACATGTATGTGCATTTACAGGCAGTTATCTTGGAATGGCTAAAAATAAAAAAATACATTTAGGTCCAGATTTAAGAGGGCACTAGCACCATTCTAATGACACATTAGCGTCATTTTTTTTAAGCTAGTGTGATGTTAGAAGATCAAAAACTCTGCGCCATATTTACAAAGTGTCACAATGCACACATTGTGCCAGTTTGTAACCCTTTGCACTGCATTATGCCTGCGCCAGGCATACTGTATGCAATTGGGGTGTTCCGCTGAAAAAATGGCTCAAAGAAATTTAAAAGATTTATTTGCGTCATTTATTTCGGCACTTTTAATGCTTGCTCAGAGCAATGGGCCTCAATCAGCTTTGCAGGATTAGTGTCAATATTTTTTATGCTAATCCTACTAAGCTCCAAACTAGCGTCCAAAGTTTGACGCTAGTTCCCCTAATTACTGCCATCGTGTGCTGTATTTAAAATAGTGCGCACACATGGTGGCGTTAGGGAGGGTGCTAAGAGGAGCAAGAAAAGTGGAGCTTCACTGTATGCAGCACCATTTTTCTTAAATATGCCCCTTTGATGGCTGTCTGCCAAAAGCGTGGGGCTGGTGCTCAAAGATCAAGGGGGGTGGTGTAAGGTATTAGAGGGTGGGTAATTGGTCTTGGGTGAGGGAGGCGAGTTAAAAAAAGGTGGCTGATTGAGGGAAAGAGTAATGCGAGAATTTAACACCCAGCATGACAACTTCTCATGATTATGGCTTCCCAAATCGCATCTCCGATAGACACTGTCATTGTTTGCAAGACACAAAGGGCCAGATATAGCAAAGGTTTTTACCCATTCTGTGCCTATGGGAAAAAGTGTTCGTACATATGGCCCAGAGGCCCATATTTATACTTTTTAGCGTCGCATTTGCATCAATTTTTTGATGCAAAAGCGGCGCAAACTTACAAAATACAATTATTTTGTAAGTTTGCGCCGTTTTTGCGTAAAAAAAATTACGCACATGCGGCACTAAAAAAGTATAAACATGGGCCAAACTGTCCATGGAAAGTTTTGAAAATTAAATAGGAGCTACTAATGAGTGCTATAATACACTGTGAGCTGCGATTGCCAGATTTTGACATGTGAAAAAAACATATCGCAATATCTAACTGCTGATAGTAAAACTTGAGTGAATGGACTATTTGGAGTCGTCCAGGATTTCCAAATTGCCTCACTGCGTATCACACAGGGCATTGTATACGCACACGCTGTTAACAGCAAATCTAAATACACTGTGTACATACCTTTGGTCACTTTGAGAGCCACTGGTAGAATGGGTTTTCTTGTTTTACATATACATATACCAAACTTGACAAACAACCGACATCACAGTCTATTGCCAGTTTGATTTGGATATCGTCTTGTTTTCAATCAATCAATCACTTTGACGCTTATTTCTATACTGCCAAAATCATACAAAAGGCACCTAGGACTGTCTCCAGATTACGAGAATTACTTAAACAAGTTACTATTTGCTGCATTCCCAAACGGAAGGAGCTGATAGTTATTGCCAATAAAAGATTATTGTGTCGGGCTCTTAAAATGACTGATATCAATAATACTGAAATGCAGAATTACTGGGGATTATAATAAACCCTATGTAGAGGCTTTAGGAAATGGGGAATGGCATGGAGACATTCGTGTTAGGACACTGTGGCCCATATTTATACTTTTTTAGCGCCGCATTTGCGCCGCTTTTTTATGCAAAAACTGCACAAACTTACAAAATACAATTGTACTTTGCAAGTTTGCGCCCCTTTTGCGTAAAAAAATGACGCAAATGCGGCGCTAAAAAAGTATAAATATGGGCCTGAGTTCCACATGTTAGCCGGTAACTGTAGGCATTGAGGTCCCGGTGTATTCCTTGATGTATGACTTTGAAAATTTCACCCTGATAATTCTGCATGTTGTAATGCTTCATGCAGTATGCAGCATGCCTCCAAACACCTATTTGACCGGAAACATATGTTTCCACGAGAATTAGTATGAGGTGCTTACTTGTGATATGGGCCCCTCCCCTTCTCTCTCTTTCTCTCTCCATCTCTCTTTATTTCTCTAAGGCCCTGATTTAAGAAGAGTGGTGCTGCACCCAGTGCAGCGCCACGTTTCCTGTGCCCCTTAACACCGCCTAATGCCACCATGTGTGCGCCATATCTAAGATACGGCATACCATGGCAGTAGTTAGGGGAACTAGCATCAAACTTTTGATGCTAGTTCAGAGCTTTGCAGGATTAGCGTCACAAATATTGACGCTAATCTTGCATAGCCGATTGAGGGCCATTGCTCTGAGCAGGCACTAAAGTGCCAAAATAAATGATGCAAAGAAATCTTTTAGATTTCTTCGAGCCATTTTTTCAGCCCTCCTACCGGGGGAACATCCCCTTTGCATACATTATGCCTGGCACAATTCATGCATTGCACCACTTTGTAAATTTGGTGCAGCAATTTTGGCCTCTTTTGGCCACGTTAGCATAAACAAATGACACTAATGTGGCACAAGGAGGTGCTAGGGGCTCTTAAATCAGCCCCTAAGTTTCAAGGACACGTCACATGAATAACAAGTCAAGCTATGTAAGTGTTAATATACCGGCACATGCTCTATTGTCAAACTGAGACATCGATATATGACCATAATTCCATTTTAGTGCAGATACACACACACATAATCAGTGGATTATATTTCTTGTGCAGCCTGATGATAGGCTGTAACGTACCACAGGGTATTTATTTGTTCTCTGCACCAACACTTTTTGCCAGTGCTAACTCACTAACAGTGATGCAAGCCAATGTAAAATGTTGAGTTGGGACTTACTTCCCAGCGCAAAACTTGCTTGCGCTGGAAAGTTGCCTAAAAGTGATACAAAGTAGTGGTATGCTCTGCTTTCTACTACTTTGTGTCAAGAGAACGTCTTATGGGTGGTGCAAGTGCATTACTGCTGTACTACCCATAGTTTTTGATGCAAAGCCATATCCACAAAAATTTCAAGACAGTGCTTTACACCAAAAGATTACCCCTTGAGCTAGGCACAAAGTAGAAGACACGCTTTGTTTCCTCTCCAAGCGTTTCTTACTTTGCAGGTGTGCTGTACTGTACAGCAGACAAAGAAATTGTTAAATGTTTAAAAGTAAGTCTGAGCATAGAATTTGGTAGTGATGCAAAGGTCTGTGCATGGCTCTAGGCAGCTAGTGAGTATACGAATACTTTTTGAGAGAGTAGCAGTGCCATATCACCTGTTCTGCTCTCCCCCTTTCACACAATGTATTGATTGCTGCTCTGTGTCAAAAAGTGATGAATTTCCTCATATGTGTAGAATAAAGAAAAACATTTCTGTTTCAGATTTTCTTTGGAAGTGTTTTCTTCCAGAGAATTTCAAAAAGCGAGTTTAACTTGTTGTTTACATCTTCGGTAACGAATAAATCAGATCATCACATCTATCGAACTTCTGCTACAATAGGTGCACAATTTGCCCTTCCTATGTTTCCCTTGTTCAGCCTGTATCGATCTTCCACACCTGGAGGCTTAAAACAAAGGAAACCTGACTCGTTCTGCAGTGTAACTATCAGGTGGTGATTTCCTGTTTACATCTTGCCTACATGTGTTCTCCTACATGTATGTATGTATGTATGTATGCCTTGGTATTGGTAGAGAGGTAACCTAGCAACAGAGTACCACTGAACTGTGGGAATGACCCTCTTCCAACTATTCCGTGAAGGTCAAAGGTAGACTGTGCAGTCAAGGATAGTGTTTGTTGAAGAGGTGTGCCTTCAATTGTTTTCTGAATTGTAGGAGAGTTATTGCCGATTTGATGTCAACAGGGATGCTATTCTAGATCCAGGGAATGTGAACAGAGAAGACTTGCCTTCTTGTTTTTTTACCTTTTTGCAATGCAGTGACTACAGCATATACATGTCCAGGCTCCTGCTAAGACATTGTCCTGCAGATATGCCTACTTTATTTATCAGGTGAGCTGGTGCCTTGTTTCTAAAGTGCAGCTCATCTTGAAGATGTAGGGCTTTTAATATGGGGGCGATAGTGTTGAATTTTGTCAAACCCTTAGTGAGCTGTGCTTCTGCATGAAATGTGCCTTTTAAGGGTGCTAGTGTGGAAGCAGGGAGATCCCTGAGTAGGCCATTACCTTCATTCAGATGGTAAAATACAATTATTGTATTGTTGTTCTGAGTTCATTTTCTGTGAGAGACAGCTTCCCTTTCTGCAAGAAGTAGAGTTGGGACCAAACTGTCTGGCTCTTCTTCGTAATGTGTTGCTTGAATGTGAGTTCTGTGTTGAAGGTGAATCCCAGATTATTTTTGCATGGACTTTCAGTTACCGGGTGTACTCTACTCAATTTAAGTTGGAGACTCAGGCTGTTTGTGTTATTGGCAAACCTAAAAAATACATTTGCTATGGGCCTTTGGTTCAGGAAGTCAGTTGACATCTATATGTCTTTGGGTGAAAATGTTTTTAGGCAGAGTTGAATGGTATTGGAGTGTATTGATGGATAGTTAAGTTGCTCTCTGCAAGAATGGATCTGAGAGTTTCTATGCAAGAAATAAGGATGATGGTAGAAAGGATGGTGCCAGGGGGTACTCTGCATTAGACAGGGAATGTTTGTGATTTTATGGATTGTATTTTCACAAACTAGTTCTGGCTGATAATGCAAGATGAGATATTGCCTGCAAATACCATGAATGCTTTCAGGGTATTGGCCAAAGCTGGGTGGTTGACTGTGCTGATGGCTGCAGAGAGGTCAAGCAGAACCTGAAGGCAGTTGCCGTTCCTGTCATTGAGGACGAGTATGTAGTTGACTCCTTGAAATTTGACTATCTCAGTGCCCTAGCATGGTCTGAAGCTTGGCTGGTAGGCCTATAGATGATTTATCTTGTTAACGTGCTTCAGTAGTTGGGTGGTGACTGTTTTATCAGTGATTTTTCCATTGAATGGAAGGTGGGTAGGAGGGCAGATGTTTGTGGGGTCAGCTGGCCCTGTATGATTTATTTAGCGGGAGAAAGATTTGACCTATCTTAGGGGTATCTAGGAATGTTCTTTTGCTTAAGGAGGCATTGATAATGTGCAAAACGTGTGTAAGGGACTCTCTTTGGAGTACTTTGAAGATGGAAGACGGAAAGGTGTCAGCTTCACAGGAGGTTGCCTTGGGACAGTTAAAAAATTAGAGAGGTCCACATGCAGGATTGGATTGGAAAAGACACAGTTGATGGAGTGATGAATTGATGGGGAATGGCTGGATGTGAGGAGACTGTAGAAAGTGTAATGATGCTGTATCTGATTTTCTGATCTTCTTAGTGAATAAGTGGTTGATAGCTTTGTATTTTTAATCTAAAGCAGGGACTGTGGGTTCTGGAGAGGATAGGTTTATAGATGCCCAGCAGTGGACAACAAGGGATACTGATAGTATAGGTTCCAGTGCCTTTGGGGTGGGGTGGGTTATTGAAGTGTTACTTTATTGCTAATGTGTTGTGAAGTTTGTAGAAGGCTTCCTTCATGAATTTTATGTTGAAGTCTCTGAGGACTTTCAGCTGAATGGATTGAAAGGAGGAAATAGTGATAAGGTCAGATTTCTTTTAGGAAGTGATTTTTTTCTGAGTGGTCAGAAGAAAGAAGTCTGTTTTAAAGGTTGAGCGAAGGAAGCCTTTCTGCAGGTTTTCTGACCCACCCCAGTTGGTATGTTTGGTTCATTTATTCCTGGATGATAAAATTGACAGAATTATACTATCAAATATGTTTGCAGTAGTTGTATGGGTGATTGGATTTACATGTAGAGATTAGTCAATTCAAAGCCCCCAAAAATCAAGTAAACAGTTTGAACACTCTATTTCTGTATCATCATTGAGAAAAATGAATTGTGCTGCATGTTTTTCAAATTAATTAATAATTTCTGTATCATTGTTGAGAAAAATGTATTGTGCTGCGTATTTTCGACTTAATTAATAGAGCATTAAATATAGCACTTCACATTAATCTTGTGCATCACTATTTTGCAGGGCATCGTCAAAACAGCTGTTCTCTTCCACTGTCTTTTTAATCTTTTATCTCTCTTTATGTCTCTTAAACTTTGCACCTCTTTATCTCTGTTTCAATCTCCCACAATCTCCTTTTCTTTCTCACTCAAACCACTACTCCTCTCTTTTACTTTATCATACTGCTTTTCACAATTCGGCCCATATTTACCAACAATGCACAGAACACAGTGGAGCAGCCACAAATTCTGTGCTGAATTACGTGACAGTGAGGAAGCAGGAGAGTGCCATTCTACATAGATGTGGCTGTCTCCTCCCCTCTCCGTAGCGCAGGCACGGATTTCAGCAACTGTGAGCCATGCACACACTTTTGCACTATAGTACAAGGGTGCAGGTGTAAGTCTAGCACAGGCTTTGTACTGGAAGGGTACCCTTTCAATGTAAAATACTATGTGTAGACACACTTTAAAACTTGCCTTACATTGTTTGTCTGCTGCACAGTACAGCACGTGTGCAAAGTCGGAAAGAAAGGAGAAATGAAAACATTTCTCTTGTTAATGCCTGCTTTCAAATGGTGCAAAACCCTGTCTATTATTGTTTGTAGATACGTTTTTGCATCAAAAGGCATGAGTAGTTCCCTGGGAATGCCCATATACCACCTATGTAACGTCCCCTCGGCGCTAAGTAATGCAAAGCAGCTTTGCGTTACTTTTAAGGTACTTTAAAGTGAAAAACAAGTTTTGCGCTGGAAAGCAATTGACAAAAAATACATTTTGCGCTGGTTAGCGTCAGTTTTCTGATGCTAACCCAAAGCAAAATGTTTGTTAATATCCCCCTTCATCTCTTTATTTCTCCCATCCTCTCTCTTTATCTTGTTCTCTGCCACTCTTGTTCTTTGAACCCCTCTTCCTCGCTCTATTTTGTTCTTTCCCTTTCTCGCGTTCCAACTACCAAACCAGGCGATATAGGTCAAGTTTCTTTGCATAGAAGGTATATGAAAGACATGAATTTTTTTCTAAGCCATTGCCTCTCATCTCCCACTTCTGCCTCTCTTTGTTTTTCCCCATATTATTAACACATGAGCATAGTTTCTAATTTTTTATTGCACTTACAAATGTATCTACCTATCACAATGTACTGCTTTAGCTATACCAACAGAAAGCCTTCATGGTTGCCCCACTGACAATGTTTCATTTCGAAATGAAGACCATCAGAAGGAAGGTAAGAATGTTACATGTTTCCTTTATGGGTCCTCACAGCTCTGATTTTCAGTCCCATTGCTGTGTGCCTGGGTTCAGACACATCTCTATCTTGGCACTGTCTTCTTGTCATTTTCGCTTCAGGCAGTTCTTTTTGTTCCTCGTGTTATCTGGCACGAGTTTTACAGTTTTCTTCATTCTGATCACAAGCCAAAGCCCTGATCAGCAAAGAAATGCACGAC
Source organism: Pleurodeles waltl (assembly GCF_031143425.1). NCBI lineage: Eukaryota > Metazoa > Chordata > Amphibia > Caudata > Salamandridae > Pleurodeles > Pleurodeles waltl. The sequence goes on from NC_090436.1 coordinate 535,161,722, forward strand.
TGGTCATTAATCTTTAGAGGAACAGTATTTTATTTGAAAGTCCTTTCAGTTTAATGCTCGTCTTATTCCAAGTCATATGTTACATCAAAAGTAGCAGTCTGAAACCAAGAAACTATTTTATGTATTGTTATGTGATTACATTAACTGGGTCCTTCTGGTTGCTGTGCTAGTGCATTGCATTTTACACGCGTTTTGTACCATAGGTATCCACCCTGATAAATGGGAGCAGAACTGTACTTATAATGGGGCCGCTGGATGTGGAAGAGGACCTGGAAACTCCAAGGCCACGTCATTCCCTATTCTGGGTACAATAAAGTTAAAGTGCTCGGCCCGGGAATAAAAAAAAAAGGAAAGGGATAACTACCCTCTCTAACACAGACCGGTAGAGTACTTGGAAAAAATGTTTTTCTTTTGCACTGTGTGCCTAGAACTGTACCCAACGTATCCACTAACCCATAACCAACCACAGAATGCCCCACATAAAAGAGAGCAACTAGAATAGAAAAAGGCAGAAAGCAGACAAGTTCCACACAATAAAGGTAGGAGCCCAGTGCTCCTAGTTATAGACAGTTTTATGACTCTCCCTGCATGGGATTATTTAGTCATCTTTGGACAGCAGTGGTCTAGTTGTTCATCTGTGGGACACGTATGTTTGACTTCCTGGGATGATTCCGCTGCATTCCCTTGTTGCCACAGGATATCAGGAGTCGGTGCAATGAGAGCAGTGATCTAATCCTAAGCGGGAGGGAGATGCTACCTGAGCTCCTGGGTTTAGAGTGCTTTTAGCCTGGATCGGCTGAAACTTCTCCAGGCCTGCCAACTCTCACACCCCTAATTTTTGGAACCATACAGTTCCCACAGATTGGTTTGTCAGCGGTCTTGGTGAATGGGATGCCTGTGGAAAGGGGTTCGGCTCCCCTCCTGCCTTCGCACATTGTGACGCGGATTTGTTTGCCAAGTATGGGGCCAGTGTGCTGACGCGCCATACACTTATTCTGCCATACAGCAGATATATGGTGAGCCTCTTTTTGGGACCCTACATCCATTGTTGTTCAATGCATTCTCTAACTGGATAAGATTTATTTGCTAATCCCAGTACTATGCATTTTTATTTATTTTTTGGACACAAGATCCGCCCTGATAGAGCTTGGAGGAATGGCTTGGGGCATGAGGGTCCTTAAACTGGGTACTTACCTTTAAGTGGTCGCTTAGCTTGAGGCGCAATAGTCTAGGGTTGTTCACTCCACTTACAGTGGGGGTGAGGGGCGTCTTAGTGGCATGAGTTGTTCACCTACCCTATTCCTTCCTAGATTCATTTCTAGATCACTTGACTCAGTTTCTGTTATTTTGTTCTCCCTTTCTTTCTTTTTGTGTTGGTATTTGGTCCCCTTTTGATCCAGCATGGTAATGTTTCCTTTTTTCCATTGAAGGAAACTTGAATGGAAGTCTTTTAAGGAGTATGTCTTCATAACTGTGTCTGGACTGGTGAGAAATTACCTTCTAGATGTTTTGTATGGCTGGTATATTTCTCCAGTGGGCTTGAGCTGAACGTTTTGGCTTTCTTCCCCTTTTTTTTCTTTTCTCTTCCTTTGTTGTCTATGCTTCATGCAGGTGTCTACCTTTGTTTGTCCTGATGATGACCCTGATAGATTCATACTGAATTAGGGATCAGAACGTCAACTTTACTTATCGTCCATCCAAGAATGCATTCTCACGAAACTGGACTTGTATAGTACATGCATTTTTTAGCTCTAAACATGGAATCCGGTAACCTATTGAGGAATGGGCATTTGGTGCACTGCATTATATTGTACGTATATGTGTTGATATGATTGTTCACTTTAGATCAAATTTTCACTGTGCCGTCACTTGGAACACCTATCTGTTTGGTCTTCAAAATATACTATTTTTTGTAAGCTATTGAATCATACTGTCTTGCCCTGAAGGATCGTTATTGACTTTTGTGATTGGTCATTGCATTACTCATGTCTTGCTTTGTATAATTTATTTATTCTTTCTTTCCAGGTTGAAACTCTTGTTAAATAATGTTATTATTATTCATTGGCTTCTTTGGTGTCAGGGTAGAATAGAAAGGCAGTCAGGGAAGAGCAGGACCCTTGGAATTAAAGTAAGATAATAAGTTGTCCGTTACAGCTGCCCCAGATGCAGGCTGCAGAGAATATCAAAGTACCCAAACCACTAGCATGCCACCATTAATTTAGCACAACGTGAATAGTTGTGCTGTATAGTGCATATTACCTCCCTCATTAATAATATATAATTTATTGTTCTTTCTACACACACATTGTCTACTTAGATTTTATTTACTATGAAATCCTTTAAAAGAAAAACAAATATTTAGTTTTAATCTGGTGTTTTTCTGCTTAGTTCCTTGCAGTTAGTCAGTGCTTTTATGCAAGGCATGCATGAGGAAAACTTCACCCTACCCCCATGACTAATTATATAAAAAATTACAATAGCCCTAGGGAACCAGCAATGTACTGCTACAGTGCCACTATTATTTAGAATTTTTTCCTTCTCAATATAGCTACTCCTCCTGGTCCACCATCTCGGCAGGAGTTAGCAGCCTGGTTGTGGCAGCAATGGATGGAGGCCATCTGGACTGGATGTCACTGACTGGTAGCTCTAGAGAAGGAACAGAAGGAAGCAACTGCCAGTGCCCCAGTACCTCTGACCAGCTCCCAATGCCTCTATCATGGCAGCAACATCACCAGCGCCACTACCAAACCACCACTGCTGTCCCCCTTCCTGCTAGGACCAGTTTGAATGTTGCATGCTTCGGCAGCTAGCACTGCTATGCCATGAGGTGGCAAACCTTTGTCAAGAGGTAAGAAAGCCTCCAATCCCACATCTAAGAAGCCCTCTGATGCTCGCTTTTATTTTTTTTATTTTCAGGGAGGGACTTTGTTGCGAGTGGAGAGGGTGGGCATTGGGAAGGGAACGTTAGACTTTTCTAGTTGTCTTTGGACATTTTGGACATTTTTGAGCATTGGTTGAGGACGGAGTTGTTTGGGGAGAGAGCTGGGCCTGCTGCTGGTGATGACAGTGAGTTAACTTCTATTAAAAATTAAAGGGTAATTTGTCTTTTACTTTATGCCTGAAATAGCTTACTTTGCACTGTTGCCTTTTAATGCCTTTAGTTTTTTAATCCACTTATCAAAGTGTATACCAGTTAGTTATATTATACCTTTGCCCTACTACCCTCTGTAACTATATTGACCATATGCCATTGCCTATATTGTCCACAATAAGCTAGATAAACAATAATCTTCATTAGAACAGAGGTTAGTTACAATCTAAACTAGTTCACTTCACTCTATAGTTCTCTTAGCTGCACATATGAAGCAATGTCTGCCACCTCTGTTAATCTCCCAAAACCTTACTGCAGGGTTTCCCAAAGTGCCTGCCTAATGGTGGTGGTAGTATTAGCAGGCTAACACTCTAACAGGGAAGCCATCACAATTGAGGTCCCACTCCCATCTATGTGAACTCAACTGTAGGATTAATCAGAAGGATTATCCATCACACACAACTAGATTGAAAGACAACACAGAGGTAGTAAGTTATTAATTTACATCACTTTACAAATATTGTCTGAGACCTGAATACCACCTTGACACAAATACCTGATATTATCACAAAAAATAGCAAGAGTAACTTCTTCTGAGCAAGGGGGAGCTAGTATTTAAATAAAATTAAACTTACAAAATCTGGGAGTCAGAAGAAGATATTCAGGGTCTAGAGTGGCCAAGGCTATGTATTTACACAACACAAGAGCTGAATGATGTTGTTGACAAATTATGTTATGTATCTAAATTATAGATCCATTTTATACGCGGGTGGGTAAGTGAGGCTGTTGTGGCCTATTGCTCAGCTAATAGAAGATCCCGCAGTAAGTTTCACCACATCCGCTCCACCAAGTGTGTGACCCATTCATGATGTAAATTAAGTCACACCTCAATAAATTACACAGCCTGGAGGAAAAGAGTTAGGGGTTTGATTAATGGGTGGGAAAAGGGAGATGGGAAAGGTGTGACAAAGACAAACACTACACAATAACAATATTAATTAGGGCAATAAGCAGCACGTCATCATAATATTTGTTGTGGAAAGAAATGGAGGAATGACAGGTCAAGTAAATGCATTGTAGACAGTCCTTCAGTCCCAGAGATCCAAGTTATTCTAAATGTTCTGTCATCTAGGTTTAAAAAAATACAAAAGTATAGAAGAGTGAATACACACAGTTGCTAAAATTATGATTGTTAAAAGAAAAATGAAACTGTATATAAACCAAATTATGTGGTGTATCTGCATTCTTCTTGGAGCATCATGAATGTTCATTTTGGTTGCATGGCTGAACAGGTCCAGTAAGGTAATATAAACATGAATATGGAAACAAAAGGCCTGTGGATTGTAAAATAGTAATGATTCTGTCAAGGAGAGGGACAGAAGATAAGCTTCATGAGAAGTGGACCAAGGGGCAGAGGAAGGATATAGGCCAGGCTGCTGCAATCAGTTATGGTGATGCCTCATCATGTGTGATTAATTGAGAAGTGTAGGCAATTTTACAATCAATCCCAGACAAGTAACTGCATATACCTGGCTGATCAGTCTCACAACTGTCATAACATTTAGCCGAGTGTACCATCATGTGATATGGATGATGTGACATCAGTCATCATATGTCTGTCTCCAGTTACAGCCCCCGACCACAATCACATAATAAAGGAGTTTGATATTTATTTGAGCCAGCATATTACTCAGCATTTCCCAAATTAAAGCACCTCTCTGCAGTCCACAGGGCTTAGTGTCATCATCATGTTGCTTGGTACGTTTTCGCGTAACAATAGATAACTCCCTTCTTCTGGCTGTTGAGGTAGTGTTGTCCTAAGTACTTGCTGTAACAAATTAGTCAGACCAACTCCCGACCAAATGAGATTCAGAGAGATAGACTCGTAGTGCACTGCTGTTGATGACAAGAAGAGCAAAAGAATTTGAACATTTTCTGCAAATTTGTATTGATTAATTAAGATGACTGTTCTGGTTTCAGAAAAACAGAAACAAAGTACAGCAAGGAGTAGACCATCCAAGTAAATCTAGCTAAGTGTGAGAGGGCCAATTACCTTTAGTCAAAATCACCCATCAGCTCCCAAACATAACAAACAATTGAAAATGAAGTTTACAAATTACTTAGTTGAACACTCTCCTTCACTGACTGCCACCACATGAATCATCAGTCGTCACTCACAATCACTCAATAATATATCACTTGTTGGTGCAATAGTTACTTGTTTCAATCCAAGCACAGTTGCACACAGTTGTATGCTCTCTTTTGGTGGAAGAAACACATTACCAATTTGTCAGTCTTGTAAAACAAATGATCTCTACTGGGGCACACCTGCTATGGAATAAAACTACAAACAGAAGGATAGGCATGCCACAGAGGCAGGCATTGTCTCCAATGTCCTTGAAAATAATGGGGAGGCATCTTCACTGCACACTGGTCCAACTCCAATCCAGTTATACATGTGCCTAAAGTGGTGGGGGTGCATAAATCAGACGCAAACAAAATATATAATATTCCTCTAACCATAGTCATTTTATTTCTTGTTTTTGGGCAAAAACGTTCAACAGAATTCTGAAGGTTCTATCATGGTCTACTCAGTTAGTAAAGCCGAGTCTGTCCTCAACCTCAATGGGTTCACCCGGAAGTTGGTCAACTAACACATTTGTGTCTGACCAATTGCTCTCATCTTCCTCCTGTCGTGTTTCAGGCACAGTGTAGTCATGTGGTATAAAGTGTTGGGTCATTTTAATCATTATCAATCTCTCCATGTTTTGAGGCAAGAGACTTGCAACTGCCTCAGTTGCACTTAGCAATCATACTGGCTACAGGAGAAGCCAGTTACATTTTTGCCAGCCAGCTGAGCTCTGGCCGTTGGCACATCTTCCCATACCAATGGACCAGTGGGTTTGGACCCACATAGGCCTCTTTTGGGTTATCCATAGAGTCCTGCAACATTCTCTGAATAGTCATTAATGCTGCCTCTTGCACGCCCTCTTTTGCCTTTGCCTCTGCACTTGACTTAAGCCCTGCCCCTTGAAACCAAGCCATTATAAAGGTTGGATCTGATTTTTCTGTTGTGCCAGTGTTCTTGTTGCTGGTGTTGGCTGCTGTGAGACAACAGCACTACTCTCTTTGGAGGTTAAAGGCTGCATGCCAGAACTTCTGCCTGAGACTTTAATTTCCATCCATTCCTCTCCCAGGTCTTTCGATTGTTGGACAATCCACAACTTGTATAGTGAAACATCCCTTTCTGAAAAAGGAATGAAAGTAGGCACTATTTATTTGTATCATGGATCAAGTATTGTGGCACAGATGTACTCTTTGGAGGACACAATGGGGGTCATTACAACCTTGGCGGACGGCGTTAAAGCGGTGGTAAGACCGCCAACAGGCTGGCTGTCTTTTTTTTAGTATCATGACCATGGCGGTTACCGCCATGGTCATCCGTGGAGACGACCGCTGGGCTGGAGACCTGGGTCTCCAGCCCGGCGGCCGTCACAATACCGCAGCTGGTATTGTGACCCGGCTTACCAACGTGGATTTCCAGCAGTAGGAACCGCTATGAAATCCATGGCGGTAAGCACTATCAGTGCCAGGGAATTCCTTCCCTGGCACTGATAAGGGTCTCCCCCAACCCCCACCCCGACTCCATCCCCTACACCCCCAACCACCCCTGCCACCCCCCAAAGGTGGCAGAGCCCCCCCACCCCGACCCCCAACATTACCTTACACATACACACACGACACGCACGCAGGCACCGCCAACACACATACACGCACACACACCGACATACATGCCAACACCCACACACACATTCAGACACGTACACTCACATTCACACATTCACGCACACATCCATACAGACATACATACAGACAGACACGCACACATTTCTGAAACACGCAACACCCCTGCAAGCATACACGCACTCACACACCCCCCTACATACACAGACGCATACCCCCATGCACCCACACAACACCCCTCCACCCCCCTCCCCTAACGGACGATCGACTTACCTGTTCCGTCGATCTGCCGGGAGGGGACGGGAGCCATGTGGACAGCACCGCCAACACCACACCGCCAACAGAACACCGCCGCGCAGAATCACAGGACGTGATTAGCTCGGCGGTGTTCTGTTGGCGTGGCGGTGGAGGTGGAGCAACCTCCACTTCCCCGCCGCCGCAAGTATGTCTGTTGGCGGCTCTCTGTCGGAAAAACGACAGAGGGCAGCCAACGGTCATAATACGCCGAGCGGCAAACCGCCACAGGTGCAGCACACCTCCATAGCTAGGAAGATGGAGCTATGGCGAAGAATCTTGGACAGGGTCAATGCAGTGGGACAGCACCCAAGAAATAGGGATGACATCAGGAAGAGGTGGAACGACCTACAGGGGAAGGTGCGTTCCGTGGTCTCAAGATACCACATCGCGGTACAGAGGACTTGCGGCGGACGCCCACCTCCTCCCCCACAACTAACAACATTGGAGGAGCAGGTCTTGGCTATTCTGCATCCTGAGGGCCTCACAGGAGTAGCTGGAGGAATGAACTCTGGTAAGTCTTTACTATTACTTCCCTCACCCTACCTGCATGCCATCACATACCCCCACCCTTGCCCTCACCCCCATCACTCCTACTCCTCACAAATGTCCCAATATCACAAACCACCCATCCCAACACCAAGCCCTGCATGCAACACCAAAGCATGGGCACCCATCACCAAAGCATGGCCACTGCACATACCCATACACCCCCTTAAACCATCATCACACAAGGTCCCACACAGGAATGCAAGCACTGGGGTACACAATCACCCACCTATTGCACACCATGGCACACACAGATGCAATAATCATGCTTTTACACCCCTACAGGACCCCTACCCAACGTCACCGGACAAGAGGGTCCAGAAATGTCCACACCACCCACAGAAGAGGCCCACAGTGATGACAGCAGCTCTGTCCAACTGGATCAAGATGACCAGCCCGGCCCATCTGGGACCTCGGGACAGTCGGTTCCCCTCACACTGGCACAGGCCAACACAGAGCTACCCCCCTCTAGAAACACCAGCACAGCGCCCACCCAGCAGGCCCATACGTCTGTCCCCAGGACATGTCAATCAGCAGTGTGTCCACCACTACAGGGAACCCAGCCCACCCCAACAACAACAGGGACCTGGGGGCAGTGGCAGTGGCAGTGGGCACACGGTTCAGGGGACAGAGGCACAAGAACACAGGGGAACTGGGAGGGCTGCTGTGCGACAAGGGGAGGACAGGCCCAGGGAACCCACTCTCCACGAAGCCCTCTCCAACATCATGGGAGCCTACCACCATTCCCAGGAGACAATGGCAACGGTACTAGCCAAGTTTCAGGAGATCCAGCGGCTGCAGGAGGAACAGTATTTGGGCTTCAGGGATGAACTCAAATCCATCAATTCCACCCTGGGCACCATCGTAGGGGTGCTGAAGGAACTCCTCAACACCAGGAGGGACACTGTGGCACAATAATGGGCCCCTGACACTAGCCCGGACGATGAACTTCCCTCCACCGGCGCTAGTGGACAGGAGACACCGCCACAGGACCACGACACCAGCACCCCACCCCCTGCAGAGGGAGAACCACCCCGCAAACGGTCCCTGAGATCCAGAACAAAGACAGAGAACGATGCCTTGACCCCGCCAAGAAATGAGACCACCCTGATTGTCATCCATTTGTCCCACATTGTCACCCTGTCCATACTTAAACTGCCCCAGCTCCACTTCCAATGCCCCCTTGGACAATGCACCTGTGAGACCAATAGCTTGGACTCTGCCATGGACATTCCTCCACCATCAACCCTCACCATTTTACAACCCCCTCCAATATTGAGCACTTAAATAAACACCCTTAAAGTACAAAACAATCTGGAGTCTGTGTATTAGTGTATTAGCAAATACAGTAACAAAATGCACTTTCAAATGTAATGTCAACATACCTATGTCACACAGCTCTAGTCCATGAGGAAACTAAACAGATGTCACACAGTGGGACTCACATCTGTAAAATCGTAAGGGAAAGTGACAACTCAGTGACTATACACTGGGTGAAAAGGACAGATAGTAGAGAAGTAGTAGTTTTAAAGTACCTGTAGCAGGCAGGTTTGTCTTCTTACCTGTGTCTCACTGGAAGTATTGCAGGATCACCGAGTTCCTGTTGTCGATGTCCTCTTCTTCTGCTTCCTCATCTTCACTGTCCAAAGGCTCCACAGCTGCCAAAATACCTCCATCTGGACCATCCTCCTGCAGAAAAGGCACCTGTCGTCACAAAGCCAAGTTGTGAAGCATGCAGCAGGCCAAGATGATCTGGCACACCTTCTTTGGTGAGTAGAATAGGGAACCACCTGTCATATGGAGGCACCTGAACCTGGCCTTCAGGAGGCCGAAGGTCCGCTCTATAATCCTCCTAGTTCGCCCATGGGCCTCATTGTAGCGTTCCTCTGCCCTTGTCCTGGGATTCCTCACTGGGGTCAGTAGCCATGACAGATTGGGGTAACCAGAGTCACCTGCAAATGGCAAGGGACAACTGTTGGACACACACTAACTCTTAGGGATATCCCCAGACTCAGACAACTATTCACACTGATTTGGTTCCAGGTGCTCACCTGATAGCCGCACCCGGTGCCTCTGTAGTTGCCCCATCACATAAGGGATGCTGCTATTCCACAGGATGTAAGTTTCATGCACTGAGCCAGGGAATTTTGCATTAACATGGGAGATGTACTGGTCCGCCAAACACACCATCTGCACATTCATCGAATGGTAACTCTTCCGGTTTCTGTACACCTGTTCACTCCTGCGTGGGGGGATCAAGGCCACATGTGTCCCATCAATGGCACCTATGAAGTTGGGGATATGTCCCAGGGCATAAAAGTCACCTTTCACTGTAGGGAAATCCTATACCTGAGGGAAAACGATGTAGCTCCGCATGTGTTTCAGCAGGGCAGACAACACTGGACAACACGTTGGAAAACATAGGTTGGGACATCCCTGATGCTATGGCCACTGTTGTTTGAAATGATCCACTTGCAAGGAAATGGAGTACTGACAGCACCTGCACTTGAGGGGGGATTCCTGTGGGATGGTGGATAGCTGACATCAGGTCTGGCTCCAACTGGGCACACAGTTCCTGGATTGTGGCACGATCAAGCCTGTAGGTGATGATCACATGTCTTTCCTCCATTGTCGACAGGTCCACCAGTGGTCTGTACACCGGAGGGTGCCGCCATCTCCTCACATGCCCCAGCAGAAGGTGCCTATGGAGGAGAAGAGCGAGCACAGAGTCAACCAACTCTGAGGTACGTAAACACAGCTTACTCTAAACTATTCATAAACAGAAATTTGCCTGTATGAGTGTTGAGCCAAGGCCTAGGTATGTGTGATGCAGTCAAAAATAAAGCCATGTGGGCCCCTGAAATGGCAGCTGCCTGACCTGTAAAGTGGGACAATGGGATATGAGGTAATTGCGCTGGCGTTGTACACCGTTGCGGTAGGCGGTCAAAGACCGCGGCGCAATTCAGCATTGGTTAACATTGGACCCTATGGGTCCCAGGAGCCAATGATGATGTACGCCGGCGGTGACGGTACGCACCGCCGGGGACGTGACCACTATTTTCTCACTGTTCAATCACTCGATACCCGATCTTCGATAGAACAGGTCCTACACTGCAAGTGCTGCTGTGACCTCAGTCTGGAAGAGACAATGGCTCGAGCGTCTGGGGAAAGGGCCCCTGCCTTCAGCACAGAGGAGTTGGAGAAACTCGTGGATGGGGTCCTCCCCCAGTACACACTACTCTACGGTCCTCCAGACAAACAGGTAAGTACACCGTTACCATGCTATATGGGCAATGCCTGTGTGGAGTGGGGTGGATGAAAGATAGGGGGGTGAGATTGAGGCATGCATGAAACGGCGGGTGAGTGCATGTGCCACATGGCAAGGGTAGGGATGCGGGCCAATGACTGTGATGGTGCAGCTGGTAATTACTTCTCTTTTTCCCCAGTACAATTCCTGTAGATCCGAGCCCACCAGAAGAAGGATATTTGGCGTGCCATCGCCAAGGAAGTCCGGACCCTGGGGGTCTTCCACAGACAGAGCACCCACTGCCGGAAAAGATGGGAGGACATTCGCCGCTGGAGAAAGAAGACGGCGGAGGTCCAGCTGGGGATGGCCTCCCAACGTGGGAGGGGTGCCCGTCGCACCATGACCCCCATGATGTTCAGGATCCTGGCGGTGGCGTACCCGGAGTTGGATGGGCGCTTGAGGGCATCACAGCAGCAACAAGGGGGTGAGTACACTCTCATTCAGCTGATTCAGTGCGCATTGTAGGTGTCTGGGTGGGGGAGGTGGGCTGTGGGTTCCCCTAGGCCAAGGCGAGTTTGCTAGTTAAGTCCCCTTTTTCAGGCAGTCCCTGTGGCACCCCACCCCACCTGGGTACAGTGCCACCTACACCTAGTCAGGCTCCTGTGACATCCATGTGTGCAGAAATCAGCCATAGCCTTGTAAGCCATGTCCCAGGGATTGAATAGTGGTCCCCAAGTACGGGGCGTAGTGCAAGGGGCTTCTGTGTCTGTCGTGTCCGTCAATGGTAGCGGTATTGCATGCACTCAATATGTCTTTCTTCTGTCTCCTCCCCCCTTCTTGTGGTCTCCCTGTACTTGTGTGCATTAGCATCATCAGGCGGAGGAGCAGTGGCACCGGAGCAGGAGGGAGCTGCATCCCACATGGCCCTGGAGGGTGACACTATGGACTCCGAATTCACCAGTGGGACGGAGGGAAAGGGGAGCTCCACGGCGGGGACAGGAGCTGACACCAGCGATACGGACTCCTCCTGTGATGGGAGCTCCCTTCTGGTGGTGGCCCCATCTGTGCCCCCGCATCTACAGGTACAGCTGCGACCCCCCTACCAGCACCGCCCTCCCAGCAGCCCCTCAGGCTTTGCCCCGTGCCCGCTCACCCAGAAGGGTGGGCATCACCTTCGCCCAGACACCTCAGCCCCTGCCCCAGTCACCCCTGCTGCCCTCAGTGAGGAGGCCATTGACCTCCTCAGGTCCCTCACTGTTGGGCAGTCTACCATTTTGAATGCCATCCAGGGTGTAGAGAGGCAGTTGCAACAAACCAATGCATTCCTGGAGGGCATTCATTCTGGCAGCCCTTCAGTGAGATTTTCAGACTCTGGCCTCAGCACTGAAGACAGCCATCGTCCCTGTCTCTAGCCTCCCCCCTCCAACTTCCTCCACCCAGACCCACACCCCTGTACCTCAGCCTATCCCAAGCACACCATCAGACCAGCATGCACATACCTCAACACACAAAGGAAGCTCAGGCAAACATAAGCACCACACATCCCACAGGCACTCACACAAGCATCAGACACATGCAGACACACCAACATCCACTGCCTCCACTGTGTCTCCCTCCTCCTTGTCTCCCTCCTCCCTCCCTATCTCGTCTCCACTCACACCTGTATGCACTACATCTTCAGCCACTACGTCCATCATCAGCACACCCACCACCACACCCCGCTCACGTGCACTCGCCACACCCACTACCATTCACACATCCCCTGTGTCCTCTCCCAGTGTGTCTGTGAGCCCACCTCCCAAGGTACACAAACGCAGCCACACACACCCAACAGCCATCCACCTCACGACAGCCTCCAGCCCATGCACCTTCACCCAAAGTGACCAAACGTACACCTCCTATGACCACAACCTCGTCCTCCACTCCCAAACCCCCTCCAGCTACCCGTCCCAGTGTTCCTAAGAAACTTTTCCTGGCCACCCTTGACCTTTTTCCCTCACCTCCCCAACCCCGTCAGTCTCCTAGTGCCCGACTCTCCAGGTCCCAACCTAGCACCTCAGCCACAACATCGGCCGGACCAGTGGTGTCCGTAGTCACCGGATTATGGAGTGCACCAGGCAGCAGGGCAGGCAGTGTGGCAAGGAGCCACAGCACGGACAGTCCCCCACCTGTCAAGCATCAAACGTTGGCCAGTGCCCAGCGGGAGAGGGGAAAGACACCTGCCACTAAAGCTGTTCCCAGGGGTACAGTTGGGATTGTGGAGACAGCTGCGACACCATCCAAGGTGGGGAAGGGGCCCAAGAAAACCGGCAAGTCTGGGAAGATCAGCATGGCGGAGAAAACCACCATCAGCCCCGCTGCCCAGGAGGTGTCCGCCAGAAGCCACACTGTCCCAGACAGGACCGCCAGCAGCAGCCCCGCTGCCCAGGAGTTGACCGCGAGCAGCCACACTGCCCTAGACAGGACCGCCAGCAGCTGAACCGCTGCCAAGGACACCGCTGCCAAGGATACCGCCGCCACAAGCACCGCTGCCAAAGACACTGCCGCCACTAGCACCGCTGCCAAGGACACCGCCGCCACAAGCACCGCTGCCAAGGACACCGCTGCCTCAAGCACCGCTGCCAAAGACACCGCCGCCACAAGCACCGCAGGCCCATGAACGCCAAAAGCTCTGATGCTACTGAGGCCGCCATGAGCAGGATGAAGCACTCTGGGCACAAGGCCCCCTCCAGAACCAGTGGAGAGATACATCCACTACCTCAGTCCTTGGTGGGATGAAGCACTCTGGGCACAAGGCCCCCTCCAGAACCAGTGGAGATTGACATCCACTACCTCAGTCCTTGGCAGGATGAAGCACTCTGGGCACAAGGCCCCCTCCAGAACCAGTGGAGAGATACATCCACTACCTCAGTCCTTGGCAGGATGAAGCACTCTGGGCACAAGGCCCCCTCCAGAACCAGTGGAGATTGACATCCACTACCTCAGTCCTTGGCAGGTTGAAGCACTCTGGGCACAAGGCCCCCTCCAGAACCAGTGGAGATTGACATCCACTACCTCAGTCCTTGGCAGGATGAAGCACTCTGGGCACAAGGCCCCCTCCAGAACCAGTGGAAATTGACATCCACTTGTGAGACTGTGGCTTTGCACTCCCCAGGATTGAAAAGTGGGCAAACCACCCACTGTAGAGACTTGAGAGACTGTGGCTTTGCACTCCCCAGGATTGAAGAGTGGGCAACCTACCCACTGTAGAGACTTAAGAGACTGTCGCTTTGAACTCCCTAGGATTGAACAGTGGGCAAACCACCCACTGTAGAGACTTGAGAGTCTGTGGCTTTGCACTCCCCAGGATTGAACAGTGGGCAAACCACCCACTGTAGAGACTTGAGAGACTGTGGCTTTGCACTCCCCAGGATTGAACAGTGGGCATGGGGCCCCCTCGTGGATTTGGTGTTGTGCACTCAACCGGCTGAGGTGCCCCATTCCCTTCCCCCTGAGGTGCCTGTTTTATTTCTATCTGATGCCCCTGCAGTGTTCTCTCCGTCTTGTTCGGGTATCGAGTGTGGGCCTCGCCCATGCATTTTGGGCCCAGTAGTCCACAGACTTTAATGGTGCAATACCTGGACTTGTATTCTTGGTATATATATTTGTTTATAGTGTATATATATTTTGACTACTGTATTTTAATAGATTACAAACGTTCAAATCATTTCCTTTTGTCTTTGCATTCTTCAAGAGGGGTTGGGGGGTGTAACTGTAATGTATCATGATGTATCAGTGTGTGTGTGTTGTAGTGGGTGAGGGTGGGGGTGGGGGTGTTGCGTGTGTGTGTCACAGTTTTTTCCGTTCCCCCCCATGTAGTAGGTGCAGTACTCACCGTTGTCATCGCCGCCAGCGTTCGTGCTCCTGGTAGAGGAGCAGGAAGATAAAGGCTGGCAGAATCTGGAGTTCCGGTTCCATGGCGTCCTGGTTCCTCGTGGGGTGTGTAGAGGTGAGCGTTTTCCCTTCGAAGTCCTGTTTCTGCCGTGTTTTTGTTCGCAGTGCATCCGCCCCGGAAAAGGTGGCGGATTGGTGGGTTGTGATACTGTGGGCAGTACATTGTCTCCCGCCTGTCTGTTGGCGGTTACCGCCGCTGTGTTTGTTTGTACCGCCATGGCGGTCGGAGTGTTAAAGTGGCTTTCTATGTTGGCAGTTTCCACCACGGTCGTAATTACATTTTTTTTACCGCCGGCCTGTTCGTGGTTTTACCGCCGCTTTAACACCGACCGCCAGGTTTGTAATGACCACCTAAGTCATCTTTTTTTAGAAAGTCTTGCACAATTAGGTTGATGCAATGAAGCAAAATCAGGACCCTAAAATAGCCACCATCTGCCATGACCTTGATTATGTTACTGCCATTGTCCATGGCAACAAACCCAATTGTAAGACCTCTGGTTAACAGCCATTCAAACACCTTGCTGTTAAAGTCTTCCAAGATGTTTGCAGCTCTATGGGATTTCTCCTTGGTAAACTTGGCTACTATTACATGCCGCTGAACACCCTTAAAAGTGTCTTCAATGCTGAGACCTACAGATAGCTGTTTCCTAACCCTCGCAAAAGAGATCCAATGTGCAGTGATACACATGTAATCAGTTGCTTGACAACTGGTCCATATGTCTGTCATCAGGTGGGTAGTATAAACAGCACTTTGCCGAAAAGCTTATCCAACCAAATACAGCACATCGTGATGGAGCACTGCAACAGCAACTCTGGCAAAATAGATACGACTGGGAAATTTCCATTTTGAGCAAATGACTGCCACAAATTCTAAAAATCCCACTCCTTCCACAAAAGAAAAACGTAGGGGGTCCAGGGCCAACATTTTAGCCAGCTTCCCATTGTATAAATGTGCCATTGGGTGGCCTAAATTGTTTTCTTTTTTGGTGCAACTGATGCAGGCGACTTATAGAGAAAAATGGGATGTGGTTGACTTAATGTGTGTCTTGAGCAGTCACTGTATGCTGTGGTGTCTCCCAGCATATGGCTGGGTCCAAACTGGAATGGCATGGTGAGCAAAAAAACTGATGGATTAAACCCAGATCTGTGACTGGGGGTGAATGTTTGATTTGGTCTACCTTCCGTCCACCAACTGTTCTTTTGCAAGTATTGTGCTTGGCAGCATGAAGTTGACCCTTGAATACCAAAGGTTTATAGAGTCATCCTTGACATAATGCTGGCCCTTGCATACTGTATTGAGCATGTATCACGGTCTGCACGTCGCTTCTCACCTTTGGCTGGAGCACTTGAAAGGGCATCTGGTCTTCTGCTGGTTCTGGACTGACCAAGATAAGGCTGACACTTTCTAGTAGCCACAGTGCTGCTTGACAGGAAAACGCCTAAACAGACCGTACCCTCCAGAAGGATTCCCAGAGGGAAAAAAAAAAATGCGGGAAAAAACCTCTACACAGGAACTCCTGAAAAAGAGGAAAAACAAATAATTTAAAAAAAAGGGAAAAATGGAATAACTCGAAAACAGCAACTGAAACTGGAGAGAAAGCACGAAGAAACAGGAGCGAGGATCACCACCAAGCGGAAGTGTTTGCAATGCAAAGAAGACCAGAACTGAAGAACTTATATACCAGGAGGCAGGAAGTGACAAAACAGGGAAAAAGAGCGACACCATCTTGGATTGGGAAAGGCCTAATAGAAAAGAATAGGAGAAAAGTAGCAGTATAAAAGAGAAGGGCATGCCGGGAAAAAGAACACTAAGAAAGACAATATGGAGACCAGAAGAAAGAAAAGGCAAAGTGAAAAGAGAAAAATAATACAAGAGAAGAAAAGAAGAGGAGGCCTCCCCACCAGGTAAAGAAAAGAAACATTTCAGAAAAATGGCTAGAATGGCGCCGTGACTGGGAGCACGAAATGTGCTTTCTGGAACGCGCCGCCATAAAGGAAATACAAAAATGAGGGCCACGGTAATGCTGGCGCTCCGAATACTCGGAATGGCAGCCCGACCGCAGTTTGTAAAAGGGACGCTGCGGTAAAGCGCTGTGTCACAGCATGACAGGAACCTGTGACTAAACACTGACATTGACATACTAGAGGTCATACTTGACATATGGCTCAACCGTGATTTCTGTGTTTGAATAAAACTTCAACTTCAAGAGTAGTAGTGCTTTGCAAGTGATCATAAATCAAGATTATTATTAACAATAAGGAATCATTTAAGCCAATAACGTAGTTCATATTAAATACATGGTCTATATTAATCAACTGCTTACGTGAGGAGGACAACGTCCTGACACCCTCTGCAAGTATGCAGAAAACATCAACGGATACTACTCTGTACTAATGAAGATGCTTCAGGTAAAAAGCCAAAATCATTTTCTTCCCAGAAATCAAACTCAGGACATCAGAGAAGAGCTTCCCATGTGTCCTGAGTTAGATTTTATTTTTATTTTGCTGTAATGCTAGCACGCATAATGCAGTGACATCCAGACAAAATGAAAGAGAAAAGACCTAATTAATGGTGTCACCCTCTTTCACTCCTGATTGGTTTGGGGACCATAACTCTGCCACATGAGAACTGATCTACACAGGAGAGGCAATGTTGGAAAGGGGACAAAGCCCCCTTTCCAGCGCTGTCTTCCCTAGGGGATACCTGCATGCGGATAGCACTGTATATGCAATCCGCAAGCAGGGATCCACTCAGCTGCACTACCAGAGACTCCTAGGACTATCACTCTTTGTCGCAATAGGTAGAATTTGATTACCCTAAATCTACCCCTCGGGGTAGAAAGCTCACTAGGCAATATGAGACCTGGAAGACTCCTTTTTTAGGGGGAGTGCAGACATCCTGAGCAAGGGCTTGTGCTCCTCCCCAGCAAGGGTGTAACAGTTTTTCTAATCCCTTAAGGGGTGGATGGGAGGTGTTTACTTCCAGTTCACTCTCCTGGGAGGCAGAAAGCACACTAGGCACCGAGGGGTGTGCAAGGCATTGTTTTTTGGGAGGGAGTGGCACCCACGGGCATAGGCCTATACTTCCCCCAACATGGATACAACTGTCTCTCTGCTCCAACCAGTAGGAAGATAGGGGGTGTTTACCCTGATCTGCACCTCGATTGGGCACAAATCCCACTAGGCACCAGGTGATGGTAGTTGTACTGCTTATTTTGTGTGGAGTGCCCACACCAGGCATTACATTGTTTCTGCATCTTGGAGACCAGAAAAAGGGGGTTTATACCAATTTTGCCCCTGAGAACAGAAAGCCCTCTAGAGGTGAGGGAATGGGCTGGTGCTCCTTCTCCACAAAAGTATTTCAGCCCTCCTGGAGGCAGACAGAGGGTTTTTAATCCCATTCTACCCTCTAATGGAGCAGAAAGCCCAATAGACACCAGGGTCAAAAGGTTGAAAAAGTAGGGTTAGTGATGAGCCAACCATGCACATCTCTGTTCCCCCACTTCAGAATGGGCCCAACAATCCCCAACCCCCAATGATGCAGACTAGGAGAGTTTACCAGATCTAAAAAACAAGAAGGGGTGGGGGTAGCCCACCCAAGTATTGGGTTGTGCCACTACCCCGGAATAGGCTTTACAATCTCCCCCAGGGCTTTACCTTAATTCTTTTGTCACCTATCCCCCAACCATAAAGCCCCAGGACTCTATATGCAGAGCAACCCCATCACCATGGCAAGCAAGATAGAATGTGGATTCTTTTGGGCATAGTTTTGACATGTGGACCAGAAGAGTGGTAGTAAGTCCAAATTTCTTCTTATTTGCTACGCTGAATAGTTTCACTATTTGGACCTTGACGCAGCATCACCCAGGAAAACTTACTAAACCTAGAAATTTCCCACAAAGTTTTCTAATATACAGTGCTTTGAATAACCTCAATCTTTGCATTGGATCACACATTTTCCTTACATTTCTATAAGGTAAACTTCTGGAATATGCAGCAATCCACAAAATTCTTACCACCCAGCATTCCTACACATCTCCTGATAAAAATGCGACCCCACTTGCTTGGTCTGGCCTAGAGCTTGAGACACAAAAGGTCTCAAAATGTAACAAGTAGATATCAGTAATAGCAGTAGTTGTGGTATTTGGGCATTGGCTCAGCTGCCACCAAGGGAAACCTACCAAACCCAGACATTTTTTAAAACTAGATAACAGAGAAAGTCCGGGGTGGTGTACCTTGCAAGGACGCCACAAATTTTCACTTATGTAATTTTCAGAAAAAAACACGAGCAATCTTACACAGCATTTTTTACCATTTTTTGCAACAAACCTCTCTGATTACCTATATATTGACTACTATCATAATTCCCTCTAGGAGAATTCACAAACTGTTGGTACCTTTAGTATCACTAGGATGTTTAAAAGAAGGACACAAAGTTGCCTGGATTCCTTTTGAGGAAAAAAGTTATGAAGGCCTAAGCGTTTAATGCTCAAAACGTCATGAAAAAGGCTGAGCACTGGGTGTGGATTTATTCACTGAGGTGTGAGAAAAGCTTGGTGTAAATAACTAAAGTGCATATATTTAAGACTGGGGTTCAGTGATACTTGGTTAACACATGCCACGTTTGTCACCCATTGTTTGCTCGATGAGCTCCAGGCCCAGTCATAGTTGCCACTTAACTTTTGTGTCTAAGATGGCAGTGGAATGCTGCACTAGTAGTGCAGAGTAAGACAGCAACTGATTTCTACCCCATCGGGAAATGTCCTTTATGCCGAAGTTTTAATAACGAAGTCGTGGTTAACGAAAGAGGAACAACGCTTTCTTTAACCACAACTCCGTTATTTTGTGCCTTATCTACGCATGTTCTGAACAACGAACATGTGTGGTTAAGGTACAGAGAAGGTGGTCGGCTAAGGAGGACGACGCAGGTGACGAGGGGACGATTAAGGTAAGTGGGGGGTTTTAGGTGTTGGAGAGGGGGTGGGGGTTCAGGGGGTTTTAGGTTTTGGGGTGGGGTTGGGGGGTGGGGCGTTTTAGGTTTTGGGGAGGGGTGGGGGGTCAGGGGGTTTTAGGTTTTGGGGTGGGGTTGGGGGTGGGGCGTTTTTGATTTTGGGGAGGGGGTGGGGGGTCAGGGGGTTTTAGGTTTTGGGGTGGGGTTGGGGGGGTGGGGCATTTTAGGTTTTGGGGAGGGGGTGGGGGGTCAGGGGGTTTTAGGTTTTGGGGCGGGGTTGGGGGGGTGGGGCGTTTTTGGTTTTGGGGAGGGGTGGGGGGTCAGGGGGTTTTAGGTTTTGGGGTGGGGTTGGGGGGTTGGGGTGAGGGATGCAGGATCTATGGTGCCTATTACTAATGCTTTTATCTGGATTGTCTTTATAACTAAATATCGTTGTTAAGGCATTCATGGTAAAGGCATTAGTAGTAACAACGAGGTCGGTGTTCCGACCTCGTTGTTAAGGCACTAGTTGTTTCGGAAGTCGGTGTTCCGTCGTACAATCACCCCATCAGTGAGTTAACAAGCATTGCAGCACACTGGATGTGCTAGAAGAAGACCGCTTCTGCTGGAGGCAGCACGTTCTGGTTGGCTGAAGTTAGGCCCTATCCATGCAGAACCTACCACTTCCATCAGGGTTGAATGATTAAACTCACTGTATAACCTGCGCTCACCCTTTGGTAGCTTGGCATAGAGCAATCAGGCTTATCAAGGGGCAATGTGCAAACCTGTGGCACAGCACTTCCACACAATAATTATACTGAGTGTCACAGAAGAGACTTCACACAAGGTGTATATAAATGAAATATGTAGCCAATACACACATTATTAACACAGCATGATCATCATGTAAATCAGGTCATAAATCACATTTAGAATTATTACTCACAGTACTAGGCCCAACTGTGTTAAACATCATAAACAGTATGTACCCGTGAGAAGAAACAATACTTTCCCTCCCAACACTAACTTGCGGTGCCAAACATTATCATCACTTTAGAGATTACCCGAATTCAATAACACACTGTTGCAGGGTGCACCCCAGTTCACGTTATTAGCAGAAATATGTACATACTGAGACTTGCAGCACTTTTACTTAGATCAGTGGCCTGGGCTACACAAATAAAACTCAATGTCAACCGTGAGAGGCCTCTGGCAAAAAATAACATATATGGCAAAACCACTGTGTTGTTCTAGCAATCAACTGCACTCACTCCTCACTCCACCCACCAACCAACCGGTTTCTCTTATGGCGCCCACCATGAGCTGGAGATGAAGCAACCTTCTGTCGGAATACAAGGCCTCTTGCGGCCGAAGTAACACTTCTCAGGAACAAGGTGGGGGAAGACAAAGGTAACAACTGATCAGGCAACAGTTAACATATAGAGGTTTGGGCACCATTTGGCAGGTTCACTCAGAGATCTGCAAATCATGGGGGGGTCGCTGGGGCCACACATTAGTCACAGGGGCACCCAAACAGGCACTCATATGCCCAAAGAATTACCAAATCTGCACCTCCAGGGAAGGAGGCACAAGCCTGGGGCGTGATGACTTGAGCCGCCCCAACAATTCTGGTTGTACACAAAGAGTTACCAGGTCCGTACCTCAGGGGAAGGAGTCATATCGTCTGGTGCACAGTAACTTATGCTTGAGTCGCATCAGATGATTCTGATCCCACATGTAAAGTGCTAAATGCCGTTTCGTCTTGGAATGAGGCACAATGTCTGGAGCAAGATGACTTGAGCCTCCCCAGACAATTTGATCACACATGAAAAGGTTTCCAAAGCAGTACCTCCCTGGAATGAGGCTCTGGTCTGGTGTACAATGACTTGGGTCAAACCAGGCAATTCCACACAACCACACAAAGAACAACACCTGGTGCACAATGACTTGAGTTGCACCAGACAATCTGGTCACACAAAAGAAACTCCAATACTGCACCTCCCTTAAATGAGGCACAATGTCTGGTGCGCAATGACTTGAGTGACACCAGACAATCAAGTCACACACAAGGAACTTCAATTCTGTACCTCACTGGAATGAAGCACAATGTCTGGTGGTGCAATGTCTTGAGTCGCGCTAGACAATACAGTCACACACAAAGACACAAGTTCAGCGGTGCCACACTAGGTAGAATGCAGCACTGCTCGAGATGCACCACCACCTCTGAGGGTCAAAACCTATCATTCTGGCACCACACACAATGAGCATGCAGTCAGGTGTCCCACAAGAGAAATGTGACACACTCGACAAAAGCAGGCCATGCAGCGTCCCACAACCGTGAACTTGCTCACACCAAACAAGACGTTGATGCATGCAGTCGCCCCACGATGAAGGGCCACACTCCTTAATGGCGGGCAGTACTTTGAAGGCTCCACACTAGGTAGTTCCGGTCTCCAGGCCCAATACTTATTCTACTCTCACAACGTTGCTACCAGGTGGAGTCCAGCAGATGATGTAGGTGCAGAGGAGGGAAAAGCTCTCCAGATGGCACCAGTAGATGGTGTTGATCCCTCAAAGGAGGTCTTTGATGTCCCTGAGACCTCCACAGAACAGGGGTCAGGTCAACAAGCCCTTGGAGAGCACACTTCAGAGTGCCGCACAGAAGCAGGCAATCTGCCCAGGCCAGTCATGATGCAGGAAAGGTGCGCATATACCTTCCAAGTTCAATAAATACTCCTGTGCACAATAGATTCCTCTGGCAGTGTGCACCATGCGGCCCAGCAGTATCGGTCCAGGTATCTCTGAGTTGTTGAAGTGTGGTACTTGTATTAATACTCAAGTGTGCCTTTGAAGTTGGGGGGGAATTCAAAGGGGTCCCCTTTAAACCACAGATGTCTCCCATAAATTGCAATCTTGTCTGCCATGGGGCTGTGGAATGCAGAGCTTTATCTTTAGTGTTGCCATGATCTGGCTCCAAGAGGCCAAGTGTCAGAACAGTGTCCCTCCAGTCTATCCAGCCAGGCCCTCAAATGGCAGAGATCTATTGTTCCAGTTACCAAAGTTTTATAGCTGTTGCTGGGGAATTCATGTATGTGCTTTTCCCCTGCCTCCAGTGAAATGAGGCTTAATCAAAAGACACACAAAAAAGAGTTTTTAGAACATAGAAACACCCACTCTCTAGAAGTGGCCTTTCTAGGGTATTATTCACACAACTACCTTTACCATGAGAAGGGGTTTGCCAGTGTGAATCCAATGATAGTAAACATTATGGGGCTGCTCCACTCTATTCCACGTTTGCAGCCAGGATTAATTATAAACTTCCTGCCATGCAACCCCATGGGCAGAGCAGCTCTGATGGGCAGTAAGAACACATTGGATTCTACTCTCCCTGGGCAAATGTGCCCTGCAGCATGCACAGGACTACAGGGGCAGGTTGGACACAAGTTTAGGAGCACCCTGCAAGTGCACCCATACACTCCTGCTGTGACAGGTCAAGCATAAATAAAAACACCAGTGTATAAATGTGCATACTGTGGAAAGTTGTGCCAGGCTCAGTATGTCTGAAAATTCCCTTGTGCAAGTGTTCACATCTTGGCTAGTGCTACTTCCTACTGGATGCAGGAAGGGCGGGTGCACTTTCACAGTGTACTTTACAGGAGAAAAGTGCGCCAGGCCAGGGGTCACTTGCAGAGAATCAGGAAAACATCCTAAAAAAAAGCAAAAAAGTTTAGGGAACCACTACCGCAGTGTCAGGTCTCACAACTCCTAATTCCACACTCAATGGAGAACAGCTGCAAAAGCGTTATAGGTCAGTAAGAGACCTGCTCCCAGTTCGTAAGTCACTTGGAGGTCTGAAAAAATGCTGAGCCCATTCTCGGTGTACGAGTTTGCCATAGGGAGCATTCCAGCATATCATCTAAACACAGCCTGTGGTCATGTTGTGACAACTTCTTTAAGTGAGGGCAACCAACACAAAAGAAACCGTGGGGCATACGGAAAACAATGTCCATGTATTTGCAAGCATTTGTGCCAACTAGCCTCTGCCATGGTTGCAAGCCTGCTCAACCTCAGAGGTGAGTGAGCAGGATCCAACAGCAAGTTGATGATTGAGATCCCCTGCATTGCCTGCTGCAAAGCTGTTCCCTCTGAGTTAAGCGTGTCAACCAGCCATTGCATTGACTATTGCAGTTGGGCAGCAGCATAATAATAGGCCTCTTTCCATCAGGGGATGCTGTACTTTACCCAGCGCCACTCTTTTCCTACTATTGCTCCATATTAAATCAAATAATAGACTACGCAGTTCTACAAAAAATGTCTTCTTGGTGGTCACCCGTAAGGCCAAAAATAAGTACAAAAAACGCAGTCACAGTAACCTTTTGGGGACAAAGGCAAAATGTTCCAGAAGATAGAGGTCCGGCAGAATGTCAACAGAACCTGGCCCAAATTATTGTCAATCATTTTATCTTCTGCATGATAAGCATTCATGTCATTTTAGGATATCAACACTTAGAAAGAGGAAAACACCTCTTGTGATTGTTTTTGTGCAGAAAGGCGCCCTTTTCTACACAAGCACAATCATCCCTGCAACGCAGGCATCCTTTTGCACCATGGTGCAAGGGTGCCTGCATTGGTGCTAGGCAGCAATTTGTGACAGAAATGTGCTGTATCTTGTCGATATAGCACATTTCTTCCCTTTCCCAGTGGTGCAGGGCAGCACAGAAAGGCACTTACTGCCCCATCCTGTGCCTTGTAAATGAGGCCCCAAATTTCAAATCTAGTCTTGTGCATAGTCAGTCCCCATTGTTGTCACGTGGCAAATAACAGAGAGGGACAAACAGGGCATAGCTGTATTAATTCTAAGACCTGTGATCTCCCCAAACTCGTCTAATACCTTTATCAACTCATTGTGCGTATGCCTCCTTCCTCATTAGGTAAGCACTTTAAATTCAGCGCCAGAGTGTGATGGACCTAGCGCCACCATACTACATTACTGCCATAGTAATATGAAGAAGAAAGACGATCACTGTCCGTGCAATGAAACACCAGCCAAACCCTGACCTTTAAGCAACACATTTTTTGTTTTATCTGCAGACTTAATTCACATTCGCCTTTGCACCCCACCCATAAGTCACTAATAACTTTAGGCTCACTTTCAAATTATATTACACCCTTGTTTGAAGAAGAGTACAGAGACTAAATCAACTTTAAAAGACGTATGCTTGCATGACAATTTTGTATCATATTTTGGAGGTTAGAAAGAGCCTGCATGCTGCCAAATTGTATTTGAATTTCAGTCTAAAATGCCTGGTATACCTTTCTTAGTTGATTGGGGTTTGTGGCAAAACCTATGGGCGTTTGTGCTGGTATGCCTAAATCATGCCCCATTAATGCTACCTTGATCGAGAGTGACACAAGGCAGCACATATCAATTTTTTTCACTGAGAAAAGGACACATTTCCATTGAAAAAAAACTTTTGACCTGGAAAGTGAATAAAATAGCAGTGTGTTGCGTCACTTTGCACACTTTGCAACAGCACAAGGGCTTAATAATTCTGGGTAAAAATCTCTAATGTCATGCAAAATCGAGCCGTATAAACCCAGGGGAATTTGAGAAGGCTGTATTCATGAATCAGTTCACTGGTTATTTCAAGATAGAACTTGACTAGTTAGAATATATGCAAGCATTTGCAATGCTCTGGGTCTCGCATTTGCTCGAGTTAGAACTATTAGAGTTGTAAATTCCTAACTGCAATTTTCTTGCCACATAAATTGAAAATGAAAAGTAAAACAGTTGTCATAAACAAGTCAATCCAAAGCGCCATGGCTGCCATGCACATGAGTTTGAAGGAGAGACACAAAAGGAATAAGAAGTTTGCTCACAGTCATACCTATCGGCAAAAGTTCAATTAACCATGTAACAGGGTCGGTCCCCAAGGCGGTAACAAAACTGCCCCAAGGAGGGACAAACGTAAAACATTCACCAATGATAACAAAGGATTTTTTAAAGGCAAGTCAATGAGCGAGTGATAGTGATGGGTGTGCAGTGGGCATTGTTAAAAGTCCACAGATAGACTGCAACAGGTCAAAGCGCTTGCGCGCTCGACCTAATAATGCATTAAAAGCAAACTGAAGGCTAAAGGTCTGTTAGAAACTGTTGAACTTGTGTGATGTTTTTAGTTTCACACACTTTAAAGAGTGTTACACTCAAGTAAGGCATACCTGTCTACCACGAAGCAAAAGGTTTGACTGCACGCACATTGTGCACCACACACCACGCCATCTCAGTCTTGCTTTTGTGTCTTTTCAAATTGCTGAAACAGGCAGTGTTGCTATGGAAAATGCAAAAATATATTGGACCTCGATGTTGGATGCCAGAGCTGAAACTGCAGATGGTGACGTTGGCTGATATCTACATAGAGAACTGTATCTGACTAACGCACTTAATAAATGGTTGATATTAAAAAAAAAAAAAAAAAAAAAGAAATCCCGTAACACGTTTCTCCAATTTGTACAGAAAAAACATGAGGAAACGCTTAAGGCTAAAGTTTATCCTACAAGTTTCGGATGTTTATGAGGCTGAATTTACAGCTTGCTGGTAAAAGGTAACCCAACACTAACTTCATTGGCAATATTTGTATTTATGAAGTCAACTATCAAATATGTGTGTGGAAGGAATGTACAGTGAGTCATTAAGTTTATCTTGTACTGCGCTGCCACCTACTGGTGTTCTTAATTTCCTAAATGTTACTCAGAGGAACAGTAGACACTGTTTCACTCACTATCTTTTGCTATTTCGAAACTTACAAACTGCTGTGTATATATTATATGTATCTATGTTTATGTCTGTGTGTATGCATGCATGAGTATCTATCTATCTATCTATCTATCTATCTATCTATCTATCTATCTATCTATCTTCACTTAAAAAAAAACTATGGCTAAAGGAGCGTTATAGGTAGGCTACCAATAACGTACAAAACCATAGAAATTCACCAGTTAGAGTTATCTCAAGTAACTATAACTCGTGTCGGGTAACTATAACTCATGCCTTCGCATTGCACAGTTTTTTGTCATAGATTTTACTGCAAATATTACCTTGATATTATCAATGATTTTATCACAGATGTCATGAGTGCTGTAATTTGTGGGGTAATTAGCAGTGCACGGCAGGGGCGCGAGTTATAGTTACCTTAGGGTGGTAATGATACTGGCTATGAGAAAGACCATATAGGTCGAAACGCATTAGTCGAGCCGAATAAAACTATGTAGATCATTCCGTCTGGAGTGCTGGCATTTCCTTTCTCGATATTGAGAAAAGAGATTTGTTGATTATATTTAGGGGTTCCTGCACCCCCTGCCATGCACCACCCTGTCTGGCTGGTGGATGAGGTCAGAAGAACTGTAGGATGTTTGCGGCATATCTATATATATATGTATGTATATATATATATATTTATATATATATATATATATATAAATAAAACATGTGTTTGTTGGCTTGTTGGCATGGATTAAACACTGTTCATTTTCAGGAGAAACGGAGTGCAATGGTTTTTCTTGTTTTGGAATCATAATTTGAGGAGGATTGGTCTACCTCCTACCACTAGCACCAGCAGCTTGAGTGCACTGCTTCTGATTTATGCCTATTTGTTTTAATATATATATATTTTAAAGGTTATAGTTGGGAAGTAGATTTTTTTAAAATGTAGACAATGTGCAAAACCATAGAAATTCAGCAGTTATGGTTACCCCACAATACATCGCTTACGACCTCACATATTACATCACCCATGGATGGCCAGTGATATCACTGATAATGTCTCAAATTACATCACTGATGACGTCTCAGATGACATCACCCAGCTAGTGTTATTGTTATGTAAATGTTTCTGAGACTTTAAGATTTATAATAAGCTGCTATACAATTACTATTTGTTCTATAGTACTAATAAATGAATTGTAACAAATGTCATCTGGGTGGCTGTGTGACTGTCTGCATGAGTGTGTGAGTGGGTGTCTGAGTGGCTGTATGGGTATGTGACTTGATATCTCTGACTGTATGGATGTGTCAGTGGGTTTGTGATTGTTGGATAGGTCTCTCAGAGGGTGTGTAAGTGCCTGTCTAGGTGTGTGAGTGTGTGTGTCAGTGTTTTTTTGAGGTTTGTGAGTGGATGTGTCAGTAGTTCAATGAGTGTGTGAGTGTATTGGAATGCAAATGGGTTTGTGAGTTCTATATTGGTGTATGAGTGGGTATATAAGTAGCGGTATCATTGTGTGAGTGTGTGGTAGCTGTGTAGGTGTGTGAGTGGGTGTGTAAGTGGTTGTATGAGTATGTAAGTGGGTATTCTGGAGGTTTTATGGGTGTGTCAGTGGTTATTTGAGTGTGTGAGTGGGTGTATGACAAGTTATGTGAGTATGTGAGTGGATGTATAAGTGGTTGTAAGTGGGCGTGTCAGTGTGTGAGTGCATGTGTGGCTCTGTGAGTGGGTGTGAGAGTGGTTGTATGGGTCTTTTATTGGGTGTGTGAGTGCTTGAGTGGGTGTATAATGGGTGTGTGTGAGTGGCTGTATGGGTATGTGAGTGGGTAAGTGAGTGGTTGTGTGCATTTTTCAGTGGCTGTATAGTTATATCATTGTGTGTGCGATTGGTTATGTGGTTGTGTGACTGGGTGTCTGAGTGGTTATATGGCTGATGTCATTAGTGATATCATTTGAGACGTCATCAGTGACATCACTTACCATGTCATAAGGGATGTAATACATGAGGTCATAAGCAGAATACGTCGGGTGTACGTTATAATTGGGTGAGGTAATTATAACTGCAGAAGTTCTATGGTTTTGTACATTTGAAATATGAGCCTAACTATAATGTTCCTGAAACCTATGGTTTATCAGTGAATTTGTAAGTTTTTTAAAATTCTATTTTCCTAACTATAACGTCCATGTAACCTTTGTTTTTTCAGTTAATTTCTTAGTTTTTTTTAGTTCACTTTTCTGTCACATCCCTGTAACATATGGTTTTCCAGTGAATTTCTAAGTGTTTTTTTCAATCCTGTTTTCCTAATTATAATGTCTATGTAACCTTTGGTGGTTTAGTAAATTTTTATGTTTTATTTTATTTTCCTAACTGTAGGATCCTTGTAACCTTTTGTTTTTCAACTTAATTTGAAAGGCTTTTGAAATGTATCTGATGTAATTATAAAATTTTATTTGTATTTTTTTAGTGATTTGTTTTTCAAAAAATGAAACTTTTTGTAGAATTTTTAAGATGTTTAAATATTTTACCTTTTTCGTTGAATTTTTTTGTTTTATAAGTTTTCAACTTTTTCATGACGTTTTTTATCTGTGGTACAATGTTTTGTTTTATTTACATTTTTTAAATAATAATTGCATTTGTTTAAGTAACAATATTATAAAAAATGTTTTAAGAAAACTATGTAGTGTTGGAAATTAAGTTATTGGTAAGGGCAGGTAAGTACCTACACTTAGCAATAGGCCACTAACCTCCACTTAGGTCCAGTTAGGTCTCAGTAAATTAAACCTAGCTCAACCCTTGGTAGCTTGGCAACGAGCGACAAGGCTTAACTTAGGAGACAAAGCGTAAAGCATTCAAATATCACAAAACAGTAATTAAATAAAACACAGGAAACAGTTTAAAAATCCAAAATCAATTTATAAAAATAGGAAATATTTTTAGCTTTAAAATGACACAAAATTAATAAAATCGGATAAGGGGAACCAGAGATATGAATTTTTTAAAGAATTAATGCTTTCTACCGCATAGAAGCAACTAGCGCTCAAAAGGTAAAAAAAGGTCACACTGGAAAGGAACAGAGTCCAGAGTTCAGGGCACCCATGAGGTAACACTGTCACACTTATTTTCAGAAGTGTTTGATTCAGGAAAGTGGTCCACAGCACCAGCCAAGGGTTCAGAGACTCTGGTGTGTCTCTTGGGGTCTGGGACTACAACTCCCACAATGCACCTCATCAACTTATGGAGTTGCTCCAAATGTCTGGATCTTCTTCCAGAGGTCCTTTTTGTGTCCTTGAAGTGTCCACAACATGATCCAAGGTTCCAGAAGCTCTGAGTTGCTCCTTGGGAGTTGGGACTACAATTCCTAAAATGCACCCGGTCAGAATCCTCAAATGGCCACTGGACGCTGGTCAGCTGGGCTCTGCTTGCAGGACTTGATGCAGGGGACTCTGGGCAGCTCCTTTGTACCTGTAGCAAACAGGGAGTCCCCTCTTGTAGCAGTAGAAGACAGGTAAAGTCATTTTAGTGGTGAAGCCCAAGTGTGCAGCTGGTGCAGTCCTCCAGAGTGCAGGGTCCAGGTGCAGGTCAGGGGTCCAGCAGGGCAGTCCTTCTTCTCCTGTAGTTCTTCTTTGTTGGAATCTGATAGGGATCTGAGGTGTGGGTGCAGATCTGCCGGTTTTATCTCTGCTCCTGGGTGAAAAACATGGGGGTCCTGGTTCTCCAATCAGGTGCAGGGTCCTTCCCCCTGTGATGACCACTTCCTGGGAAGTGTGGCAAAAATCAATACCAGGGAGCAACATTCCTCAAAACTCCATCATGGCTGAAAGTGATTTTTGGAGGTTACATCTGGCTGAGCCCACCCACTGGTGTGGCTAAAAATCCTAAACACACCCCTCTCCGGCCCTCTCCTAATCTAATCAAGGGGGCACCTAATTGTCTGGGTTTGCAGGATGTGAGGGTGTTGCTGGGTTGCTCCAAATATCCTTCTCTACCTTTGAAGACCAGTTTAGCAGCCCTCCCACTTCCTGCTTCTCCATCTGCTGAGGGGAGATCTCCTCCCCAAGGCACTTCTCTTTGTGTGGAGCCAGGCCACTTCACACCTCATCAAGGCAGCCTAGCCAGGCTGCCAGAGGCTGGTCAATCAGAGCACAGCAGCAAAAACACTGCAGAGCTGAAGTTGGCAACTTTTCAGGTAAAGTTTAAAACTCTTTACCTGAACAAGTTATATTAAATCCAACAACTGGAAGTTGTGGGATTTATTACAACAATTAATTTGATACCAAACATCTGGTATCTGCTACTTAAGGGGACTTTTAAAATTAAAATAAAGTCTCCCCATTCTAGCCTATGGAGGCCATTTACTACGAGGGAAAAACGAATTTGGCTGTTTTACCTCACCAGGGCTTATAAAACTATTTTTATAAGCTCCCTGTTTATAGTTACATGGCACCCAGCCCTAGGGGCACATAGGGCACACCTTAGGGGTGACTTATATGTAAACATAAGGTAGTTTAAGACTTTGGAACTACTTTTAATTCCAAAGTCGAATTTGATTTGCATGTAGCTTTAATTTAAAAGCAGCCAGCAAGGCAGGCCTGCCTTTAAAATGACACTGGGAACCTCAGGGGTGCACCTATGGGTGCACTACCTATGCTGGGGTCCCTAAACCTACATGCCCTACCATATACTAGGGACTTATAGGTAGGATGACTTAGCCACTTATTATTAGCCTAATTTGCATACTGAGTTTACACAGAGCACAGGCCCTGGGACTGGTTAGCAGTACCCAGGGCACCATCAGAGTCAGGAAAACACCAGCAAAAAGTGGAAAATGGGGGCAAAAAGTTAGGGGGCCTCTGCAATCAGCCCTGTTCTCTCACATGTAGTAAATTCATTAAAGTGATTTGAATATATTTATTTTCAATATTCTTGGGTTCCGCAGATCCTACACGGGACCAGACTGAGACAGGCCTACAAGAACTCTGTGGTTTCTCATTCCAACCATGTGATCAAAATGTTTTCGCAAACTTGGGTTCACACATTTGCCAAAATTTTAAAAAATATATATATATATATATATATATATATATATATATATATATACTCACACACATACCTATCAAACAGATGGTCTCACCAAAGAACAAAAATATATTTCCAGTACAGCATTTCAGCTTCTGCCTTCCTCAGGTAGTACAAGATAGTTTGCTCAGTGGCTGCACAGCTGACACTGATGAATTTCCAAAAAGCATCATATATATATATATATATATATATATATATATATGTATAAATATATATAGTATAATAATGTAATGAAGGAGGTCAGTGTGGACATATTTGAGTCAATAGTTGAGTGGTTTATATTTTTCACGACTTGGCATATCTACAGACTGGATTTGTGAATTTGCACGATGACATATGCAAACGTTCTCTTTTGATTGTTCTGTTAAGCATCACACCCTTTCTTTAAATCAACCCTACCCAAAACCTGTTATTTTCTATAGAACAGTGCAGACAGCTATACTGATTGGTATTAGATTCCTGGTTTTGAGACTTCTAACTAGTTACAACTGCAGATTTTGAAAATTATGGCTGCATCTAATCCATCTGCTGAACAAGAGGATTCTGTCCTGGTTATGGAAGATGAGGAATCACAGAATCGTCTAAACAAAAGACAGAGTGGGGTGTGGTAAATTCTTACTATCCCCTCAGTGGGAAAGAAGTTAAGGTAAAAATCATAAAATGCATGTTTTACGGGAAAGAGTTATCTCGTGACACGGTAGCCACGGTACAACCTCAATGTGGAAACATCTTTAAACAGTTCATGAAAGAGAATATCTGAGGCTGGTACAAAAAAGAGAAACTACTGGCGGTGCTTCACCATCTGCAGCCACTTTGCCAGCCCCATCCACCTCAGCCACGATCACTGAACACCTGATGACCCACCGCTTGAGATGCCACAATGATCCATACACCTACACAACCATGCACACACTGATGCATGCACTGACACACTGACATACACACTCATGCATTCACTAACACATCACAGCACACACTACAACTACACCATCATCCATAAGCCAAAATACCCATACATTTCAGGTATCACAAAACAATATTTGAACTACCACACAGGTGCCATTGCCCATGCTCCCGGCCAGAGGTGCGAAGAAGTGCCAGTCCACCAGCAGAAGAAGATCCCAGTGACAACAGTCCAGCTGGATGTCTGGAACTAGATGACTACCCTGGCCCATCCCACTGCCCTGGACACTCACCCCCCAGAAGCCCCACCGAGGACACCATTGACTACCCCACCACTCAGCTACCACCATCAGCTGTGGTCCAGCACCCCGCACCAGTGTCACCAGACCACTTACTGTCTGCCCACCTGTACAGAGAGTGGAGTTACCACCCACCGCCAGGCAGGACGATGAAGGTCACAGTACAAGTGGGACTGGGTGACCTGTGCTGGGGACACAGGCACATGGAGCCAGGGCCACTGGGAGGGTATCAGTGGTCCAGGGGGGTGGGTCAAGGACGGACTCTGCAGCCCATGAGGCCATCTCAGAGGTCCTGGGGGCATACCAACTGTCCCAGGACAGGATGGGCCAGATCGTGGCCACGCTGCAGGAGAACCAGAGGTGGCAGGTGGCACACGAGCAGGCAGCCATGGAGCAATGAAAACCACTGAATGCCAGCATGACCACCATTGCAGGGATGCTGCTGAGGACGCACAACTTCATGCCTGAGTCCTCCACCCATCAGCAGGCCCCTTCCACCTACCAGGATACAGCCCAGCCCTCAACCTCAGCAGCAGCCAGTGGAATGGTGGCCCTGTCAGAGCACTCACAGGCCACCAGCACCCCTTCCCTTGTAGCCCAGTAACTCCCTTGCAACCATGGCTGGAGACCCAGACACCCCAGTGACACTGTTGCCAAGACCAAGCCCACCGCCAGGAAGTGGCTCTGCCCTGAACTGTCTGTCTACCTTGTGTGCCACTGAGCCACCTTGGAGACTGTTCAGT
The DNA here is from genome assembly GCF_031143425.1 of Pleurodeles waltl. Lineage (NCBI taxonomy): Eukaryota > Metazoa > Chordata > Amphibia > Caudata > Salamandridae > Pleurodeles > Pleurodeles waltl. Next base: position 535,195,293 of record NC_090436.1, read on the forward strand.
GCCATATCTGTATTCACCTATGGCCCCATGGACACTGCCCCTGTGCTACCAGCAGCTGTGGACATTGCACTGAGAATATTGTTCACCATCTACCCACTCCCTTGCACTATACAATCCATTTTCTCAGTCCTTCAATAATCACTGTTTGAGCACACCAACAGATGTTGTTATTTATTCAAAATACATGCTATTGTAAGCCATCATTCATAAGCATATATGTACAGATACATGTAAATGTAGAAATGATCCAATGTACTGAGAGGGGTAGGCCAAGTTCATGATGCAACTTTGGCCAGTATTGTCCACAAACATCACCTCTTCCACCATGATGTAGCAATAGCAAAGGGGCAGGCAGCCACGCAACACTTCAACTTAAATCCTACCCAGGGTAGTCAGATTCACAGTGGAACAGTGACATGAGACTCATTGGGAGAAAAGCTGATCAGCTGATTCCTGGAGTCCACATCTTCCCCATCTCCTTCTTCATCACTATCCTCCATCCCCTGGGGTCCCATGGATGGCAGTGCTCAATCCTCTACTTCTAGTAGTGGATCATGTCTTCTGAGGGCCAAATTGTGCAGCATACAGCAGGCTACAATGATCTGACACACCTTGTCTGGGGAGTAGCACTGGGCCCCTCCAGACAAATGCAGGCATCTAAAATCTGGCCTTCAGGAACCCAAAGATCCTCTCAATCACCCTTCTAGTACAACCATGGGCATCATTGTACCGGGTTTCCCCCCTGTCCTGGTATTCTTCATAGGTGTCAGCAGCAACTGCATGTTAGGATAGCCAGAATCACCTGGGAAGATGGGAGAAAGATAGCACATGACACACAGTCGTACAATGCCAAGTGTTTAGTCAGGTAGCACTGCAAAAATGTCACATGCACAGTGGGTGCATGTGACAACCATCAACTAGCCAGACTCTCTCTCCCTGTAGTTGTGCCATGATTTGCGGGACACTGCTGTTCCTCAAAATGTAGGCATCATTGACTGATCCAGGGAATCTTGCTGCCACCTGTGAGATGTATGGATCTGCAAGACACACCACCTGCACAATTTATGGAATGGAAGTTTTTGCAGTTCTGAAACACTTGCTCAGTGGCTCTGGGGAGTATAAGGGGAATATGTGTGGCACCAATCACATGAGGGATGTTGGCAATCGCATAAAAATCAGTCTTCACTGTGGTAAAATCTGTCTTTTGAGGAAATTGTTTGTAACTCTGGAGGTGTTGCAAGAAGGCATTTAGGACATTTACAAGATGTTGCTAAACATTGGTTGTGACACACTGGATGCCAAGCCCACAGTCGCCTGAAAGGAACCAGTAGCCAGAAAATGTAGGACAGATAGGACCTGTACTGTTGGAGGGATAGCAAAGTGGTTTCAGTTGGCAGGCAGTACAGCAGACTCCAATTGGGAACACAGCTCACGAATTCTGGCACAGTTCAGATGAGAGCTGATGATAGATAATGTGGTGCTCTTCCATGGTAGCCAGGTCAACAAGGGGTCTGTATACTCATGTAGCCTTCCCTCTCCACATGGATTGATGGCTATGGTGGAGAAAAACACAATGATGTGCAAATGTCAACTGTCTATATACAGGTATCACATACATTCATACACAACTCTGCACACACATTACTGTCAAATGTTGTGGGCAGCCATTGTACACATTAATGACGTGTTGAGATTGGTGTGCCAGGGACATATACACCTGTAGGCTTGGATGCTACCATGCTATTGGACATTGCATTTTGTTTCTCATAGGTATTACTGTTCCGCCACAAACACTGCCCCTGTACTGTGTATAAACAAGTTGCCCTCGTAAACTGGCAGCCGCCTGTCCCACATGTGGAGGACAGGTGGAAGAGACATCATTCCGCTGGCATTAGTCTCCATGGCGGTAGGCGGTCAGAACAACCGTGCAACTGTTCACTGGTTATCATTGGTGTCCATGGGGAACAGGGGGCAATCATGATCTACATCAGCGGTGACGATGCACACCGCGGCAGTCCTCACTGCCATTTTGTGTAGCCCTTGCCACTTGACTCCTGTACCTTGAGACGGCCACTATTCCACTACGTGTGCTGCTGTGTCCTGCCTCTGGTTGCAGAAATGTCACGTGATACAGGGGAACGGGCCCTGGCCTTCAGGAGTTGGAGAAGCTTGTGGACGGGGTCTTACCCCTGTATGGCAAGCTTTTTGGCCGACCAGGGGACCAGGTGAGTGGCATTATAGCGTCCTAGGCTTGTGTGCCAAAGCTGTGGATGCATGCATGTGTGTGTTACTGTTGGATGTTCCAATGGATGGGTGAAGTGTGACAGAATGTATGTGTCCAGGGGCATGATTGGGAGTCATTGTTTGAGGTGCAGATACATGTGGTGTTTTATCCCATATCTGATTTTGGAGGCTTGACCTAAAGCATTTTGTTCTATGTGTCTCCTATGCAGGTTAGTGCCCATCAGAATAGGGGATGTGGAAAGCCATCGCCAAGGAAGTGCGGACCCTAGGGGTCTACAGCCGGTGGAGCATCCACTGCAGGAAGCGGTGGGAGGACCTGGGATGCTGGGCCCCTGAAGACCGCAGAGGCCCAGCTGGGGACAGCCTCCCAACGAGGAAGGGGTGCACGTCGAACCCTGACCCCCCTAATGACCCACATTCTGGCAGTGGCCAATCCGGAGATGGATGGGTGCTTGAAGGCAGCTCAGCAGCCACTAGGGGGTGGGTACCACCACTGTTCTGTTTTTACTTTGTACTTGTAGCTGGGTGCAATAGGGTGGGTTGCAGGTAGTATCAGGGTCATGGACAGTTGAGGGCATGCAACTAGCCCCCTGAGTCACTGGGATTGTGCAGTTATCTGCATATGGGTGGGAATGTGGCCATGTATTGGGTCCTATGGGTTAGCCTGTGGATCTGATGCACCACATCATCGATTTGTCACATTGTAGTGGAACTGGATCACTCCCAGATTGCCATGGTCTACCTGGAAGAGGATGTAGGGACTGGATGGTGAAGTGGTTGGCCAGTATAGCATCAGTGTGTCAGTGTAGTGTGGGAGCTGAATTTCCTTTCATAGGTACTTACCTTCATGGAGTTGGTAGCGTTGAGGGATAGTTTTTGGGATGTGCAAGACCGCATTTGTGCCTACATCATATGTGTACTGTAATTGACAGCCTTCATCCCTTTCTTTTTCCACCCAACCCTATCTGTCAACTTGTCTCCTTGTGTGCATTAGCATCATCAGGCGAAGGAGAAGGGGCACCAGTGAGTGTGGATACTGCAACCCATGGGACCCAGGATGCAGAGACCACCCATGCTGAGGGGACCAGTGGTTTGGAGGGCAAGAGGAGCACCACGGGGAGGTGACTACCTCTGCTGTTAGCAACTCTAATACCTCCTCTGAAGGGCAGCTCCCGGGTGGTGGCGGATCCTTCTGGAACCACTAAATCTTTGCCATCTTCCGCCACCCCTGTACCAGGTCGGCCCTACCAGTAGCTTCCCTTTGAGTTACCTGTGCCCGCTCAACCAGGAGGGTGGGCGCCTCCTTGGCCTTAGGCACTTGAGGCTCTGCCCCAGTCAGCCCTGTTGCCCTCACTGAGGAGACTGTTGACCTTCTGAAATCCATCTTTGTAGGGCAGACACCCATCATGAATGCAGTCCAGGGGCTGGCGTCCCAGATGCAGCAATGCAATGCCTACCTGGAAGGCTTTCACAGTGCCATGTCTGGCCTACAGAGATCTTTTCAGGCTCTGGCCTCCTCTCTGACGGCAGCCAGTGTCTCTGGTCTTTCTGTCCCCCCCTCCCTCTACCTCTCCCCTCACCCATCCCATGCACACATGCAGACAAGCATACACCCAAGACAACACACAAGAAACTCCATGTGACACACAAGCAACACACATCCCATGACAAGCATGCACACACTCCACATACAACTGCAAAAACGACAGCATCCACTTCCCCCACTGTATCCCCCACCCCCTCCTCCTCCCTGTCTGTCACCTCACCACACACAACCACATGCACTGCACCCTCAGTCACTGCTCCTGCCCCATTAGCAGAGTCACCACAACAGTAGTCATCCACACATGCACCCCGGACACCACACCTGCACTCATCACAACAACCAATACAGACACTTGCAGCACACTCACCACACCAACAGACACCACCACAACATCCGTCTACATTGGCTGCCTGCCTTCTCCCACTCATTCTACACCCACGCCTACCAATACATACAGACACTCATACTCATCCACACAGCATTCATCCACCAAACATAAGCTGACTCAGTATGCACCTGCATCCAATCGCAGCAAACCTACACCACCTACAACCACTCCCTCAACCTCCACTCCCAAACCTGTCTCCAAAGCCCCCCCACCTGCACCTAAAAAGCTTTGCCTTTCCGGTGTTGACCTATTTGAACCCACTTGCCCATCCAATCTTGTCACCAAACATTCCCGTGGCCTCCCCAGATCCAGTCCTTCCCCTTCAAGCTCCTCCACAGTCCTCTCTTCCCAGTCCTCTGCCCCTTCCCCAGCCACTAAGAAAATTTGTAAGATGCCTGATCCCTCTCCCACCCCCGGTCCAAGCCCACTCCCACTCCTTTTAAGGGCGAGCCAAAACACCCACCCCCTCTGACTCCTAAGCCAAAGTCCCCCCTTCCAAACCTGAGTCCCCACCCCGCTCCCGTGCCCCCTGAGGTGCCTGCCCCATTGATGCCCCATTGATGCCCCTGCCCTGTGGAGGCCATGGTCGTGGTAGGAGTCAAGTATGTGCCTTGTTGGCACACTGTGACATTTTCTATGGACTGGCCCATGGCCTTGTTTGTACATAGTTTGTTTCACTTTTCAAGAGTCATTTAATATATCTGGCCAACAGGCATGTTGGTGCAATGATATTCTATAGTCCTGCATTTTAATATGGGAGGTATTTGCATCCACTTATTTATTTCTATGCATGTGTCAGGTATGTATATATCTGTGCTGAGTGAGTACCTTGTTTGGCCTCTGTGTGTGTGTGTGCATTTGGGTGTTGGAGGGGAGGGTGTGTGTCTATGGGTGTTGCTGTGCATGAATGTCGGTGTCGGTGGTAGTGGTGTGTAATTGTCCCCTTCCCTCCATTGTGTCCTAGGCACCTGTACTCACCGTTGCCGTCTTCGTCTGTGGTCAAGGTCCTGGAGATGAATTGCGAGGATTAGCCCTGGGAAGATCTCGAATTCATGCTCCATGTCATCGTCGGCCTCGTCTGTGTCCCTACGGTGAGTACTTCCTTTTTTACTGCTCCTTTCTGCCAGGCTTTGTGTGGCGGTGGTTCGTCCCTGGAAATTGTGATGGTGTGGTGAATCGGAATACGGTGGGCGGGATGGGCCTTTTCGCAGGTCTGAAGATGGTCCCCGCTGTCGGCGGGGGTGGCTGAATTGCTCACCGTTCACAGCCGCATTCATAATACGGTGGCCGCACTGCCACAGCCGGCGGGGTGGTCCAACTATGCCATACTCATAATGACCACCTTAATGACAACGTTCACTAGATAACTACTTTTGGTACTTCAGTTTGTTGTCATATTCTACAGGTAGCATAAGCAGTCAATGTAAAACTATTCCTTTAATTTTGTGTGCATGTAATCCAGATGGTGCTGTTACTACACTGATATATAGTAGTATTGGCTTAAATGATGAGTATTTATATTCATTCTTCTTGTGGTGAAACTAATGCTCTATTTTTTTCTTTATGCCCATGTGTATGTCTTTCTGCTATTTGTTCAGTTGTCCAACCAACTGTTCCAAATCAACACTTTCTTGTCTTGCTTGTTGCATAGCAGTCTCCACCTCATTCATGGCTATGGCAGTTTGATTTTTGATAATTGGTTGCCCAATAGGATCTTGACTTAGAGGTCCTGAACTTTGGCTGCTTTGTGAACTGTCCTTAGCTATGTCACCAGTAATTGTTTCCCTCATTCAATCTCATCTATTAACATTTTCATGTAGGAAAAGACTGAACACTAAACGTTGTCTAACACAGTGTTGAACAAATCTTAATAGCAGTAAAAATGTCTGAGTAACTCTAACCCAGAATGCCAACACTTGAACAGTTGCAGAAGTTCCAAATAGATACATTCTCTTTTATCAGGAGTTTGGCAACTACGTTTTCTGAGGTTTATTAAACTTCCTTTTGTGTGCCAAACTAAACAGCTGTTGCAACCAAATATAGCATGTTTCCCTTGATTTACATTTTCTGTTACATTATTTCAATATCTGTGTGTTGAAGTTTTTCATAAAGACATAGGTTTGCAAGGTGTGGATTTCTTCTTGGATAGAAAGGTCGCACTCTGCTTCCTACTGAATTTCCTAGAAAGACTCTGTTTTCTATGCTTGCAAGGAAGAGACTTACCCAAACAATGCCCCTTAACTTCGAGCACAACCGATCACAGCATTCATTGGAGCTTATCTCATCTATGAGAAAGCATTTTCAAGCTGAAGCTGTAAAATGTCTTGGTTAGAGACTTTTCAGCAGAAATCTCTGACGACATCGCTTTTTTCTCTGTCTTCCCTGATTTTGTATTATATGAATTGGCATAACTAGCAACAGCAATGGAGTTATCTGCAACAAATTGTATATCTATATTTGCATTCCACATTTTCAGAATTACAGGATTAGAGTCATTCATATACTTGGAAGCCTCTGTTCTTCTGAGATCATAAGTGATTTTTTGTGATTTTCATGTCAGTGCATGCCTGACTGCAGATAAAAAGCAGTTCAGTCTTCCTTTGGAAATGACAGGTCTTGGAAAATCAAAATGACACCATGTGTAAAATCTTCCTTTACACCTGTATTTTTTATGATAATACTTGCCACATCTATGTGTCTGAAACCACATAACTTAATGTATTTGATTTCTTTCACCATTGTCTTTTGCAATGGCGCATGTCATATACTGTTTTATGAAAGACAGCACATAATCATCTCTTTCTGTTCCAAATTGTGGTGCATCTTTTAGCCATAACAGCATGTGAAAATGAGGAGCACCTCTTGCTTGGTACACTTTACATCAATAGAAATATGTAACTTCACCAAGAGGTTGAAAGAAAGCTTTGCTTGCAACCTGTGATTGAAATATCTACAAACATTAGCACGATCCAAACAGCAAAGATGTCCTACTGTATGCAATTTGATGCGCTTAATATTGAGTTTGCTTGTCTTAAAAAGTCAAGTAAGTCATCCCATGGGCACTCTGCACAAATGAATGTCACAAACCAAGTAGATGCACCTACGTTTTACAACATACATTCAAGCTCTTCATGACGACGTTCCCAATACTCATTAGTACTATGTTAACAAGCCATCAAATTAGTCAAATTGTATTCTAAATTTTCATCCTTACCTTGAACATTGTTAACAAATTCCGTTGCAAACAGATTTTGTCAATTAACTTTTGTTTTCAGACTGTGGTTTACAGCTCAAGAGCAGTTGTTAAAGGCGCCCCTATGTGCTCTGCAGGAGTAGCACCAACATTTTGGCGCTTCTCCTGTAGAGTACATCAACTGCGTCATGAAAAATGATGCTATTGCCCCCTTCCCTGTGCCATGGTGCTCCATATTTTAAATACAGTGCACACATGGTGGCGGTAGGGGGGGTGCTAAGTGGCGCAGGGAAATAAATCCATAAATCTGCCCCTAAGAATTGTAGGAAATTATTAAAACTTGTATAGCTGTATAAAATAAAAAAGTTTGTGCAGCAGTTACTTAACTTTGCATATCTCTGCAAGAATAATAGAATCCAGGATGATGAGTATGTGATTTTCTATCCCTTTAAATAAGATACAAACTACCATTTGTTAGATAAGAGACTTGAATGCATGTATGCTTATCTATATTTATGTATTGCATTCTTTAGATACCAGTAGCCATCTCAAGTTGTTAACACACTCCTCCAAGACAGGAAGCTTTCTGGTGACAATTTAAATCAAGCCTTCTACTACTTTCAATGCAGCCTTCTAGTTGTTCACAGGTACTGTCAGGGAGACCAGATCCTCAGGGCCTGCACACGCTCCCAACATGTCCACCACTAGACAGCTCCAAAGCTCAGATAGATATATCACAGAGCCTGAGAGAGTCCAAGTGGGGGAAAAGGGGATTAGGTAGGGAACAGCTGGGAAGGAGACCTGTAGAAAGCAAGAGGTTAAACAACACAATATCAAGATATAATCACATTGACTTTCAATAGACTATGGTATCTAAGAGTTCTTATACTGTAATCATGGATACCCTAAGAAATTACTATAACTAGACCTCAAGAAATCTAGGTACCTGGAAAAATCAAGAATGGGTTAATACAATGTTTCATATGAGCTTTTCATGAAATACCACATACTGTCTAGAATACAAGAACCTTCTTGAATAATGTTTCAGAATAAACATTTCATTTTTACATGAGGACAAAGGCTATCTGGACATTCCCTGTTAACAACAGAAACTGTATTAGGAACTTTATATGCACAAAGAATGTCGCACTTTGAATTAAGCATTTTCAAATTAATCCAAAAGCTCGGGATAAATGTGTGCACCTCAACAAATACGGCACACCAAAGTTTTCAAAGTCATGAAATGATCACGCACACTGCCGATCTAAAAGCCAAGCATTTTATGCCAGGGTTGAATCACGCACACTGTTGCCAATTCAATCAAGAATATGCAAATGCCATGAAATGATCGCGCACACTGTTGCCGATCTGAATGCCAAGGTTTACATGATAGAAATGAATCGCGCACTCTGCCGATTCGAACAAGAATATGCAAATGCTATGAAATGATCGCGCACACTGTTGCCGATCAGAATGCCAAGGTTTACATGCTAGGAATGAATCGCGCACACTGCCGGTTCGAACAAGAATATGCAAATGCCATGAAATTATCACGCACACTGTTGGCGATCTGAATGCCAAGGTTTATATGATAGAAATGAATTGTGCACTCTGCTGATTCTAACATGAATATGCGATTGCCAGAAAATCACACTCACGCACAAAGAGAGTTTCACAACTAGGCCCAAAACTCGAATGTCTTTGAGAACGGGCGTCGGGGGCCCAGCCCGACCTCTGCCTTACCGCCCTGCTCAAGGATCACCAATATAATGAGGGCAGGCCTGGAATATCAAGGTAGGCCCCCGAGGCAGGAGCTCAGGAAGTTGCTGCTGCTCTGCATCTGGACCTCTGAATAGTGAGCATGTGGAGCTGGGCTGGCTCCCTTACATAGAGTCAAGCCCAGCCCACAAACCACACCCAGTCGTGCTGCAGGGAAAGCTTCTAGAGGGCCCTAGAAAGGGACCACACCCTAACACACTCAGTAAGCCTGCAGAAATACCTTGCAAATGAACAGTTATTGCAAACATCATTAATAGTGTTTTTCAAGGTTAAACTCTGCAATGCAAAAGGTTAACATACTGCATATAAACACAATGCATGAATTATGCTCTTGCATAAAGACTGTGTTTTTGCATTTTTGTCACCCGTACAGCGCGCACTGTCCTGATGTTGACAGGTACAAATTATAAAGTAAACAAGAAGTAATTATGATAAATTTAAGACAGGAATGATAGAAGGGATGGGGGGTTTTAAGAGTAAAGCAAGTAATAATTTGTCTTTTATTTAAGGTCAACAATGGGAGCCAAGGCTATGAGAACATCATCCTGGAAGGCCTTCCTTCTGGAACCTTACTTTACCTTCTGGAGTATATCAGAATCCCGAACAATAGGTAGGGAGATAGGAAGTGGGTCCCAATCATCTGTATAACGTCCTTGTATGCTGCAGATAAGAGCATGCCACAGAACTCTTGACAGAACACAAAGCCCATGATAACAACACATTGCCTAGACAATTTGGACCCACAAGTCATGCTGCAAGACTTGGCTATTGTACTATCCTCTATTCAAGCGGAAAATGCTGCTATGAAACAGGAAATGGACTCCATCCAGTCTCAGTTAACTCAAAATAAGTATTCCCAGGATACAAATATATTATTCATTCAGTCCCCTAGATTCACTGATTCAGGTGGAATCTCAACATCTCATGGAGCAGCAGCTCCTGCTCCTACATAAATCCAGGTAGTACCTCCAGTTCCCATTCCATTAGCTCCCCCAAGTGCTTTTATAGAGATGATAAAAGATTTGGAATTTTTAATAAGCAATGCCATTTACTTGTTATGACAAAGTCAATGGCATTCCCAGATGGTGTATGGAAGGTGTTGTTTGTTATTTCATGCTTAGGGGGTAACACTGCCTTGTGGTCCATACCATTTGTAGACAGAGACAACCCAATGTTGTATAATTTCAGATGTTTTAAAGAGTTCATGAGAAAGTCCTTTGCTCCTCGTGCCTTTTTACAGAATTCTGATAACTAATTACTGAGTTTAAGACAGGGATCTTCAGATTTATTTCATTATATTTCATTATATCACCACCTTTAACAGTCTAGTCATCAAAGCAAACTGGCCAGAAGAAAAAATGTGAATCTCTTTTCTAGTGAGGAATCAGAGATGAGCTAAAGGATTTACTCTGTCAGTTGTTGGAGCGTCCCGAAGACTGCACAGAATTCATTGATTTAGTGGTAGAATTCAACCAGAGATTTTCTGAATGAAAGATTGAAAAAGGGAAGGGTTCTGTGCATAAAGTTATCATCTTCCAAACTGTACCAGAAAGGATGCTCATGTTAAAGAGTCGCCAGATTTAGGAGAACCCATGCAAATTGGGTCAGTCAGGGGACCATTATCAAAAGAGGAGAAGGATAGGCATAGGAAGTTAAATCAATGTTTATACTGTGGGAAGACCGGGCACTTTGTTAAAGAATGCCCAACCCGGCCACAGAAACCTAAAGTGACCTCAGGAGTTTCGTCTGCAGCAGTAATCCAGTCCCCAGAACCAATGGAAACTAGATGACTTGGTAATTGAAGAGGTCTTGGTAATTGAACCTATTGAGTTCAGTATCAAGGAAGACCTAATTTTCTCACCCTTGCTTTGCATACCATCATTTAACCATTTCAGTCTTGTTGCACTCAGTCTCTGGACCTTCTTGGAAAGTGGAAGCATTAGTTGATTGTTGGGCTACAGGAAATTTTGTTGACACCCAATTCACATAAACCCTGGGTATGTTAATCCTAGCTAAAGGTAGACCTGAAACCATCTGAGCAGTCAATGCTAAAGAACTAACCTCCGGTCCTATACAGTCTATTACTGAGATGCTGACCATGATCTGTGACAGCAATCATGATGAACAAATTTATTTTGATATTACCATCACACCATAGTTTTGACTGATCTTGGGCTTACCGTGGTTGGTTAAACACAACTCACACATTGATTGGTTTATTCAATTCATAACTCCTGGGTCTCTCTTCTGTAGACAACACTGTTATGCATCTATAGTATGAGGCATTCATAATATTCAAGCCAAAGATACTCTATCAAATGGGTTGAGTATCTCCTTAGTTGATGGGTTACCAGATGATTATGCTTACTTAGCTGACGTTTTTGATAAGAGGAAAGCTATAACCTTGCCTTCCTATCAGGAGTTTGATGGATGAATTGACCTAGTCCCAGGAGCGAAGTGAAATATATGCTCTCACATAACAAGAAAAAGAACACCTCCATCAGTATTTGGATGAGTATGTGGCGAATGACTTCATCTGTCATTCTAAATCTCCAGTGTCTTCACCCCTCTTCTTCATCCCTCAAAAAGGGGATGAGTTACACCCTTGTATAGATTATCATGCTCCCAATGATATCACTGTTAAAAACAGATATCCCCATTAATTCCAGAGTTACTCCATCAGATGAAAGATGCTTTCATCTATCCTAAGTTAGATCTCAGAGGGGCACACCATTTAGTGAAAGTCAGACAAGGGGACAAAAAGAAGATGACTAGTGAATCATGTACATAGACAACATTCTTATATACTCAGAAACAGAAATCTAAAATAAGCACACACCATACTTCAACAACTGAGTAAGTACCAACTATATGTCAAATTAGAAGATACTGAATTCTATAAAACAGAAGTAGACTACCTAGGGTTGTTATGACTCTGTCGTCCCATTTCTAGGGGGGCGCTGTAAGGGGACTGTCGGAAGCCTGGGAATCACCTTGAACACTTATCTAGAGTCCCTTGCTGCCTCCTGTTTGTTTCTCTTTTTGCAAGGGAATGCTTTTGTAGTATTACATTTGCTTCCTGGGACTGCAAATCCCATAATGCACAGCCTGGTAGTCAGGAAAGCCTGGATTCTGTTTCCCATTGTTTTCTATGGGAGAAGTCCTGTTGCTCATTTTCACCGGATCCTCTCCTCCAGGACTTGCGAGTGTCTGAAACTACACACACCTGAGACCTCTCCTGTGCAGCCCAGTCATGTGATTCCACCTGGGGTTTTCTGCAGCTTGGAACTGCTTATATGCAGCCATTTCCTCAAGATTCCCGTTGTGCATTAGAGTTTGATTCCTTTGTGTTACAGACCACTTTGGATGGTGTTCCAGTCTTGTTCCTGTTCTGTTCCAGTTTGAAACTGTTTCCTGTTTCTCCGCCCTGCTCCTGATTGTTCCAGCCAGAGTCTGCTCCCTATCTCTTAGCCTTGCACCTGTTTGTTTCTTCCAGAGCCTGCTCTCTGTTTCTCTGTCCTCCTCCTGCCTTGTTTCAGCCCGAACCTGCTCTCTGTTCCCCAGTCCTGTTTACTGCTTATTCCTACTCCCTGTATTCCACCCCTGTCCTTCACTTCTGCTGCCTCCTTTCTATGGGGCTGGCAGGGTGACTGGCTGTAAGAGCAAACTGCACAGAGGCATTGACATTCCCTATCACCGTGGGAGGTTCTGCACCCTACTCTGTGTATAACCCCAGCATGTTTGTCCATTAGTAATCCGTTTCCTGTTTGTTCACACAAGGGTTGCTCTGCTTTTACTTTCCTGTTTCCTGTGCCTGTCCATAGCTGTTCTTTCCGTGTATGCCTTTAGCTGCTCTTCTGCCCCAGTACACTACCTCTTTAGGATATTCGGTGACCTCAAGGAGTGTCCCAACCAGAGTCCTGATCAGACCCGCCCGAAACCGTGACAGAATGCACGCAGCAAAAAGTTCAAGCTCCCCAGGCAGTAAAGGCACACACAGACATAAGATGTTTTCCTATAATGTTAAGACACCCCTTTCTAAACCTATACATTCTCTGAAAACCTCTAAAAGAGACCTTGGTTAAAAGGATATACTTGTTAAAGAAAACCATAACTGGCAAGTTCAGTACTACACTGAGTGGCTTGCTAATCTTTCAATGATAGACTATTATGTTATTTGTGGCTGTGACCCCCCAGTCCCTGTCCATAGAAGAACTACAAGGACGTAATGAGTTTTTGCAGTATCTATTAGCTGAAGCCAGTGAGAATGTTCGGAACTGTGGAAGTGCTTTTGCTACCTCTGCACAAGAAACTCGCACTCAAGAAAAGACGGTTAATTCCTTGCCTCAGACTATTGCATCTCAAGTTCATTTCCAGGACTCTGCTATAACAAGGAACCCTGACTCTGTCCAAGAAGCCACCCTACGGATCTCCTAGTTTTCTGACGCGTGCTTTAGCCCATCTAGGTCAGTTTCTCAGAATTCAAAGTGCAGTGCTGACTCTTATAAAGACCTACCCTCAGAGCTTTCAAGTCAGCAGGATAGAACCTGTATCTAAGGGATCAGTAAAGACTGTGGAATTCCTTAGTTTAACTCAAAAGGCTTGTGCTCTTCCCAACCTGGATGATAATACTCCAGTCTCAATCCCTAAAAGCTCTGCCAAACCCTTTTCTATTGTGAGTGGGGTTGATAACAATATGGACATACACACACTAAAAGAGCAGTTTTGGCAGATTAAAAGGCAGATATCGGACTTCTATGATGAATATGTTGTAACATACACAAGAAATCTCGCATATGGGCTCTTTTCATCAATTCATATTTCACTGTTGCCAGAACCAGACATTCTGTTTATTTTTAAGGTAGAAGAGGTAACAGAGCAGCTGATGGAAACTACTGCTAGGCAATTTGAAAACCTGAAAAAAGAAAATGATCACCAGCTTTGGCTCAAAGAACAGTATGCTACTTCATGTGCCTCTCCAAAGACTACTATAAAGCAGATTTTCCCTTCTATTAATGACCCACTCAGACACTCATGCACCCACTCACAGACTGACTCAGAGCCTTGTGCACCCACTCACAGCCCCAGTCAGACCCTCAATCACCTACTCACAGACCCACTCAGATAGTTACGCACCCACTCACAGACCCATTCAGACTCTCACCCACCCACTCACAGACACTGATGCACCCACTATAACACTGTCGCACCCATTCTCTCACCCAGACAGACACTTTCACAGCCACTCTCACCCCCAGATACACCATATCACACACATTCTCACACCCAGAGAGACAGGCCACAGCCAACTCTCCCCACACACAGCTAAAAGGGGGTTGGGTGGTCACTGGGTTGGCTGCAGGGTATGGCTGCCGGCCAGGCCCTATGGCCAACCACCACTACCCACAGCTGAAGGCCATGCGCGGCAGTGGTTGGAATAGCGAATAGTAATGAAAATTACTTTAAGTTAAAAAAAACATAGAAATTCTCTGGAAAAAAACGTAGGTTACCAGAAAGTTATAGGTAGGAAATAGAATTTAAAAGAAACACAAAAATTCACTTAAAAAACAAAGGTTACAGGGTACGTTATTGTTAGGCTCACATTTTAAACCTACAAAACCATAGAAATTAATCTTTTATAGTTAGAGTCATCTCAAGTAACTATAACTCGTGTCCTAAGGTAACTATAACTTGCGCTGTTGCCAAGAACTGCTAATTAGCCCTTAAATTACAGCACTCATGATCTTTGATAGCATCATTGATAATATCACTGCAATATTTGCAGTGACATTTTTGATTAAAAAAACTGTACATGGCTGGGGTGCAAGTACCCATGGTCCACCCTTTAAAGTTGTGATGAAACATTAGACCAGATTAAATTGGGAATAATGGCTACAGGTTCTGGCTTATAAACCGATCGACCAGATTGAGTTTGCAAAACATAAGCAAGTCATATTAAAATAAACGGAACTCTTCATTTTCTATCCTTATGGAGGTTGCGATCTACCCTCAGACATTTGAAAGCTTCAGGAGAGATGATTTAACAACCTCTCGCTCTGCCAAAATTTTGCATCAAAATAGCCAGCAGACATATGCATCAGTTATCATTGGCAAAATTGTTTGTGATCCGCACTGGGAAGTCATTTTTTCAACAGTAATCATGCCATCAGGAATACTCTGCAGCTATTGATGGGTTGGAACACCACCTGGATTGACCAATTGTGGTTATCTTATTGCAAACACTCCTTTCGTCACCTTTTGTGTGACTGACCTAACGTCTTAAGTAGCAAAGTGCACTGGAGCCAAGCTACAACCGACAGAAGAGCCCCAATTAGGTCTTAGGTTGCTTGTGTTCCAGTTCATGGAGGACCGTACCTTGCAGTTCGGGCTGTGCTGTTCCTATTGCTTCAAAAAATCTCGGGTTTTATTACATCGCTCTGTTCTTCCGGCCCAACTGACATTTCATGACAGCATCTATCAAACCTGTGACCATCCCCAATAGCAGTCACATGAATTGTGGGATCTTGTGCATCACATCCTTGCACTCTGATTATCCTCAGTTGCTTCCAGAAGCAGGCATGCTTGTGATCTGTAAATGTTATACAACTCAGTGGAGAATCTTTATCCAGTTGCACCCCATGTGTAAGTTGTTGAAAACTCTCTAGAGCATTCCAACACACTGGGACGAGGGTTGACCAAAACACATCCCACAAAGTGACTTAATTATTTCTTTGTTTTGGTCTCTGAAGGAATGACACCATATTATTTCTGGAGGCCGTTGCTTCACCACATAACGGGCACAATCGCATCACACACCCATGTAAACGTTTGTGGAAGTGTTCTCAGGCTGTAGCCTATCAGGATCTTAGAGTAACATCCAGGTTTGGATGCCCTTACTTCTTAGGGGGAGGTGGACATCTTATTGATATACATATTGCTGTTATGTTCCAGATAAGTTCTCCCAGCTTTAAGAAGGCCTAGCGCCTCTTTGCGCCACATTAGCATCATTTTTTGTGACTGTAATGTGGCTCAACAAGCCCAAATATGGTGCATCAAATTTACAAAGTGGTGCACAGCATGCATTGCCCCACTTTGTAACCCCTTAAGTCACATTATGGCTGCGCCAGGCATAATTTATGCAAGGGGGGCATTCCCCCATAAGGAGGACCGCAAAAATGGTGCAGTGGAATCTATCAGATTTGACTGTGCATTTTTAGCAGCTATTTTTAATGCCTGCACATAGCAGACGTTAAAAGGGGCACACCATTATTCCTAATGGGCCCCCATGTGCCTTGCAGGATTAGTGGCAAAATGTTTGGCACTAATCCTGCAATGTACTGCAATAGCGTAAAAAATTAAGCCTCTATTGTCCCTAACCTGCGCCATAGTGTATGTTTAATACAGCACACACATGATGATGTTAGGGGGGTGCTGATGGGCGCAAGAAAAGTGGCACTGCATATAATGCAGTGCCACTTTTCTTAAATTCGGGCCATTGTTTTTCCTATTTAAGTAAGGAGACAGAAATTGCTGCCCATTCCTTTGTGTTCCTACTGTACTAATCTGACTTTGAAGGACTAATCAGTATCTGTTATCAATGACTATCATCCTACTGCTCATTACTGTTCAGGGAGAGGGTTTTCTGGAGTCGATTTTGCATTGGTCAGTTTTGTTGAGGCACATTCACTAATATACCTACCGACTTCTATTCTAATGCGGTGTATCTGTGGAGTGGCTCCTCGGGCTGCTTACAAATTTGAGTTTATTAAAAAGTGTTGACAATTCAATGGCGGCTGTCTAACTTAAACAAGATGATGAAATAAAACTGTTTTCTTGGAGGCTCCCAGAAGAGGAATAACGCTGATGACGCAGGGATCCTTATAGAAGACAACTAGTTAATGTATTAAATGAGGTCCAGTACGAGGCATCTGTGAGAGGCAACAAATGGTTCCGTGCAGCCTACTTAAGCAGAAATAAAATAGCATTTCCTGGCTAGTCACGCCCTCTTTGCAAGTTAATTACACGTTTGCAGCCTACCGCAATACCTTGCATTCAGAAATCTTGCTTGCCAACTTAGCAACTTCTCTTGCTCGCACTCACCAACTTAACATTAGTGAGCGTGAACAAGAGAAAAAACTCCGCTCTGCGTCACTTCATGTAGTTTTTCAGAGCTCTGCGCGGATCGGGGAGAGCTCTGCAAACTCTGCCGGCGGAGGGCAATTCTTCACCCACCCCTAATCATGACACCAGAAGTACATGATGCTTTCTGATTCACATTGCTTTTTAGTGTAAGCTCTTGCTGGGGTATACATGCATGTAAATAGTTTCAAAGAAGTTTACTATCAATTTTGTAGCACAGAAATGCAACCACAGACTTTCAAAACAGCTGTTGAGGTACTTTGTCATGGACGAGTTCACATAGGCTCATATTTATACTCTGTTTGCACCAGATTTGCATAATTTTTTTTTAAGCAAATCCGGCGCAAACTTAACTCCATATTTATATTTTGACCCGTCTAGCGTAAAAATATTGGATTTCATGTAATTTTTTGCCTGCGGAAAACTACCTTGCGTCAATGAGATGCAAGGTACGCGTTTCCGGGCAAAACCCTTGCGCCTTATTTATCCTCCCATGCAAAAATCAGGCACGGGAGAAGGAGGGCCTTAAATAATGGTGCTAAGCCTGCTTAGCGCCATTATTTAACGCCTGGGAATGAGCAGGCGTTAGGGGACTGTGGGCCATTTTCCATGGTCAGAGACCATGGAAACAGCCCACAGGTGCCCTTCCCTACACCTAGGGACACCCCACCCACCCCCACCCACACCTGGAGGACACCTAAGGATGGGGGACCCATCCCAGGTAAGTCCAGGTATGTTTTTGATTTTTCTTTTAAAGTGTCATAGCGGGGCCTAACTTGGGCCCCCTTACATGGCAGTGTGCCCAATGGCCATGCTCAGGGGACATAAGTCCCCTGGGCCTGGCCATTGGGCTGGGGGACATGACTTCTGTCTTTACTAGGACAGGACTCATGGCAATGGGGGTTGAGCATCAAAAAAATGACACTAGTCAGGTTAGAGTATTATTATTTTTTTTTACTCTAACCTGACTAGGGCCATTCTTTCCCATACAACCTCCAGTTTTCCCTACGCCTCCCCAGCGCCATTTATTTTGATGCTAACCAGGCCTTAGCACCGGCTTGCGCCATTCCTTAAATATGGCACCCAGCTGGCTTCCTGGAATGGCGCTAGCCAGCACTATACTATTTGGCTCAAACCTGCACTAACGCAGGTTTACGTCAAAAAGTATCAATCTTGGCCATAGAGTACCCTATCACAACCATCCAGGTATGGCGGAAATGGGCAGCATTATCTGTTCTTACAAGCTACTTGTGTACAGCTTTGATAAAGCTCCCTGTTCCTCACCCCAGCAAGGTGTAACTGATATCTTGGAACGATATCCTAACGCAAGAGTATCTATAATTTGTGGCACAGACATTTTGTAAACAATAATAAATGCCTACTGTGATACTGAACAAAAGAGACATAATGATTAGCGTAAATTAACTATTCCGATATTAACCAGTGTGAAATACGTAGTATTTATTGCCTAAGTGGTCCAGAAAAAAACACGTATCCATGCATTCACAATTTGTTGATTTTACAGATACAAAGCAACAGTGAGATTTCATGATTAACTGCATATTAGTGCTTACAATAGAACCTTGAAATATAAATGAAAACGGAATCTATTTAAGGTGCTGTGTAAGAAACGCAGCCGAGTTCCAGATCTAAAACGGAGCTCTTGTTTCTATTTGTAAACACAAGAGGGCAGCATTTTAACACGTTAAATCCATGAGAACATTACAAAGCGTGGGATGGCTGAAGCAACCTCGTCTGAAAAATGGGAGAATGAATAAGATTTTGAAAACGTAAAATAAAAGTTGCTTTTAAGGTAAAGAAGGCTTTCAATCAAAAGATATCTTTTGTAAATTCATTGAAATATGCTTTGCGTTGTAAAAAGAAATATTATCCTTCTCTAACTGCATACATCACTTGTCGACTGCATACATTTGGCAACAGAATGTACTATAAAACGAACGAGGAAGAACTGCTGAGATTCAAAGAGTCCCTGTAAAAGGCGATATCAATGAAAGCATGACTTTCACCTAATGAAAGTCTCTTGATGATGTGCGTTTGATAACAATAGGAGAGATGTGGGCGTGAACAGATCCTACCGCAATCCATCCCTTGGATATTGCCGTTGTACTCCTGATCTTTGTGTGCTGGGCAGTGACTGGAGAGTCCATGCTCATGTGGGAGAATTATCTCAAGTAAATTTAACTTGTAGCCTAAGATAGTTTTAACTTGCCCTTCCCCTGCCATGCAGCTTTTTCGTCAAAAATGTTACTACAAATGTTACATTGATATTATCAATGATGGTATCAAAGATGTCATGAGTGGCGTAATTAGCAGTGCATGGCATGGGCACAAGTTATAGTTGCCCCCTCTAACTAAAATAGCCCCAGGGAGATGGTGGTCCCTGGGTCTGCTGGGGTCCAAAACTGACCCCTTTTATTTTTTTAACATTTGCCCTGGGGAGGTGGTTGTCCCGAGGCTGCTGGGGCGGTGTGACCCCTGCACATATTTTGAGAAAAGTCCCGTAGAGGTGGTGATCCCTGAGGCTGCAGGGGGCTACGCGCCTCCCCTCTGTATACAATTTGAGAAATGCTGTGTGGAAATGTTGCTCCTTTGGGCTACAGGGGAGCTGCACAGCCCTGTGCACAAATTCAGCAAAGCCCCAGTGAAGTGGCGGTCTCCGGTCCTGTGGGTGGCTGGATGGCCCCAGTGTTATACTGATTTAAACTCCGGTGATGTGGTGGGTCACGGGGCCTGGTGGAGGTGTGAGGGGACCCCCATTACAATTGCTTCAAGCCCAAGGGAGGTGGTGGTCCCCAGGGTTGTGGGGGGCCCGGGCAGCCCCTCGCATTTCACTTTTTCAAAGCCTCAGGGAGGTGGCAGTCCCCGGGGCTGCAGAGGGACCAGAGGGCTTCCGCATGAAAAATGTAAATGCCCCCAGGACCTGACCTACCCAGGGGCCTCACAGAAACAAGCATGGGAGCCAACACTTGTTTTTTAATGTTTAATAAAACAAATGCTTTTCATCCCTGGGTGGGTCCCTCTGGGGCCCCACCACCAGAGCTAAGGGTCAGGATGTCCCTACCCTGGCCCCTTTTCCTTTTTTCATCAAACATTAAAGATTCCTAAAATGGTGCCAAAGATATAGGCTATATATATATATACTCTCGTGCTTCTGTGGTTCACCCTGTCAATCAAGGATTGTGGCTATTATTTGAGAAGGGTTATAACCCTTCTCAAATAATAGCCACAATCCTTGACAGGGTGAACCACAGAAGCACGAGAGAATATATATATATATATATATATATATATAGCATATATATATATATATATATAGCCTATATCTTTGAGAAGATGGCTATTATTTGAGAAGGGTTATATATATATATATATATAACCCTTCTCAAATAATAGCCACAATCCTTGACAGGGTGAACCACAGAAGCACGAGAGTAGCCAGAAAGTTAAAATACCCCTTACTTAGAACAAAAGCTCTTATGGCACTAAGCAAGCAAAGCAAGACATCACTACCCTCCCCAGAAGAGCTTACTAGTCACATCCACACAAGCATCTACCCATTCATCTTTTCATCTTTCCATCCACCTGCTGATATCCACCATTTCACATTTGCATTTTGTTATCCATTCAGTCTCTCATCCAACATTCAGTCTGTCACCATTCCATTCATCCATCAGTCCATCCATATCCAAACATATCCATCTATTTTCAATACTCTTCATCCTTTCATTCAATCACCAATCTTTTCAGTGTTCTATACCTCTTTCATCCATTCATGCATCCATCCTTTCAGTCATTCATCTATCCATTATTTCACTCATCCATCCACCCTTTCACTCATCCATTCATCCTTTCACTCCATTCGTCCATCCATTCTCACTTTCACTCATCCATCCATCCATCCACCCTTTCACTTAGCCATTCATCCTTTCACTCACCCATCCCCCCTTTGACCCAACCATTCACTCACTTATCCATCCATTTACACTTCCATTCAACTATCCACCCTTCCTTTCACTCACCTATCAATTCACCCTTTCCTGCATTCTGCCACTCAGTCATTCTTTCACTCATCTATTTGTCCACCCCTTCATCCAGCCATCCATCTACCTTCCCTTTCATTCATCTATTCTTTCACTCATCCATCTTTACATCCATCATTTAACTCATCCATTCATTCACTCACCCATCCATCCACCCTTGCACTCAGTCCATCCATCAACTCATCGATCCAACCATTTTCCCTTTTACTCATCCATCTACCCTTTCACTCATTTACCCATCCATCCTTTCTCTCATGATTCATCCACCAATCCACTATTTCACTCATCCATCCATCAATTCACATTTTAACTCATCTATCCACCCTTCCTTCCACTCATCCATACTTACATTCATTCCACCATGCTTATATCAATCCACATTTTTGCTCACCCATTCATCCACCATTTCACTCAAACATCCATTTATCCAAATACCCATTCACTCATCCGTCCTTTCACTTACTTATTCATCCATTTACCTTTTCCCTCATCCATCCATCCAGCCACCCTTTCATCCAGCCACCCATTCATCTTCTCTTTTACTCATCCATCTTTTCACTCTCCATCCATCCACCCTTTCAACCCGCCTATCTGTTCAGCCTTTCACTCCATCCATCCATTCACTATCCATTTACCATTTCAATCCATCCATCCTTTCTCAACATCCATCCATCAACCATATCACTCATCCATCATCCACCCCTTCACTCATTAATCCATCCTTTCTTCCTTTCACTCATCCGTCCTTACATCCATCCTGTCACTAATTAAACCTCTATCCAGCTTCCTTTTCACTCATCCATCCACCATTTCACTCACACATCCATCCATCCATTTATTTATCCTTTCACACATCCATTCTATCAGTTACTCATCCATCCATGCACCCTTTCCCTCGTCATCCGTCCACCCATTTATCCAGCCATCCAAAAATCCTCCATTTCCCTCATTCATCCGTTCTTTCACTCATCTCTCCTTACATCCCTCCTTTCACTAATCCATCCATTCACCCTTTCAACCTGTCCATCCATCCATACAGCCATCCATCCATTCATCCATCCTTCCAGCCTTTTACCCTTTAGCTCCATCCATGCTTTCACTCACTTATCTATCCATCCTTTCACTCATCATCCATCCACCTTTCACACATCCATCTATCCATACATATATCTTTCCTCCCTTTTCACTTATCCATTCTTACATACATCCTTTCACTCATTCATTCATGCATATATGCATCCACCCTTTCTCTCACCCACTCATCCACCATTTCACTTATCCCCGCACTCACTCACATTCTCATCCATTAGCTTTACTCATGAGCCTTTGTCTGCTGAGTTGCTGACGGAAGAGGCTCATGAAAAACCCCACTCCCCACTGTGGCTGCTAAAGTGGGGCGCTGGCGATGCCCCTGCAAAGAAGGTCTCTAAATTAACCTATGCTTAACCATCTGGTAGCTTGGCACAAAAGCAGTTAGGCTACGCTTAAAAGTGTAAAGTATTTAAGCAGCACACAAACAGTAATAAAGTGAAAACATGACACAAGAAAAATCCCATACGAATCTAGAAAATTGGAGTCAATTTTAATGAATAAAATGACATCAGAGTGAAAAAAATCCAATCAATAGAACTGGGTATATGTCAAAAGTCTTACATAAAAGGAGCAACAAAAAGCAGAAAATATCAACTGTGGTTATCTGGTTGCTGTAGACCAGGACAACGTCATAAGTGCAGGCTGAATGTGAGGGAGGGCCGGCTGGGTACAGGACCAAGTTTGGTCTGCCGGTCAGTGTTCCTGGTTGTACTTGGGCTGAGATGCAAGGTCCTTCATCACACTGCCATGAGTTCCAAAGGGGCTGCCAATTGGGAGCTGCAAGATGCTGCAATGAGGAGTCCTGCATTGAGTTGCATCACTCTGTGTCTGTTCCAATGAGGCCACTGATCAGGAGCTGCGGGGTGCTGCAATACAAGATTCTGAATCGAGTTGTGTCAGGTTGTGTCATTTTTTAGAAAACCCTCAGTTGGCCAACGAGGAATACATTTTGATAGCATCCAAGGGATCAGGAGCTGGTGGTACCTCTTGAGGATCAGGACTACCTAAAGGATAGGCCAGCAGCAGGGAATAGGCAGATCCAGTTGGTTCTGGTCAGCTGAGCAGATGCAGGGCAGGTCTCTGAAGCTTTTTTTGTCCCCGTAGCTCGCACAGGAGACCAGCCATATAGCCCTTGGTGTCACTGAGCTAGACCTGGATTCCAGGAGCAGGTCTAAGCTTCTTTCCACAAACAGCAGAGCAGCATGGCAGTCTTTCCACCAGCAGTGTAGCAGGTATTCGTTCTAGCAGCAGGGCAGAAAACAGTCTTCCCTCTAAGCCTTCCACAGGTTCAGAAGTCATATGATGAGTGGCTCACAAGGTCCAATAGTTATACCTGGTTCCAGCCTTTGAACTGAGGTGACTCCCTATACTGCCTCCACCTCTGTTTCTGGAAAGTTCTTAATTTCCCTTGTCAAGGCTCCAAGTAGTCTATGGTGACAAAAGACTGGTGTCAAGTTCCTTTGTGTGTGTGTGATTGAGGCAGCAATTCGAAATGTAAGTGGGGCAGCAAACAGATCCACCCCAACCCTCCCAGCAGGACAGCACATCCTGCCAACACATAGTTTCCCTTTGTCTCACTGTCAGAGAGGAATGGCTAAAGGTCAGCAACTAAGCTAATCCCAGTCATGTGATCCAAGATACTGGTAAAAGGCACAAATGGTTATGACAAGAAAATGCAAGCTTCCTAAAAGTGACATTTTCAGAATTCTGACTTAAAATACAACCTTATCAATCAAGTAGAATGTTAATATAATTTTCTTATCTGCTCCTAATCTTATGTTATCATTTATTAGGTGTAATAAGTTAACCTAATATTAGCCTATCAGAGAGACAGGTCTTGCAATAGTGGAAAACAGCTTTAGGAGTGTTTCACTAACAGAACGTGTAAAACTTAAGCCCACATGTCCAACTTTTTTAGATATAGCCCACCTTTCCCTTTCTTAGTGGTGTCATATGTATTAACTATTAAAAAGGAAGGTTTAGGCCTGACAGAAGATTTATTTTGTCAGGTTGACATGGCAGTTTAAAACTGCACTCCAGGCTGCAGTGGCAGGCCTGAGACATGTTTTAAAAGGTCACTTTGGTGGGTGGCACAATGAGTGTTGCAGACTCACTAACAGCATTTGGAAGGTTTAAATGAATGGCGGAGTGCTCTCCAAAGTTGGAAACCAGGATTTCTATATAAATCACATCCTCATAAGCAGTATTACAGGGTAGACTTTGTTTTAATATCATGTGTTGCTTTCCCATAAACGAATATGGATATTTTCCCCAGCATAACAATCCGAAACACCTCACTAGACTTTTCAACAGATATTATTACGAGACACTGTATTTAAGGCGCATATAGTTAATCAAAAATATGTAGCTACCAGTATGAATTCCGCTCCAACACGAGTGGTGAGATTTGGTTCAAGTCAAGCCAGAATTCATCAATTTCTGTAAGCAAATGCACTTGTGAGGAAATGAACACATCAAAGCTGTTACAGAAATATCAATCAATTCTGTAACAATTTCTCTAAAAATATTGAACTTCTTTGCGCAATCACATAAACAGTTAAAAGAGAAAGCAGCGTTGTATATCTTCCTTATCAAACTCGTGTAAATGCCGATAATCAGTCGATGGGCACATTCTTCGATATATGATTTAAGACAACTGCTCGGTAAATTACATCAAGGGCTGCAGGGGAACGATGATCCGATAGTCAGTGGCACACCATTAATGAATAAAAAGCTTAAAAACTATTGAGGTATTTCGATCAATACTAGTCAATGTTTAACACAATATATTAATACGAGAATACCTATCACAGCCAAGGAGATTATGATGCATATAACCAACTTGCTTAGGGAGAAATCTGCTGGGGAATATTTTATGCCAGTCGAGTTCTATGAGGCCTGTTCAGATATTCTGATATCTGATCTTTTAGAAGTAATTAGTGCCACTTATAGAGGAACTCTGTATGTATATATTGGTATGTTTCTAAATACAGTTAAACTAGCAATGGGAGAGGGATCATATTGTTTAAACTACGTGAACGCATCATTGTTTTCCTAAAATTCTAAAATGTTTGCCTGCAGCCTCTAAAATAATAAACGGGATATATTCCACGAAGCAATATTCTAGCTGTTACTACTACGTAAAAATAGGGCTATCACAGCATTAGATGCAGTTAAAGGGCTAGAAAAGGAAGCTTGTTCGAACCTCCTCAACGCCGAAAACGCATTTGCTGAAGTATTGTCGCAATATCTATGGACAGCAATGAAACAACTGAGCTCTGACCCCAAACATATGGCATTTTTAATCCACAATATAAGTCTCCAAGAGCCAGGATCGTAAGTATAGATGTCACGTCAGACCCTTGGGCTGATATGGAGCAGTGATGTCCTGCATCTCCGCCATTCTTTTCCCTATAATCAGAGCTGTGTCTGCGCGCAACAGCGAACACTCCGGATAGAATATCTGTAGAGCAGAATGGTAAACAAATTAAATTAGACGCCTAGGGGACGGTGTTACAATTTGTAGGCAAAATATCGAACCGGCTGTCACGGTTACAGAAATAACTGTAGCCCAATTTGTGTACATTTCGGGGGTATAAATTGAAGATTTCTAAGACTAGAGGGATAATTAGTATAAAACTACTTCGATTGTCATATTATTCCATATGCATTATAGCTAAGAATTAACATTTCTCCTAGAGTAGAAGCGACAGATAGACATAACTGTGAATCTCATCTTAAAAATATTGTGCCATTAAGTGGATCCCGAACAGGTTGCAGGTTTACTGACCACAAGCTGCAATACCATCAACGTGGTTAGATTTCCAAAACTTCTTTGCATTTTTAGATCCTTACCAATTGGTCTTACAAATTCACTTTTTGTCGCCTTGATTCCTTGGTGTATAGTTCCATATGGGAATATAAATGAGCACCCTGAGCAATTAAATTATTACATTTTGCAATTTCAAAGGTGTCTTGCCAATTCCAAAAATCCACTTCCACTTCTATCTTTGGGCTGCTACGCGTAAACCCTTGTTCTCGTCATATGGACCCCATGGTACGACACTCTCAGCTCTCTAGCTATATCTGTCAGCTGTGTCTGGGTTTCCATGCTATTGGATTTTCGTGCAAAATCTCTGATCCAAACTATTTTAAGCGAGTAAAATGTAAGGAAGACAAGACAGGTCTGAGTATCTGGCAGACAGGGCACAGATGTTTCAACATAGCTGCTGACACATGGGGGCACAGATGTAGACTAAAAAACAACTAGGTAGGAAATGGCAGAAAATCACACATCCGATTTGTGTCCGCAGTGGTAAAATATAGTGTGAATAGGTGCACGCGGCCAAGTGCCCTACTACCTGAAGGCACAGTATAGTGTATAAAAATACACAGCATATAATGAACAAGAAGTGACCACAGCACTCAACAACGTACAACTTTGAAAAGTATGAGTAACAGCTTGTGTGTAGCAGTTTTGTTAGTAAAACATTCAGTATTCCTCTTGGTGTTCCAGTAGGTCTTTTATTCGGATTAATATTCGTAAATCCCAGAATACAGTCAAACAGGAACAGCCAACACGTGTTTCGTCACAACTGTGACTTCATCAAGGCTGTAGGAAATATACAGTGCCAAGTTTAAGATATGTACATGTAGACTGGAACAATAGGTAAAACAATTCTGAGAGAGCAAATGTATGCGTATAGACACGGCAAACAGAACCAGTGTAAAAACGTGAGGTAACAGTGTGTAACAAATGATCGTGAGATTCACTTAAATAGTGACAAACAAAGAGTGGAGCCCAAACCGGCAGATAGAAGGATGTGGGTATATCATATCTACACATATGTGTATTCTGACTAAGAACAATGTGCTATTCATCCGTGGTCCCAATGTTACGTTGCTACCCAGTGTGTAATACAGTAATTGAGATAAAACATTTGAAAAAAGTGCAATTTAGAAGGTAAAGATGCCTACCTATGTTGGCAGTATATGGAAGGAGTACTTAATAGGGAATGTAAGGGAGGAACCTGAGGGAATGAGAAAGGAAAAAGAAGAAGGAGGGAGAGAAGGCGAAAAGAAGAAAGGAATAATAAGGTAAGTACTGATTGATATACAGAAGGAAGGAGTGGAAGTAGTAAGTTCGAGAGTAGAACAATGCTACCTGTGTTCAAACAGGTGTTGAAATGGGAGTCTGATTGCGTGTGTCGATCAATAAATAGTCGTTAATTTTAATCGAAACAGTATCATCCAAGAGTACCAGGTAAGTAAATCCTAGGCACGCCGAAGGTTAAGAGGACCTTGGTAAGTCTTAGAAAAAAGTGCATGGTCAGTATGGTCTGCACTGGCAAAAAAGCGTCAGCTAGGGCAACAGGCTGACGAGAGTAAGCAGCATCAGCACTGGGAAAAGGGCGTGTTAATGGACAAACAGGCCCAACAAAGGACTGTGTGCCTGAGTAAGATAATCATGGTAGATAAGGTTAATAAGGTAAAAAGAAGTCGGACTGCGTGAAAAATTCAAACCGACAAAGTGGGGGAAAAGTGTTGTGGAGTGCAGGTGAAAAATAATAGCGGCACAAGGTTCATGAACTAAGACACATGATAAGGAGTGTAAAAGATTAAATTAATTAAATCCATGGGAACGGCGTGTGGCCGAAAATAGTCTAGTAAAGGACTGAGACATTAGATTGGGTTATCGCGGTGAAAAGCACTAAACGTCGTTTAGCCAAAACCAGTCTCGTTAAGCACTGAGTCAATGGGTCAGGTTAACGTGGTAAAAAGCACTAGTCTAAGGACACCATGCTAGAATTGAAGGCGTAATCAAGCAGACAAAGCCTCACAGCCAATAACTTACCATTAGCAAGTGTTATAGCACCTTGTAGTATGAAGAGCGAAGCTAGTGAAACTGAATCGGGCGGTGGTTAAATAGCAAGCAGGCGTCAAGGGCGCCGTGAGAGAGAATCGGATGGCTTCCGTATCTGGAAGTATTCAAAGATGGGCCAAAAGGGCAGCCATGTTGGAAGGATGGCGGACAGCAAGTGGAGAGATTAAAAGTATGGCAGAAACAGGTAAGTATAGAGGACACCTGGTAGGAAAGTGTGTGATAAAAGCGGACCCCAAGTGAGAGGGAAGTAGTGCTTTAGAATTAATTTCACAGTATAACACAACCTTAGTACACAGTTCCTGGTACCATAACATAATTAGTAAATCGTGGAGATAGTGTATTGTCCAGAGGTAAAAAAAAATATTCATTTTGGTAGTTGTAACATGTAATCGAAAAGCAATTATCCGTGGTGTAAAAAATATCTTAGTAACCATTGATATGAAGCATCTAGGTAACCATTGTTTGTTATCTAACCCCCAGAGATATGGTAGAGTAAAATTAAGAGTAACATAATGTACATAGTTCATACGTGACATTGCGTCACCGGGTCGGTAATTACTAGTCTTGGATTCCACTTGTTTACTAAATAAAAGTAGGAAAAGAGGTGGTTTTGCATGGTAAATCCTATATGTACAAAACAGGGTATTAGTAGATGGTTCACAAAAGTAACGGATTCTCACAGGTCACCTTTTGTGGTTAGCAACAGAAATACATTAAATAGTAGAAAGTAAATATACATCAGTCACAGTCTCATGGGTACAATTGGTGAGCGGTAACAATAGAGTAATACAAGTGATATCAGAAAAGCTAGAGGTACTGAACATACTCCCAACTAAAAAAGCAGATCAAGCAACAGATTTTCAACAGAAAAAAAAGAAAATCCTTCGAGATGTCACTTCTTGTTCATCACATGTGGGCACAACATGGCCACTGTAGATTGGGCCAGATGTTCCATGCACATTTGAAACAAACTGAATTTACATTGTCTAGAGGGGATTCTTTATGTATTTAAAATAAGGGATTTCTTTTGCAGAACATTAGCAAGGTAGACTTGAATTTAGCTAAGATCCCATAAATGAGAAATACATGGAGAAACTGCAATTGGGGCCTGAGTCTGCTACAATGAAACATGTATATCCTTTTCTTGCTGAATACATGCTTAAGAGCAATGCAGACCTGGCAGCTCAATGGGCACTTACATTGAAGATGAGGGTGACAGCTGATTATTTGTAGGGTAGATTTGGTAGGAATTGGGGACACTTATGACTACTAATTTGCAACCTCAGACCTATTGAGCTTTGTAAATGTTATATTATGCAACAGCTAGATTACATAAATGGGAAAGTAAAATAAATTTTCACTGCCCCACGGGTGTAAAAGTGGATGATCTACATGTGTTTGCATCTTGCAATACATTTGATGCATACTGATCCCAGATGTCCTATAAACAAAGATGTGTAGCCCAAAAAGAACATTCAATTTAACATCAGCACTATAATGTTCGGCCTTAATGCCAACATAGGGCAATCTCACAAAGAGTTAGCAGTAGCCACCCTAAATATAGCAAAACACTGGGTAGACCTTAAACGTCTTCCCTTTGAATACTGATGGGTAAATATGTGTAATATATATAAAATAGAAACTGTAAGAGATAAGCCATAGCAGCAGAATGTATGGAATTCTGGGGACATTTTACCAATTGGCTGGATATGCATTGAATGCCTCTATTCATGTAGTTTAAGTATACATTAATTGTACTAGCATATAAATGTATAATTAGCTAATTCATTTTCCTTGGTTTAAAGCACCAACATTGAAATAATTAATTATATTCATTCAATATTAATTTACTAATGTGTTTCTACTTCAGCAATAAAATAAAATGAAAAATAAAGAGAAGGCTTTGGGTTACTTTTCAGGAGGAATGCTCTGTAATACCCAAATCAGATAGGGATGTTGCTTTATCTTAAAAGTATTGCTCCATCTCCCTTATTAATACTGAAGACAGGATTAGTACAAACATTCTAGCAATGAGACTTGAATCATTTGTTTCCCAACGTGTTAAGAGTGAGGAGTCTGAGTTTCTAAAGAGGAGATGTTCTTTAACTAATGTTTGTATTTTTTAAATGACATCATTAAGGCCGCTACACTCACATTTACTTATTTTGCACTTATCCTGGATTCCAAGAATGCATTCAATAAACTAGGATAAATTTTATGCTTGAGGCATTGAAATGGGGCATACTCTTCGTTTCTTAATTGCCAAATAGGAACACACCAGGGATGTTCATTGTCCCCAGTTCTGGTTATTCTATGATTTGAACTGTGTTTATCCAAGATATCACAAAATCCATTCAAGAAAGATTATTCTTGTGTAGAGACAGATTCTGTATTGAGTTTATGCAGATTACATTTTAATTCAAATTGTTTATACATTTTTAGGTCTGTGCGCTCAAATAATAACAGTTTTTTAAAGTGATTTAATTATAAACTTAACATATATAAATCAGAGACTTTGGCCCTCATTATGAGTTTGGTAGGTGGCAAAGGCTGCCCTCCAAACTCAAACCGGCGAGAGACCGTCAGTGTGGTCCATACACCGCTCGCCCTATTTGGAGTTCATCGCAGGGCTGGTGGGCGCCGGCCCTGCGGTGAACAGAGCCTTAACATTGCAACTGACCCGTAATCGAGCCGGCGGCAATATGGCAATGCGTCAGGTGCAGCAGCACCCGTCGTGCATTCCACTGCTCATAATTAAAGCGAGTTTCCAATTCAGACACTATTAAAACGAGTATTTTTTGTAGTAGGGGGCAATTGTTTCGCACCATACTTATGCACCATAAATCATGTCCGGAGGGTACTGCTTAATATAATATATGAGGTATTAATTGAAACAAAGAATTCATAGGCAAAGGTTTTACATAGGAACATCTGCCCCATTTTTGTTTTTCATTATTTTAAGATTCATGTTAGTAGTCTTTCGTGATAGCAGCCAAAAGCCAGTTTGAAGGTAACAGCTGGTACATAATTCATGGCGCTCTTTCAATTTATCAATAAAAAATCTTTTTTAGCCAGAAGAGTTTTGGAACACTAGGATTTTTTTACGATTTTGCAATAAACAATAACAATGAGAATAATGTTAAGATTAGTACTAAGGATTTCTTTTTTTTTTTTAGTGGAAAGATAAACATCTTTATTAGATCACCAATTATTCCAAGATGAAGGTTTTCTACTTCTTCGTCAGCTACAATCCAAGCATAGCCTAACCAAATCAATTTCTCCTCAATATGGTAAACTTAAGTTTGTTTTACAATACATTTTCAGATTTAGATCTACCATTATTGATGTTCCATTTGATTCTGGAACAAATTTAACTCAGAATCTTACAATGAAAAGAGCATTCTGGTTGGACTCGATTGGTTTAATCTTTACAGCTACACCAAAAGTAAAGATCTTACCACTTTCACAGCCTTTTATTTTCACAGGGATAAATATAAATATTTCTCACTTCTTCACCTCTGGGAATATGAAGTTTTAAGCTGAGTCTTGTACTGTAATTCACAGTCCCCATGGGTTTCTTTTCTCTTGTTTAGGTTCCTGTTATCTCTCTTGTGAGTAGGGATTGGCCATGGCTTCCTCCATCATTAGGACCTCTCAAAACTAGAACACATAGTCAATAAGCATATGGGTGATGCTAAGATTGTGCTCTCAAACCACTTTTTTTGCCCCTTTCCTGTCTTTTTTCTTTTTTTATATAAACTCCTTATTGAATTTTCTCCAAGTACATTGGGGCAACATAGCCCCTTGCATTCAGAACATTCGAGAGTAGGCATACCAGCAGTATTAGTCAGTGTAACAACATTGCATATCTTAGAAACAAGGAATATCATAATCATCATGTCTAGGCCACAGTTCCCTTCTGCCCCGCCCCCTGACATCTAGTGCATATATTATTATCTAATGCCCCATGGATCCCCCCTTAGATTTTCGGTCACCCATGGCTTGTCTGGGCATGGCTCCAGGCGTATTCCCCATGCATCCGCCCAGCCTTTCTATATTTTAAAATGCTTTTTGGGGCACTTCTGTGCCTTGTATATGGATTGCTCCAGCCCCGTACAGAAATCAATGCCTTTGGCCCAACCTTCTACCAAAGGAGCGCCATCTCCTTCCATGCCTTTGCAATATCCATCTTAGCAATTACAAGACTCAGTCACATGAGTGCCTTTTGGTATTATGTGCCTCCAAGATCATTTGTGATATGTAAGAGCACTAATTTGGGGTCCTTAGGGACACTCCAGTCCAATACTTTTTCTAACCTCCCCAGGACTCCACCCAAAAATGAGAGGGGGCAGAGCAGTGCCAAAACATGTGTGCCAAGTCCCCAGGGGATGTCTCATATCACAAGAAGTCCCTATCCAGAAAGAAAACCACACAGTGGAGCTGAGCCTTGGTGTAGTATGTGAAGTGAAGTAATTTTCATTGGAATGTTCTGAACTGTGAGGCTATGGCTGACTCCCTGGGTGCCTCCAATGACTCCCTCCAATCATCGTCCTCGAGCTCTCCGAAGTCCCTCTCCCAGGCCCTGCGCACCACCCTCATTCACCGGGCATATTCCTAGCAGCATTTTGTACATCTGGGATCATTGTGTCCTGTCTTATTTGTCAGTAGGAGCTTAGCCTCCACTGACAAAAAGGTGCCAGTGCATGGCAAAGTTGCAAGTATTGAAAAAACTATTTGCTGTGGAGGGCATACTCCTCCTGCAGTTCCTGAAAAGATATCAATATCCCGTTGTCCAAAACATCCTTCAAAGTCGGAATCCCTATAAGATCCCATGCTGCCAAACCCTGTAGGGACGCAAGCCATGGAAGGCAGGTTCCACGCCAATGTGTTTTTTCTAGTGTTAGCCTGTTCATCCAGCCAGTGGCTTTCCTAACCTCCACCCATGCCTCCAGCACCACCCCAGTTATAAAAGGCAAAACCCCTCGTGGAGTACCCCCATTCAGCAAATGTGGCAGGGCCTGCAGTCCCATAGCTCTCCCTTCAAGAGTGTAAGCAGGGTCTGTGAAGCCCCTGAACCACCAGTCACTGATGATGAGAAAGTGTGTGGCTCAATAGTATAGGCTCCTTTCGGGTGTGGCTATACCCTCTTCGAACACCAGTCAACAGTACTTCTCCAGGGAGATGTGCGAGACCCCATTACCCTAAAGCAGTGTTTGCAATTGTGCATTCACCTTTTTAAAAAAGAGTTTAACAATTGGAAAGGGAAGATTTTGTGGATGCTACAGAAGCCGCAGTAGTGCCACCATCTCAAAGATGGCTGAGCAATACAGCATGGCCAGCAGTAATAGCCATCCAAAACTTAATGTCTTTTGCCAGTCTCTACAGCTGTGGAGCCAAGTTCCTCTCAAAGGAGCACCTTGCACCTCCAGTGAAAAACACGCCCAGTTATCAAAACCCATCAGGTTGAATCAATAGTTCGGATGCCCATTTTGTATCATTTGGGCAGGAGGCTATAGGGTAAATCCTGAGTATGTACAGAACACATCCAATATTTGCAGTGCCTGAGGCCCAGATAAGTCTGGATCTTCCAGATATAGAAGCACATCAACCATGTAGAGCGATATCCTGTTGCTTACCACGTCATCCCACTGGAAGCCTCTAAACAATGTGTCAATGCGTTCCCAGGCAGCCAATGACTCAATCACAACTGCAAATAACAGTGGGGATAGGGGACAATCCTGACGGGTGCCCGTCCTCAATGGAAACCAGTCAGAGACCACCCCTCCATGCTCACCCTGGCTCTAAGGTCTGTGTATAACAGAGAAATCTGGGGTCACACCCAATCCACTGAAGCAGGGCAAGCATATATGCCCAGTCGACTGAATCAAAGGATTTCTGAAAATCTTTTGACAGCAAGGCTCCATGCTCCCCTACCAAACCGCTTTAGGTGATAGCACTGTGTATGTGCTGTAGGTTGTGTCGGCTGGCCCCTTTTGGCATAAACCCAGACTGAGCTGGCTGGATCATTCCCAGGCGATTTGCCAGCACCTTAGCCCACATCTTAATTTCGGTGTTCAATAATGAGACGGGCCAGAAATCCTTGCAGCATATCCCAGACCTATCCGACTTAGGTAGTTCTACAATGTCTGCAATTCTAAGGTCTTGGGGTAACTCTCCTTTCTTCAATGCCTAGTGAAACGTTTCCAGCATTGACTGGCTCGCCTGAGGCCGGACTAACCACCAAAACTTGGGTGGAAACCCATTCTGTCTCAGTGCTTTCCCCGGTTGCAACTGGGCCAGGGCTGACGTCAATTCCCCAGCAATGAGGTCTGCTTCCTAGGACTTCCTGTCTTTCAATGACAGAATAGGAATCGGTAGGTCCCATACAAATTATGATTGGTCTGCATGCCGACTCAGGTCCGCCCGGCATGGGTCTTGATAATAGGTGGCGAAAGCTTGAACCGTCTGCTCACTACCCACCACTCGCGAGCCATCCCGCAACTGCAAGAATGGGACGGGAGCCGGCCCCAACCGGGGTGTGCATAGCCAATGTAAACTCCTGCTAGCCGTATCAGTCCATTGATAAATTCTACTGCACATAGCATTCCAAGCTACCCATGCTTCCTGTGTTAATTCCTGACACAGCAGTGTCTGTGTGTATAGTGAGTCACACAATAATTCCTCCTGACCGAAGGTAGCAAGGCAACTTTCCAAGGCTAAGATGTCCCCTTCCATATCCTGAACTTTCTGTTCACTCTTCTCTTTATGACTTTTGAAGTAGCTAAAGATTTGACCTCTCATGGTGGCCTTCTGGGCTTCACAGATCACTCTCGGTGAGGGCACAGAACCTTGATTGTCCATGAAGAATTGTTCACATTTCTGCCGGCATATTTTCCTGAAATCATCTTGTTAGAGGTACTATCTATCAGGTATCCACCCAGCTCTCGCCCCTTTCGTACCCCAGGACAGAGTAAGCTTCACCATCAAATCATTAGACACACCCCATGCAAGATGTCTAACCTCCATCAACCTATGACACTCCCCGGCAAGCATGAAAAAGTGATCTATTCTACAAAATATCTTTTGTGCGCAGGAGTAGAAAGTTTAGCCACTCTTTCTTGGGTTGTGTGTTCTCCACAAGTCTACTAGATTCAGATTGCATACAAAGGTTGCTAAATTTGTGGGTCCACCTCTCGCCCGCCCCAATGGTGGAGCGTTCTATACGTACATCACACATGTCATTAAAATCCCCCTAAAGATCCAAGGGGCCTCTGGCATCTCTTTTAGCAACTCTCCAAGCATAGCTAGAAAGCCCATTGTGAATGGGGGTGGGGGTGGAGCATAGATGCTTATTATTGAGATAGGCAGGCTCTGAAGAATCCCGGTGACTGCTACATAATGTCCTAAACCATCTTGCCAAGTTTGTGAGATTACCAGTGAGGTGCAGCTTTCTGATTAGGATGGCAGTGCCTCTGGAGCCCCTATGAAGACCTGCATGATAGACCTAGGAATACCCTCAACATGCTAGGAATGGACAGTTATTGCCCATCAAGTGGGTTTCCAGAAGGAGAACAATGTCTGCCTCAGTCCTCAGCCCAGACCTGAGAACTGCTCCTCGTTTGAATTTATTTAAAAGTACATGTACGCTTCATGATAGCACCCTTAGGGTAGGCAGCCTGGTGCGGGTTGAATTGTCACTCTTCAACACAATGGTATCTTCCATGCGAAGATATGCCTAAACATTGCGCTTGCCGCCGTCAAAGAAATTCTGCATTTCTGTGCTGCAGTCTCCCTCCTAGCCCATAAAGAAAAAAACAACCCTGTCAATCAAAAAACCTTCCCCCACCCCAACTCCCCCCATATCTCCCAGACCAGAAGTACCTGTCATGGTGTGTCTAGGGACCTAGCCATCAGGGCTAAACTGTGATAAACATTGCCACCTGCACTGAACCACCCCCCAACAACATTGAGCCCCAACATAGAGGAGAATTTGCCTATTAATTATATTTGTACACTAAATCTCCCCCAAACATTTAAGCCCAAGATACCGACCATGTCACATTCAGTCTTCCTGCTGTGGGTCCAGCAGGTGTCCCTGTGCCTGTTTCCTGAGTTCTGCATGAGTTCTCCGACCATCCGATGAAGTG
This sequence comes from Pleurodeles waltl, assembly GCF_031143425.1. Lineage (NCBI taxonomy): Eukaryota > Metazoa > Chordata > Amphibia > Caudata > Salamandridae > Pleurodeles > Pleurodeles waltl. Next base: position 535,231,766 of record NC_090436.1, read on the forward strand.
GCCTCATCTTTCCTTTCTCCAACGGTCCCTCTGTGTCTCATTGTTGCCATCACCTTGCGCAAAGGACTAGGAGGATGATAATCTGGGAGGCCATTCCTCAATCCAACTCCAGACCGCCTCTGCTGTGTCAAAAAAAGGATTTGCCTTGTAATAGAGCCTTTAGGCGGGTCGAGAATAGAAGCATGTATATGAGACCCATCATCATCAACTTAGTTTTGGCCTCCAAAAATGAACACCGCTGCTGTTGAACTTTCACCGTATATTCCAGGAAGATCATCGCAGGAGTGGATTGGAACATCAAGGGCTCCACTCATCTTGCTGCCGTGAAGACAGCATTCCTGTCTGTGTAGTTGAGTCCACTCACTCTAAATGGCCTTGGCTAGGCACCCACTGATGGCCTAGCTGTTAGGGCTCTATGCACGCACTCCACAGTAAAGCACGCCTAGTCTTTTTCTTTAGGAACCCACCTTAGCAGTCAGTCCCACATGAATTTTGTAGGGGTATTGCCTTTCGCTCCCTCAGGGATGCCCATCCCTTTCAGATTATCATGCCTGGACCATCCTACTGCTTCCTCAGCCATAGCCTCAAGTTGACTCAGCAGTCATTGCAATTTCACCAGGCATTCTTCATGGGATTTAACTGTATCCTCTGTTTCTGGGAGTCGGCCTTCCACCTCCATGGCTCTATGCGTGGTGTTGCGGAGATCCTGTCTGATCAGGGCAAAGTCCACCTTATCCCATCTTTCCCTCTATTGTGACTGTAAATCATTAATTGCCTGCAAGGAGAGCTGCTGTCTAAGTGACATCCTCCAATGCAGGGGCCCCACCAGCCACTCCACCTTCACACCTGGGGATGCCCTGTTTGGCATGTTTGTCAGTCTTTTGTTGTGCAGTTGTGGATAATGATTTGTCCTGTACCATATTGAGAGCAGGTGTGCCACCTAGGCACCTCACCCGATGGATGTCAAGTAGCAGATATCTGTCCACCAATCTGTGTGTTGCAGCAGTCGCTTACCAACAAGTCTTCAAGGCCCCCCCAAGTCTGTGGCAGTCACAAAACAGGGGAGTGGGGCCGGCAGGATGCGCACAGTTTCAGATCCTCGAGATCATCCAGTTTGGCACCTTCAACGCAGCAAGCAAATTAAGGGAGAAGGGCTCCCCACCATCGAGGAGATCCATGTGCGCAGGTCTCCCTCAACAATCCTTCTCAGAGCAGCTGCTCCCCACCACAGTTGAATAAGCCCCACACCGCTAATGTAGGGTCGGGTCAGCGCCAAGTATCCAGCAGCCAATTAGTCAGGGTGCTGTTGTGCACTGCACTGTTCAGTATAATGCACTATTTACCAGTGCCTTTACAAGAAGGACTTCACCTGCACCAAGCCGCAGCCTCACACTCTCCACCCAGATGTATTCTCTGGATCAGCCGGCACTCGGGCACTCCATATCTTTAAAGCTGGCCACCACTGCAGGCTCCAGGCATCTACAACAAGCCTGGGCATCCAAAAGTCTAAAGTGTTGACTCACCCCTGCCGCATGGCTCCCGTTATAGTTGTATCTCCCTCAGCTATCAAGAGAGCTGCCACCTTTCTTGGGTCTTAAGTGCTGCTCCCGCTTTCAGGGCCACCATCCGTTGTAAGTAGAGTGGAGAGGTGGCTTCAGGTCCTGCCTTGGTGTGCTGTAGGCCCTCATCACAGATACATTTGGGGGGGAGGATGTCCCAGCCCATCTCAGTCACCAGCCAGGCAGTGGGGACCAGGCCTCGTCTTTGCTCGGGTGCGATGCCACCCCTCAACCCTCTGCTATTGGGTGTCAGTTATGAGCCGGGCCCACCTCAGAGTGCACAGGCACAGACCTGGCTCCCCATTGCTGGCTGCACCACTTTTCCCTGCAGAGCAGCCCGACCCTTAATGGCCGTATTCTTCCTTTGGCAACAGAGAAACCTTCACCAGCATCAGGTCCCTTGGGTGCTCCTCCCTGTGGAGTTTGTCAGGCCGAGGCATTCAGCGTTGGAGGGGACGTCCCCAGTTTCGGTCACGTCTCGCCTCACGTCTTCTTTCCGTGGTCCTTCTGCAGGCCGTTTCTCACTGCCAAGACCCTCTGTCAGGCAGCAGGGGTCGGATCAGAATACGCGCTGGTCAGGGCCACCCAGCATCCCTCCGCTGCCCCAAATTCTTTGGAAGCCTGGCCTGCCTCAATAGCGCAGGCCCTGGCTCAACTTATTGCTGTAGGCTGCGCTCTCACTGGGTGCCTAGTTGGAAGAATAAGTGCCAGTAAATGACCCCCTCGGCCTCCCACAGCACAATGCGGCAAATTTAGCCCTCTGGCATTGAAATTAATATTATAGCGGATGGTGGGGGATAAGGCTGTGAAGCCACGGGAGCCTCACTGAGGTGCAGCCATCTGCTCAGCTTAATCCAAATTGGAGATCAGCCCCAGTGAAGCAGTATTGGGTAAAAATATTGCTCCTGGTTTTACCTGGACACCTTGTCCCTGAAATGACTCCTGAAAGACCACTTCAACCACCTGCCCTGTAATGACCACCCACTATTACAACAAATACCAACCTTGCTTCTTGAAACATGCCAACATGCCTTTTCCCTCCACCCTTCCAATAGAAAGGGGAAAAAGGTAATTACTGTAAACCTAGACTTCTAAACTATTATCTGCCACCCACCTATCCGTCAACATTTGTTCTCTTCGTGAAGCAAATCTTGGAGTGCCTGTGCTAACCAAGTACCTTCCCCTTCTTTCATGGCATTGGTGTGCTCCCAGAGGTCTCCGGAAGCTGTGTCCTTGTACAAGTGAGTGCTAATCTACATGCTCATGCAGATCTGGAGTTATATAGGTCAGTCCTCCTTTACGATAGTCCACTGATTCCCACCTCTTTTCATCCCCGCCAATGACCAAGGATGACAGAACATGAGGGGCAATGGTAGAAGCAGGAAAAGGGGAATGGGATAAGTGATAAGTGATAAAAAAGAGACACAGGATTCTACACCATACTTTGTCACTTCTAGGGTCAAGGAGGATCTTCAGATTATAGTGGAATTTGACAGCTTATTATTAACATGGATACGCTGATACGGTTACACATCTCCCAGTGTTTAGAATACTTACCTTAAGCTGGTTCACTATACGCTGTTCGTGAAAGTTGAGTATAGTTTATACTTTGCTACTGTAGAACTGGAACACAAGTAGCATCATTAACATCCTGTGTTTGCCTGTAGTTAGTAAAATACATATGCATACTGGAATACTAATACCTTATAAACTTGGTGCAATAGCATTTTCATGCTTGTGAAATATCCTATTAGATTGTACCATTTCGTATCACAAGAGGTCTTAGCAAGGTATAGAACCCCAGTTTTTAGAGTCTAAACGAATACACAAAACTGTTCAGTTTGTTTTCAAATCATACACAACTTCAGTATACTTCTCTGTAAATCAAAGTATATGTAATCTAACCCTTCAGGAAATAGAAGCCTTGATGTTTAAAAAACCAACATTTATGGACCAAAATCTGGCTATAGCAACATTGTAGCCCATATGCCAAGGAATGCCTTCGAACACCATGAGTGAAATTCTACATAAATATACAAGATGGTTGCCATCATACACAAAAGTCCGTGGCCCACTGGAAAAAAATAGTTCACTTTTGATGCTCAGTGGTGCAGCATGTCCCCAATGTGCATGTCCCATGAATCCACTAAGCACTCGCATTCCATGATGACTGCCACTTTGGATACCATATGCTAGGGACTTACAGGTAAGTTAGATGTGCTAATTAGCGGTATGCCTATATCATCATGTTGAAAAAGGGTGAACAAGCACTTTGCTACTGGTCAGCAAGGGTAAGTTGTGCAGAGTTCTACGAGCAGCAAAAACAGCTTATGCACAAATATGGGGGATTCCACAAAAAGTTGGAAATTTCCAACACATAGTTACCTTAAGCTATCATGATTAATTTTCAGAAATATCAGCTTCATACCAGAACACAGAGTGTCGGTTACATGGAAATACTTTTAAGGTATATCCTTTTTACTGGTTAGTTTAGATAAAGAACATTCTTGACAGAGTAATAAAGCATCTTGTTTTGCCTTAAGATATCCACTTCCACCTGCAGATGTCCATGCCCAGCAGATAGATGAGCCAGACTGATGATATCCAGTATATCTGTTTTCTCTCTTTGCCTTTTTCAGTTTCTGCTATTGGCCACTATAGTCCTATTGTGTGCAGTTAGGTGTAGGAGGTGGGGGCCGGAAGAGTCCATTGCTCTCATTCGATCCAGAGTACAAGGTTAGTGCTTTCTGATATAGGATTACCAGTACAAGGATGTTTCAAATTAAACAACAGTATTTGAATTTACTTTGATAGGTATTACTGTGCCTTCCTATTGGCTGGTGAAGAGTGGGCAAAATCAACTTTTTTTGTGAAATGTCATAAAACTATGTTACTCAAAATCCTTCCAAAGAAACTTGCCAAAATCCTGCGTTGAAAATGAATGCAAAGACATGCCCAGCACTTAAAAGTTATGCAATACTACAGCAGGAAAATGGTGTGAGGAGAAATTGTCTCCAAATAGACATTTTCTGCTCTAACTGGTCTCTGACAAGGCTACAATTTCAGTGATATTTTGTGCTGTGAAATCCTTGATTTCACCGGTTTAATACAAATCTTGCATGGACCTGTGTAAGAAATTGGGTTATTAGTCGAGGGACTGGATGCCCCACTCAAGTAATAAACAGAATCCTTGTTAGGGTGAACCACAAAAGTCACTAAAAATCCTGTGCATAATCCTTAGGCTTAACTTAGAGGCAATGTGTAAAGTGTTTATTCAGCACTCACACTGTAATAAACTGAAAGCATAACACAACTTAGAAATACAGAGTCAAATCTAATAAGTAAAATGATACTAAAATGACAGAAATCAAATTACTAGAAAGAACCAGAGTTCTGAATGTGTTTTGTGAAAATTGCACCAAAAAGCACAGACCCCCTTATCTGGTTGCACTGGAGTCAAACGTTGAGGCCAACCATAAAGGAGCCAATGTCAGATACAGAAACCAGATTTGTCCTACAAACTATTTTACGTTCTTTGAGTCCAAGTCCACGTGGGAAGCTGTAGCAGAGCTTAGCACAGACAGTTGGCTCAAGGAGCAGGTCAAAAGTCCAGGTTGGTCGCTGTTCAGCACGAAGAGTTGTTTGTCACAGGAGCTTTACGTTAAGTGTTGACACAAACTACTACCATTGGTGCTCGATCTCCTAGCGGATGCAAAGAGCAGATTGTGGCTTAAGATTTACATTGCCAGGCTTCGTGGATGCTCGTCAGGTGACACAAGGAGTCTGTTCTCAGTTGCAAAGAGCCAAGAAACTTCTGGATCTTCACCTGGAGCTCAGGACTTGTTTTTTAAGGTAGGAGGGCTGTCTGATGCCAGCAAAGGGTCTAAACCTGGGGCTCCATCTTGGATAGCAGTACTTAATCTAGCAGCAAGTCTCAGTCAGTTCCAAGCAAATCTACTTGGTGCTGTTCAGCAGCGCAGCTAAGGGGAAGGCCTCTGAAAACTGGTTGTGTCCCAGTAGCTCAAACAGGAGCACAGCCATCTGACCCATTGAGTGACTTCCGGGGAGCCCAGGTTCAAAGCAAGCAGACACAATCTCTTTCTTCAGAAAACAGGGCAGTCCTTCTTCTGAATCTTCCACAGGTTTGAGTGTTCTGATGAGAGGTTCTAAAGCTGCCACTTTTTTCCCCAGTGCCAACCCTTTGTCTAACCGTGTGTTGTGTTTGTAGGTTCGGCGCGCGGTGTTGCGTGCCGAACCCGAACTGTTGCGTGCAGCCCGCGGTCGCGTCTTCGTGCCTCGGGCATTCCGACAGGACGGTTGAAGGGAGCGGAAGGAGGCTAGAAGACACAACAGCGGCAGCCTTTTTATATTTAATTTCTTTAAATCAATATACTTGTTAACTCCTACCGGAACGACTCCTGCCTCTAATACAACACCGTGCCCCTTTCCTGGTTTTGGCTCCAAACTATACAACATAACAAACAACAGGCAGGCATAGGTGTGAGCTGCATTTTTAAGTGTCAGGGCAGGCAGCCCTTAGAAGTCAGGAAGAGGGTGGGCAAGCCCTGAGGCTACCCTTTGAAGTTCAAGATGGGGTAAGTAAAAAACTCCAGGACATTATGCTCAGGAGAGCTACACCCTGCCCCATACCAAAGGCCCTTTTGTCCCTATGTCTGGAAGCAACACATAAAACACCACAAGAGAGCCATTCACAGTCACATGACTCTGGATACTTGAAGAAAGGCACATTTGGTTGAGGCAGAAAAATGACAACTTTCTTATAGTGGCTTTTGCAGAATACTAACTTAAAATGCGACTCAACCGCTAAAGAGGATTTTAAATTACAGTTCATTTGAGTGGAAACAATATTGTTCTATTCGTTCCCAAACTGAAATTATAATTTGTTAAGTGTAATAATTTAACCCAGTGTTGCTCTATGGGAAAGATAGCCTTACAACAGTGGAACACGACTTTACGAGGTGTTCATTGCCAGGACAGGAAAAACTTAAGTACACATGTCCTACATTTAGATACCATGCACTCTGCCCAAGGAGTGGTCAGAGCCTACTTTTGGGATCACATATGAGTATTAAAAAGGAAGGTCTATGCCTGCCAAAAGTTTTTTTGCCAGGTTGAAATGGCGGTTTAAAACTGCACCAAAGGCTATAGTGGCAGGCATAAGACATGTTTTACATTTATACTTTAGTAGGTGGCACAAGTGCTGGAGTTCACGAGTAGCATTTCATTTACAGCCCCTGGGCACATGTAATAAAATAGTACAGGGATGTATAAATAAATTAAATGTACCAATCAGGTGTAACCACATTTACCATGCTTTTAGGGAGACAGCATAGACTCTTTACTGATGATTAGCAGAGATAAGTCCTAATGCCAACAAAAAAATTTAACAAAAAGAGGGGGTGAAGGCAAAATGTTTGAGGGCTACTACACCAAGGGTAACAGATCTAACAGGCTGGCTTTTCTCCATTATATATTCATAGAGCCCCTTTCATTACATATAAATATGAATGGAAACATATCTGTAGAAAGCATGTACAGAGAAGAACATGGCAGCACACTGAGTGAGCCACCGTGGATCGGTGCTCTCGGGGGCCAAATGCCTTTGCATTCTCTCCTGAGTGGGGAAACAATAGTTTCGGGAACTTTGTGGACATCTGTATGTTAAGAGGGGAGTGAAACAAGAGTGCAGGACTTGCAAACTGATATTAGCCACAGACTTGTGGGATGTCATTAATACACCGCTGCCCTAAAAGCGAACGTCAGTAGCAATAGCACAGTGCAGGGGTGCCAGCGTGTTCCTTGAACTTGGAGCTGAGTCGAGTGGGCACAAGGCACCTGCTTCTTTTTGTGGGGACTTTAGTTGCCTTACCGTCCTTTTACCACAGACGCTCTCTTTTTAGGTCAGCAGGTTACACATGTAGGCAACTGGGCTGCATGGAAGAAGCGAAAAATCCCCCCTCCTTCTGGGATGAACAGGTAGGTGCCTTACAGGGGAAAGATACCCTTTATGGGTCAGGATAGCGAAGCTACAGGGGACTGATAAAGCAGGGAAACAGGGTAAGACATCCCTGAACCCTGAAATCACCTAACACCTGAACTAATTGAAAGCCATTACTGTAGTCATATCTTGCACCAGGAAAAGACTAAGGCCCTCATAACAACCCTGAAAGTCGGTGATAAAGCGGCAATAATACCGCCAACAGGCCGGCGGTCACAAAAATGGAATTATGACCACGGCGGAAACCACTCAGACTATCAGCCACTTTAACACACCGACCAACACGGCGGAATCAACAAGCACCACAGTGGTAACCGCCAACAGCTAGGCAGAAGACAATGTACCGCCTACTCTATTATGACAGGCCTATCTGCCACCTTTTCCGGGGTGATACCAATGACATAAAAAGTCTGGCGGAAGCAGATCTCAGAAGTCAAAGGACTTACCCATGGAGACTCAGGGAACAACCACGATGCCACGGAGCCCGAGTTGCACATATTCCCCATGCTCGTCTACCTTCTGCTGCATTATGAACATCAACACTGGCGAAGACGACCATGGTGAGTACTGCCGCCTAACACACAAGGTGGAGGGAAGGAAAAGAGAGTGACACACACACGCAACACGTAACACCCCCAACACCATACACACAATCAGCTGCAGTACCATTGCATGTTAACCCCGTACCACTCCGAAATAATGCAAGGTTAAAATGATTTGAAGAAAGTGAGTGTAATATGAAAAAATACTAGGAATAAGTGCATCAAAATCCAAACGTTTATACATATTTACAAATGTAGGGACACTGCCCAGTCCTCAATGTCTATGGGCCACAGGGCCACATCACATAGGCCAAAGCCCCACTTTACTCCTGCAACAACACGGAGAGAACACTGCAGGGGCATCAGGTCGAAAATACACAGGCACCTCAGGGGGACAGGGAATAGGGGGAACCTCAGCCAGAAGATGGTACAAAGCCACTGGTCCTGGAGGGGGCAACATGACCATTACTCTGTCCTGGGGAGTGCAAGGCCACAGTCTCTCGAGTGGGTGATTTGACCAGTGCTTGGTCCTGGGGAGTGTAAGGCCACAGTCTCTCTAGTTGGTGGTTCGCCACTGCTTGGTCCTGGGAGTGCAAGGCCGCAGTCGCTCTAGTGGGTGGAGTAACTGGGGCACTGTACTCACCCCCTTGTGTCTGCTGTGATGACCCCAAGAGCTGATCCAGCTCCGGATAGGCCATCGCCAGAATGCAGGCCATCAGGAGGGTCAGGGTTCAACGGGCACCCCTTCCTCATTGGGAGTCCATCCCCAGCTGGGCCTCCGCCATCTTACGTGCCCAGCGTCTCAGGTCCTCCCACAGTTTCCGACAGCGGGTGCTCCACCTGCCGTAGACCTCCAGGGTCCGCACATCCTTTTCGATGGCACTCCATATACCCTTTTTCTGATGGGTGCTGACCTGCAGAGAAATACTCATAGGAAAAGGTATTAATCAGACAGTCCTGCCTGTTACACTCATGGCCCACCTTAACTCTCACATCCCCTTACGCACAGACATGGCCCACCATACATGCAGCACCCTGCCCAGTACCCTTTCATCAACCCACCCTTACATGAGGCCTTCACACACACCACTCCATGCATTGATGCCCCATGCATTGGGCTCACAGTGTACTCACCTGTTGGTCTGGAGGCCCATTCAGCATTTGGTACTGGTGTAGGACCCCATCCACCAGTCGCTCCAACTCCGCTGCGGTGAAGGCAGGGGCCCTTTCCCCAGTGACACGAGCCATGGTAGGTTCCAGACACAGGTCACAGCAGCACATGCAGTGTAGGTCCTCTCCTGTTGAAGGTCAGGTAGCATGTGAGTGAACAGATAGAAAATGGTGGTCACGTCCACGGCGGTGAGTATCGTCACTGCCAGCGTACATCACCATTGGCCACTGTGACCCATAGGGCCCAATGTTAACCAAAAAGGAGTTGCACTGTGGTTTTCGACTGCCTCCTGCAACGGCTCACAACGTCTGCGGAATTACCTCATTTCCACATGTCCCTCCTAACAGGACAGGCGGATGCCATTTCAGGGGGAGGGCAGGCCATGGCACCTAACTGCATCACAGTACACATAAGCACCATTTGGGCCTATCCAACAATATGCTGTTACAGTCACAACATGCAATGAAGTGTAGTGTTTGGAAATATGGGATACTGACCAGCTGCTCACAGTTTTGCACCCTAGATTGCACCCGCTGCGGATGAATAGGAGATGGAGACATCCCCCCATGTACAGGCCACTGATGGACTTGGCAACAATGGAGTACAGGCACATTATCATCACCTATAGACTGGACAGGGCCACAATCACAGAGCTGTGTGCCCAATTAGAGTCTGACCTGATATCTGCTATTCGTCATCTCACCAAGATCCCCCCTCTTGTGCAAGTGCTATCAGTGCTCCATTTCTTGGCAAGTGGTTCTTTCCAAGTGACAGTGGGCTTGGCAGCAGGAATGTCACAGCCAATGTTCTCAGTAGTGCTGACCAGAGTGTTTTCTGTCCGGATTAAACATATGGGCAGCTACATCGTTTTCCCCCAGGTGGAGGATTTGGCCACAGTGAAAGGGGATTTCTATGCAATGGGACATAACCCCAACATTATTGGGGCTATTCATGGTACACATATTGCATTTGCCCCCCCCCCCCAGAGAAATGAACAGGTGTTCAGAAATCGAAAGAGCTTTTACTCTATGAATGTGCAAATAGTGTGCCAGGCGTATCCTGGGTTGATGCATGATGCCTTTATCCTGAGGAATAGCAGCATCCCATATGTGTTGGCTCAACTCCAGAGGTGCAGGGTGTGGCTAATAGGTGAGCCCTGGTTCCCACCCAGTGGATGTTGGTGTATGGGTATGGTGTGGGCCCTAAGGGTAAGTGTGTGGCTGACAGTTGTCCCTCGATATTTGCAGGTGACTCTGGTTATCCCAACCTCTCATAGCTACTGACCCCTGTGAGGAATGCCAGGACAAGGGCTGAGGAACGTTACAATAAGGCACCTGGGTGAACAAGAAGAATCCTAGAGAGGACATTCAGCCTCCTGAAGGCCAGGTTTTGTTGCCTCCATCTGACAGGAGGTTCCCTGTGCTACTCACCCTAGAAGGTCTACCAGATCGTCGTGGCATGCTGTATGTTGCACAACCTTGTCTAGTGTCGCCAGGGGCCTTTTCTGCAGGAGGAGGAGGCAAGAGATGGCCGTGTGGCAGCAGTGGGCATTGTGGACAGTGAAGATGAGGAAGCAGAGGATGAGGATGAGGACAACAGAAGTGCAATAATTCAACATTACTTCTAATGACACACAGGTAAGACAGTGTAACTTCAAATTTAAATGACTGTTTTGTGTTTGACATTGTCACTGGCAGGCTGATTTTCCCACTTCTATGGCCACTCACTGTACCCATTGGCATCTGTATTTGCAGATTTTTGTGCCCCACTATAGCTCCTGGTGTGTTGACTGCAGCCAACTACAGGTCATAATGTCCATGGGCCACAGGGCCATATCACAGAGTCCAAGGCCCCACTTGACTCCTGCCTCAATATGGAGAGAACACTGCTATGGCATCAGGTCAAAAATACACAGGCATCTCAGGGGGAAGGGGGACACCTCAGTGGGAAGATGGCATAACACCACTGCTCCTGGAGGGGGCCACATGCCCAGCATTCTGTCCTGGGGAGTGCTAAGCCACAGTCTCTCCAGTGGGTGGTCTGCCCACTGCTTGGTCCTGGGGAGTGCAAAGCCACAGTCTCTCAAGTGGGTGGTTTGCCAACTGCTTGGTCCTTGGGAGTGCAAAGCCACAGTCTGTCTAGTGGGTGGTATGCCCACTGCTTGGTCCTGGGGAGTGCAAAGCCACAGTCTCTCAAGTGGGTGGTCTTCCCACTGCTTGGTCCTGGGGAGTGCAAAGCCACAGTCTCTCTAGTGGGTGGTCTGCCCACTGCTTGGTCCTGGGAAGTGCAACGCCACAATCTCTCAAGTGGGTGGTCTGCCCACTGATTGGTCCTGGGGAGTGCAAAGCCATAGTCTCTCCCGCTGCTTGGTCCTCGGGAGTGCAAAGCCACAGTCTCACAAGTGGGTGGTCTGCCCGCTGCTTGATCCTGGGGACTGCAAAGCCACAGTCTCTCTAGTGGGTGGTCTGCCCGCAGCTTGGTCCTGGGGAGTGCAAAGCCACAGTCTCTCTAGTGGGTGGTCTGCCTGCTGCTTGGTCCTGGGGAGTGCAAAGCCACAGTCTCTCAAGTGGGTGGTCTGCCCACTGATTGGTCCTGGGGAGTGCAAAGCCATAGTCTCTCCCGCTGCTTTGTCCTGGAGAGTGCAAAGCCACAGTCTCTCTAGTGGGTGGTCTGCTTACTGCTTGGTCCTGGGGAGTGCAAAGCCACAGGCTCTCTAGTGGGTGGTCTGCCCACTGCTAGGTCCTTGGGAGTGCACAGCCACAGTCTCTCTAGTGGGTGGTCTTCCCACTCTGCTTGGTCCTGGGGAGTGTAAGGCTACAGTCTCTCAAGTGGATGGCTTCTCAACTGGTTCTGGAGGGGGCTTTGTGCCCAGTGTGCTTCATCCTGGCAAGAAGGGGGTGAGTGGATTGCTTCTTCCACTGGTTTTGGAGGGGGCTTTGCGCCCAGTGTGCTTCATCCTGGCAAGGAGGGGGTGAGTGGATGCCTTCTTCCACTGGTTCTGGAGGGGGCTTTGCGCCCTGTGATGCAGATCTTGGAGAGTGCAAGGTCACAGTCTCTCACCTGGGTGTCACACCTTCAGTTTTTGCAGGGGCCAGGACACACTACAGCCCATGGAGGCACGACTACACATTGCCCACCAGCGGTGATGGCTGCTCAGTTGTGGCAGTGGCGCGGCTGGCGATGGTGCTACCTGTGGTGGGGGTAGGCTCTAGCCCTTCCCCTGCAGCCTCGGACAGCTGCCCACTGGGGCTGCTGCTGCTGGCAGTGGTGCTGGGGGTGGTGCTGGCAGCGATGCTGCCGGTGGTGGGGGGAGACTCCGGCCCTTCCCTTGCAGCCTCGGGTGGCTGCCCACTGGGGCTGCTGCTGTTGGCAGTGGTGCTGGTGGCGGTGCTGCCGGCGGTGATGCCGGTGGTGGGGGGAGGCTTCAGCCCATCCCCTGCAGCCTCTGACGGCTGAAGTGCCATGGCTGGTGTTGTTTTCTCAGATGCTGCTCCAGCACCAGGCTCCATATCCATCCTGCCTGCGGCGACTGTGCATTTGTCATTGCCCTTGGCAGCTGGTGGTCCCTTCCTGGCCTTGGTAGCTGGTGGCCCCTTCTTGCCTTTGCCAGCTGGTGGTGCCTCCTTGCTTTTGCCAGCTGGTGGTGCCTACATGCTTTTGGCAGCTGGTGGTGCCTCCTTGCTTTTGGGAGCTGGTGGTGCCTCCTTGCCTTTGCCAGCTAGTGCTCCCTTTTTGGCTTTGCCAGCTGGTGCTCCCTTTTTGCCCTTGGCAGCTGATGCAAGCACACTGGCTGTGTGGATGGGTGTCTTCTCTGAGCCTCTCACAACTGCAGTGGCTGCAGAAACGACAGTGGCCTAGGACTGGGAGGCTGAGGTGCTAGCCTGGGTCCTGACCACCCTGGCCAGAAGTGAAGGACAGGGGGAGGGGCAGGGAATAGGTCAAGGGTGGAGAGGAAAATGTTTTAGGGACACTGGGGCCGGAAGAGGGTGAAGGTTTGGGAGTGGAGGAAGAGGAAGTGGTTCTAGGAGGTGTCTGTCTGCTGTGTTTGGGTGCAGGTGCATGGACTGATGGCTGTTGGGTGTCTGAGTGCTTGTGTTTGTGTACTTTGGGAGGAGAGGGCACAGAGACAGTGGGAGAGGACACAGGGGACGTGTGCATGGATGTGGGGGTGGTGACTGCCATTAAGGGCTGTGTACTGAGAGGTGTGATTGTGATTGGGGTAGTGGATGAGAATGTAGTGCATGCAGGTGTGAGTGGAGATGCTATTGAGAGGGAGGTGGACGAGGAGGAGGAGGGGGACACAGTGGAGGCAGTGGATGTTGTTGTATCTGCATCTGGATGGTGCTTGTGTGAGTGCCTGTGGGATGAAGTGTAGTGCTTGTATTTTCCAGAGCCACTTCTGTGTGTTGATTTGGGTGCATACTGGTCTGATGGTGTACTTGGGATAGGCTGGGCATGAGTGGAATGGGACTGGGTAGAGGAAGTTGGAGGGGGGAGGCTGGAGACAGGGACAATGGCTGCCATCAGGGAGTTGGCCAGAGCTTGGAAGATCTCTCTTGGGCCGTCATGCCAGAGTGAATCCCTCCAGGAATGCATCCGTTTGTTGCAAATGCCCTGCCAACCCCTGGATGGCATTCACAATGGTTGACTGCCCAACAGAGATGGAGCTCAGGAGGTCAATAGCCTCGTCACTCAGGGCAGCAGGGCTAACTGAGGCAGGGCCCGAGGCCTGGGGCAAAAGAGATGCCACTATCCTGGGTGAGCGGGCATGGGAAACATGCTGAGGGGCTGCTGGGAGGGCAGTGCTGGTGTGGGGGTGGCGGCTGTACCTGTAGTTGGGGTGGTCCCAGAGGTGTCCGCCACCACCAGGGAGCTTCCATCGGAGGAGGTGTCACTGTCCAAACTGTCCCCTCCAGTCTCCGCCGTGGTGCTCCTCTCGCCCTCCGTCCCACTGGTGCCCTCACCATCGGTGGATTCGGCCTCATGGGAGATATGGGATGCAGCTCCCTCCGTCGCCAGTGCCTCTGCTCCCCGCCAAATGATGCTAATGCACACAAGGACAGGGTGACAAAACAAAAATGGGGGAGAGACAGAGGATACACTTGGTCAATGCCAGCAACAACACCACAGTTGGCATACACAACACACAGGGAACAGCCTATGCACTAGGCCATGCACTACCAGTTACAATGTTAGTCACCAGGCCATGGAGTACAAAGCCTAACACCAATAGCAGCACACCTGAAGCCCACAGGACCCTGCCCAGTAGTAGATGCCCACTAGCATATTTGGGGCTGGAGTGCATCCGAGCCTGCCCAACATTGGACTTACCCTGCCATGTTCGTCCTGGCCAAGGGGCACCCACAGGACCACAACCCCCACCCAGATAACACCTCACCACGCGCAATTTTCAGATTCTGAAACTGTACTCACCCCCTTGTGGCTGCTGTGATTCCTTCAAGCGCTCATCCAACTCCAGATAGGCTACTGCTAGGATGCGTAAAATCAGGGGGTCAGGGTTCGACGGGCACCCCTTCCTCGTTGGGAGGCCATCCCCAGCTGGACCTCTGCCGTATTCCTTGCCCAGCGGCGCAGGTCATCCCATTGTTTGCAACAGTGGGTGGTCCGCCTGTCAAAGACCCCCAGGGACCGCACGTCCTTGCTGATGGCACGCCAAATACCCTTTTTCTGATGGGCGCTGACCTGCAGACAATGATACATAGGAAATGGGATCAGCTCTACCATCCGGCCTGTTACACTCATGGCCCACCATATCCCTCCCATCCCCTTACGCACAGACATTGACCACCATACATGCAGCACTATGCCCAGGACCCCTCAGCCACCCCCCTTACACAAGGCTTACACACACAGCACTCCATGCATTCATGCCCCATGTATCATGCTCACAGTGTACTCACCTGGTGGTATGGAGGACCATAAAGTAATCAGTACTGGGGTAGGACCCCATCCACTAGTCTCTCCAACTCCTCCGAAGTGAAGGCAGGGGCCCTTTCCCCAGACACTCGAGCCATGGCCGCTTCCAGACACAGGTCACAGCAGCACTTGCAGTGTAGGTCCTCTTCTGTTGAAGGTCAGGTAGCAAGTGAGTGAACAGATAGAAAATGGCAGTCACGTCCGCGGCGGTGTGTACCGTCACTGCCGGCGTACTTCACCATTGGCTATTGGAACCCATAGGGCCAAGTGATAACAAATGAGGTGTTGCACCGCGGTCCTCGACCGCCTCCTGCAACGGCGCACAACGTCAGCGGAATTACCTCATTTCCACTTGTCCCTCCACACAGGTCAGGCGGCCGCCATTTCAGGGGGGAACAAGCCATGGCACCTAACTGCGTCACAGCAGACATAGGCACATTTACCGGACTACACGTTAACATACTGTTTCTGTCACAACATGAAAGGCATTTTACTCTGAGGATATGTTTGAATATGACCATCTGCTCACCGTTTTCCACCCTAGAGTTCAACCGCTGAGGATGAATAGGAGATGGAGACATATCCCAGTGTACAGACCCCTGGTGGACCTGGCAACAATGGAGGACAGGCACATTATCCTCACCTACAGACTTGATAGGGCCACAATCCAAAGCTGTGTGCCCAATTGGAGCCAGACCTAATCTCAGGTATCCATCACCACACTGGGATCCCCCCTCTTGTGCAAGTTCTGTCAGTGCTCCATTTCTTGTCAAGTGGCTCCTTCCAAGCGACAATGGCCATGGCAGCAGGGATGTCACAGCCAATGTTCTCAATAGTACTGACCAGATTGTTGTCTGCCCTGATGAAACACATGCGCAGCTACAGCATTTTCCCCCAGGTGGAGGATTTGGACACAGTGAAGGCTGACTTCTATGCGCTCGGACATATCCCCAACATCATTGGTGCTATTGATGGTACACATATTGGGGGTCATTACAACCCTGGCGGACGCCGTTAAAGCGGTGGTAAGACCGCCAACAGGCCAGCTGTAAAAAAATTGGAATTACGACCGTGGCGGAAACCGCCAACATAGACAGCCACTTTAACACTCCGACCGCCACGGCGGTACAAACAAACAACGCGGCGGTCACTGTCAACAGACAGGCGGAAGACAATGTACTGGCCACAGTATTATGACAGGCCAATCCACCACCTTTTCCAGGGCAGATTCACCACGGATAAAAACACAGCGGAAACAGGAATTTCGAAGGAAAAACGCTCACCTCTACACACTCCACGAGGAACGAGGACACCATGGACCCGGAACTCCAAATGCTACCTGCGATAGTCTTCCTGCTCCTGTACCAGGAGCACGAATGCCGGCGGCGAAGACCACGATGAGTACTGCACCTACAACACAGGGGAGGGGGGAGGCAAAAAACAGGGACACACATACGCAACACCCCCACCCCCACCCTCACCCACTATAACACACACACTAATACATATCTGTACATTATAGTTACACCCCCCAACCCCCCCAGAAGAATGCAAAGACAAAAGGAAATGAGTGTAACCATTGTAATCTATTAAAATGCAATACGCAAAAATATACATAGATACACTATTAACAAAATATACACCAAGAAAAGTAGTCCAGGATTTGCACCATTTATAGTCCGTGGACAACTGGGCCCAAAATGCATGGGCGAGGCCCACACTCGATACCAGATCAAAACAGAGAGAACACTGCAGGGGCATCAGATAGAAATACAACAGGCACCTCAGGGGGAAGGGAAAGGGGGGCACCTCAGCCGGATGAGTGCACGACGCCAGCTCCACGAGGGAGCTCAATGCCCACTGTTCAATCCTGGGGAGTGCAAAGCCACAGTCTCTCAAGCCTCTACAGTGGGTGGGTTGCCCACTGTTCAGTCCTGGGGAGTGCAAAGCCACAGTCTCTCAAGTCTCTCCAGTGGGTGTTTTGCCCACTGCATTATTCTGGGGAGTGCAAAGCCACAGTCTCTTAAGTCTCTCCAGTGGGTGGTTTGGCCACTGCCATATCCTGGGGAGTGCAAAGCCACAGTCTCTCAAGTGGATAACAGTCTCCACTGGTTCTGGAGGGGGACTGGTGCCCAGAGTGCTTCATCCTGTGAAGGACAGAGGTAGTGGATGCATGTCTCCACTGGTTCTGGAGGGGGACTGATGTCCAGAGTGCTTCATCCTGTGAAGGACAGAGGTAGTGGATGCATGTCTCCACTGGTTCTGGAGGGGGACAGGTGCCCAGAGTGCATCACTCACCCTGTGACGGACCCAGTTGCGTCAGTGCCCCTGCCGCCCATGGGATAGCAGTGCTTGAGTTGGCGGTGCCCTGTTCAGCGGTGCTTGAGTTGGCGGTGCCCTGTTCAGTGGTGCTTGAGTTGGCGGTGCCCTGTTCAGCAGTGCTTGCCCTGTTCAGTGGTGCTTGAGTTGGCGGTGCCCTGTTCAGCGGTGCTTGAGTTGGCGGTGCCCTGTTCGGCGGTGCTTGAGTTGGCGGTGCCCTGTTCAGCGGTACTTGAGTTGGCGGTGCCCTGTTCAGTGGTGCTTGAGTTGGCGGTGCCCTGTTCAGCAGTGCTTGAGTTGGCGGTGCCCTGTTCAGCGGTACTTGAGTTGGCGGTGCCCTGTCCAGCGGTGCTTGAGTTGCCGGTGCCCTGTTCAGCGGTGCTTGCCCTGTTCAGCGGTGCTTGAGTTGGCAATGCCCTGTTCAGCGGTGCTTGATTTAGCGGTGCCCTGCTCAGCGGTGCTTGAGTTTTCGGTGCCCTGTTCAGCGGTGCTTGCCCTGTTTAGCGGTGCTTGAGTTGGCGGTGCCCTGTTCAGTGGTGCTTGAGTTGGCGGTGCCCTGTTCAGTGGTGCTTGAGTTGGCGGTGCCCTGTTCAGCGGTGCTTGAGTTGGCGGTCCCTCATGGCCCAGCGGTGCTTGAGTTGGCGTCCTTCATGGCCCAGCGGGTCTTGTGCTGGCGGTCCTTCATGGCCCATCTGGGCTGGGGCTGGCGGGGCCCTCCTGGGCAGCTGGGATGGGGCTGGCGGGGCCCTCCTGGGCAGCTGGGCTGGGGCTGGCGGGGGCCCTCCCGGGCAGCTGGAATGGGGCTGGCGGGGCCCTCCTGGGCAGCTTGGCAGTGGCTGACGGTGGCCTCCTGGGCAGCTGGGCTGGGGCTGGCAGTGGCCTCCTGGGCAGCTGGGCTGGGGCTGGCGGTGGCCTCCTGGGCAGCGGAGATGATGGCGGTCTTCTCCGCCGTGCTGCTCTTCCCAGACTTGCCGGGTTTCTTGTGGCCCTTGCCCACCTTGGGAGGTGTCACAGCTGAGTCCACACTCCCACCGGGACCCCTGGGAGCGGCTTGGGTGGCTGGAGTCTTCCCCCTCTCCCGCCGGGCACTGGCCAACTTCTGATGCTTCACAGGGGGGGGACTGGCTGTGCTGTGGCTCCGTGCCACACTGGCTGTCCTGGTGGCCGGTGCACTCCACATACCTGTGACTACAGGCACCACTGGTCCCGGAGATGTTGTGGATGATGTGCTAGTTCGGGACCTATGAGATGGACGGGGTGGGGGAGGTGTTGGAAAAAGGTCAAGGCTGGACAGGAAAAGTTTTTGGGACACACTGGGACGGGTAGCTGGAGGGGGTGTGGGAGTGGAGGAAGAGGTGGTGGTAGTAGGAGGTGTACGTTTGGTGACTTTTGGGTGAAGGTCCATGCGCTGGAGGCTGTCGTGAGGTGGATGGCTGTTGGGTGGGTGTGTGCCTGCGTTTGTGTATCTTGGGAGGGAGCGTCACAGACACACTGGGAGAGGACACAGGGGACGTGTGAATGGTAGTGGGGGTGGTGACTGCACGTGAGCGGGGTGTGCTGGTGGGTGTGCTGGTGAGGGACGTAGTGGCTGTAGAGGTAGTGCATGCAGGTGTGTGTAGACGAGACTGGGAGGGAGGAGGGAGATGACGAGGAGGGGGACACAGTGGAGGCAGTGGATGCTGCTGTGTCTGCATGTGTGTCATGCTTGCGTGAGTGCCTGTGGGATATGTGGTGCTTATGTTTGCCTGAGCTTCCCTTGTGTGGTGAGGTGTGTGCAGGCTGGTCTGATGGTGTGCTTGGGATAGGCAGAGGGACAGGGGATTGGGTCTGGGTGGAGGAAGTTGGAGGGGGGAGGCTAGACACAGGGACAATGGCTGCCATCAGTGCTGAGGCCAGAGTTTGAAAGGCTCGGTGAAGGGCCGCCTGACAAGAATGAATGCCCTCTAGGAATGCATTTGTTTGTTGCAACTGCCTTTCTACACCCTGGATGGCATTCAAAATGGTAGACTGCCCAACAGTGAGTGACATGAGGAGGTCAATGGCCTCCTCACTGAGGGCAGCAGGGGTGACTGGGGCAGGGCCTGAGGTGCCTGGGACGAAGGTGATGCCCACCCTCCTGGATGAGCGGGCACGGGGCAAAGGCTGAGGGGCTGCTGGGAGGGCTGTGCTGGTAGGGGGGGTGGCGGCTGTACCTGTAGATGCGGGGGGGGCACAGATGTTGCCACCACCACAAAGGAGCTCCCATCAGAGGACGAGTCCGTGTCGCTGGTGTCAGCTTCTGTCCCCGCCGTGGAGCTCCCCTCGCCCTCCGTCCCACTGGTGAATTCTGAGTCCGTAGTGTGGCCCTCCATGGCCCTGTGGGATGCAGCTCCCTCGTGCTCCGGTGCCACTGCTCCTCCGCCTGATGATGCTAATGCACAAAAGAACAGGGAAACCACAAAAAGGGGGGGGGAACAGAATAAAGACATGTTGAGTGCATGGATTACCGCTACCGTTGTTGGACAAGACAGACACAGAAGCCCCCTGCACTACGCCACGCTCTTGGGCTCTACAGTGCAATTCCTGGGAAATGGCCTACAAGGCTATGGATGACATCTGCACACATAAATGACACAGGGGCATGAATCGCTGTACTTGGCACTCTACAGAGGTGGGGTGGGGGGCCACAGGGCCATGCCTTACGGAGGGGCCTTGCCTACGGAACTCGCCCTGGCCTATGGAAACCCACAGCCCTCCTCCCCCACCCAGACAACTCCACTGAGCGCAAAGTCAGCTGAATGAGAGTGTACTCACCCCCTTGTGTCTGCTGTAATGCCCTCAAGCGCCCATCCAACTCCGGGTAGGCCACCGCCAGGATCCTGAACATCAGGGGGGTCATGGTTCGATGGGCACCCCTCCCACGTTGTGAGGCCATCCCCAGCTGAGCCACTGCCGTCTTCTTGCTCCAGGGGCAAATGTCCTCCTATCTTTTCCGACAGTGGGTGCTCCGTCTGTGGTAGAGCCCCAGGGTCCGGACGTCCTTGGCGATGGCACGCCAAATATCTTTCTTCTGGTGGGCGCTGACCTACATGAAATGTACCGGGGAAGAAGAGAAGTAATTACCAACTGCACCGTCAAAGT
This sequence comes from Pleurodeles waltl, assembly GCF_031143425.1. NCBI lineage: Eukaryota > Metazoa > Chordata > Amphibia > Caudata > Salamandridae > Pleurodeles > Pleurodeles waltl. The sequence goes on from NC_090436.1 coordinate 535,252,433, forward strand.
GAGTGGCCAGCATCCCTACCCTTGCCATGTGGCACATGCACCCACCGTCTTTCATGCACGCAGAACTCTGCCCCCTTCCTTCTTACATCCAGCCCTCTCCACACAGGCATAGCCCATACAACATGCTCCCTGTGTACTTACCTGTTTGTCTGGAGGACCGTAGAGTAGCGTGTACTGGGGGAGGATCCCATCAACAAGCTTCTCCAACTCCTCCGATGTGAAGGCAGGGGCTCTTTCCCCAGACGCACGAGCCATTGTTTCTTCCAGACCGAGGTCTCAGCAGCACTTGCAGTGTAGGTCCTCTCCTGTCGAAGATCAGGTATCGAGTAATTGAACAGATAGAAAATGGCGGTCACGTCCGCGGTGGTCACGTCTGTGGCGGTGTGTACCATCACCGCCGGCGTACATCGTCATTGGCTCCTGGGACCCATAGGGTCCAATGTTAACCAATGCAGCATTGCGCAGCAGTCTCCAACCGCCTACCGCAACGGTGTACAACGGCAGCGCAATTACCTCACATCCCATTGTCCCACTTTAGAGGTCAGGCAGCCGCCATTTCAGGGGCCCACATGGCCTAATTTCTAACTGCGTCACACATACCTAGGCCTAGTCTCAACACACATACAGGCCACCTATTGTGCATGATTGGTGCTCTGGGTAAGCTGTGGGTACGTACCTCTGAGTTGTTTGACTCTGTGGTCGCTGTTCTCCTTCATATGCACCGTCCGCTGGGACATGTGAGGAGATGGCGGAATCCTCCGGTGTACCGACCGCTGGTGGACCTGTCAACAATGAAGGAAAGAAATTTGATAATCACCTACAGGTTTGACCGTGCCACAATCCAGGAACTGTGTACCCAGTTGGAGCCAGACCTGATGTCAGCAATCCGCCATCCCACAGGAATCCCCCCTCAAGTGCAGGTGCTATCAGTGCTCCATTTCCTTGCAAGTGGGTCTTTTCAAACAACTGTGGCCATGGCACCAGAAATGTCCCAGCCTATGTTTTCCATAGTTTTGTCCAGAGTGTTGTCTGCCCTGCTGAAACACATGCAGAGCTACATCGTTTTCCCTCAGGTGGAGGATTTGCCTACAGTGAAAGGTGACTTCTATGCCCTTGGACATATCCCCAACATCATAGGTGCCATTGATGGGACCCATGTGGCTTTGGTCCCCCCCCATAGGAGTGAACAGGTGTACAGAAACCGGAAGAGTTATAATTCCATGAATGTACAGATGGTATGTTTGGCAGACCAGTACATCTCCCATGTGAATGCCATGTTCCCTGGCTCAGTGCATGACGCCTACATCCTGCGGAATAGCATCATCCCTTATGTGATGGGTCAACTCCAGAGGCACTGTGTGTGGCTATTAGGTGAGCCCCTGGAAGCAAGACAGTGGGAATGGTTGTCTGGGGTTATCCCTACAGGTTAGTGTGTGTCTAACAGTTTTCCCTCGCCATTTGCAGGTGACTCTGGGTACCCCAACCTGTCATGGCTACTGACCCCAGTGAGGAATCCCAGGACCAGGGCAGAGGAATACTACAATGAGGCCCATGGGCAAACTAGGAGGGTGATCGAGTGGACCTTCGGCCTCCTGAAGGCCAGGTTCAGGTGCCTGCATATGACAGGTGGATCCCTATTCTACTCACCAAAGAAGGTGTGCCAGATCATCGTGGCCTGCTGTATGCTTCACAACTTGGCTTTGCGACGACAGCTGCCTTTTCTGCAGGAGGATGGTCCAGATGGTGGTGTTTTGGCAGCTGTGGAGCCTGTGGACAGTGATGAGGATGAAGCAGAGGAAGAAGACATGCAGAACAGGGACTCAGTGATCCAGCAATATTTCCAGTGAAACACAGGTGAGAATACATTCCTGCCTACTACATGTACTTTTACACTACTACCTCTATACTCTCTACTGTCTGTCGTTTTCACCCAGTGTATGGTCACTGAGTTGTCACTTTCCCTTACGGTTTCACAGATGCGGGTCCCAACGTGTGTCATCTGCTTAGATTCCTCATGGACTAAAGCTGTGTGACATAGATATGTTGACATTAGCATTTCAAGAACATTTTGTCACTGTAATTGCAAATTCACTATTTCGAAATCACAGACAGACTCCAGATTATTTTGGGCTTTAGGTGTGTTTATTTAAATGCAAAATATTGGAGGGGGAAGTTAAATGGTGAGGCGTGATGGCGGAGGACTGTCCATGGCAGACTCCAGTCTATTAGTCTCACAGGTGCATTGCCCATATGGGCATAGGAAGTGGAGCTGGGGCAGTTTAATTATGGACAGGGTGACAAAGTGGGACAGTGGGATGACAATCAGGGTGGTCTCATTTCTTGGCGGGGGTCTTGACATTATGCTCTGTCTTGTTCCTGGATCCCAGGGACCGTTTGTGGGGTGGTCCTCCCTCTGCAGGGGGTGGGGTGCTGGTGTGGTGGTCCTGTGGCGGGCGTCCTGTCCACTAGCCGAGGTGGTGGGCAGTTCCTCGTCCATGCTAGTGTCAGGGGCCCCTTGGAGTGCCACAGTCTCACTCCTGGTGTTAAGTAGTTCCTTCAGCACCCCTATGATGTTGCCCAGGGTGGAGCTGATGGTTCTGAGTTCCTTCCTGAAGCCCATATACTGTTCCTCTTGCAGGCGCTGGGTCTCCTGAAACTTGGCCATTACCATGGCCGTCGTCTCCTGGGAGTGGTGGTATGCTCCCATGATGGGGGAGAGGGCCTCGTGGAGAGTGGGTTCCCTTGGCCTGTCCGCCCCCTGTCACACAGCAGCCCTCCCAGTTCCCCTGTGTTCCTGGGCCTCCGTCCCCTGGACCGTGTGCCCACTGCCACTGCCCCCAGGTCCCTGTTGTTGTTGGGGTGGTGGGTTATCCTGGGTTCCCTGTAGTGGTGGACACACAGCTGATTGACGTGTCCTGGGTACGGAGGTATGGGCCCGCTGGGTGGGTGATGTGCTGGTGTTTCCAGAGGGGGTAAGGTCTGTGGTGGCCTGTGCCTGTGTGAGGGGAACCGACTGTCCTGAAGCCCCCGATGGTCCGGGCTGGTCACCTAGTTCCAGTTGGACAGAGGTGCTGTCATCACTGTGGGCCTCTTCTGTGGCTGGAGTGGTCATGTCTGGACCCTCCTGTCTGGTGATGTTGGGTAGTGGTCCTGCAGGGGTGGAAAGGCATGATTATTGCATCTGTGTGTGGCATGGTGTGCAATGGGTGGGTGACCGTGTACCCCAGTGCTGGCATTCATGTGTGGGAGCTTGTGTGATGATGGTTTAGGGGGGTGTATGGGTATGTGCAGTGGGCATGCTTTAGTGATGGGTGTCCATGCTTTGTTGTTGCACGCAGGGCTTGGTGTTGGGATGTGTGGTTTGTGATATTGGTACATTTGTGAGGAGTTGGCGTGATAGGGTTGAGGGCGAGGGTAGGGGTATGTGATAGCATGCAGGTAGGGTGGGGGATGTAATAGTTAAGATTTGACTTACCAGAGTCCATTCCTCCACCAACTCCTGCGAGGCCCTCGGGATGCAGAATCGCCAAGACCTGCTCCTCCCATGTTGTTAGTTGTGGGTGAGGAGGTGGGGGTCAGCCGCAAGTCCGCTGAACCGCCTGGTGGTGTCTTGAGACCACGGAACGCACCTTCCCCCGTAGGTCGTTCCACCTTTTCCTGATGTCCTCCTGATTTATTGGGTGTTGTCCCACTGCGTTGACCCTGTCCACTATTCTTCGCCATAGCTCTATCTTCCTTGCAATTGAGGTTTGCTGCACCTGTGATCCAAATAGCTGTGGCTCTACCCGGACGATTTCCTCCACCATGACCCTGAGCTCCTCCTCCGAGAACCCGGGCTGTCTTTGCCGTGCCATGGGGTGGTGTAGGTTATGTGTGGGGTGGTGTGTGTGGTGATAAGTGTGGTGATATGTGGTGGTGTGTTGTGTGAGGTGCGTGGAAGTTGTGTGGGTGATGGTGTTATGTGCCTGTGGATGCTGTTGTACTTGCTGGTGGTGTCTCTCTGTGCTTCGTTCTCGATTTTTGGTAGTAGAGGTTTGTGGGTGATGTGGGTGTGTGTTTTATATTGTATTGGGTGTGTGGGAGTGGTGTGTGTATGTGTATCAGGTGTGTGTATTTCGAATTGTCCAATGTGGCTATGTTTTGTAAGAGTGTGTGTATTTTGAGCGCGGCGGTGTGTACCTCCAATGGAATACCGCGGTTGAAAGACCGCCACGTGGATTCGTGTGTCCTGATAGTGTGGGCGTATTTCTGTTGGCGTGAAGGTGTCGGTTTTGTTTTCGCCAGTTTATCACTGACCTTTGGTGTGGCAGACTTGTGCGCGTGTCTGAATTTTGGCGGGTTCCGTGATGTCAGTCATAATAGCTGTGGCGGAATTCCACAGGCGTGGCGGTGTGTTGCCGGTCTTCTGCACGGCGGTAAGCGGCTTTTACCGCCAATGTTGTAATGACCCCCATTGCCTTTTTCCCCCCGGAGAAATGAACAGGTGTACAGAAATCGAAAGAGCTTTCACTCTATGAATGTGCAGATAGTGTGCCTTGCGGTCTAGTACTTCTCACATGTGAATGTACAGTATCCTGGGTCTGTGCATGATGCCTATATCTTGAGGAATAGCAGCATCCCATATGTGATGGCTCAACTCCAGAGGCACCGGGTGTGGCTAATAGATGAGCCCATGGTCCCCACCAAGTGTATATTGGTATATGGGTGTGGGGTTGGCCCAAAGGGTGAGTGTCTGGGTAACAGGTATCCCTCGATATTTGCAGGTGACTCTGGTTATCCCAATTTCTCATGGCTACTGGCCCCATTGAGGAATGCCAGGACAAGGGCAGAGGAACGTTACAATGAGGCACATGGGTGAACAGGGAGGATCACTGAGCGCACCTTTGGCCTCCTGAAGGCCAGGTTCAGGTGCCTCCATCTGACAGGTGGATCCCTTTGCTACTCATCCAAGAATGTCTGCCAGATCATCGTTGCATGTTGCATGTTGCACAACCTAACCTTGAGACGGCAGGTGCCCTTTCTGCAAGAGGATGAGGCTGGACATGGTCATGTGGCAGCTGCGGAGCCTGTGGACAGTGACGAAGAGGAGGCAGAGGAAGGGATGTGGACAACAGAGCAACTATAACACAACAGTACTTCTAGTGACACACAGGTAAGACACTATAACCTCACCTTCCATTGCTGTTTTGTGAAGTGAATTTTCTCTGGCTGGCTGCTGTTCCCATTACAAAGGCCACTTATTGTACCCTTTAACATGTCTATTTGCAGATATTTGTGCCACTCCTGTGGCTCTTGGTGTATTGACTGCAGCACATTATAGGTCACAACTATGTATACATCACTGTACTGTCTATTTACAATGTATACAGATTGTTAAACAACTACATCCTTAAATCATTTGACATACTCCATACTTGTTTTTTCCAAGGGTGTTTATTTCAGTGCTGAGAAGTAAATGGGGATGTGCAATGGGCTTGGGTGATGGTGGAGGAAAGTCCAGGATAGAGTCCAGTCTATTGGTATCACAGGTGCATTGTCCTAGGGGGCATAGGAAGGGAAGCAATGTCAATTGAAGGTGGACAGGGTGATAGAGTGGGACACAAGGGTTGACAATCAGGAGAGTCTTATTTCCTGGTGGAGGTGTTGGCAATATTCTCTGGCTTCTGCATGGATCGCAGGGACCATTTGCGGGGTGGTTCTGCTTCTGCAGGGAGTGGGGTGCTGGTGGCCTGTTGTTCCTGTGGCAGGGTCTCCTATTCACTAGTGTCAGCGGATGTCGAAGGCTATTCATCGGTGTGGCTAGTGTCAGGGGCCCGTTGGTGTGCCACTGCCTCCCTCATGGTGTTGGCCATGTCTGTCAGCACCCCTGCAATGGTGGCCAGGGTGGTGTGGATGTCCCTCAGGTCCTCCCTGATCCCCAGGTACTGTCCCTCCTGCAGCCTCTGGGTCTCCTGCAACTTGGCCAGTATCTGGCCCATGGTCTCCTGGGAATGGTGGTAAGCTCCCAGGATGTTGGTGAGTGCCTCGTGGAGAGTCGGTTCCCTGGGCCTGTCCTCCCCCTGGCGCACAGTAGTCCTCAAAGCTTCCCTGTTGTTCTGTGCCTCTGTCCCCTCAACTGTGTGCCCACTGTCACTGACCCCAGGTCCCCGATCGTCCTGTGTTTGTGGAGTTGCCTGGGGTCCCTGTAGTGGTGTACACACTGCTGATTGATGTGTCCTGGGGACAGTGGTATGGGCCCTCTGTGTGGGTGCTGTGGTGGTGTTTCTGGAGTGGGGAGGCTCTGTGGTGGGATGGGACTGTGCCTGGGTAAAGGACTGTCCAGAGGTCCCTGATGGGCCAGGTTGGTCATCCTGATCCAGGCGTGTAGAGCTGTTGTCATCATTGTGGGCCTCTTCTGTGGGGGGACTGGATGTTGCTGGCACCTCCTCTCCGGTGAAATTGTGTGGAGGTCCTGTGGGGATGTAAATGCAGTGTTATTGTTTCTGCGTGTGCATCTTGTGCATGGGTATGTTTCCCTCTATGGTTGTTATTACCAAGGCAACTTTGGCTTGTGTGAGATATTATTTGGTTGGCTAAGTGATTGTCACTGGTGTGCATCCTATGGTGATGGGTGTCCATGCAGGGCTGTGAGTGGTGTCCATGCATTGTTGTTGCATGCAGTGCTAGGTACTGGGATGGGTGGGTTGTGATGGTGGGGTGTATGTGAGGTGGTGGGATGATGGGGTTGAGGGAAGGGGTGGTGGTATGTGATGGCATGCAGGTAGGGGGTGAAAGTAGTAAAGATTTGAGTTACCAGAGTCCAGTCCTCCTGCTACTCCTGCCAGGCCCTTAGGATGCATGATTGCCCAGGCTTGCTCCTCCCATGTTGTTAGCTGTGGGGGAGGAGGTGGGGGTCCACCTCCAGTCCTCTGTACAGCTATCTGGTGTCTTGCAACCATGGAACGCACCTTCCCTGTAGGTCGTTCCACCTATTCCTGATGTCATCCCTTGTTCTGGGGTGTTGTCCCACGGCGTTGACCCTGTCCACGATCCTCCACCATAGCTCCATCTTCCTTGCAGTGGATGTCTGCTGCACCTGTGATCCGGCTCTACCCGAATGATTTCCTCCACCATGACCCTTAGCTCCTTCTCTGAGAACCTGGGTTTCTTTGTGGTGCCATAGGTATAGTGTGTGTGGTGTGTGTGAGTGTGTGTGGGATGATGTGTTGGGGTGTGTGCTGTGAGGTGCGTGGATGGTGTATGGGTGATGGTGTTCTGTGGCTCTGGTTCTGTGGGTGCTCCTGGTGTGTGCCTCTCTCTCTCTCTGTTGTAAATTTTTTGTAGTGGTAAAGGGTTGTGGGTAATGTGGGTGTGTATTTTATAGTGGTTTTTGGGTGGGGTGTGTGTGTATGTGTGTCAGGTATGTGTAGTTTGAATTGTCCAATGCGTTGTTGTTTTGTTAGTGTGTGTGTAGTTTGAGCCCGGCGGTATGTACCGCCAATGGTTTACCGCGGTTGAATGTCTGCTGCGGTGATTCGTGGGTCACAATGTTGTGGGCGTAGTTCTGTTGGTGTAACAGTGTGGGTTTTGGTACCGGCAGTTTAACGCTGACCTTTGGTCTGGCGGACTTGTGTGTGTGTCTGTATAGTGGTGGATTTCTATGTGTGGGTCATAATATGGTAGCGGTATACTGCTGCGGTCGCAGTATGTTGACGGCAGTCAGCATGGCGGTAAGTGGCACTTACCGCCAATGTCATAATGAGGGCCATAGTGATCTATAGAGGCACATAGAAACATGCCACTTAGTTTGAGGAGGTTCCCCCGGGGGAGTGTAGGGTGGATTGGTGGAGGGGTGCACTGGGTGGAGAGCTTTGGGGTTAAAAGACAGAAAATGTAGTCCTCTTTAGTACTGGTGTGAGAGATGGGGAGTTTACAAACTTTCAGGGCGGGTAGATGAGGCAGGTCCAGATACTCTCCTTGCATGTCAATGGGTTGCGTGGAAGAACTTTTAATGGGCACGGGCACAACTCAATGCATGGTGATGGGATATTGGCCATTTTGGAAAAACACCTGAAGAAGGGTTGTGCAATCCAAAATGTATTCGGTTTGGTGAATGTTTGCACTGTGAAGTAATAATGACTTACACATGGTCAAAATGAAACCAATGATCCCAAAACATTTGGATGATAAAGCATTGAATTGAACGGTTAAATATTTGTGAATTCAACACTAATCAATTGAACCAATCAAAATGAGAAGTTAAGCGGTTTTGATTTTGAAGGAGTCAGCTTGGTCAAATGAAGGATCAGTCACAATTATTTTCACGGGAGGTGATAATAAATATCACAAGAGGGGCAATCTCTTGATTTAAATGTCACCAACCAATGGCTTGGCAAGGTAAAAGTAATAGTGCATCACAGGTCGCAGTAATAGTGCATCAGGCAGCTCGTGGGTGACCCTCACCACCAGCATGTATAGTTGTTTCAATTGGTTGAGTACACAATACTAACAGAAATTTATATTGCAATATCTTTGAAATAGCTCGGCCCAGATCCTAATTTTGCAGGGGACTCACTTGACCCTGGCAGAAAGTTAAATATTATTTGGGAGGCAACAATGAATACACCAGACAGAATGCTCTGGCCAATCAACCAATTCCATGGGTGTCGCTCTGTTAATTAGGAAAAGTTTTGGGATAGAGTTGTTGGACCATAAAACTCATACAGCTGGTTGATGGGTGGTCAGAAAGTTTAGATGTGATAGGATTGTTTTTACATGTGTGGGTTTTATGGTCCAAATTGTGATGACACTGGCGCTTTGGAGACAATCCATTTAGCGATAGTAGAGTTCCCTTCACCAGTGGTAATAGGTGTTTAATGTCATCTTAGATAAAGATTTAGACACCTCTTTGATATGGAGAGTTCACCTGATCAAGGTAGCCAAGGTATTAATGAGGTTGGTCCAAGCTTATGGTATATTTGATGCACAGAAAATATAGGTGGGTTCAGAGAGGGAATATAACTTTAATAGCAAACAGTATCATAGTTACTCAAAATTGCTTTTATCCTTGAAGTTAATATTTGGAGAAGTAAAATGGTAGACATAAGCCATATCCCGGCTCATTGTTCTGATCTCTCAGCTGTTGTACTATTTCTGGGGTTATCTGAGGTGTCAGTGAAGAGTTGATGGACAGTAGGTAGAACACTATTGAGTGATAACATGGTTGTAAACAATCTCATAGACAAAGCAGGCTATTTTTTTAAACAAATATTGATACAGCATCTGCAGTCATAATATGCTATACCTTTAAGGCTTATATGCAGGGAATTACACGTAAGATAGCCTCAAACAAGAATAGCAATTACAAGAAGAAGTTAGAAGGAAAGAAGAAGGCATCATGGAACTAGTAAAGTTGGTTTCAGGAGTAGAATGTAGAGAGGACGTTTACAAAGTGAATAATACACTGATTGAAAGTCAAGAATAGCTGAAAAACTAATTGGAGGATAGGGCAAAATCAAAATGGCATGCCTCTCAATTAGCAAGTAATGAAGATGGAGAAAGAGTGGTTAACTGCTGCCTGGAAAGCAAAAGTAGATAGAACAAGAAATTACATAAGTAAGCTAAAGACAACTGAGCAGGGGAACACCTTGGAGGATGCTTTGGTCATAGGAGAAATTATCAGGAAAGGTTTTGAATCATTATAAGCAGAGAGTTGTAAGCCAGACCAGCATGTTATGGGGAAATAGTTGATGGCCAAACAGCTGTTAATTTGGGAACGGGAGGATAGAGAGTTTGTAATGGAGGAGATAACAGTAAAGGAAGCGTTTGAACAGGTGAATTAAATGAGTTATGGGAAAGCTGCTGGCCCGTATGCTCTTCTGGCTGCATTTTATCAAATTTTTAAAGATGTGATAGCTCCAGTGTTATTGATGAGGTTAAATCCCATACGTAAAGATGGGTTGGAAATGCCTCTGAGTTGGAATGAAACAAGCATTACCTTGATAGTAAAATCCAATAAAGTCCTGGAAAAAGTTGAATTATACTGCCCAATATCTTTATTGGATAATGATTATAAGATATACTTGGTGACAATAGTAAATAGATTGGTAAAGGCAGCAGCAGTAGTCATATATCCGGACCAAAAGGGGTTTCTTTGTGGAAGACAAATGCATGATCTAATTTATCAGTTGATATAAACCATTGATCTTGTTACTATAATTAGGGATCCATTGTCAAAAGTCATGTTAGATGCTGCCAAAGCATTTGATAGTTGCTGTTTGTTTTTAATTATGGGAGGTAATAGAGGTATTGGGGGTTCCCTCCTTATTAACTGAAGGGATTAAAAAGATATATAAAGAACTTTCAGCCAGGATCCTGGTTCACAGTATTCTAAGAGGCAGCATTAACATTTCTAGAGGGACATGACAGGGCAGTCTCCTTTCACGACTCCTGTTTGGTTTAGGCATAGAGCCTTTGGGAAGGATATAGGGATTGTGCCTTTTCAATCAGTGAGCTACGGAAAAAAGTTGGCTTTATGCACTGATATTATTCTTTCTACTAAAGACCCTGGGTTCACTGTACCTTAGATGGAAGAGTTAGCTGGAGAGTTTGGGTCAAACACAGAGAGGTGAAGGTTTGGAACTTGTCAAACTATGGGGGCTCTGTGGAGTCTAGCATCAGGTACCTTGATGTTACAATCACTGGGAAATTGGAGGATCTGCCTAGTGCCAATCTTAGGAGGGTGATGGGTGAGATCAGAGGGGTGCTTAATGGGTAGAGAAACCTCCCTTTAACAAAATATGGTCGTACAAATCTGATTAAAATGGGAATACTCCCAGAGCTGACATATTTGTTCAATGATATACTGCTATCCTTCTTAAAGACATCTCATTAAAGATTCAGGGGATGTTGAACACCTTCTTATGGGCCTGTAAGAGTATCAGACTAATTTTGAAGAAGCTCCGAAGGAGATTGGATAACGGTAGTGTAGCCCTTTCTGATTTGCTGATATATAATTTAGCCCTCAAATTTCTAAATTGAAGAACGCTGCTTTCCAGACCTGACAATTCATGTAGAGGTAAAATGTTTTCAGCTTTATTACAGAGTGATGATCAAGAGGAGTTTCTATACAAATTTGGAGATCTGAGTTTATTTTTAAAAGTGTTATTAGAGGTTCTTAGAGCTGACCTGAAGATATGGCATAGCATAAGGGAAATCCTAGGGATCAATTATAAAATGTATGTCCACATTTGGGACTCTCCAAACACCCCAGATTGCTTGAAAGATAAACTCAGCCTCCCACTGAAGGAGGCAGGATTGTTATGTTGGGTCAACTGAAAGATCAATCACAATTATTCTCATGGGAGGTGCTAGTAAATATCACAGGAGGGGTAATCTCTTGATTAAGATATTACCAGCTAATGGCTTGGCGGGGTAAAAGTAAAAGCGCAATTGACAATGAGTGGGAGTATTAAGAAAGAGTCCAAAATCCTGCACCTTTAAGGAAGGAGGTACTGTTATGGTATTGGGAGCTGCTAAAGGGTGAAGGCCCTGGTGCAATATTGGAAAGAACACTTGCCGATGTCAGAACAATCAGATTTATGGCAAATATTATTGAAACTTCTTTAGTCCACTGTGGAAGATGCTACCTTAAGAGGAAACATTTCTATACTGTCCACAGAATTTATATGAGGACAAACAAAATGTGTAAGTTTACAAGAGCGGTGGCTCCAAGATGCAGAAGGTGTAGTGAGGAGAATGCCAATGGCATCCATATGTTCTTGCTATGCCTAGTATTATACCGCTGCTGGGAAGGAGTAAGTTCTATTCTATCAGCTGTCAAGAGACATACAATTAAGGTAAGCATGTACCTTAAATTTTTTGGCGTGAATCTTAAAATTACTAAGCCCCTCTCAAAACCAAAAACAAAACTACTGTTCTTCTTTATACTCTTAGGAAGGAGGAAAATATGTAGGAGGTGGATACAACCTTGTACCCCCACCTGCTGAGACTGGTTAGCGGGAGTCGAAAAGACTAATAGACTCAATGTAGTTCTTAACCCCATAGCAAAGTCTCTGGAGATGTCGTCTGATGTCTTGAGGTGATGACCTAGTCCTCATGGACAGTAACATCTGGTGGTGAGCCCTGTGATTATACAAATCTGGTAGAACTCAAGTGAGTCACAGCTAACCGTCCCTGTGAATTTATAAGATGGACATTGGACCGTCTCTGGTGGTATGATGTGAGAACACCATCAATCGGTAAATGAGGACTAAAAACAAATTAAAAAAAGAGAAAACACGTACAGTAATCTAGATTAAAAACACACAACAGTTGTGTCATGTATTCAAATAAAATACATGGTTCAGTAACCTTTACAAGAACTGGTTAAAAATTATACGGATAAGGCCAGCACCTGGAGAAATGTCTCTTGGAAATCAAACAACTCAAAGACAAATTAAGGAGGGATTAAAATCGTATCCCCTAAAAAGTAACATGTGATGCATTATTCAAATCACTGAGTAAATCCTCTGGTTTCAGAAAAAGACTATTCAGCCAAAAAGTAAAACAACTCTGAAAAGACTGTCTGGAGAATTTCAACAGCAGTTAAACAGACAATTGAAATATCAATTACAGAACTAGGAAAAGGAGCAGTGATAATGCTGCACAAATCAACAGTACATATCTTTTAAAATTGGGAAAGAAGGTTTAGAATGAAAGAATTGTATTTGCCAAGACTAACATCCAAAGAGAAAGACGAGTAATATAGGGTAGTATGACAGAACCTTGCAACCATTTACACTGCATGCCTTTCTAATGCATTACTCTACCACTCCAGTCTACGCAACAGTAGAGAATGTGTTGGACTTAAAAATCCAACAGTAGTCTAACAATGCGCCTTCTAAGGCAAGTCATTGTAATAACTCCAGCGGTAAAGTATTGAGTGGTAGCTTCGCAGTTGTGGTAGTGACTGCGTTGTAAAGGCAGGTCATTGTTCTGACTGCGAGGTAAAGGGTGACTCCCAAAATAGAGTCCTGTATCTAATGCAAAAAGGATGCACTTCTCTTCCAGAACTCTGACAGCGATAGGACATTAAATAACCAGAATCAACAAAACCTGAATCATGATGGCTGAGGTAATACTTTATAGGCTGGGCACATTGACCAAGAAACAATCAGAGGCAGCGGGATCCTCCAAATATATCATGGAACAATTGTGCTAACAGGCCTATGACGATTAATGAAATGTACACGTTTCTGTGATGTGTTCATAGAACCTGCACCAAAATAGACAAATTACTTATGCCAAGTGCCCTCATGTACAAACTGGCGGAAAGCCACAAACTAAACCCAGTCCTTTAGGCCATGCACTGATTGCAATGATAGATGTGCAATGGTATACCGACATTGAGAAAGTGGAAAAATGAATCTGAATGAATGTAAAGGTTCAGAAAAGAAGATTTAACTGCAACAAACAATAAAACACTACTTAAAGAATAATAAAGTTTTGGAGGTATCTTCAAAAAACACTGAAGTAGCATGCAAGACCTCTTTAGGAGTAGGGTTGGTCAAAGATGCAGCAACGTAAACAGGAAATAGGAAAGCAAGTAGGTCTCTTTTTTTAAAGAACACATTCACTTGCTTTTTAAAAGCTGTCAACAGCTCTTCCTCAATGCAGCTTTAGAACCGTTGGCCGTTCCTAAAGATTCCCCCAATCATGCACAAGTGTCTGATGCCACAGGCTGCAGTACCTTAAAGAGATGCTGTTAGAATTAATGTAAAAAATATTGCTAACAAAGTGTTGATACTCAGATATGCAGGCTTCAGGACCTCATTCAAATTTGGAAGAGGTCAAGATGAGTGCATACATGGATCCAGATACTGCAGATTAGCTTGACGGATACATTTACTTGTGATGGATGGGGTTCCTTGGAGACACTGGCTATAAAACCAGACACTGTGTCAGTGCCTGGTAACATACCACAATTGTTCTGCCTTATCCATACCCTCACCTTAGTTACTTTTTCCCTTTAGTTCAGTTACCCTATAGATCTTTGCCCTTTTCCCCTGTGTTACCTCCATTTTACCTCATGAATCCTTCCATTGCTTGCTACATACATTCTTCTTGTGTACGCTGCTCTGCTCCAAGTGCTACTGCCTACAATCATGGTAGTCTCTTCATTGGTGCTTTGTATCTTTCAGCACCTACATTGCATACCTTCTTGCTACTCTAGTGAGCCATATTTCTCCTCCTTAGTAGTCTCAGATCCCCTTCTCAGCTATTTGGGACTAGGCATGATACTGGGTAGAACTGGGGCTAGTCACAGTTTTACTTTGCTGAGAGAGAGATGAGTCTTATGATGCCCCTGGAGTTGGGAATGTTCATTATTCTGGAGAGCCGGCTGAATGCGTGCATGTCCGAGCTCTCAGAGATGACATTGTATGTGAAGTACAAAGGAATAAATATTACATCGACATCTCTCCAACTTGTGATTTCAACCTACTTCATCTGGTGACGAGTTGTTACCTCAGAGTAAGTGAACCCACAGCCATTGTTCGAAGTGTCCTGCACCTGATGTTACAACAGAGAAGAACTCTGTGATCAATGACGTGATCGAGGTGACCTTTTGACGGATAAAAGGCATTCAATGAAGTACGGAGGGTAGAAGAAGCTCTGACATCATTCAGCATTCGGAAAGCTGCATTTATACAAGAGCGTGCATCGACAAACATTGGGTATGAGCGTGTACAATCTACATGCACTCTACTTACTGTAGAAAACAAATACAAACAGAGGCCATTTTCTAGGCTGTACTACAGAACATAGAACAAGACCAATCAGTCATAGAAACATGGACGCAAGCAAGGTGATATTTTGGTTGATAAAGATTGATCAATTTTTCATAACTTTTAGAAAAGAAGAAAGGAAATATATAGTGAAGTTGTATGTACTGTAAATATTAAACACACTGGGTATTATCACTAGGTGAGTTTACAAGCAAGAAATAAAAATAAGAAACTATTTATGTATTTTGATCAAAGGTAAAGAGAGTATCCAAAAACTATATTTAAGCATGCAGCTTGTCAGTCCACCACCACCTTTTTTGGAAAGCCCTGGAAAACAACACATACCTAGGAGACAATGGAATGATGCTTTGAAAACCTATTTGGGAGCAATTGGAGCTGCACAATTTAGACCTGAACGGAAGAAGTATCTACTTCTTCATTCGATAGGGTTTGAAGAAAAAGCTATATTTAAACATTTACCTGACATTCTAAATTTGGAAGAAGAAAAATTGGACGAATATGAATCGACTGTAAAGAAAACAGGCAACAGGTTTGACGCACCACCTAGTTTAGTTGTGGCTAGACACAAGTTTTTTAAAAGAGATCAGGGAACTGGCGAAGATGTGGATACTTACATATCTGCTCATAGAGTATTTGGCGGCTGAATGTCAGTTTGGAACTTTGGGTGATCAACTGATTCAAGACTAGTTTATTTGCCAGTGTCTAGACAGATCTGTCAAACAGAAGTTACTTTCTTTAGACAACCTGACATTGACAGAGACAATTAAGATTGTGAAAAGCATTGAATCCTCCATAAAATTGACCAAAGAACTAGAAAGGACAGTAGAAAGTAAAGTCAGTGTGGTTAGAAGCAAAGATGAGAAAGGAAAAACAGACAAGACATTAGTACAAAACCTCATGGAGTGTTCTATGGGCAATAGGTATAGCAACCCAAATGCATTTTCTAAACAAAAGAATGCGTGTTTTTGGTGTGGGAATGTTTTACACCAAAGAGGGGTGAAATCTTCCCCAGCTTTAAGTGTTCAATGAAAAAGTTGTGGTAAAATCAGTCACTTTGCCAGAGTGTGCCAAAGAGGGAAGCACATTAGCAATAATGTAACATTAGTGGTTGAAGAAAGTGATGACTTGGTTGGGAGTCTGATTGGAGAGGTGCAAGACATGGTACTGGTGGTAGATGAAGGTGCAGTACAAACTGTGTATCCTGAAAATTGCGTATGCCCTTATGTATGTGTACAAGTGGGTGAAAAACAGTTACGCCTGTTAGTTGACTCAGGAGCTAGGATCACTATGATCACACAAGAATTGTTTTGTCGTAATTGGGATGGATGTACTCTTTTTCCACCTGACAGTGCTCCTGTCTCCTATGAAGGGAGAAGGATTGAACTTCAAAGGTTTTCTGACGAAGTTTTGGATTTTGGGGGAGAGGTATATATGGAAATATATATTTAGCAGAATAAGGCCTGAAAATTTTAGGTTGGTTTCACCAAGGGCTCTTCAGGATGATTTTGCAACCAGACACTAGTGAACAAGTAATGGTAATTAGAGATTCTGATGAATTTGAAGAACTGTTAAACACATTTCCTAAAGTGTTTTCTGGTGAACTAGGCAAACTGAAGGGGTTCAAACATAATATCAAAATAAAAGCAAACACGGCACCAGTTAAACATAAATACCATTTAGTATTAGAGATGAATTAGAGAAGGAATTAGAATGTTTGCATAACAAAGGTATCATCAAGCCTTTTGAGTCTTCATTATAGCTCTCTCCTTTGGTTGTGACAAAGAAATATAATGGGGAGCTGAGAGTGTGTGTCGATCTGAGAGCACTTAATAAGGAGATCTGGGTAGACTCACACCCTCTGCTGAAGATATGTGAAATGTCTACTATTAAAGATGACAAGGTCTGCACTAAATTAGACTTGTCAACATGGATTCCCGACTGCACACGGTCGGAATGCTGAAGACGCAGTATGCTTTCGTCTTGACCTCACTGGACTTCTGATTTTGGGCATATCATGACCCGTACCTAATTTACTATTGTTTACACCTTGGTGGTTGCGAGTATTGGGAAGTTCATAGGAACAGATCACTCCATATATACTTGTGTAGACTCACAAGCCACCACTACTTACGCAATTGACACTCAGTGGATACGGATGTGACCTTTGACATTATTGAAATATGGCCTTGATAAAGTCTGTGACGAAACATGTGTTGGCTGTCAAGTACGAACCAACTTCATTGAAGAATTGCACAGAGAGCATAAATGGAATTGGGATTTCGAAATAATAGAATAATTGTCAATGCAGGACAGACCTGTTTGAAATATATATGACTTTTGACTTTCTATCATTCAATCTGTACTGAGTGCATTGGTTGTAATGTGTAAAAGTATTATGTATTGAAGAATACATACCGCTACCCGTGGGTGGCAGGGTGGTCAACCATACAGCACCACTGGTAGACATTTTGAATATACACCTAGTTTACTGGAGCACTGTGGGACACTTATGAGAGGTGCATTTCTGCCATTGCTGCCCTTTACCACAGGAGACTTAGCAACTGTATACTGTCAGTTTGAATTGGTTAAGGAATCCAGGTATTTGACAGCATTTGTACCACCTTTGGGAACATTCCAATATCGCTGTATGCCATTTGGAATAGCATCTGCGGCTTCAGTTTTCCAAAGGATAATGACCACATTGCTCAAAGATGTTTCAAGTGTGTCTGTTTTTCAGGATGATGTCTTGATCCATGCATCAAACCAACAAGAACCCAACACAATTCTAAAACAGGTTCTAGAAATATTTGTGAAACATGGGATTGTTCTCAAGAGAGAAAAATGCCAATTTCTGAAGTCCTCTGTAGAGTACTTAGGTAATGTTATTGCTGCTGACGGTATTCTCCGAAAACCAGCATTATTTCATGCTATCAAAGCTACACCCCACCCAAAGACAAAGCAGGAGTCAAATCATTTTTGGGAACGTGTGAATTTTATTCACAATTCATACCAGATTCTGCAACAAAGGTCAGGCCAATTTCAAATATGTTGAAAGATAAGAGTTGTTTGATATGGGATGCTGAGTGTTCAGTTGAGTTCAAAGAAATAAAACTGCAACCATCTATGGCAAGTGTATTAAAGCCCTAAGATCAAAAACTCAAGTGCTGTCTGACAGTAGATGCAAGTAAAATAGTAGTGGGGACAGTAATTACACAAACCAAAAATAATGTTGAAAACACCATTGGTTTTACATCAAGACTGTTAAAGGAACCTGAAACTTCTTAGTCCGTTATAGAGAAAGCTGCTGGCTTGTTTGTGGGTGATTGAAAAATTTAGAAGCTATTTGCGGGATAGATACTTTGTATTGAGAACAGATCACAAGCCATTAGTCTCAATTCTTAGTGGAACCAACAACAAGACTCTCAGGATTGCAAGGTTTGGGGCAAGGTTAATGCATTATGATTTTGAAGTTATACACATTTTGGGAGGCAAAAATGTCAGAGCTGATTTCTTGTCCAGATTCCCAATTGAAAATAATAACAGTTGTGATGAAGATGTTGATGATGGAAGTTGTTTGTCTGCTGCGGTTGAGATGGAGCAGGTGTGTGTATTTTCAGAGAGAGAACGGAAGACAGAATTGGAGAATGATAAAGACATGTGAAATTATGAGATATATCAGAGAGGGGTGGCCTCATAAGAAAGCAATGACAGTCAATGTTCAACCGTTTTGTAAAGTTAGTGATGAATTGACCATTGAGGATAATGCACGCATGAGAAATTATAAATTTGTTCCACCTGATAAACTGAAGGATACCATTATCAAGAAAGCCCACAAGGGTCATTTGGGTGCCACATTAACAAGAAAATGAATGCGAGATTGTTTTTGGTGGCCATATATGGACAATTAAATTGAACAGATAATAGGAAACGTTACTGTTTGTTCTAATTGTGACAAAACTCTTAAAACAGTAACACCACCTCTCAGTCCCATAGAATGTCCGTTGGGTCCATGGAAGAAATTAGGGTTGATCTGGTGGGACTGTTTAATTCTCTCAATTGCAATCTATGTTATGCATATGTTCTGATTGATTATTACTCAAAATGTCCTTATGTGAAGTTTGTACAAGAATCTAATTCAAAATCACTGGTAGCATTTCTAAGAGACATGTTTATGAACCAGAGTTTTCCAGATTAAATTGTATTTGACAATATGGTCCAATTTGTGTCTGAGGAATTTGAATCATTTCTGAAAGAAAGTTCTGTAAAATACTTAAGGTGCTCCCTTTATCAACCTCAAATGAATGGATTAGTAGAACATTTTAATTGAGTATTGGGAGAATGCATTAGATGGCCATTAAAAAACTGATGTGAGCTCAGTGTATCAGTTCAAACTATGTTGTGGTTCTACAGAAACACACCTCATTCCACCACAGGTGTGTCTGCATTTGAAGCACGTAAAGGGAGAAAATCAGCTACAAATATTAGACCGGGGTAGACGTCTAAACTACTCAACCAAACCATGGGAAAGATTGTTCTGACATTATCAGGGTCAGTGTAAAGAGAAAACAGATTAAACAAAAAACGTATTTTGATAAAAAAGGAGCTAAAGAGTCCTCCATATCAGAAGGTGATTAGGTATCTATCAAGTTGCCAACGTTTTCTAAAAAAGGCAGACCAAAATTTTCAGATCCTGTGAAGGTGGTATTGGTTCATGGCTACGCAATTAGGGTAGATGGAAATAAGTGGTGGAAAAAGTCCAAGGTGGCAAAACTTCAGCCGGATCCCAAAGTACAACAGGACAGAGAACAAGCATGGGTTTGTGTTTCAGGCAAGAAAGCAATTGCAGATCATAGTGATATGACTCATTGCGAAACACCAATACGTAAAAGCAATAGAATACGTAAAGTACCCTGGAAATTTGGTTTTAAAAAAAATCAGCATCCTATGGTTACTCTTCCTTGTGTTATAGTGCTGGATTTGGGAATGTGATTTATTTATGCTAATGAATTTTATAATTTTTTTAGTTAACAAAATAAAAATAGATTGATTAGATAGGTCTATTGTTATGAATGTATGTAATGTGGTATTGCTAGGTTGATTCTGTTGTATGTTTTTAGAAAAAAAATAAAAACTAAATGTATTACTTAATATTAAAGTCATGACGGCATTGTGAGTACATGGTGCTTAGTTAGTTTAAAGTGTCTCGTTTGGGGATTGAGTTCAGATATGGAATGTCTATAATTTAGTTGCTAGTTATGGTTTAGAATGTTGGGAATCTTCGTTATTTGGGAACCGGCTAAATGTGTATGCGCCGGAGCTCTCTGAGATGACATTGTATGCGATGCACAAAGAAAAAAATACTACATCAACATCTCTCCAACTTATGATTTCAACTTACTTCACTCTTCATTGGCACTTTACATCTTTCAGCACCTACACTGCAAACCTCCTTGCTACTCTAGTGAGCCATATTTCTCCTTTGTAGCAGTCTCAGAGCCCCTTCTTGGCTATTTGGCACTAGGCCTGATACTGGGTAGGACTGGAGCTAGTCACATTTTTGTTTCGCTGAGAGAGAGATGAGTCTTATGATGCTCCTGGAGGTGCGTAACGATTGTATGTTTTGTATTGAATTCGTTGTACAGTGTCCTTTGTGCTTTTTTTTCAAGATAACCCTGCAGTGGCTCTGATATGATCTTGTTTGCTATGCCTGCCATTTAGGACCAGTGTCTTCGGCGTTATTTCCCCTGGTTCCTATCCTATATATTTTTATCAAGTACTTGTAATAGGAAAAGGACTTGGATTATCAGCAATATGCCTTGTGAGGAATACATTGTACCCTTAAATCTTGACAGTTTTCCAGGCTAGATAATTCATTACAAGTAATGTCGCAAGTCATTTAAAAAAACTCAAAATGAGCTTGATGCTGCTCAGCAAGAATGTGCTTTCATTTTAAACTGACAACTTACATTGCCCACATCAGAAACCACCACTATTTCATCTTTCGAAACTAATTCCATTGCGCAAAGCAAGAAGCCATAATGAAAAGAACAATCTCCATGCGAGCCCTTGTGGAAACTCAGACGTGTATAGCTGAGCTACCAGTTATTTCAGACCACGAGGTAATTTTTTTCAGGAATCCGCACAGGTTTCATATGTTCTTAGAGGAATACTGTTGCGTAAACTAAGTCTTTGGTTCAGCTCTACGTGGTTTGTTTACACACACACACGGGTGACACGAGTGAACTTAGTTCAATGCACTAGCACTGAATGTGAAAGAGGGGTTATTGTAGCTTTGCAGATCCCCATCCATTATACAAATGAGGTGGTGTCAATGCTTTTTGGTTACTAACTGGGACCAGTGGTAGTCCAAACAATTGTTCAATAATGATTTACATACTCAAGACAACTAAGGGAATGTGTATTTCAGCACATTTTAAAATACTTCTTTTAAAATAATGAGCTCTAGTGTACATAATATTGAAAACATCACAAAAGATATAAAAGCTACACTTTTTAATAGCAATGAAAACAGGTAAACATAATAATATCACAATTTATAGCCCTTACACCCTCACCTTGCTGTATCTAAGCTATGTTAGTTCTAGCATATGAATAAAATAATAATCCTGAGTTTCGGAGGTGGTGCACATACCTGGACAACAGGGTTTGTTGTCTGTTTGGAATAGCTTGACAGCTATTTTGAGCACAAGGCCAAGAGCTAGGAGATTGTTTCTATGAGAGAACACAAAACTGGCACCAGTTCAGGAAGGCAGAATGGAATTCTTTGCAGAGCCTCGGGGAGTCTTGCTGGATGCTTCTTCGTAGGGATGGAGTCTGGTGCTATGTTCATCTGGATCTGCCATTTGCATCTGTGACCTGGGAGTAGTTCTCTCCTAGATAAATGGTTGTGGTCTTCCTTATATATTGTATCATACCTAAGATGAAATTTGTAGAGTCACCTTAGGAATTTTTTGTTATAATTATATACATCAGTGGATGTACTAATAATGTAAATATATGTCTTTGTAGACTACATTATTTGGGTTATGCTTGTTATATGATGCTGAAAAAGGCATCTGTCCCAGACTGGTGTCTCACTAAGGTCTTTGTTGATGCCTATATCTCAATGACTTGACACTTTCACAGTTCTTGAAAGAGAGGCAAAGGCAACATCTACGTCAAAGGCAGACATTTTGATGATTCTGCATAATTTTAGGAAAAATGGCAGGCTCCATTATCAAAGATGGCAGCCTCCGTGGTCTAAGATGACAACCTCTGTTACATGGGATGGATTTGGGGCCAAACCTAAGCAAGCTGAACAGGCTAACTAAAATTTAGACTATAGCAAAAATGGAACCTGGCCTGTGTGCATTTAAGAACCCACAGCTAAAAGAAGGAAGCCTAAAAGCAGGTGATTAAAAAATATAAAATAATAGAATTATGGACAGGAACAGTGATAAGATTTATGACATTTCTAGAATCATTTCTAAGCTAGTCACTAAGTTAACACTTAATATGTTTTTGATTGATCTTGCTTATCAGACATTCATCATACATTTACAGGAACAAAACACATTCCAGAAATGTGCATTTGATGAGATAGCAATTTATCACTTGCTACATGCTCAATAACATGTCTTCAAACTGAAATGAAAAAGGAGTCTCTGTGCTGGAAGACATGATTCTTACAACAATACCAATTACATTTTGTAGCAAAAGAACAACTCTTCCCTTTGATAATTACAAAGATTATGTTTAATTTATCATATTTAACCAATAACTCTTATTTTGAAAAGACTCCCTGATTACATGATTATGATCAGTACATTCAACAATTTCAGTCTGCTTTTTAGCTATGCAGAGTAAGTAAGCAATGCTCTTAAGTTTGTTAACATTGTAACAAAGAAATCAGGATTTTGTACACTACATTAGCCGCTGCCAGTAAACCTCCCTATATAAGCACTGGCAGCGATCTCCTCGGTTACCATAATTACTTTAATAGAATCAGATCCCAAGGAATTCCTAAAAATTGAATATCCCCTCCAAGAATATTGAGAGCATTCCAACAGAAAGTAAACAGTTGCAATTAGGGCAGTGAGGTGATCATCATTGGTGGCAGAAAAGGAAACTTGCACAAGGAGGGACTCTGTTTGTACTGCAGTTCTAATAAGATGCCATGGGTTGATGGGAAACGAGAGAGCTCATGCTTAGGGAACAGACGGGAATTGGGCTTAATGATTGAAGATCCATCTATCAACATGAAATCACATTTTTACATGGATATTGTATTACTGATTCTGAAAGGCCCTCTATAGAACCTTGCATTGCTCAACTCAGGAGCTACATGGTGCCTTTTGGATAAACAGTTTCAGCCAAAGAATGAGTTTCCAGTAAAAGACAAAGAAACAGTCAAATAAATTCAAAGAATTGATGTTGCTGAGTTAATATCTGGGGCATTTTGTAAAAACACTGAGCAATGCATTTGTCAATTCTATCACAATTTTGCAGTCCATTGTTTCCGGTATTATTGACACTTCATCATTCTCCATCTTATTTGGATACCCCATGGCAGAGGCAGTATAACCCTAAGATTAATTGAGAAACCTCAACCATCAGATCATTGCATGCAACATTGTATTCTCTTGCAATGATCCAGAGAATCTCATCTGTTTAAATGTACAACGTTCAACCCTGAATCTCTTTAAAGAGGCAGAAGAGAAAGGGGTGTGGCTTAAAGCGTCAAGATAGTGGTCACACTCTAAGAGTGCTTCGAACTCCTCCATCATCTGTTGGCATCCACAAGCCATCTGGATGCCTGTTACCTGGTAATCGCACCTAACAGTGCCCCGGACCTGCCCTGCATGCTGCCTGATTCCGGGGAGATGCCAGGGACTCATCTACCCGACGTGCTGCAATGCTCCTCTGCTTCCAACATGGTGATCTGAATGGGATTAGTGTTGCTGTGCTGCTGAGCCTGGGAGTGACATGATCCAAGTCAGGTCACTGTGCCTTGGGACCTGAGCGTCCAGATCACTGCCTGCTTCTGGGATCGCTTCTTGCCATTTGGCCCCTTCCTGCCTCTTGCTCTTAAACCTGAGCATGCTGTGGAATAGGCCTGTGCAGCCTGCCAATCCCAGGGAAGTGCTGCTGAGCTCGAAATCAGAGGTCTACCTGCCCTATCGGTCTCACGCTTGCTTGGATGCCTACCTAACCTGCTGGCCCCAGAGAATGTCTCCTGAGTGGTGGAGGCCCTGCACCAGAGTGACAGTAAGAGAATGTCCTGCTCGGGCCCTGAAACTCCTTCGGCCTCTGTTCTGTAGGCTGGCTTGCCTGCGTGGTGGTATCTGGCCCTGACTGCCTACGCCTGTTGGCCGCATCCATTTTTTAACATTCTGATTGCTGGTCACTGCCCCGTGGAAGTAGGATCCTCCCCAGGCCTTAAGGTACATCAGCACCAGTGACAGGCCCTCCATCAGCCCTGCAGTCACTACACTTGTGAAGTCACTCGCTGGAGTACCTCTCCACTGTGATAGTGCCCCTTAGTGGCCCCCCTGAACTAAC
This sequence comes from Pleurodeles waltl, assembly GCF_031143425.1. Taxonomy (NCBI): domain Eukaryota; kingdom Metazoa; phylum Chordata; class Amphibia; order Caudata; family Salamandridae; genus Pleurodeles; species Pleurodeles waltl. Next base: position 535,276,780 of record NC_090436.1, read on the forward strand.
CCCATACTTGGGACACTGGCACTGAAACCTAGGGAGCTTGCGGCCCGTGGCCTGGGACTAAGAAATTGCAGTGGGTGATTAGGGCTGTTACTGTGGGAGCGTCGGTCCTGTGCACCTGGTCTCTGATGACTCAGGGCTTCGCTCGATCTGAGCGCCCACACCTCTTTGACTGTATAGCGTTCTCTCACTGATGGTTCTCACCGTCACAATAAGGGGCACACCCACATATCCACTGTCCATGTAAGTTGCTGCACAACTCCCCTGCCTAAATAGGACACATCGTTCCCAAGGCGCTGTGGGCCTGAAGTCATCTGGGGTGCCCACCTCTATGGAGACGTGCCCAGTTCCCAGCTGCGCTAATTGGGCAAACAACCCTGTGAGAGTATGTTTGGCCCTTCTTTTGTCCCTGGACACCCGGAGAAGGAGGTTCCCAGTAACCTATGCACTACAACCCACCTGGAGGAGGGCAACCTATCCCCTTGTTCAGCCACTATCCCTGTTTCAGCTCAAGTGCTGCTGATAGTTTAGGTGCTGTGGGCCACCCAGTGCCCGATCTCCATCCTGAGGACCTTGCCTGCCTCGTTCGGCACATGCCATGCAGACCCATGGATGGGATTGAGCTGACCCGGGGCTCTCACCACGTGAGCATGGCTGCTCATGCAGCTGCATTCCTATGGCAAGCAGGCTGGGTCCCCTCCAGAGTTCCATCGCAACGCCTCAGCCCATCGCCACCATGGGCAAAAACAAACTCAACCAACCAGGGCCCTTCCAGAATACAATGGACCAAAACACCACGACTCAGGGCCAAACCAGGAGTTATGAGAACAACTCATCATCACCGGAGGGTGACTTGGCCACAATCCTACAAGCCATTCATGCCTCCCCATCTGCATTGGAGACTAAGATTGGAGAGGTGCATGTGGGTGTGGCTTTACTACTCCAAGACCTCCACAACGCCACAAGCAAAATTACTGAGGCCAAGATGCACCTGCCTACAGTAGAAGACAATGTCACCAACTTAAAACCACAGGTCTCCCGACTTCTTTTGCACACTGTGAAACTTCACCAACATGCCAAAGACACTGAAAGTTGCTCCCAGCACCATAACCAATGCTACGCGGGTATTCCTAAAGGACTGGAACTCCGGCGTGCCACAGAATTTCTTGAAACTTGTATTGAATCTTGGATCCTTCTGGATCAATTATCTCCTTGATTTGCAATCGAGGGAGCACACAGAGCCCTGACACCAGGGCCACCTCCAGCGGCGCTGCATCAACCCATGATCTCCTGCAACCTTAACTTAAGACAGAGACGCTATCTTGAGAGTGGCCCACTCTCACCCAGACCTTAAATGCCACAATGCCAAGATGTTCATCTTTCCAGACTACAACATAGAGGTACAAACGCAATCTAGTTCATACGCGGTGGTTAAACAGAAACTCCAATTGCTCAACCTCTCCTACGGATTGCTGTCCCTGGCCCATATTAGAGTTTTGTATGCAAATACTCACTTCTTTGGCACCCCAGATTCAGCCTTGACCTGGCTCACTGAGGAGCAGCCACTCTGCAGGCAAAGCAGCTCCCCACCTTTAAAGTGTTGGCCTCTGACTCAACTACTGCAGCTCCGAAACCTAGAAGAAACCACACCTGTTCTCATAGAGGGCACGGTGCCATCCTTTCCTTCCTGTGCGAGACCTGTCATACGCAGCACCATAATCTTTGCCTTTGACTGCAGTTGTCTCCCCGCCAACTCCGAAAGGCCAGCAAGATTTGACTTTCACTCCCCCTTCTGAGCAACTGGTGGACACCGATCTGTCGCAGAGTCCCACAATATGATTAACCAGATTTTCTAACTCACAGCAGAAGCTGGACACTGTCCCTTGTTACTTACTGTTTGACTTACCTCCTGATGGTTGGCTTTGATCCTACATTAAGGGGGGTCCACCACTCCAGTCCCATTATCAAGTTGGGTTGTGCTTTTGTTTCTAGTTTGTGGGTGACAGATGCTTCTGGGGTGGAAGTATGGGGTGGGAGATGTTGGGGTGAAGATTGTGTACTGTTCTGTTTTAATGTATTTTTCACTTGTTTTTTTGTTCCTTGGTTTGTCATCGCCCTCAGACACACGTATATGCTGCAATTCCCATGCCACAACCTAGGTACACTGTTGCTCAATGCACCCATGGGGCGAATGATCTGAACTATCCTCCCTGCAGGATCAAATATTCCCTGCCCCCACATTCAGTGCAAGATATCCCTACACAACAATGGAGTCTTTACGTGTGTTGTCCTGGAATGTTAATGTGTTACTAGACCGTGTGAAACATACTGTGGTCCTAAGATATGTACATTGCTTCCTTCCGGATGCCTTGTTGGTTCAAGAAACCCACCTGTTAGGGAACCACTGTTCCTTCCTGGCACGCCAAGATTCTGACAGGGTCTACAACTCTGGCTATGCCCCGAGCTCCCGAGGAGTGACAATTTTGCTCAGACGTTCTTCCCCCATTACTGTCAAAAAAGAAATGAGCGACCCACTGTGTCGCTTCCTTGCTCTTACTGGTACGGTTGAGGGACGAACTGTTAACTTCATGTGTGTCTATGAGTACCCTGCAGCCCTGGATGCCCTCCTCGGGGAGCTCTCCAAGTCACTGTTGGCCCTCCCAGACAGACTGACAGTGATTGGGCACGACTTCAGCATGGTCCCCTTTCCAGACATTGATGCCACTGGTATTCCTTCTGCCTCCCAGTGGACCAGTGCCTGTCATATCTCTTGGACTGGACCTCTGTCCTCGATCTCTGTGATGTGTGGAGGGTGTGGAATCACCATCAATGCACCCACACCTCAGCCGTGCACCATAATCACTCCTGCATATATCTTATATTTGTGTCAGCTTCCTATTGATGTGTGGTGACTTAGATCCAGATCCTTCCACGTGGAATATCCAACCACTCTCCTATCCTCCTCCGCCTCGGTTCTCCTCTAGGTGACTCAGGCCCTATGAGGTGATTCAATGCTTGGTAACTCGAGCATTAGTCCTATTTGCAGGTGCTGGAGGGTGAACTGAGAGCATACTTGGACTTGGACAACGAGCAGTGGGTTTGTTCAGTTGGCTCCTTATGGGCTGCCAGTAAGGCTACTAACTTAGGGTTCACAAAGAGGCGACTTAGGGAGCTAGAACGAGCACGCTCCCAGCCACACTCATCGATCTTTTTGTGACATTGCACAGACTATTACAGCCACATGTACATGGCAACCTCCAGATTGGAGGCCGATCCTGGCCCTCATCTCCTGCATGAAGAACTACTTCCTTGCCTATCGTGCTCTGAGGATCAGATGCTGGACTAGCCAATATCAGCTGAAGAAGTAGGAGTGGCTATTTCTGCTATGGTCTCCAGGAAGTCCCCTGGCTCTGATGGGTTATCCACAGAATGTTACTCGACCTTTCAAAAAATCTTGGCACCCCACTTTCTATTGCTAGAGGAAGAAGTGACAAAGGTTGGTACCTTTCCACCTAAGACAGATACTGCTACCATTGTGATAATCCCAAAAACACAACCCCCGTCGACCTCCTGTTACAACTATCATCCAATCTCCCTTATCAATGCTGAGCTGAAAATCTTTGCTACCATTCTTGCTACTCATCTCAAGCCTGCCCTCCGCACACTCCTACATCCTCACCAATGTGTTTTTCATGCCGGCCAGGAGTATGCAGCACTGCCTCCAATGACTCCATGTCACCCTGGCTCATCATCACCTGCTTCCACCCAGATTAGCCCTGCTTCTTGATGACTTCGAGAAAGCATTTTACATGGTGGACTGGACTTACTTGGGTCGTATACTGCTGCGGGCCAGATTCGGGTCCCGCTTTCACTTCTTTGTCCGGGTGCTATTTTTGACATCCACTGCATGTGTCCAGATCAATAGCATGATCTCCGCACTCTTCCCTATCAGACGTGTGACTTGGCATTGTTGCCCCCGTCCCCACTTCTTTTCGCCTCAATGATTAAACTACTCATGCATCTCCTCCATTGTGATGCCCATATATGGGGATGGCAATGGGATGAGGGTCAAGAAGACCGCATCACGCTATACACCAATGATGTCCTTCTCTTTCTGGTAGATTCAGCACTGAGTGGATCCCATTGCCTTCAAATTTTTCAGCTTTTTGGGAAGCTCCGGGTCTTCACATTAATCACTTTTGACACCCCTTGGGTCATCTCTGGACTGCATGGCCTGGCAGACTGACATCTCTATGCACTGTCTCAGCTACAAATACCTGGGTATATGGGTGGCGCTCCACCCTGAGCTTGCCTGGGCACTTAATCTCAGACCCTTGATGCAAAAAACTAAAGACCTCAACAAATGGAAATCCATTCTATTGAATGTGATGGGCCGAATTGCTCTTAACAGTATGATGGTGTTGCCACGGTTCCTCTACGTCTTTCAGACCCTTACCATAGCCTTGCGTTGTTGATGGTTCTGCGAGGTAGATGCAGTGGCATCATCTTTCCTCACATAATCTAGGCCCCACCTTGCCCTGTGTAACTGTCAGCATACCCTTTGTGATGGAGTTCTGGGTATGGCCAACTTTACCTCTACTACCTAGCCTCCCAACTTTTGGTGTTCAAGGATTGGCTTATTGGGAGTTGGTCTGATCCCGCTTTCCAACTGGAATTGGCATCTTTAGGGTTTCTGTGGATTAAGGCCATGTTGTATGGATCCTCAGTCCCTAACATTTTCTCCGTGGTGACACATGTGAGTCACCTTGCTTGGAGGGCTGCACTCCAATACATCAAATAGGACACCAAGCTTACGCTTCAAACCCCCCTGTGCCACAGCACATGGTTGTGCGATGTGGTAGCGCAGGAGGGCTTTGGAAAATGAGACCTCATTAGCATAACTAAACTAGGCGATGTGCGGTTTATAGCCCACATATTTTCCTTCCAAGAATTCCAGGACACATATGCAATAACCTCTTCACAATTCTACAAATATCTGCAGCTACAGCATGCACTTTACACCCACATGTCAGGTGACTCCTCTCCCCCTGAATTTAGTCCTCCGGAGGCAAACTTCCTAATGGGCCTGTTTGGAAAAGGGGGCATCTCTCAGATTTACTGAGCCCTAATGGTTAATGCTCCCAGTATAGAAATCACTTACCATATGTAAAACCAGGGAAAGGCTTTTTTTTAAAGGATCAAGTCAGCTTTCTCAAGTTTTGCATTGCGAAATGAGGCATCAGTATGGATTAGGAAAAGGTTAAAGCTCTATTAGATTGGGCAACTATAACATACGTTATGGAAACACAACAAGGAGAGATCAATGACAAATAATGGTTACAAAACAATTTAGGAGTTTGTAAGAGAGTGGGATCCCTGCTGCATCAAAAGAATATTCTATGTTTGCCTCACTCAGAATTGCAACAGTAAGTCATGAAATGGTGGCATGATACACCTATTGCACAGTATCCTGGGAAAATAAAGATAAACAATCTATTGCAAATACATTTTTAGTGGCCTATTATGTCAATATCTATTAAGGATCAGTCCAATTTCTCTGTGTACTCAGGCTAAGAAAGGAAAATCCAAATCCATGGGATTATTGCAACTTCTAGTTCCCTTCGCTTTGGTTACAAATTGCCATGGATTTTACTCCCTATGTTACAAGGCCCTTTGCAAACCCATGCTTTCTTTGTTTGAGATAGGGCTTGGGGTGTATTTGCATTACATGGCTTTAACACAAACATGATGAAATGGCAAATGGGGCAGTGCTCTTAAGCAATTTGTTCCTCAGCCATCACTCTTAATGACTGACCTGCATGCTGGTTATTGGTAAGTAATAGAACAGAAGCTGACAGGGATGGGGTTTTCTCTATGTTTCTTGCATTAAGAGCTTGCAGCTGAATGTCAGCACTTGCCTTGTGGACCACACACTCCATGGGTCAAGAGTACTGGAAAGGTTCCAACCCTTTTCCTTGTTTTTTTTGTTTTTTTAATCAAAGGGTCAAGATATTTCTCAGAGTGCACAGACGTCTCTGAAAATATGTTCAGTTTGTCTGCTGGCCAAGCCATAAATTATTTCTTGGGTCCTATCCACCAGTGTGAAATACATTTTGAATGCACCTTTTAGTGGCGAAAATCACTGTTATTCTGAGCCTACAAGCCACACAAAGGCATTGAAATGAGTGGTCCCAGTGGAAAGGCTAAACCACAAGTCATTCATGTTATATTGTGCCTATGCAGTAATAATTTTCATGATAGAGGCTGCTTATTTCATCTCTAGGAGGGGATCATAGTACTGTATGCATGCCTACAAGAAGTGGGCAGCATTAGACTCTCCATTCTGCTTTTATGTGCAGGATGGATTATGCAAGAATAGAAGAGAGTCTCCAGTGGCAGTTTTGACGAGGGAGATTGCTATTCAATTAAGGGAGTTCCACTCTTTTTTTGTAGAGTTACAAGCAGGACATTATTGAAAATTGCCTTTAATTGCAATGTTTTGTGCTCTCATCATTAATTAAAGTTGCTAACACCATGTGAAAATCCACAATATACTGTCGGCTGGGCCCCTTGATGTGAAGGCAACCATACAAGTTAATCAATGAAGGGAGCTTTCAACCTAAGTCCATTACTGAAGAGTAATGACCTAAAACCTCTTTAAGTAGGTTTTGTGGTGTGTGTAACATATTGTGTGTTAAGTCTGGTTTGTGTGTGCTGTGTGCCTTGTGTGTCGACATGGGGGAAATAACAAACAATAAGGCCCTCATTTACAACCGTGGTGGACGGTGTTAAAGCGGCGGTAAGACCGGCAACAGGCCGGCGGTAAAAAAAATGGAATTACGACCGTGGCGGAAACTGCCAACAAAGACAGCCACTTTAACACTCCGACCGACATGGCGGTACAAACAAACAGCTTGGCGGTCACCGTCAACAGACAGGCAGAGGACAATGTACCGCGCACAGTATCACAACAGGCCAATCTGGCACCTTTTCCGGGGCGGATTCACCGCGGACAAAAACATGGCGGAAACTGGACTTCGAAGGGAAAACGCTCACCTCTACACACCCCACCAGGAATCAGGACGCCATGGAACCAGAGCTGCAGATCCTGCCAGCCCTTATATTCTTGCTCCTGTACCAGGAGTACGCACGCCAGCGGCAAAGACCACGGTGAGTACTGCACCTACGACACAGGGGAAGGGGGAGGGAAAAAACAGGGACACACACACGTAAAACGCAACACCCCCACCCCCACCCTCACCCACCACAACACACACACCAATACAGCATGATACATTACAGGTACACTCCCCAACCCCCACGGAAGAATGCAAAGACAAAAGAAAATGAGTGTAACCATTGTAATATATTAAAATCCAGTACGCAAAAATATATATACACACCATAAACAAATATATACATCAACAATAGTAGTCCAGGTAGTGCTCCATTGAAGTCCATGGAACACTGAGCCCACACGGTATGGGTGAGGCCCACACAAGATCCCCGACCATGGCGGAGAGAACACTGCAGGGCCATCAGATACCAATAAAACAGGCACCTCAGGGGGAGGGAAAGGGGAGGCACCTCAGCCACTTGAGTGCACGACGCCAAATCCACGAGGGGGCCACATGCCCACTGTTCCATCCTGGGGAGTGCAAAGCCACAGTCTCTCAAGTCGATACAGTGGGTGGTTTGCCCACTGTTCCATCCTGGGGAGTGCAAAGCCACAGTCTCTTAAGTGGATAACAGTCTCCACTTGTTCTGGAGGGGGCCTTGTGCCCAGAGTGCTTCATCCTGCCAAGGACAGAGGCAGTGGATGTCAATCTCCACTGGTTCTGGAGGGGACCTTGTGCCCAGAGTGCTTCATCCTGCCAAGGACAGAGGTAGTGGATGTCAATTTCCACTGGTTCTGGAGGGGCCTTGTGCCCAGAGTGTGTCATCCTGCAACAGACAGAGGTAGTGGATGTATCTCTCCACTGGTTCTGGAGGGGGCCTTGTGCCCAGAGTGCTTCATCCTGCCAAGGACAGAGGTAGTGGATGTCAATCTCCACTGGTTCTGGAGGGGGCCTTGTGCCCAGAGTGCTTCATCCTGCCAAGGACAGAGGTAGTGGATGTATCTTTCCACTGGTTCTGGAGGGGGCCTTGTGCCCAGAGTGCTTCATCCTGCTTGTGGTGGTCTCAGTAGCGTCAGAGCTTTTGGAGCTCATGTGCCTGCGGTGCTTGTAGCGGCGGTGCCCTGTTCAGCTGTGCTTGAGGCAGCGGTGCCCTGTTCAGCGGTGCTTGAGGCGGCAGTGTCCTTGGCAGCGGTGCTTGTAGAGGCGGTGCCCTGCTCAGCGGTGCTTGAGGCGGCAGTGCTCTGTTTAGCGGTGCTTGAGGCGGCGGTGCCCTTAGCAGCGGTGCCCTGTTCAGCGGTGCGGAGGCGGCGGTGTCCTTGGCAGCGGGACTTGTAGTGGCAGTGCCCTGTTCAGCGGCGCTTGAGGCAGTGGTGTCCTTGGCAGCGGTGCTTGTAGCGGCGGGGCCCTGTTCAGCGGTGCTTGTAGAGGCGGTGCCCTGTTCAACGGTTCTTGAGGCGGCGGTGTCCTTGGCAGCGGTACTTGTAGCGGTGGTGCCCTTGGCAGCGGTGCTTGTAGTGACTCAGCTGCTGGCAGTCCTCTGTAGCCCAGCGGGGCTTGTGCTGGCGGTCCTCTCTAGACCAGCGGGGCTTGTGCCGGCGGTCCTCTCTAGCACAGCGGGGCTTGTGCTGGCGGTCCTCTCTAGCCCAGCGGGGCTTGTGCTGGCGGTCCTCTCTGGCCCAGCAGGGTTTGTGCTGGTGGTCCTCACTAGCCCAGCGGGGCTTGTGCTGGCGGTCTTCTCTAGCCCAGCAGGGCTTGTGCTGGCGGTGGCCTCCTGGGCAGCAGGGATGATGGCGGTAGCCTCTTGGGCAGCAGGGCAGGTGCTGCCGGTGGCCTCCTGAGCAGCAGGGATGATGGCGGTGGCTTCTTGGGCAGCAGGGCAGGTGCTGGCGGTGGCCTCCTGGGCAGCGGGGATGATGGCGGTGGCCTCTTGGGCAGCAGGGCAGGTGCTGGCAGTGGACTCCTGGGCAGCGGAGATGATGGCAGTCTTCTCCGCCGTGCTGCTCTTCCCAGACTTGCCGGGTTTCTTGTGGCCCTTCCTCACCTTGGAAGGTGTCGCAGCTGACTACACCCTCCCACCTGTACCCCTGGGAGCGGCTATGGTGGCTGGAGTCTTCCCCCTCTCCCGCCGGGCACTGGCCAACTTTTGATGCTTGACAGGTGGGGGACTGTCCGTGCTGTGGCTCCGTGCCACACTGCCTGCCCTGCTGCCTGGTGCACTCCAGAATCCGGTGCCTACTGGCACCACTGGTCCCGCCGATGTTGTGGCTGAGGTGCTAGGTTGGGACCTGGAGAGTCGGGCCATAGGAGACGGACGGGGTGGGGGAGGTGTGGGAAAGAGGTCAAGGTTGGACAGGAAAAGCTTTTTGGAGACACTGGGACGGGTAGCTGGAAGGGGTTTGGGAGTGGAGGAAGAGGTTGTGGTAGTAGGAGGTGTACGTTTGGTGACTTTGGGTGAAGGTGCATGCGCTGTAGGCTGTTGGGAGGTGGATGGCTGATGGGTGGGTGTGTGCCTGCGTTTGTGTATTTTGGGAGGTGGTGTCACAAACACACTGGGAGAGGACACAGGGGACGTGTGAATGGTAGTGGGGTGGTGACTGCACGTGAGCGGGGTGTGGCGGTGTGTTTGCTGGTGATGGCAGTAGTGGCTGTAGATGTAGTGCATGCAGGTGTGAGTGTAGATGAGACAGGGAGGGAGGAGGGAGACGAGGAGGAGGGGGACACTGTGGAGGCAGTGGATGTTGGTGTGTCTGCATGTGTGTGATGGCTTCCGTGAGTGCCTGTGGGATGTGTGGTGTTTATGTTTGCCAGAGCTTCCCTTGTGTGTTGACGTGTGTGCATGCTGGTCTGAAGGTGTGCTTGAGATAGGCTGGGGGACAGGGAATTGGGTCTGGGTGGAGGAAGTTGGAGGGGGGAGGCTGAGACGGGGACAATGGCTTCCATCAGTGATGAGGCCAGAGTCTGAAAAGCTCGCTGAAGGGCCGCCTGACCAGAATGAATGCCCTCCAGGAATGCATTTGTTTGTTGCAACTGCCTTTCTACAGCCTAGATGGCATTCAAAATGGTAGCCTGCCCAACAGTGAGGGACCTGAGGAGGTCAATGGCCTCCTCACTGAGGGCAGCAGGGGTGACTGGGGCAGGGCCTGAGGTGCCTGAGGCGAAAGTGATGCCCACCCTCCTGGGTGAACGGGCACGTGGCAAATGCTGAGGGGCTGCTGGGAGGGCGGTGCTGGTAGGGGGGGTGGTGGCTATACCTGTAGATGTGGGGGGCACAGATGTTGCCGCCACCACAAGGGAGCTCCCATCAATGGACGAGTCCGTGTCACTGGTGTCAGCTCCTGTCTCTGCCGTGGAGCTCCCTCGCACTCCGTCCCACTGGTGAAATCCGACTCTGTAGTGTCGCCCTCCAGGGCCATGTAGGATGCAGCTCCCTCCTGCCCCGGTGCCACTGCTCCTCCGCCTGATGATGCTAATGCACACAAGAGCACGGAGACCACAAAAAGGGGGGGACGACAGAAGAAAGACATGTTGAGTGCTTGCATTACCGCTACCGTTGGTGGACACGACAGACACAGAAGCCCCCTGCACTATGCCGCTCTCTTGGGCTCCACTGTTCAATCCCTGGGTCATGACCTACAAGGCTATGGATGACATCTGCACACATGGATGACACAGGGGCTTGACTAGGTGTACTTGGCACTCTACAGAGGTGGGGTGGGGTGCCACATGGCCTGCCTTACGGAGGGACCTTGCCTACTAAACTCGCCCTGTCCTAGGGAAACCCACAGCCCACCTCCCCCACTCAGACACCTCCACTGCGCACAAAATCAGCAGGATGAGAGTGTACTCACCCCCTTGTGGCTGCTGTGATGCACCCAAGTGCCCATCCAACTCCGGGATACGCCACCGCCAGGATCCTGAACATCAGGGAGGGTCATGGTGCGAAGAGCACCCTTCCCATGTTGGGAGGCCATCCTCAGCTGATCCTCCGCCATCTTCTTGCTCCAGCGGCGAATGTCCTCCCATCTTTTCTGGCAGTGGGTGCTCCATCTGTGGTAGACCCCCAGGGTCCGGACGTCCTTGGCGATGGCACCTCAAATATCTTTTTTCTGGTGGGCGCTGACCTACATGAATTGTACAGGGGGAAGAGACATTTTATTACCAATTGCACCATCACAGTCATTGGCCCCCATCCCTACCCTTGCCATGTGGCACATGCATTCATCGTCGTTTCATGCACGTCTCAATCTCCCCTCCTCATCTTAAATCCACCCGACTCCACACAGGCATAGCCCATACAGCATGCTCCCAGTGTCCTTACCTGTTTGTCTGGAGGACCGTAGAGTAGCGTGTACTGGGGGAGGACCCCATTCACGAGTTTCTCCAACTCCTCCAATGTGAAGGCAGGGGCCCTTTCCCCAGACACTCGAGCCATTGTCTCTTCCAGACCGAGGTCACAGCAGCACTTGCAGTGTAGGTCCTCTCCTGTCGAAGATCAGGTATCGAGTGATTGAACAGATAGAAAATGGCGGTCACGTCTGCGGCGGTCCAATGTTAACCAATGCAGCATTGCGCCGTGGTCTTCGACCGCCTACCGCAACGGTGTACAACGCCAGCGCAGTTACCTCACATCCCATTGTCCCACTTTAGAGGTCAGGGAGCCGCCATTTCAGGGGCCCACATGGCTTAATTTTTAACGGCGTCCCACATACCTAGGCCTAGCCTCAACACACATACAGGTCACTTTTCGGATTATAAATCGTGTTCTGTGTAAGCTGTGGGTACGTACCTCAGAGATGGTTGACTCTGTGGTCGCTGTTGTCCTTCATAGGCACCGTCCGCTGGGACATGTGAGGAGATGGCGGCATCCTCCGGTGAACAAACCGCTGGTGGACCTGTCGACAATGGAGGAAAGACATGTGATCATCATCTACAGGCTTGACCGTGCCACAATCCATGAACTGTGTACCCAGCTGGAGCCAGACCTGATGTCAGCTATCCGCCATTCCACAGGAATCCCCCCTCAAGTGCAGGTGCTGTCAGTACTCCATTTCCTTGCAAGTGGGTCATTTCAAACAACAGTGGCCATAGCATCAGGGATGTCCCAGCCTATGTTTTCCAACGTGTTGTCCAGAGTGTTGTCTGCCCTGCTGAAACACATGCGGAGCTACATCGTTTTCCCTCAGGTGGAGGATTTGCCTACAGTGAAAGGTGATTTCTATGCCCTGGGACATATCCCCAACATCATAGGTGCCATTGATGGGACACATGTGGCTTTGGTCCTCCCCGCATGAGTGAACAGGTGTACAGAAACTGGAAGAGTTATCATTCCATGAATGTGCAGAGGGTGTGTTTGGCAGACCAGTACATCTCCCATGTGAATGCCAAGTTCCTTGGCTCAGTGCATGATGCCTACATCCTGCGGAATAGCAGCATCCCTTATGTGATGGGTCAACTCCAGAGGCACCGTGTGTGGCTATTAGGTGAGCACCTGGAAGCAAGACAGTGGGAATGGTTGTCTGGGTATATCCCTACAGGTTAGCATGTGTCTAACAGTTGTCCATTGCCATTTGCAGGTGACTCTGGTTACCCCAACCTGTCATGGCTACTGACCCCAGTGAGGAATCCCGGATTATAGAACGGACCTTCGGCCTCCTGAAGGCCAGTTTCAGGTGCCTCCATATGACAGGTGGATCCCTATTCTACTCACCAAAGAAGGTGTGCCAGATCATCACGGCCTGCGGTATGCTTCACAACTTAGCTTTGCGACGACAGGTGCCTTTTCTGCAGGAGGATGGTCCAGATGGCGGTGTTGTTGCAGATGTGGAGCCTGTGGGCAGTGAAGACGAGGAAGCAGAAGAACAGGACATGGACAACAGGAACTCGGTGATCCTGTAATATTTCCAGTGAGACACAGGTAAGAGTACAGACCTGCCTACTACATGTACTTTAACACTACTACCTCTCTACTGTCTGTCGTTTTCACCCAGTGTATGGTTACTGAGTTGTCACTTTCCCTTTTGATTTCACAGATGTGGGTCCCACTGTGTGACATCTGCTTTGTTTCCTCATGGACTAGAGCTGTGTGACATAGGTATGTTGACATTACAATTGAAAGAGCATTTTGTCACTATAATTGCTAATACACTATTTCGAAATCACAGACTGACTCCAGATTGTTTTGTGCTTCAAGGGTGTTTATTGAAGAGCTCAGTATTGGAGGGGGTTGTCAAATGGTGACGGGGGATGGTGGAGGAATGTCCATGGCAGAGTCCAGTCTATTAGTCTCACATGTGCATTGCCCAAATGGGCATAGGAAGTGGAGCTGGGGAAGTTTGAGGATGGACAGGGTGACAAAGTGGGACAGAAAGATGACATTCAGGGTGGCCTCATTTCTTGGCGGGGGTCTTGGCATTGTTCTCCGTCTTTGTCCTGGATCTCAGGGACCGTTTGCGGGGTGGTCCTCCATCTGCAGGGGGTGGGGTGCTGGTGTGGTGGTCCTGTGACAGGGCGTCCTGTCCACTAGCGCCGGCGGCGGTGGTGGGCAGTTCATTGTCCTTGCTAGTGTCAGGGGCCCCTTGTTCTGCCGCAGTGTCCCTCCTGGTGTTGAGTACTTCCTTCACCACCCCTATGATGGTGCCCAGGGTGGAATTGATGGTTCTGAGTTCCTCCCTGAAGCCCAAACTCTGTTCCTCCTGCAGGCGCTGGGTCTCCTAAAACTTGGCCAGTACTGTTGCCATCGTCTCCTGGGAGTGGTGGTAGGCTCCCATGATGGAGGAGAGTGCCTCGTGGAGAGTGGGTTTCCTTGGCCTGTACTCTCCCTGTCACACAGCAGCCCTCCCAGTTCCCCTGTGTTCCTGTGCCTCCATCCCCTGGACCGTGTGCCCACTACCACTTCCCCTGTAGTGTAGCCATTTTTATGTAGCCTTTGCCCATTTGCTTCAGGCGTTAGGCCTTCATGCACTTTGCCCTGGATTCATTTTATTCCTTTGCTCACAGCATCGGGCCTCTGTGCACTTTGCTCTGGATGCATTTTATTCAGCTTCGTACTGGTATTTTTCAATAGCCAGTTCTACGGTCTTGTTTTATTTTTTATATCACACTGTTTAGCCTACTTCCGCACCGGAGTTCTCAATAACACATTCTTGCTCACTCTGTGCTTCAGTCAAGGATACAGTCTGGTACGTTGCCGATAGACGTGGTAGGAGTTTAGTCTTTGGGTTGTAGACGATATACATTCTTGCGTAGGGATGTTTTGTGACCACATCGACATGTTAGTTAAAAAATCACTTCCTTGTCCTAATACACGCAAGAGGGAGATTCCGACCAGGGAACCACAACTAGACACTGACTGCCCTGTTGCAGATGCTGATCTAGATCACAGGCCTTTGCTCAGGTATGAGGGTTGATGTCTTCCCAGGGAATCTGAAAGGCAAGCTTAGAGCTTAACATGCTGTGTTCGAAATAGAACTTAATTAGAGAGAACGTAATATGTTAACACTATGATAGCGATATTCTTATGTTTCACTCTCCTCGTTACTATTTCAATCCTACTGTGTTGTATGGTTCTGGTTATTGCGGCTCACGCCTTATTATCTAAAATGCAGTCATTTTATTAAATCGATCTATAAAACTTAAACTGCCTTTGCCATTTGTATATGAGATCATACCGTAAATGAGAGAGCTGGTTGGGATCTAAGCGACCACGACTTCCCTGAGAAGTTCTAAAGATGTCATGCGCTCGGTTGCCGAATCATCCCTCCCCCTTGGGAGAGATGAGGCACTGCTAGTTAGCCGGAGCAAAACCGGATTGAAGGTGACAAGGGTCCTTCTTAGTGGGTCAGACTTAGTCCCCCACACCAGGAACGACTCTGCTACCTAGAAATCCAATAGTCTCATTTAGGATAATGAGAGCCAATGCGACATGGCGCCGCCAACGATTGGTCTGGCTCTAATTTTCGGGTCCGGCTGACTCTCTCGGTCTCATATGTATATTGACTCCTCGATTCCGTTAACGGAGACGTCCGTGGCATTGAGGACTTCCGCCACCGCGATATAGGTAGATCCTAATTATATCGGTTGATCGTTCAAGCTTGAACTCTGAAAGGAAAACCCCCGATATTGGTGTGCCTTCTCTGACCTATAGCTGTTTTCATAATGGCGAATCCCCAGGCAATACAAATAGCAGTTAATATGCGACAACCGCTCACGGTTCATTTGCTAGCACATGGTCTAACAAACCAGGGGGGTCCAGTCACATTTGTGGTGGACGCCCATGCAACCTATAGAACAGAACTTTTTTATTCCTGGGTCACATTTCCAGCACTTGGTGGGAATTCAAACACATTTCACAACTACACGTTTGCGAATGCCCCTCGACAGTACAGGGCATATGCATATTTAGAAATACCTCTATCTTATCAAGAACATATTAATTGGCTTGATGGCGCCCTATCCCACACCATAGCACCTGTTAGGTTAGGTCCACTTAGTAACGATGGTCCTACCTGGCCTTTATTGGCTACATATACAACACATCCAGCAGTTGCTAATTTGGCGGTGGCTGAAGTTCGTCGTTTATACACAGACTTAATGGCTACATATAGACGCTTAGTACAATTTGTGATGCAGACACTAAACACAAACCCAGCGCGTGCTGCCCCAGCGCAACAACATGCAGTAGTTCCGGGTATCAATCCGGCGACTGTACACTCTGTTATGGGCAAAGTACCGGCTAAATAAGAGGAGACTCCGTTTTGGCTGGCGCAAAAAATTAATACGCTGGTGGCAATATTTCCCCATACGGGCCCTCAGGATAAACATAGACTATTAACGATGTGTTTACCGTTTGGTATGGTTCCCACAGTGGACCATTGTAATACATGGGGCACGGTGTTTGCCGCGCTCTACACTACAGCACATGGTACACCGACATTGGCCAACTTACCGGAAGTGCTCAAACAAATTCAAGATGAATTTGGGGATGCAACTGATGGGCAATTTTGCCACGGTTTATTCCATTATATTGAGTAATCTAAAAGGGGAGGCAGTAGCACTAGCGGTGCGTACGCGTCTTCGTGACATCCCGCAACTGGATCAGGAGCGGGAGCTGCCGAAATTAATAGCGGAAACATATTCTAGTATAGGTCGTGATAGCCTTGGAGCTAGACCGCAGAAACCACAGTTTCAGGGTAAGGGTAGTAAGGATACTACTAAACAACAGCAACCGGAGGGTAATAAAAAAGCGCTGGGAGAAAAAAGAACAGACACCTAAAAAAGAAAGAGGAGAATCTCCGAGACAGGAGACCCCTCAGTCAAAATATAATCTTAGAAATAGGGATAATTTGAAAACGCCTGATAGATATCAATACACTGATACACGCCAATCTCGTTCCTTTCAGGACTCATCGGAAAAGAGAAGTGAGAGAGGTGGGCGATCAGAGTGTAGAACAGAGTACGTGAAGCCAAGACAGGATTCACAACGCTCGTCGGAGATTTCTGTAAAGAAGGAAGGGAAACCGATCCAACAAAAACAACAGTTTAAAAAGAAAAAGGTGGGGGCAGTCTCAGTTAGACATGCCACACAGGAAGAGAGTTCTCTTGAAAAACAAGACATGGGCACTAGCACTGTTAGACAGCGCGGCAGAGGTCACAATATTTCGCCGGAATCTTCTAGAGCATCTGGAGGTGAAAGCAACTGATGACTTCATACAAGTTGCAACAGCAGATATGCGTGTCTCTGATCCCGATAGAGTTTATACAGTAACTTTACAATTGGAACGGGACATTGAGCGCACTATAAACGCCATCTTTTGGGGTTGTGTAGTCAAGATATATGACATGACATGGCCGAACAGGATTGGCCCCCTGACTTTGTACGCGACTGTCCAGTTGGGGAGGAGGTTATTACACCTTCGTTCTCACCACTTGTTCCGGGAGAACTTGCAGAGTCCTATAGCATTAAATGGGCTCTGGCACAAGCACCCGCCTTATATAGAAATCATGTGGGGTGGGATAGGGATTCTCCTTATCATGTAATTCCAATTAAGGGCGAGCCTCAGCCACAACTGCAATATCCTATTAAATATGAAGCGAGGGCATCGGTGAGAAACATACTTACACAATTGGAGTACCAGGGAGTTATTGAACCCTGTGTCTCACCGATGAATAATCCCTTATTCCTTGTAGCTAAACCGGACCATTCTTATAGAATAGTGGTGGACTACAGACATTTGAAAGGACATGCACGTACATATGCTATACAAAATTCACATAGCGCAGCACTCAAGAATAATATTGTGCGTAAAAAATACAAAACCACTTTAGATATCTCGAATGGTTTCTTCTGCCAGAATATAGCACCCGAAAGTAGGGATTTTACGAGCTTCAGTGCGTTTGGCTCATATAATTTTTTTTGCCGTTTGCCTCAGGGGTATAAGAATAGCCCAGGACTGTTTTCGGCTCGTGTGACTGAAATATTGCACGAACTGGACCCTGAAGCATTGTCATATGTTGATGATATATATCTCACCGATGACGAGTTACTACAACATTTAAGGCGGGTAGCCCGCATTGTTGTGGGATTTGCAGATATAGGCTACAAATTAAACTTCAAAAAATCGAAAATTACCTTTCTAAGCATCATTTTCTTGGGATATGAGCTGTCGAATGAAGGTAAGAGCCTAGCGCCACACTTTTTAGAAAAATGTGCACAATTGCAAACTCCTAATACGATTAAGAAACTCCAGTCGTTGTTAGGATTTCTAAATTTTGGCAGAACTTACATTCCTGATTATGCTACACGTATAAAACCATTGTACGAGTTGATTCGCCCAGATTTCTCGAGTAGATTTTGGACGATTGAGCATACACATACTCTTCGAGACTTGCAAAATGATCTCCTAGCTGCAAAGCATTTACCCACACGGGACAATAAGACACATCTGGTCATCAGGGTTATAGCTGGGGCCGTTGGGTTTACGTATGTCACCTTTAATGAAGGTGAGACGGTCCCGATAGGATACAAGTCTCACTTGTATTCTACTGCAGAACAACGTTTTGCACAAACAGAGAAGATCCTCACTGCTGTACAGATGGCTGTTATTAAAGAACGACCTCTTGCCCAGGGAATACGCATCATAGTTGTTTCCCCGATTCCGGCCCTAGAGGCTCTTACGAAGGCGAGTGTTCCTAATGCGAAAGCGCTATACCCGCGATGGATACAATGGGCTACGTCTTTGACAGCCACTGATGTAGATTACATTTTTGACCCAAAATTACAGACACAGGAATTTCTCCAATATGAAATTGAATACCCTGTTCCCGCTGGCACGTTGCCTATTGATCAATATCAAGTAGTCATGTACACCGATGGCTCTGCGCAACCCGCGGTGGGAACAAAACACCAATATTCTGCTGCATGTGCGGTGGTGAGCGGCTATATGGAGGGGGAGAAGTTCTGCCCCCAACATACTTAGGCCCTCATTCTGACCCTGGCGGTCGGTGATAAAGCGGCGGCCAACCCGCCAACAGGCCGGCGGTCCAAAATATGCAATTCTGACCCTGGCGGGAACCGCCAACACAGCCCGCCGCATTAACACTCCGCCCGCCACGGCGGAACAAACAAACAGCGCGGCGGTCCCCGCCAACAGCCAGGCGGCAGACAATGTACCGACCCTATCACGACCCACCAATCCGCCACCTTTTCCGGGGCGGGAGCACCGCCGATAAAAACACAGCGGAAACAGACTACGAACGGGAAAACGCTCACCTCCACATACACCACGCGAGATTCCGGCAGTATGGAACCCGAGTTGCAGGTCATCCCCGCACTCCTATACCTGCTCCTGTACCAGGAGCACGCCCGGCGGCGCGGAAGACATCGGTGAGTACTGCACCTACGACACAGGGGAGGGAAAAGATTACCGGCACACACCCACCCACCCACACCCACTACAACACACACATCAATGCATTCCCACAGATCACTGTCACAACCCACAAACCCCCCCCTTCCGAAATAATGCAAAGACCAAAAGAAGAGATCTCAAACGGGCAGATATATTGAAAAATGGACAGCAGTAATCCAAATAAATAAATAAACTATGTACAAAATATATACAGCTACTAAATGTAGTCCAACCACTGTCCGTGGACCACAGGGGTCCTGAGCAAAGGGGCAAGGCCCAGTCCCACGACAAGAACTCCACGGAGAGAACACTGCAGGGGCATCAGAAAGAAAAAAGGACAGGCACCTCAGGGGGAAGGGAAGGGGGGGCACCTCAGCCACTTGAGTACACGACGCCAGATCCACGAGGGGACTCCATGACCACTGGCCCTTCCTGGGGAGAGCAAATCCACAGTCCTAACAGTCCATACAGTGGGTGGCCTGCCCACTGGGCCATCCTGGGGAGAGCAAAGCCACAGTCCAAACAGTCCATACAGTGGGTGGCCTGCCCACTGGGCCATCCTGGGGAGAGCAAAGCCACAGTCCAAACAGTCCATACAGTGGGTGGCCTGCCCACTGGGCCATCCTGGGGAGAGCAAAGCCACAGTCCAAGCAGTCCATAACAGACTCCACTGCCACTGGAGGAGGCATGTTGGCCAGAGGACATCCTGCAGCCCTGCCCGAGACAGATCCTGCCCTGCCACGTCTGCCAAAGGGCCAGCGGTTCCTGCCAGGAAGGGCCCAGTTCAGCGGTTCTTGCCTTGAAGGGCCCAGTTCAGCGGTTCTTGCCTTGAAGGGCCCAGTTCAGCGGTTCTTGCCTTGAAGGGCCCAGTTCAGCGGTTCTTGCCTTGAAGGGCCCAGTTCAGCGGTTCTTGCCTTGAAGGGCCCAGTTCAGTGGTTCTTGCCTTGAAGGGCCCAGTTCAGCGGTTCTTGAGACGGCGGTCCCCAGCGGAGCGGTGCTGGAGACGGCGGGGCCCAGTTCAGCGGTTCTTGCCTTGAAGGGCCCAGTTCAGCGGTTCTTGCCTTGAAGGGCCCAGTTCAGCGGTTCTTGCCTTGAAGGGCCCAGTTCAGCAGTTCTTGAGACGGCGGTCCCCAGCGGAGCGGTGCTGGAGACGGCGGGGCCCAGTTCAGCGGTTCTTGCCTTGAAGGGCCCAGTTCAGCGGTTCTTGCCTTGAAGGGCCCAGTTCAATGGTTCTTGAGACGGCGGTCCCCAGCGGAGCGGTGCTGGAGACGGCGGGGCCCAGTTCAGCGGTTCTTGCCTTGAAGGGCCCAGTTCAGCGGTTCTTGCCTTGAAGGGCCCAGTTCAGCGGTTCTTGCCTTGAAGGGCCCAGTTCAGCGGTTCTTGAGACGGCGGTCCCCAGCGGAGCGGTGCTGGAGACGGCGGGGCCCAGTTCAGCGGTTCTTGCCTTGAAGGGCCCAGTTCAGCGGTTCTTGCCTTGAAGGGCCCAGTTCAGCGGTTCTTGCCTTGAAGGGCCTAGTTCAGCGGGTCTTGAGACGGCGGGCCCCAGCTGAGCGGTGCTGGAGACGGCGGGGCCCAGTTCAGCGGTTCTTGCCTTGAAGGGCCCAGTTCAGCGGTTCTTGAGACGGCGGTCCCCAGAGGAGCGGTGCTGGAGACGGCGGGGCCCAGTTCAGCGGTTCTTGCCTTGAAGGGCCCAGTTCAGCGGTTCTTGAGACGGCGGTCCCCAGCGGAGCGGTGCTGGAGACGGCGGGGCCCAGTTCAGCGGTTCTTGCCTTGAAGGGCCCAGTTCAGCGGTTCTTGAGACGGCGGTCCCCAGCGGAGCGGTGCTGGAGACGGCGGGGCCCAGTTCAGCGGTTCTTGCCTTGAAGGGCCCAGTTCAGCGGTTCTTGCCTTGAAGGGCCCAGTTCAGCGGTTCTTGCCTTGAAGGGCCCAGTTCAGCGGTTCTTGAGACGGCGGTCCCCAGCGGAGCGGTGCTGGAGACGGCGGGGCCCAGTTCAGCGGTTCTTGCCTTGAAGGGCCCAGTTCAGCGGTTCTTGAGACGGCGGTCCCCAGCGGAGCGGTGCTGGAGACGGCGGGCCCAGTTCAGCGGTTCTTGCCTTGAAGGGCCCAGTTCAGCGGTTCTTGAGACGGCGGGCCCCAGCGGAGCGGTGCTGGAGACGGCGGGGCCCAGTTCAGCGGTTCTTGCCTTGAAGGGCCCAGTTCAGCGGTTCTTGAGACGGCGGTCCCCAGCGGAGCGGTGCTGGAGACGGCGGCCATTCTATGGCCAACTGCTCATTGCCTGGTGGTGCCCTCCTGGGCAGCGGGGATGGTGCTCCTTCAATGCCCACCTGGGCTGTGGGTGGTGGGGCCCTCCTGGCCAGCTGGGCTGGGTCCTCCCTGGGCAGCGGCTATGGGGGTGGTGGGCTCTCCCGGGGCAGCTGTGCCGGTTCCTCCCGGGGCAGCGGCTATGGGGGTTGCGGGCTCCTCCTGGGCAGCTGTGACGGGTCCTCCATGGGCAGCAGGCCTGCTGCCTGACTTCTCCGCCTTGCTGCCCTTGCTCTCCTTAGTCGGGAGTCTGTGGCCCTTTCCTCCCTTTGGAGTTGTGGCTGTTGACGGTGGCTGGCTAGTGTCCTGGGGGGATATCGAATCCGGGCTCCGGCGGCGGCCCTTCCGCCTTCTGCTCCTCTTCCCAGGGGGTGGGCTGGCTGTCCCCTTGCTGCTGGGCGAAGATCCAGACCTGCGGGCTGGTGGGCTCCAATACCCCTGCACCCTTGTCAAGGGGGCTGCAGGGCTGGTGGTGGCTGAGGTGCTCTTTTTACCCCGACGAGAAGGAGGGGGGGGCTCAGGGTCAGGAAAGAAGGTAGCAGTAGAGAGATAGATTTTCTTGGGACAATGGAGAGTGGTAGGTACAGTGGGTATGGGAGTGGAGGGAGAGGATGTGGTTGTAGGCGAGACAAGTTTGCTGTCTTTGGGTGCAGGTGCAGGAGCGGGAGGCTGTCGTGAGGTGGATGGCTGTTGGGTGGGTGGGTGGCTGCGTTTGTGTGGTGTGGAAGAGGGGGTGACAGACACAGTGGGAGAGGACACAGGGGACGTGTAAATGGCAGTGGGGGTGGTGACTGCACGTGTGCGGACTGGAGTGGAGGGTATGCTGGTGATGGAAACACTGGCTGATGGTGAGGTGAATGAAGGTGTGAGTGTAGACGTCACAGGGAGGGAGGAGGGAGACGAGGAGGTGGGGGTCACAGAGGTGGTAGTGACTGTTGGCATGTCTGCATCGGAATGTTGCTTGTGTGAATGTCTGCGTGATCTGTGGTGCTTATGTTTGGATGAGCTGCTCTTGGGTGTTGAGGTGTGTGCAGGCTGGTCTGATAGTGTGGGTGGGACAGGCAGAGGAACAGGAGACTGGGAGGAGGGAGTTAGTAGAGGGAGGCAGGAGACAGGGACAATGGCTGCCATCAGTGCTGAGGCCAGAGCCTGGAACGATCGCTGATGGGCAGCCTGACCCGAATGAATGCCCTCCAGGTACGCATTGCTGCGATGAACCTCCCTCTCCACCCCCTGGATGGCATTCAAAAGGGTAGTCTGCCCAACAATGAGCGTTCGGAGGAGGTCAATGACCTCCTCACTGAGGGCAGCGGGGGTAACAGGGGCAGGGCCTGAGGTGCCTGGGGCGAAGGAGATGCCCGGCTTCCTGGCAGAGCGGGCACGGGGCGAACGCTGAGGGGCTGCTGGGAGGGCGGAGATGGTGCGCTGGGTGGCGGCTGTACCTGTAATGGCGGGGGGCACGGATGGTGCCACCCCCGCAAGGGAGCTCCCTTCCGAGGACGTGTCCGTGTCGCTGCAGGGTCCAGTCGTCCCCGTTGTGGAGCTCCCCTCGCCCTCCATCTCACTGGTCCAGTCAGACTCTGTGGCATGGCCCTACTGGGCCATGTGAGATGCAGCTCCCTCCTGCCCCGATGCCACTTCTCCTCCGCCTGATGATGCTGATGCACACAAGCACAGAAAGACAAACAAAAAGGGGGGGGGGGAGAGAGAAATAAAGAGATTTTGAGTACATGGATCACCGGTACAGTTAGCGGACATGACAGACACAGATGCCCCCTGCACTAAGTTGCGCACTTGTGGTCCGCTACGCATTCCGTGGAACATGCCCTACACGCCTAGAGTTGACAACTGCACCCATGGATGACACGGCCCAGGGATGGCTGTACTGACACACTACTGAGGGTGGTGGCTGGGGACGCAGGGGCTTACGGGGGTGCCCAGCCTACAGATATCGCCCTGGCCTAGGGGGACCCACAGCCCTCCTCCCCCACCCAGACACCTCCACTGTGCGACAACAGAGTAGATAATGCTTGTACTCACCCCCTTGTGTCTGCTGTGCTGCCCTCACGCGCCCATCCAAATCAGGGTAGGCCACCGCCAGGATCCGGAACATCAGGGGGGTCAGTTGACGGCAGGCACCCCGCCTACGTTGGGAGGCCATCCCCAGCAGAGACTCGGCGGTCTTCTTGGTCCCGCGGCGGATGTCCTCCCACCTCTTGCGGCAGTGGGTGCCCCGTCGATGGTGGACCCCCAGGGTCAGGACTTCCTTGGCGATGGCACGCCAAATCCCGATCTTCTCATGGGCGCGGACCTATGTGACACGTACAGGGAGGGAGAAATACCACGTTCAAGTTTGTCTGCATTTTCGTTGCCAGTGGCCCAACGCCCCCCATCCCCGCCAGGCCCCCCGCCAGGCCCCCCGCCAGGCCCAACATGCCCCCCATCTCCGCCAGGCCCCCCGCCAGGCCCCCTGCCAGGCCCAACATGCCCCCCATCCCCGCCAGGCCCCCCGCCAGGCCCCCCGCCAGGCCCAACATGCCCCCCATCCCCGCCAGGCCCCCCGCCAGGCCCAACATGCCCCCCATCCCCGCCAGGCCCCCCGCTAGGCCCAACATGCCCCCCATCCCCGCCAGGCCCCCCGCCAGGCCCCCCGCCAGGCCCCCAAGCCAGCCAGTGGCCCCAAATCCATATCGAATTAAACTCACTTGTTGGTCTGGAGGACCGTAGAGTAGCGCATACTGGGGGAGGACCCCATCCACAAGTTTCTCCAACTCCTCTCCAGTGAAGGCAGGGGCCCTTTCCCCAGTCGCAGCAGCCATTGTCCCTTCCAGACCGAGGTCACAGCAACACTTGCAGTATAGGTCCTCTCCTGTGAAAGTTCAAGTCGCAAGTGGATAAGTAGATAGGAAATGGCGGTCACGTCCGCGGCGGTGCGTACCGCGGCGGGGCGTACCGCCACTGCCGGCGCCCTTCGCCATTGGCTCCTGAAACCCATAGGCTTCAATGTTAACCAATGCGGCTTCGCGCCGCGGTCTTCGCCCGCCGACCTCCGCGGTGTGCCACGCCAGCGCATTGACCTCACATCCCATTGTCACACTTCACAGGTCAGGCAGCCGCCATTTCGAGGGTCCACATGGCTCAATTTCAACTGCGTCACACAGGCCTAGGCCTTGCATAGCCACTCAGACACGCCATTCACTGCATAGAGAATCGTTTACTGTGCAAGCTGTGAGTACGTACCTGTGGGTTGCTTGACTCTGTGCTCCATTTTGTCCTTCCTAGGCACCGTCCGCTGGGTTTGGCGAGGAGACGGATGAATCCTCGCGTGTACCGACCGCTGGTGGACCTGTCGACAATGGAAGAACGCCACATTATCCTGACCTACCGGCTTGACCGTGCCACTATACATGAACTGTGTGCCCAGCTGGAGCCCGACCTGATGTCCCCCATCCGCCAACCCACAGGGATTCCCCCTCTGGTGCAGGTCCTGTCAGTACTCCATTTCCTGGCAAGTGGGTCATTTCAGACAACAGTTGGAATTGCTTCTGGGATGTCTCAGCCCATGTTTTCGAAGGTGTTATCCAGAGTGTTGTCTGCCCTGATGAAATACGTGAGGAGCTACATCATTTTCCCTGAGGTGGGCGAATTGGCTACAGTGAAGGGTGATTTCTACGCCCTTGGACATATTCCCAACGTCATTGGTGCCATTGATGGGACCCATGTGGCTTTGGTTCCCCCAAGAGACAGGGAGCAGGTGTACAGGAACAGAAAAAGTTACCATTCCATGAACATCCAGGTGGTGTGTTTGGCTGACCAGTACATCTCGCATGTAAATGCCAAGTTCCCTGGGTCAGTGCATGACGCCTACATCCTGAGGAATAGCAGCATCCCTTACGTGATGGAACAGCTAGAGAGACACCGTGTATGACTATTGGGGGACTCTGGGTACCCCAACCTGTCGTGGCTACTGACCCCAGTAAGGAATCCCCGGACCAGGGCAGAGGAACGGTACAATGAGGCCCATGGGCGTACTAGGAGGGTGATCGAACGCACCTTTGGCCACCTAAAGGCCAGGTTTAGGTGCCTGCATATGACAGGTGGATCCCTAATGTACTCACCTAAGAAGGTGTGTCACATCATCGTGGCCTGCTGCATGCTTCACAACCTGGCTTTGCGCCGCCAGGTGCCTTTCCTGCAGGAGGATGGTTGAGACGGTGGTGTAGTGGCAGCTGTGGAACCTGTGGAGAGTGACGAGGAGGAAGACGACGGGGCTGAAACAGACAACAGGGACAGAATCATTGAACAGTACTTCCAATAGAACACAGGTAACAATTCAAACATAATTTAGTGAATGTGAACTACTCTCCTGCATCTCTGCTGCCTGTCTATTTGCCCCAGTGTATGATGACTGAGTTGTGGCTTTTCCCTTCCTATTTCAGATCTGGGGTCCCCACTACGAGTCCTGTGCTTCGTTTCCCCATGGACTACAGCTTTGTGGCAGCTGTTTGTTGACTTCACTATGTACAAGGACATATTTGCACTGTCATGTCAATTACAATATTTTGAAATCACAGCCAGACTCCAGATAGTTTTGTGCTAAATGGGTGTTTATTTCAGTGCTCAAAATGGGATGGGTGGTTTCAAGTGGGTGGGGGCTATGGTGAAGGAATGTCCATGGCAGAGTCCAGAGTAACAGTCACACAGGTGCATTGTCCAGAGGCCTGTGGAGAGATGGAGCATGGGCAGTTCAAGGATGGACAGGGTGACAATGTGGGACAGTGGGATGACATCAGGTGGTATCCTTTGCTGGCGGGGGTCTTGACATCCTACTCTGTCTTCTTGCGAGATCTCAGGGCCCTCTTGCGGGGTGGTTCTTCTCCTGCAGGTGGTGGGGGTCTGGTGGGCTGCTGTTGTGCGGGGGCCTCCTGACCACTAGCGCCGGCGGAGGTGGTTGGCTGTTCTTGGTCCAGGCTAGTGGCAGGGGCCCTTTGTTGTTGTTGAGTGTCCGTCCTGGTGTTGATGAGGTCCTGCAGCAGCCCGACCATGGTAACCAGGGTGGAGGTGAGGGCTCTGATGTCCTCCCTGTACCCCCAATAGTGTTCCTCCTGCAGTACCTGGATCTCCTGGAACCGGGCCAGTACCGTCGCCATCGTCTCCTGGGAGCGGTTGTATGCTCCCATGATGGTAGTGAGGGCCTCGTGGAGAGTGGGTTCCCTGGGCCCGTCCCCCCCCTGTCGCACAGCTGCCCTCCGAGTTGCCCTGTTTCCCTGGGCCTCTGCCCCCTGGCCGGTGTGCCCACTACCACTGCCCCCAGGTCCCTGTTGTTGTTGGGGTGGTGGGTTATCCTGGGTGCCCTGTAGTGGTAGACACACCGCAGATTGACGCGCCCTGGAGACAGAGGCATGGGCCCGCTGGGTGGGAGCTGTGCTGGTGTTCCCAGAGGGGTTTGGGTCTGTAGTGGCCTGTGGCTGTCTGAGGGGAACCGACTGTCCAGAGGTCCCCGATGGTCCGGGCTGGTCATCGGTGTCCAGGTCGACAGAGCTGCTGTCATCGCTGACGGCCTCTTGGGTGGGGGGTGTGGAGAATTCTGGGCCCTCCGTGGCGGTGTGTTGGCGGTCGGGTCCTGCAGGGGTATAGAGGTATGGTTATAGTTTCAATGTGTGCCATATGGGTGTATCTGTGGGTTCCCGTGTCCCCAAGTGCTGGCATTCGTGTGTGGCGGCTTTGGTGAGGGTGGCTTGTGGGGGGGATGTGTATATGCATTGGGCATGCTTTGGTGATGGGTGTCCATGCTTAGTGGACGCATGCAGGCCTAGGTTTTGGGATGTGTGGGTTGTGATGGTGAGACATTGGCAGGGAATAGGTGTGCTGGTGGTGGGGGTGAGGATGGTGGTGGGGGTGAGGATGGTGGTGGGGGTGAGGGTGAGGGTGGGTGAGGATGGGGGTGGGGGTGAGTGTGGGGTTCGAGGATGGGGGTGAGGGTTGGGGTATGATTTGGCATGCAGGTGGGGGGGAAGCAGTAGTGAAGCTTCAACTTACCAGTGTCCATTCCTCCGCCGACTCCTGCGAGGCCGTCAGGATGCAGGATGTTCAAGACTTCCTCCTCCCATGTTGTAAATTGTGGGGGTTGAGGTGGGGGTCCTCCGCCAGTCTTCTGCACGGCGATGTTGTGCCTGGATACCATGGAACGCACCTTCCCCCGTAGGTCGTTCCATCGCTTCCTGATGTCTTCCCGATTTCTGGGGTGCTGTCCCACAGCGTTGACCCTGTCGACAATCCTCTGCCATAGCTCCGTCCTCCGGGCAATGCTGGTGTATTGGACCTGTGAGCCGAAGAGCTGGGGCTCTACCCGAACGATTTCCTCCACCATGACCCTGAGTTCTTCGTCTGAGAAGCGGGGCTGTCTTTGGGGTGCCATGGAGTGGTGTGTATGATGTGTGGGGTGGAGTATGTGTAGTTAAGTGTGTTGAGTGTGGTGGTGTGTGTTGTTTTGTGTGTGGATATTGTGTGGGTGATGGTGTAGTGTGCCTCTGTGTGATGGTATTCTGTGATCGCTGATGTGTCTCTCAGTGCTTCTTTCTGAATTTTTTGTCGTAGGGGTTTGTGGGTGATGTGGGTGTGTGTTTTATATTGTATTGTGTGTGTGGGAGTGGTGTGTGTATGTGTATCAGGTGTGTGGAATTCAAATCGGCCAATGTGGCTGAGTTTTGTTTGTTTGTGTGTATTCTGACCGCGGCGGTGTGTACCGCCAATGGAAAACCGCGTTTGAATGACCGCAGCGTGGATTCGTGGGTCGTAATGGCATGGGCGTATTTCTGTTGGCGTGACGGTGGAGGTTTGGTCACCTCCACTTTTCCGCCGACCGCTGGTCTGGCGGTCTGTTGTGGCTGTCGGATTTTCGGAGGTTTGGCTGCTGCGGGTCAGAATGACCGTGTCGGGTTACCGCGACCGCGGCGGAATTATGGAGGATTTCTGACCGGCGGTAGGCGCCTTTTACCGCCGAGGTCAGAATGACCACCTTATACACAGACATTGGAGGACTGTACGGCACAGTTGGCTGAGCTGAAAGCTCTATTATTGGCCTTGGAACATATGGATCCGGCACAGTTTACACTGCTTGTTTGTGATTCCTATTACTGTGTTCAGTCTTTCAATTAATATTTGCATTACTGGAGGTTGAATGGGTTCAGAGATTCCAAGGGTAACACCATAAAACACAGATTACTGTGGGGGAAGGTAGCGGATCTGAAGGAGACGCTTCCTAAAGTCCATGTTGTACATACTCTTGGACACCAGCGCGTTGAAATACACGTTGCTGGAAATACTTTGGCTGAGGAAGCCGCGAAATCGGCAGTGGCAGTTGCCACTGTGGCCGCAGTTACTTGTTCGAGTTCCAAACCAGACACAGAGATTTTGGCAGCCACAAAAGCTATGGCTGATAGCACACCTTATCCTAGAGGATTTCCATGTAAATATATTTACTCAAAGGGTGGTATGCTGAACGCTGAGGTTAGGATTCCAGGCGTAGGTGTACGCGACATGCCCAATAAAATAGTGCAACCTCAATTAATTACTGCAGCACATGAGGGGGCAGCATCTGCACATGCTGACGTGGCTGCCACGATTTCGCTGTTACAGGGCCGGTATTGGTGACCTGGTCTTTATAAAGAGACGAAGCAGTATGTCCTTTGTTGTGACATCTGTCAACAAATTAAAGTTTCGACGGCTAAGCGCCCGCCGCAGACGCCTCTTCTGATATCAAATAAACCATTACAGTGTGTGTACTTGGACCATTGTGGTCCGCTGACACCAGATAGTGCATACAAGTATATTTTGGTAGCTGAAGATTCATGCTCCAGATTTGTGTGGGTGTGGACACAGCGCTCGGCTGATGCTCGAACTTTTATTAAAGATTTGCGCATCTTTGTCGGTACATATGCAGTTGCGGCTTTCCATTCGGACCAGGGCCCGGCTTTTGCCTCTAAGGCATTCAGGGATACCATGGCTTCGTTGGGGGTCCAGCTCCAGTTCTCGTCTCCATTTCATCCTGAGGGAAATTCTGTTGTGGAGCACTTAAATCGCGATTTAAAGCAATCCTTACCAGCTAGAGTTATAGGTACGGGTCGTAGTTGGCTAACCCACCTGTATGGAGTACAGAGAGCACTGAATAACTTGCCTAGAAAGTCCCTGGGGGGTCGTACATCATATGAGTGCCTGTTCGGAACACAAATATTTGTTCCAGATCTAGATGGTCCTGGTGTGGAGGCGGCGGAAACGCCTTTTGACATAAATGATTGTGTCACTGTTTTACAGGATTTACAACAATTTCGTGAATTCCACTGGAATTAAGGATGAGCCAGTAATGCCTACTGGTTGGATTCCCAGAGTTGGGGATCTTGTGCGTGAAAAGGTTGCAGTGAAAAAAGAATTTGGCCCTTTGTATTGAGCACCAGTCCCTGTACTGGGAATCCATGGAACAAGAACTGCGATTTTGCCGCCGTTGCAAGGTGCCAAGGAAAATCACTTTGTCTCCATCGACAATGTCAAGTTACAACATGTGGCCGATTCTGCACAGCAGACCAAGAGGAACGCTCAGTAGTTCCCGAATCCCTCTCACTACTGAGGAAGATGTTCCGCTGCAGGTGATTTGCACCAATGCTGTTTCCTCTCCGAGCTTGGGGAGGGTGGAAGATTATCTTACGATTGTTCCACTGACGACAAATAATTTGGAATCCTTTGATGAAGTCGCTGTGACTGCTGATGTTGCTGAGGGTGTTATCTACAGTGTACCATGGCGAGAGACACCTGCTACTCCTTTGTTTACGGTGGCACCTTTTGCGAGAACTTCCTCCGGATGGTTTAATAACAATGATGATGGTATATCGGACTCTTTGTCCTCTTCAACACCTGACCCGGGTCCACGTAAGCTGATGTATTGGCTTAAAGATACATATTTTGTTTTTCTTTGGAACTATCTGTGGCTGTTCATGACTCTGATGGCTTTTTTTCTGTGGATAGGGTTTGTCGTTACCTTTTTTCTAGTGATACATGGTCATTTTGTTCCTGAGAGATCAGAGGTTGAGCAGGTGGAAGAGGTGTTGAAGCCACATTTTTCATCACAAAAGGTTCAAAGAGACTTGTCCTTTGTGAACATTTCTGCTGTGCCAATTCCGGATGGGATTGTGTGGGATAGAGTAATGTTTGATATATTTGGTCCCACTGAGATCATTCAAATACCGTATGTTCTAAAGTTATCGATGAATGATATAGTAATACCAGGCATTGTATCTGATGATTGGGATGTAAAGACAGTGGATTCTATGTTGACAGAGTTGCAATATTATACTGTCTATGAAAATGAAGATGCTTACCAGTTTAGAGATAATTATGGTGACATGTTTTGTTACAATTATTATGGACACCACTTTATTCATAAAGCCAGTAGTCCTAAAACAATATTTGACTATACGCAATGGGAGCATTGCCCGACTCCTCCGCAGGGGAGTTCTAAAACACATTCTGACAAATTTGCATATTTTTCTGGGCATCATCAAACAAGTGCTAAGTCATATTATTTTAAATTAACTCTGCATGCAAATAAGCAAATACTGTTGACTAATACAAAATTCCTGTATTCAAATTAGTTTGTTTCCCAACTGTCTATTGAGGGGTATGAATATTGGTCAAAAAAAGTTGATTTGAAAAGTGTTTGGGGAACAAAACATTGGCAGACGCAGGGTAGAGAAACATTGTTTAGAGCATGTCTCATTCCTGTCCAAATGATTTTCTTGAATGATACTGTACAACAGACTAGCTGTTTGGGCTTAGCAACCATTAGAGAATTGAATATGCCTGGCATACCTGTCCCTTCCAAAATGAAAGATTGGCAGCGATTTATCAATGCCACTTTTAGTGAGCTTACAGAGTGGGTCCAGAATGGTACGTTTAAGACTTCATTGACACGTCCAGGCGGGTGGTTATTGTGGCCCATAGACACAAATGGGTGTCATCAACGTTTTGTCACATCCTCAGGGGGTTTCAGGACAAGTAGGGCGGACCCTCGCTACATATCACCTGAACATGCTGATATCATTACTACATATAGCGTGGGGAAACTATGTCAACAATGGTTAAAATCATCCACGCTAGATGCAGTTAAAACACATCTCACACTTCTGTATAATTATACTGACTTGCAAGATTTTTTGTCAGGCCCGAGAGTGCCCCGGAGAAGACGTTTTTTGTATGAAGTGTACAATGAGATATGGAAACTTTCCTAACAGGAGGCAGCGGCCCGGTTAAGGCAGATAGATCAGGAAAATTGGAAACAAGCATTATCTGTTGTGGATAATGGAATACACACCCTGTCCGACCGTATATATACGATTGACAACATTGTTTCCTCTGCTATAGACATTATTAGATCAGCTATGTCTTCTTTATATCATGGACAGAGTCAAACGCGGTCCATTATGCAGTTGGGTTGGACACTTCAGACACTGAAGGCGGGTCGCGTTCTGTGGCAGCACATCAGTGCCAGGGAGATATTTTTTTCTTTTAATTTGACACGTCAACAACAGCTGATGGCGAAAAAGGAAGCAACATATGTTATGTTGAATATTGAAAAATTGGAGAGGTTGCCTTTTACCTTGGCCGAGATTCCCTCAGCTGAATGGTTAATACACGGGGTTATTAATCTGCCTATTTCCACATTACAATTCACTTCTTGTTTGAAACATGTTCCGATGGGCAGATATGAAAGATTGGGAGACAGTTACATACATGAGGTGTGGGAACTTCCCTTTTTAAACAGATGTCTTAATGGCATGAGAGAGGTTTTTCTTAGCTGCAGTGAATGCGAAACTTCTGTCAGCCATTCGATGGTTTGTAAGCAGCTGTCCTTGCATAGGGCGTGTAATGCCTCGGTTGCGAACTTGGCTTGCTATCTAAAGGGAGTTCCAGTCCCCGTGATTAAAAACACATTTCAGGTGCTTTCAAACGGCAGCTACGTCCTCCTTAACAGTGAAGACTGTTGTGGCATGCATGCCGGAATATTTTACGTGGTTTTAGTCACCAAGGTCGTTACTTGCTGCGGAAATGTGTTATTTCCCCCCAATAAATTAAGGTAGGTGGCAGATATCTGTCCTCACATTGCTACTTCCAAGGTGAATTTCGACAAGTTGAGTCGACTAAAGGCTCTATTGTTTCAAAAGCATGTGGCCCTTACATCTGCACACGAGACCTACGCATTTCAGGGGGCGAGGTCATCAGCAGAAATACAGTCCCTGTTAAATACTAACTTTCCGAGCCACTTTGGTGAACTTGTGGGACGTATATTTAATGCGTCCAGCACTGCTGGACTAGCAAATTTTTTCAAAGCCGTAGGTGTTGGTTTTGCTCATACCTTCTCTTCCATTTTCGGTTTGATACCTTCGGCTATTCATTCTATTTTCGGAAGCATTTTCGGAGGATTTCCGATAACTTTGGCTTTATTGGCTGGTATTTTGCTGTTGCTGTTGTTCTTCCGCAATGGCTGTCCCACCGCGTCAAGAGCGAATGTGGGCGCTCCCATCGGTGCAGCTGTGTCACAAACGCATGATGCAGCATTTTGGAGCAACACTCCTGGGACATTTGGAGTGTGACTGGTCCCCGTCATTCAGGCCAGTTTTGGATTGTGTGCAACCCGTGTTTCGGTGCCCTTGGTGCTCATTTGAACATGCACTAGCTCTCTGTCTCTCACTGCAGCGCCCCCCAGTGGTTGATGCTGATCTGTTGATGGCCCCGCTCAGGGCTCATTCCAAGACATGCGCCCTGCGGCTGCGTTTGATTCGTGAGGCAGTTTACGAGGTTCCCTTCCTGGAGGAAGATTATATTAACTCGTTCATAGGCCCTGCACGGGATGCCGCCTTGGATGGTTCTGGGGCTTTGGAACACACCTGCTCCATGATAATGTTTGCCGTGGATTTTCTGGTCTTGTCATCTGCCGAAGTGGAGAATATCCTGCTTTCAGTGACTTCCATTTGAATTGGATTTATTCAAAATTGACATTGTATGACTTTGGCTCTCAAGTCACATGCTCACATTTTTTAATTTGGAGTTTTTTG
Source organism: Pleurodeles waltl (assembly GCF_031143425.1). NCBI lineage: Eukaryota > Metazoa > Chordata > Amphibia > Caudata > Salamandridae > Pleurodeles > Pleurodeles waltl. Next base: position 535,310,206 of record NC_090436.1, read on the forward strand.
TGCTTTGGTGTCCTCTGGACTTCTCAAAATATGTTTTGTAGATTTTTATATCTGGGGCATATTTTTTATTCACTCTTTGATTAGAACCACTTTCTACCGACAAGGGGAGGATGTAGTGTAGCCATTTTTATGTAGCCTTTGCACGTTTGCTTCAGGCGTTAGGCCTTTGTGCACTTTGCCCTGGATGCATTTTATTACTTTGCTCGCAGCATCGGGCCTCTGTGCAATTTGCTCTAGATGCATTTTATTCAGCTTCGTACTGTTATTTTTCAATAGCCAGTTCTACGGTCTTGTTTTATTTTTTATATCACACTGTTTAGCCTACTTCAGCACCGGAGTTCTCAATAACACAGTCTTACTCACTCTGTGCTTCAGTCAAGGATACAGTCTGGTACGTTGACGATAGACGTGGTAGGAGTTTAGTCTTTGGGTTGTAGACGATATACATTCTTGCGTAGGGACGTTTTGTGACCACATCGACATGTTAGTTATAAAAACACTTCCTTGTCCTAATACACGCAAGAGGGAGATTCCGACCAGGGAACCACAACTAGACACTGACTGCCCTGTTGCAGATGCTGATCCAGATCACAGGCCTTTGCTCAGGTATGAGGGTTGATGTCTTCCCAGGGAATCTGAAAGGCAAGCTTAGAGCTTAACATGCTGTGCTCGAAATAGAACTTAATTAGAGAGAACGTAATCTGTTAACACTATGATAGCGTTATTCTTATGTTTCACTCTCCTCGTTACTATTTCAATCCTACTGTGTTGTATGGTTCTGGTTATTGCGGCTCACGCCTTATTGTCTAAAATGCAGTCGTTTTATTAAATCGATCTATAAAACTTAAACTTCCTTTGTCATTTGTATATGAGATCATACTGTAAATGAGAGAGCTGGTTGGGATCTGAGCGACCACGACTTCCCTGAGAAGTTCTAAAGATGTCATGCGCTCGGTTGCCCAATCATCCCTCCCCCTTGGGAGAGATGAGGCACTGCTAGTTAGCCGGAGCAAAACCGGATTGAAGGTGACAAGTGTCCTTAGTGGGTCAGACTTAGTCCCCCACACCAGGAACGACTCTGCTACTAGAAATCCAGTAGTCTCATTTAGGATAATGAGAGCCAACGCGACACCCCCAGGTCCCTGTTGTTGTTGTGGTGGTGGGTTAGCCTGGGTTCCGTGTAGTGGTGGACACACTGCTTCTTGACGTGTCCTGGGGACAGAGGTATGGGCACGCAGGGTGGGTTTCCAGAGGGGGAAAGCTCTGTTGTAGCCTGTGACTGTGTGAGGGGAACCGACTGTCCAGAGGTCCCCGATGGGCCGGGCTGGTCATCTAGATCCAGTTGGACAGAGGTGCTGTCATCACTGTGGGCCTGTTCTGCTGGTGGTGTGGACATGTGTGGACCCTCCTGTCTGCTGATGTTGGGTAGGGGTCCTGCAGGGGTATAAAAGGATGTTTATTACATCTGTGTGTGCTATGGTGTGCAATAGGTGGGTGACCGTGTACCCCAGTGCTTGCATTCCTGTGTGGGACCTTGTGTGATGGTGGTTTAGGGGGGTGTATTGGTATGTGCAGTGGCCATGCTTTGGTGATGGGTGTCCATGCTTTGTTGTTGCATGCAGGGCTTGGTGTTAGGATTTGTGGTTTGTGACGTTGGGACATTTGTGAGGAGTTGCAGTGATGGGGGTGTGGGTGAGGGTGGGGGTATGTGATAGCATGCAAGTTGGGTGGGGGATGTAATAGTTAAGAATTGACTTACCAGAGTCCATTCCTCCATCTACTCCTGCGAGGCCTTCAGGATGCAGAATCGCCAAGACTTACTCATCCCATGTTGTTAGTTGTGGGGGAGGAGGTGGGGGTCCGCCGCCAGTCTGCTGAACCGCAAGGTGGTGTCTTGAGACCACGGAACACACCTGTATTGTTCCAGGCACCATTCAGGTTTAGAAGGCAGGGAAGCTTGTCGCCAGTGGCCGAGGATGCAGAGTTTAGCCATAGAATGGAAACAGCCAACCATCTATGTTCTTGCAACATCTGGAGATGTGTGGAAGAGAGCTAGATGGGGGCAAGGCAAAATCAGGTCTAGCTGGGGGCAAGGCAAAATCAGATCTAGCTGGGAGCAAGGCAAAATCAGTGTCACATTACAGAGCCTGTATAAGTATCACACCTGAGTCCAAAAACATGGAGAGAGTAGTGGTGTAAGAAAACCTGCAAAGTCCTTAAAGGGGCCTACTTTCGGACTCTCTTCAGAACTCTCAGGCAAGGGTACTGTCCTGAGGGGGCCTCCTTCTGCTCAGGCCTCCCAGCACCATGGGGGGGTTTGCTATGTCACTGGAAGAGAGCTGGGGAGGACCACATGATGTGGAACAGGTCACAGCAATCTGCATTGCATCTCCAGCAAAGGTCGTAGGGCAAGAGCGTAGCCCATTTGAGTTTTCAGGGGGACCAGGACCAATCATACATGATTTCAAAATATAGGAATTTCTAAAGGAATTCCCAGATGACTCTGTAGTGACCAGGAGCACATATCGGGCTTGTAAGCTTTCCAGTTCAATCCAGTGGGAATAGTAAGGTTCAAATATTGTTTGACCATAATATTGTCGTCAAAATATTAGGACTGATTCGGTAAGGTAAACTTACAGTTTTGAGAAAGTTTACATTTATTTTGCCATTCACAATATACTACTTAATGGTAAGTTTATAACTATGTAGACTTCGCAGTTGAGGTGGAGAACTCTGCACATAAAAAGATAGGACAGACATATCTTTTTTTGGGGGATCTCTCAGCCCTGGCTGCGGGGGTAAGCTTTAACTTACTATTAAGTTGTAATTTGTGAACACTAAAAAAAACATAAATGTATAGAAAAGTGTAAGCTTACCTTTGTAAATCGGGCCCTAAGTAACTACAACACATAATAATGGTGGTAAATATATTGCTTTTCATACAAAAAACATTTACTAAAATAGTGTGGTATTTAGGAAAGTTTTAATACTATAATTTGTTTGTTTTTTTATTTATGTTTTATGGAATGGATTATTATGCTTATTTCTACTTAGACCACCTGGTAGGTCTGGTTGGTCATTACATATATTTGCTTTTTATTTAAAGCTTTGTGGGGTATTTATGTTTTGGGCTGCTAGTTAAAATGAATTTAACATCTAATAATTCTTGACATTTTTGTAAATGGTTATTTTTTATTTATTTTAGATTTCACATGTGTGATTCTAAGAATTTTAAGGCTTTAATTTGGGGTGTATATTTAACCATGAATTGCTTTTCAACAAGTTATGAGACTTTAATGGAAATTAGATGGGTGTTCTGCTTATTTAATGTTAATATTATTTCTGGGGAATGGAAATGCAAGTGTGATTTTTTTTTAAAGAAAAGGTATGCTTTTTTACCCACAGTACCAATAAATGTGGACATACACGCAGAAGAATAACCCAAGACCAATTTACTAAAATACTACAGATTTTTACACAATTTTTCAAGACCACATTCATCAAAATTGGGTAAGTACTTTTTAAGTTGGGATTTTTCAAAGCTTTGAAAATGTTCTGTTTCTGTGCCTAATTATGCACTATAGGAATCAATGAGAAAAACGTTAAAATTTCATATAAATCAGGCAATGCTCTCACAAGTGTCACCTTTTGTTTCTGTGTCAAGGTTGTTGAGATGTCCTGTGGGCCAGCTGGAGAAGTTGTGGGGGGTTCCCAGTTTTGGCAGGAGCAGGGGCTGAAAGTCTTGGATCTGGTGCACCACGGAGAAGGGGACCACTTGAATGGACTTAAAGGTAAGTCCGGTGGACCCCCTTGGAAAGTAAAGGTCACAAGGGGTTAGGGAACCCAAGAGCATAGATGGTTTGTTGATGCACGTGCCAGGGAGGCCAAGTGAACATAATTAGCTCAGCCAGGAGTGGTGGGTCTTAGGGTCCTTGGAGCCAGGAGAAGGTCGCTTGGAGGGTTGCTTTCAAGTCAGAGGAGCCACTTTGGGGGTGGTGTTTGGGTGCCCTGAGGTCCCTCGACTGGGACTTGGGTCTGGGTCTTTGAGAGTCTGGAGTGGAGTTTTTGTCTGGGTGTCCAATGTTGGGGTCCACTACTGCAGGTATTGGCGATTCTCGGGCCCGGAAAGTTACAGGGGCATCAAACTTGGTACTTTGGTTAATTTTGTCCTTCTGGTCTGCTAGGTGGATTTATTTTGGGCTGCTATGTCCAGTTCATTGGTCAGTGGCCGGTCAGTGAACTGGACTTTACTGGTTTCTTGCCTGCGGTGTGCAGGAAGTGATTCCTTCACTCAGAGGGAGGTTCTTGGTGATTCTCAGAAGGCTGGGGGTTCTCTGGGGTTACTTAGAGTCTTTCAGTTGTCCATTAAACCCCTCAGCGGCAATTATCAAGTCCTGGGTGCAGAAGGCAGAGTTTGGAACCTTTTTCTTCTTGTAACAGGGTTTCTGTTCTCGTGCCTCAGGCCTTCTTTGTTGCTGGTCTTCTTGTGTCCATTGAATCTGATCTGTTGGTCTAGGGGTTACCACTAAATACTGCATTTAGTGGGCATTAGGGGGAGTACCTGGTAGTGGTCAATTGTCCACCTACCTAGAATGCCCACACCCACTAAGTGACCACTTCCTGTGGGAAGTGGTCACATCCCTAATCCTGATTGGCTATTTTCCTGCCATTCAAGATGGAGGGAAATGAAATGAAGTGGTCACCTCGCCTGCCACACCTGAGGGGTGGTTCAGGCTGAAGGGGGAACTTCTTCTACTCTGGCTAAGCTTTCCCCCCAGATTTCCTGCTCAAAGTGGGGTAAAACCATTGGGTGACCATCAGCTGCTAGCAGCAGAGGTGGAATCAGATTTTAAAAGGCAGTAAAGCCTTTGAAGCAAACCGCTGGTGCAGGGTGCCTGCCTGGGGGAGGAGTTGTGACACCTCCATCCAGGAAAGGCTTTGTGCTCTGGCTTTTGAAAGCAGAGGCTCTCACCCCAGGAGTCCCCGGGGGTTACTGGGTTTGTCTCATTTGTTTCATACAGTCTGTATGGTGATGGCAGGCTGGCTAAGACCAGCCAGCAACCATGCGAGAGCTGTTTTGCAGGGGACACCTCTAAGCTGCCCTCTGGGTCCCTTTTGTATAATAAATCCAACAGTGGCATTATTGTGGGGTTATTATTGTTTGATACCAAGCAACCCAGTATTCAGAGAGGCCATCATGTAGCTGGGGAACTCGTAATGACCAGTGTCCAGCACATGTATTTGCTACAGCTTCTCTGTACACTTACTATGTCTTAGGTTTTTTGAAAAGGCACAGTAGGAGCATATTTTCTCATTTACACATATACCCTCACATGCATTATAGTGCAATCTGCATTAGGGCTGTAAGGCCTGCCAGAAGGGTGACTTACCTATGTTGCATGCACTGCTAATGGAGATGACACTCCGGGTGAGCGACATGTCAAATTTGCAACTTTTAGGTTCACCTTGTCATGCACTTGCAATGGCAGTCTGCATGAGGCTGGTATGGGGCATTTTTGGTGCTGCAGCTCTGGGGGGCCCTCTTCAATACCTATGCCCTAGGTAACATTTACTTGGGATTTACAAGGGAGGCTCAGGTGCCAAACATAGTTCAGTTTTAAGGAAAAACATTTGGCCCTGGGAGTCTGTTTATCAGAGGCCCAGGGCACTTACAGCTTGAAACCATATCATCCTCACACTACTCCCACCCAAACGAAAGGGGTGAAATGACCCTCCCCCTGAGAAGTCTTCATCCTCTAAGTTGAGGAACCTAAAAAGTCCATTGCATTATCAAGGGCAGTCCCAGGTCAGTGTTCCACTTTAAAGTCCATTCCCTGTAGGGATATGGACCACCTAAGCAGTTTGGGGTTTTCACCTTTCATCTGTTGAAGCCACTTGAGAGGCCTGTGGTCTGTCTGAACTATGAAGTGAGAGCAAAACATGTATGGCCTCAACTTCTCCAAGGCCCAGACCACAACAAAGGCTTACCTCTGTATGGCACTCCATGTTTGTTTTCTGGGGATAAGTTTTCTGCTTATAAAAGCAACAGGCTGGACATATCCCTCATCATTGGTCTGGGCTAGAACTGCCCCTACCCCAAGTTCTGAGGCATTTGTTTGGATAATAAACTGCTTAGAGTAATCTAGAAATTTCAGGACTGGTTCAGTGCACATTGCATCCTTCAGAGTGTCAAAAACCTTTTGACAACTCCTTGTCCAGTTGATCTTTTTGGGCATTTTCTTAGAGGCATGTTATGTTAGTGGGGAACTATGGTGCCATAATCCTTCACAAACATACTATAGTATCCAGGCAAGCCAAGGAATTCCCTGACTTGAGTCTGGATGGTTGGTGCTTCCTATGCCAGAATGGTCTGGATCTTGGGCTGTAGTAGTTGAACTAGGCATCCACCTACCAGGTGGCCCAAGTATACAATATCTCCCTTCCCAATCTGACACTTACTGGACCTCAAGGACCTTTCCAAGGTGGATCAAGTGATCCTGTGTGGTGGAGCTGTAGACAGCAATATCATCTAGATAAGCTGCACTAAGGGATTCCAACTACCCAGGACTTGTTTCACCAACCTCTGGAAGGTGGCATGGGCATTTCTTAATCCAATGGGCATGACAGTGAACTGATAGTACCCTATTGGGTTGGAGAATGTTCCATAGGTCAGGCTAATCTGCCAGTACCCAGAGGTAAAATCAAAGGTATTCAGGTATTTGGCTGATCCTAGTCTGTCTGTGAGCTCATCCGCTCTTGGAATTGGGTGAGCATCAGTTTTCGTTACTGTGTTGAGGCCCCTATACTTCACACAGAACCTAATTTCCTTTGTCTCTCCCTTGGAGTGACGTTTGGGGGCTAAAACTACTGGGCTAGTCCAGGGGCCCTCTGAGAGCTCAATGACACCAAATCCAGCATCTTGTTGACTTCCCTTTGGATGCTTCATATGGCATGGTCTGACTGCCTATCAATGTTGTTTTTGACAGGCAAGCTGTCTCTTGTGTCCACATCATGGTTACACAAGTTAGTCCTATCAGGGTTCAGAGAGAACAGTTTAGCATACTGGTTGATGACTTGCCTGTAATCGGCCTGCTGTTGTCCTGTGAGGGTGTCTCACAAGGCCACTCCATCCACAGAACCATGTTGTGGGTCGCTGCAGAGGAGATCAGGGAGAGGTTCACTCTCTCCTTCCTGTCCCTCATCTCGAACCATGAACATGGTCACATAAGCTCTGTCAAAATAGGTCTTCAAATGGTTGACACATATTATCCTTTTGGGATTCTTGCAACTACCAAGGTCAACCAAGTAGGTGACCACCCCTTTTTTTCAAGTATGGGGTAGAGTCCAAACCACTCATCAAGGAGATCCCTAGAAGCCACAGGCTCCAATACCCATACTTTTTTGTCCATTGCAACTTTTAGGTCATTCCAGTGCTTATGGAGCTCCTGGGTGGCCTGAAGGTTTTTGTTTGCTTTTTCCACATACTCAGCCATCCTGGAACAAAGGCCAAGTACATAATCCAGAATGTCTTGCTTAGGCTATATGAGAGGCCTCTCCCAGCCTTCCCTCACAAGATGTAGTGGGCCCCTAACAGGATGCCCAAACTAAAGTTCAAAGGGGGAAACCCCTAATCCCTTTTGTAGCACTTCCATGTAGGCAAAAAGCAGACATGGAAAGTAAGACATCCCATCTCCTTCTGAGTTTTTCAAGTAGTTCCCAAATCATGCCTTTCAATACCTGGTTAAATCGTTTAACCAGTCCATTGGTTTGTGGGTGGTATGGAGTAGTGAACTTATAGGTCACTCCACATTCCTGTAACATGAAGATATGAAGTTTGAACTCCTGTCTGATATTATCTCTTAAGGACTCTTAAGGAAAGCCAACCCTAGTAAAAATACCCAGGAGGGCCTTTGCCGCTGCAGAGGCAGTGATGGTCCTAAGAGAAATGGCTTCAGGGTATCTGGTAGCAGGTGAACTATCATTAAAATGTCTCTATTTCCTGAAGCTGTATGAGGGTCAAGGGGGCTCACAATATCAACCACTACTCATTCAGAGGGCACCCCAACCACAGGTAATGGGATTAAGGTGGCCTACAGGTGGCCTCCTGCCTTGCCACTACCTTGGCAAGTAATGCAGTACTGACGAAAGTCCTTTACCTTCTTGAACATTCCAGGCCAGTAAAAGTGAATAACTAGCCTGCTGCAGGTCCAGCTGCCCAGCTAGGGGACTGTCATCAGCTAAAGACTGCTATATACTGCTGGGGTGCTACCACCCTCATGGTTGCACCAGGCTTGAGGTCTCTAGCCTCAGTGAACAGGAGTCCATCCTCCCAATAAACCCTGTGGGTACCACTGCCACTACTCTTTACTTCCTGTGCATCTTGCTACCTTAGTCTTTCAGGAGTGGGACAGGTTTTATGTCCCTGACACAGATCCTCCCTGGAGGGTCATTCTGGTGTCAAGAGCTCTAGGTGGTAAGGCCCAAGCTCTGCAGGCTCAGTTCCCTCTGGGGTTAACACATCCTCCAGGGAAGAGAGGTTCTGATTTTGAATCTGTGTAGAAGCTGGTCCCCAAGTCTTCTTGCCTTTTCTCTTGGAAGGTTGGTCCATTCTTCCAGGATCCAATAATTCCTGTTCACTCTGGAGTTTGCTCTGTGCCCTGATTTTGACACAACCCAAAGCATTGCTGCGTTAGTCCTCAGTTCAACTTCAGCCTAGGGAGATTGCTACAAATCATTTCCAGGCACACACTCTACAGGGATCGATGGGGACACAGACACTTCTTTTTGCCCAAATACTCACCCCAGTCAAAAGATACCATTGCCATGGGGTGGATCTTTGTGACGTTGTCAGCATTGGTGAAGGGATAAGTTTTTCCCAACAGGCACTGGTCTGAGTGGACCAGGTGCTGAGCCACCATGGTGACACTAGCCCCTGTGTCCCTCAAGGCCTCTACCTTAGTCACAATAATCAAAGGGTGCTGCATGTATATTTGCATGTTAGTGGGCCAGGCAGCACAGGTAAGTCTACCACTGCCTCTTTGATTAATGTTGTCTCTGTGGTTTCACTGACATGGTCAGGCCACAACTGTGATCCCATCTGGAGATTTGAAATTGGATTTACTGCAGGTGGACTAAAGGCATTCTGGAATGAAGGACAAGTACATATTTGCAATGTCTTGCTTAGGCTCTCTCATAGGCCTCTTTCAGCCTTTCCTCACAAGACTCTATGGACCCCTAACAGGACATTTTTGTTTTTACAGCTAGGGTCTCGGGTTGGTGTCCTCTGTTTTTGAAATCATGCACCAAACCTTGTTAGGATCAAAGTTCCTACCTTTGTACCCACCCATAGGTTGTGAGGAGTCTTGGGACCGACCCTTTTGAACTGGTTTTTGGGGGGCTGATGAACACACTTTATTTTTATTTTAGTTCCCATTTGTCCCTTGGGGTGGCTTTTTGGCCTCTTTCTTTTGTTCTCCCCCACCAGTGGTTGTTTTGGTCACCCTTGTCTTGACTCAGTGGTCTGCCTTCTTCACCAACTCTAGAAGAGAAAGTGGACCTAGGTGTATCATGAACTGATGTTGTTTCTCATTGCAACAATTACTCAAAAGATGCTCTTTCATAATTAAAATATAAAGCCCATCAAAATCTTGTACCTTGTTGCTTTCTAACTTGCCACCTAGCATTTTTACTGAATAGTCCACAAATTGTACTCAGGACTGACTTTTTCGAGTCTCCCTGAATTTAATTCTGTATTCTTCATTTGCAAGTCCAAAGCCCTCAATCAGGGTAGCCTTCATGAGGTCATAGGACTTGACATCTGCCTCATTAAATCTCATTAGTCTATACCTGCATTTTCCTGAGAACAGTTCGCACAACGGAGAGCCCCAATGGCTCCTATCTATATCTCTGGCTATGAAGGCTCTCTCATAGGCAGGCAACCACTTCTTGATATCATCACTCTCTGTATTGGGTAGGACAATTCTTTTGGGGAGTTTTAGGTTGAAATACTTCTCCTTTTCCCTAGATATGTGTATGCTACCACCAGAGATGGGTCCTAGGCCCAACTCTCTTCTTTTAACTTTTATCTCCAAAAGCTGAGTTTCCAGAGCCAGTCTTTTGGTTACCCTTTCCAAAGCCAACTGCTCATTTGAGGGGGACTCATACTTCTGAGATGGAGGATCCTATCTGATCCTCGTCAGCTCCATTGGAGTATACTTGAGTTTCTGTTTCTGAGGCTACCCCCTCATCCACTAGGTGTGCAGTCTCACACTCTGCCACAAGCCGACTAAGCTTTTCTGTGGTAGCATGAGCACCAGTTTGAATTTGTAACCCTTTGCAGAGAGCCCTTAGTTGGGGGTATCTCAGTCCCATCCAAGGGGCCAAGTCAAGCTTCTTAGACTGGCTCTCTGCATTAGACATTTTTCTCACTAAAGTTGGGACTTTTTGAACTTTTGGAAAAACTTCTGCAAACTTTTAAAAATGTTTCCAAAATTGTTCTAAGACCTAATCACAGAAACTACTTTTAGTATATAGTCACTGTTTTAGGGACCTAACCAGGGCCCTGGCAATTTATTTAAAAATTTAGAAAAATTGTCTTATTGCAAAATACAACTTGGCTACAGACAACTTTTGGAGTTACTCATGTGATCACTTAGTGACAAAGTAGTATCAGTGAATGCAAAGTCTTGTATCCCACAGCTAATCCACGAAATGTAGGAGGCTGGCTCTCTAAATAGTGTACAGAAATTATATGCACTGTGCAGAGAGTCCAAGCAACCCCACCTTGGTATCGAAAGGTAAAAAGCAGACTACCTAATGGTCTCTTTTTGTGGCAGCACCATACGGTGCACCATGGTGCAGGTGAAAGACAATAGCATCAAAATTTTTGACGCTACATTGCAGGATTATGATGCTAATCCTGCAAGGTACATAGGAGCACATTATAAATAATGGTGTGCCCGTTTTAGCACCTGCTCTGTGCAGGCGTTAAAAAGAGACACTAAAAATGGTGCAGTGAAATCTCATAGATTCCACTGCACCATTTTTGTGGTCCCCCTAACAGGGGAATGCCCCCCTTGCATACATTATGCACGGAGCCCTGTGTGACCTCCTGACCTGCCTTTGGCCAGGAGTCCACTTTGGCTCCACCAGCCTGCCTGTGTGCCCCTGACCCCGCCGTTTGCCGCCAGAAGACATTTAAGGCCCCCCTCCACCCGCAGGCACCCGTCTGCACCTCATCCCTGGTACCTAGTGGTAGGTGTATCTAGTGTACTCTGCTCCTTGTATTTGTATTTGTATTGAGCTTAGTAGTTCGTTTTTGTTATATCATTTTGCATTTTTTGCACTGCTTGTGACTGTTTTTGTGCCCTTTGTCCATTCCACTTTATTCTGCCCTCCGCGTTTCCGCCCGTTTTTCCAGCCGGCTCTTACCGGTTCTTCCGATCCCTGCCGCTGCGTCCCCTGTGTCCCCACCCCCCCCAGTACCCCCATTGGTCTTTCCCTCCCACCTCCCACCTCCCAGCTGCTCCTCCCTCCCACCTCCCCTTCTTAATGGCGGCCGCAGTGCCAGAGGCAAGCCCGTCTGCACCCGTCCGTGCCTGGACAGCACCCAGTGCCCGTCCCCCTGGTCCACGTGGCCCGACCCCCCGAAGCAGCACTACTCCTCCATAGAACTCCATGCCCTCAACCCAGGCCAGCATCCCGCCTGCTCCCAAGCCAACCCCAAGTATACACATGGACCATTCTCATGCCATTCATGCCATTTTTCCTGCACTCACACTAACACCAACAGCACCAACATGCACCGTAATCACACCAACCCCCGCAACCACCTTAACTGCATTCTCCTTAACACTAGCTCCGTCCACAAACACGTCATCGAGCTCTGGGACCTGCTCACAACATACGCCCCTGATATTGCCTTCCTTACGGAAACATGGATGAACCCCTCATCAGAACCCAACATAGCCAAAGCCATCCCAGAAGGTTACACAATCACCCATAGAGACCGCATAAACAAGCCATGAAAAGGTATCGCCATCATACATGTGAGAGAACAGGGCTGATTGCAGAGCCCCCTAACTTTTTGACCCCATTTTCCACTTTTTGCTGGTGTTTTCCTGACTCTGATGGTGCCCTGGGTACTGCAAACCAGTCCTAGAGCCTGTGCTCTGTGTAAAATCAGAATGCTAATTAGGCTAATTATAATTGGCTAAGCCAACCTACCTATAAGTTCCTAGTATATGGTAGGGCATGTAGGTTTAGGGACCCCAGCATAGGTAGTGCACCCATAAGTGCACTGCAGAGGTGCCCAGTGTCATTTTAAAGGCAGGCCTGCCTTGATGGCTGCTTTTAAATTAAAGTTACATGCAAATTCGACTTTGGAATTAAAAGTAGTTCGAAAGTCTTAAACTACCTTATTTTAACATATAAGTCACCCCTAAGGTGTGCCTTATGTGTCCCTAGGGCTGGGTGCCATGTAACTATAAGCAGGGACCTTATAAAAATAGTCTTATAAGCCCTGGTGAGGTAAAACAGCCAAATTAGTTTTTCCCTCATTGTAGTGAATGGCCTCCATAGGCTAGAATGGGGAGACTTTATTTTAATTTTAAAGGTTCCCTTAAGTAACAGATACAAGAAGTTTGGTATCAAATGAATTGTTACAATAAATCCCACAACTTCCAGTTGTGAGATTTAATATAACTTGTTCAGGTAAAGAGTTTTAAACCTTACCTGAAAAGTTGCCAACTTCAGCCCTGCAGTGTTTTTTCTGCCGTGCTCTGATTGGCCAGCCTCTGGCAGCCTGGCCAGGCATTCTTGATGAGTTGTGAAGTGGCCTGGTTCCACTTAAAGAGATGTGCCTGGGGGAGGAGATCTCTCCTCAGCAGATGTTTAAGCAGGAAGGGGGAGGGCTGCCAAACTCGTCTTCAAAGGCAGAGAAGAACATTTGGAGCAACCCAGCAACACCCTCACATCCTGCAAACACAGACAATTAGGTGCCCCTTTGATTAGATTAGGCGAGGGCAGGAGAGGGGTCTGTTTAGGATTTTTAGCCACACCAGTGGGTGGGCTCAGCCAGATGTAACCTCCAAAAACCACTTTCAGCCATGATGGATTTTTGAGGAATGTTGCTCCCAGGGATTGATTTTTGCCACACTTCCCAAGAAGTGGTCATCACAGGGGGAAGGACCCTGCACCTGATTGGAGATCCAGGACCCCCCTGTTTTTCACCCAGGAGCAGGGATAAAACTGGCAAACCTGCACCCACACTTCAGTTCCCTACCAGATCCCTACCAGGAAGAACTACAGAAGAAGAAGGACTGCCCTGCCGGACCCCTGGCCTGCACCAGCTGCACACTTGGGCTTCACCACAAGAAGGACTTTGCCTGGCTTCAACTGGTTCAAAGAGGGACTCCCTGTTTGCTACAGGTGAAAACTTGCTAACCAGAGTCCGCTGCACCAACTCCTGAAGAAACCAACCAGCTAACCACTGTCCAGTGGCCGAAAAGGAGTTTGTGTCAGGTACATTCTGGGAGTTGTAGTCCACACCCCCAAGGAGCATCTCAGAGCTTCTGGAACCTTGGGGTGAGCTGTGAACCCCAAAAGAACCTTAAAAGAACATCTGGAAGAAGATCCAGAAGTTTGGAGAACTTTGGGAACTTTTGGAAAAAAGCTCCATAGAGGGACCGACCCGCTGCGGCAACTCTAACCGGCTTGCCTCAACCGCGACCTGGGCTGACTTCATCCCAGTGAAGAAAATCTCCAGAAAAGAGACTAAGGCCCTCATTACAACATTGGCGGTAAATGCCGCTTACCGCCGTGCAGAAGACCGCCAACACACCGCTGAGGCCGTGGAATTCCGCTACAGCTATTCGACTCACAGCTCGGAATCCGCCAAAATCTAGACACCCACACAAGTCCGCCACACCAAAGGTCAGTGATAAACTGGCGATAACAAAACCTCTACCGTCACGCCAACAGGAATACGCCCACACTATCACGACCCACGAATCCATGCGGCGGTCTTTTTTTCCGCGGTATTCCATAGGCGGTACACACCGCTGTGCTCAAAATACACACACATTTACAAAACACAACCACATTGGACAATTCGAAATACACACACCTGATACACATACGCACACCACTCCCACACACCCAATACAATATAAAACACACACCCACATCACCCACAAACCCTTACGACCAGAATTGCGACAGAAAGCCAGAGAGAGACACCACCATCAACAAACTAACATCCACAGGCACTCAACACCATCACTCACACAATATCCACGCACCTCACACAACACACACAAACACATCCCCTCACACATCACAACACATACCCCCTCACACATCACCCACACCACCCATGGCACCGCAAAGACACTCCAAGTTTTCTGAGAAGAAGCTCAGGGCCATGGTGGAAGAAATCATCTGGGTAGAGCCACAGCTATTCGGATCACAGGTACAGCACACATCCATTGCTAGGAAGATGGAGTTATGGCACAGAATCGTGGACAGGGTCAACGCAGTGGGACAGCATCCAAAAACACGGGATGACATCAGGATGAGGTGGAACGACCTACGGGGGAAGGTGCGTTCCATGGTGTCAAGACACCAGATTGCAGCTCAGAGGACTGGCGGCGGACCCCCGCCTCCTCCCCCACAACTAACAACATGGGAGGAGCAGGTCTCGGCTATAGTGCATCCTGAGGGCCTCGCAGAAGTAGCTGGAGGAATGGACTCTAGTAAGTCAGATCTTAACTACCATATCCCCCACCCTACCTGCATGCTATCACATACCCCCACCCTCACCCTCACCCTCACCCCCATCACTCCAACACCTCACATATGTCCCACTATCACAAACCACCCATCCCAACACCAAGCCCTGCCTGCAACAACAAAGCATGGACACCCATCACCAAAGCATGTCCACTACAGATACCCACACAGACGCCAAAACAATTATCACACAAGGTCCTACACAAGAATGTAAGACTGGGGTACAGGGTCACCCACCCATTGCACACAATGGCACACACAGATGCAATAATCATGCCTTTACACCCCTGCAGGACCCCTACCCAACGTCACCGGACAGGAGGTTCCAGACATGTCCACCCCCCCACAGAAGAGGCCGACTGTGATGACAGCAGCTCTGTCCAACTGGATCTAGATGACCAGCCCGGCCCATCTGGGACCTCGGGACAGTCGATTCCACTCACACAGTCACAAGCCACCACAGAGCCTCCCCCTCAGGAAACACCAGAACAGCACCCACCCAGCGGGCCCAAACCTCTGTCCCCAGGACACGTCAAGCAGCAGTGTGTCCACCACTACAGGGAGCCCAGGCAAACCCTCCAACCCAAGAACAGCAGGGACCTGGGGGCACACGGTTCAGTGGACAGAGGCACAGGAAAACCGGGGGGACTGGGAGGCCTGCTGTGCGACAGGGGGAGGACAGGCCCAGGGAACCCACTCTCCACGAGACCCTCTCCAACATCATGGGAGCGTACCATCATTCCCAAGAGAAGATGGCAACGGTACTGGCCAAGTTTCAGGAGACCCAGCGGCTGCAGGAGGAACAATATTTGGGGTTCAGGGAGGAACTCAAGTCCACCAACACCACCCTGGTCACCATTGTAGGGGTGCTGAAGGACCTTGTGAACACCAGGAGGGACACTGTGGCACAACAAGAGGCCCCTGACACTGGCCTGGACGATGAACTGCCCACCACCTCCAACGGTGCTAGTGGACAGGAGGCACCGCCCCAGGACCACGACACCAGCACCCCACCCCCTGCAGATGGAGAACCACCCCGCAAACGGTCCCTGAGATCCAGGACAAAGACAGAGAACAGTGCCAAGACCCCCATCAAGAAATGAGACCACCCTGAATGTCATCCTTCTGTCCCACTTTGTCACCCTGTCCATCCTTAAACTGCCCTAGCTCCACTTCTTATGCCCCTTTGGACAATACACTTGTGAGACAAAGAACTGGACTCTGCCATGGACATTCCTCCACCATCACCCCTGACCATTTTACAACCCCCTCAACTATTTTGCACTTAAATAAACACCCTTGAATCACAAAACAATCTGGAGTCAGTCTGTGCTTTCACAAATGTGTATTTGCAATAACTGCGGAAAATAGCAATGTCCATTGTACTGTCAACATATCTATGTCACACAGCTCTAGTCCATGAGGTAACATAGCAGAGGTCACACAGTGGGACCCACATCTGTGAAAAGGAAAGGCAAATTGACAGGTCAGGGTCCATACACTGGGTGAAAGTGATAGACATATGATAGGTCTAACAATTTTATCCGATGTAGGAGGCAGTGATAACTTCTTACCTGTGTCTCACTGGAAGTATTGCAGGATCACAGTGTTTCTGTTGTCGATATCCTCTTCTTCTGCCTCCTCTTCTTCACTGTCCACAGGCTCCACAGCTGCCACAAGACCTCCTTCTGGACCATCCTCCTGCAGAAAAGGCACCTGTCGTCGCAAAGCCAAGTTGTGCAGCATACAGCAGGCCACGATGATCTGGCACGCCTTCTTTGGTGAGTAGTACAGAGAAACACCTGTCATATGGAGGCATCGGAACCTGGCCTTCAGGAGCCCGAAGGTCCTTTCTATCACTCTCCTAGTTCGCCCATGTGCCTCGTTGTAGCGTTCCTCTGCCCTTGTCCTGGGATTTCTCACTGGGGTCAGTGGCCATGACAGGTTTGGGTAACCAGAGTCACCTGAAAATGTCGAGGGACAACTGTTAGACACACTCTAACCCTTAGGGACAACCCCAGACCCAGACAACTATTCACAGGGTATAGGGTCCTTGTCCTCACCTATTAGCCACACACAGTGCCTCTGGACTTGCCCCATCACATAAGGGATGCTGCTATTCCTCAGAACGTAAGAGTCATGCACTGAGCCAGGAAACATGGCGTTCACATGGGAGATGTACTGGTCGGCCAAACAAACCATCTGCACATTCATTGAATGGTAGCTCTTCAGGTTTCTGTACACCTGTTCACTCCTGCGGGGGGGACCATGGCCACATGTGTCCCATCAATGGCACCTATGATGTTGGGGATATGTCCCAGGGCATAGAAGTCACCTTTCACTTTAGGCAAATCCTCCACCTGAGGGAACACGATATAGCTGTGCATGTGTTTCAGCAGGGCAGACAACACTATGGACAACACATTTGAAAACATAGGCTGGGACATCCCTGATGCTATGGCCACTGTTGTTTGAAAAGACCCACCTGCCAGGAAATGGAGTACTGACAGGACCTGCACTAGAGGGGGGATTCCTGTGGGATGGCAGATAGCTGACATCAGGTCTGGCTCCAACTGGGCACACAGTTCCTGGATTGTGGCACGGTCAAACCTGTAGGTGACTATTACATGTCTCTCTTCCATTGTTGACAGGTCCACCAGCGGTCTGTATACCGGAGGATGCCACCATCTCCTCACCTGCCCCAGCGGACGTGCCCTATGGATGAGAACAGCGAGCACAGAGTCAGCCAACACTGAGGTAGTAAAAAAACAATTTTATTGCACACATTTGTCAATCCGCTATGTGCCTGTCTTTGTGTGTATGCAAGGCCTAGATATGTGTGACGCATTTAAAAGTAATGCCATGTGGCCCCCTGAAGTGGCAGCTGCCTGACCTGTAATGTGGGACAAGGGGATATGAGGTAACTGCGCTGGCGTTGTACACTGTCGCAGTAGGCGGTCGAAGACTGCGGCGCAATCCTGCATTGGTTAACATTGGGCCCTATGGGTCCCAAGAGCCAATGACGATGTACGCCAAAGGTGACGGTACGCACCGCCACAGACGTGACGGACATTTTCTGTCTGTTCACTCACTTGATACCTGATCTTCGACAGAAGAGGACCTACACTGCAAGTGCTGCTGTGACCTCAGTCTGGAAGCGACGATGGCTCATGTGTCTGGGGAAAGGGCCTCTGTCTTCACATCGGAGGAGTTGGATGAACTAGTGCATGGGGTCCTCCCCCAGTACACGCTACTCTACGGTCCTCCAGACAAACAGGTGAGTATACTGTGAGCATGCTGTATGGGCAATGCCTGTTTGGAGTGGTGTGGATGGAAGATACGGGGGGAGGCCTGCATGATCGGACGGTGAGTATATATGCGTCAGGGCAAGGGTGGGAACGTGTAACAATGACTGTGATGGTCCGGACGGTTAAAGTTTTTCCTTTTCCCCTGTACTATTCCTGTAGGTCAGCGCCCACCATAAGAAGGATATTTGGCGTGCCATCGCCAAGGACGTTCGGACCCTGGGGGTCCACCACAGACGGAGCACCCACTGCCGGAAAAGATGGGAGGACATTCGCCGCTGGAGGAAGAAGACAGCGGAGGCCCACATGGGGACAGCCTCTCAACGTGGGAGGGGTGCCTGTCGCACCATGACCCCCCTGATGTTCTGGATCCTGGTGGTGGCGTATCCGGAGTTGGATGGGCGCTTGAGGGCATCACAGCAGCCACAAAGGGGTGAGTACCGTCACATCCATCTGACCCTGTGCGCATTGGAGGTGTCTGGGTGGGGGAGGTGGGCAGTGGGTTCCTCTAGGCTAGGGCGAGCTTTGTAGGCAAGGACCCTTTGTGAAGCAGGCTAAGTGGCACCCCAACCCCACCAGTGGTAAGAGCCATCTACACCTAGTCAGGCTCCTGTGACTTCCATGTGTGCAGCAATCGGGCATAGGCCTTGTACCCCATGTCCCTGTGATTAATTAGGGAACTCTAAGTGCATGGCGTAGTGCAGAGGGCTGCTGTGTCCGTAGTGGCCGCCAACGGCAGCGGTATTGCATGAACTGAACATGTCTTTCTTCTTTATCCCCCCCCCCTTTTTGTGGTCTCGCTGTTCTTGTGTGCATTAGCATCATCAGGCGGAGGAGATGTACCACCGAAGCAGGAGGGAGCTGCATCCCACATGGCCCTGGAGGGCGAGACAATGGTTTCTGAAGTAACCAGCAGGACGGAGGGCTAGGGGAGCTCCACGGCGGGGACAGGAGCAGAGACCAGCGACACCGACTCCTCCTCTGATGGGAGCACCCTTGTGGTGGCGGGCCCCTCTGTACCCACCGCATCTACAGGTACAGCCGCCACCCCCCCTACCAGCACCGCCCTCCCAGCAGCCCCTCAGCATGTGTCCTGTGGCCGCTCACCCAGGAGGGTGGGCATCTCCTTTACCCCAGGCACCTCAGGCCCTGCCCCAGTCAGCCCTGCTGACCTCAGTGAGAAGGCCATTGACCTCCTGAGATCCCTCACTGTTGGGCAGTCTACCATTCTGAATGCCATCCAGGGTGTAGAGAGGCAGTTGCAACAGACAAATGCATACCTGGAGGGCATTCATTCTGGCCAGGCAGCCCAACAGAGAGCTTTTTAGGCTCTGGCCTCTGCACTGATGGCAGCCATTGTCCCAGTGTCCAGCCTCCCCCCTCCAACTTCCTCCACCCAGACCCAATCCCCAGTGCCTCAGCCTATCCCAAGCACACCATCAGACCAGCATGCACACACCTCAACACACAAGGGAAGCTCTGGCAAACATAAGCACCACACGTCCCACAGGCACTCACACAAGCATCATACCCATGCACACATACCAACATTCACTGCCTCCACTGTGTCCCCCTCCTCCACGTCTCCCTCCTCCCTCCCTGTCACGTCTCCACACACACCTGCATGCACTACATCTTCAGCCACTACCTCCATCACCAGCACGCCCATCACCACATACTGCTCACGTGCACTCACCACCCCCACTACCATTCACACATCCCCTGTGTCCTCTCCCAGTGTGTCTGTTAGCCCTCCTCCCAAAGTACACAAATGCAGTCACACACCCACCCAACAGCCATCCACCTCACGACAGCCTCCAGCCCATGCACCTTCACCCAAAGTCAACAAACGAACACCTCCAACAACCACTACCTCTTCCTCCACTCCCAAATCCCCTCCATCTACCCATCCCATTGTGTCTAAAAAAAAATCCTGTCAAATGTTGACCTCTTCCCTACACCTCCCCCACCCCGTCTGTCCCCTAGGGCCCGCCTTTCCAGGTCCCAACCCAGCACCTCAGCCACCACATCACCGGGCACAGTGGTGCCAGCAATAGCCAGATTTTGGAGTGCGCCAAGTAACAGGGCTGCCAGTGTCCCAAGAAGCGAGGCCAAGGACATTCCCCCACCTCCAAAACAGAAAACGTTGCCCACATCCCGGAGGGAGAAGGCCAAAACACCTGCCACCAAGGGCTCAGGCAAGACAATTGTTGGAAGTGGCAAGACAGCTGCGCCATCATCCAAGGTGGGGAAGGGCCTGAAAATGAAAGGCAAGTCAACGTCGCCGCTAACCTGCACGGCTGACAAGACCTCCACCGGCATCACCACTTGCACCGCCGCCAGCACCCCAGATACTGAGCCCTTCACCAGCACCGCAGACGCTGTGCCCTTCAGCAGCACTGCAGTCAGTAAGCCCGCCACCAGCACCACTGCTACTGACACCACCGCCAGCACCGAAGTCAGTGAGCCCGCCACCAGCACCACCGCTACTGACACCGCTGCCAGCACCGCAGTTAGTGAGCCAGCCACCAGCATGGTAGTCAGTGAGCCAGCCACCTGCACTGCAGTCAGTAAGGCCGCCACCAGCACCGCCGCCACAATGACTGCTGCAAGCACCGCCGTTAATGATCCTGCCACCAGCACCGCCAGCGGCCCGTGACATCCTGAGACAGTGACACCACCGCAGAAATGGCCGCCATCCCCAGTGGTCATTCGTGCGAGGCTGGTGGTCAGTTCCAGGGGCCTGGGTAGCTTGCATGTTGCACCACCGTCAGTGGAGTGTCACATCCACTACCTCTGTCGTTGGCAGGATGAAGCACTCTGGACACAAAGCCCCCTCCAGAACCAGTGGAGAAAGACATCCACTACCTCAGTCCTTGGCAGGATGAAGCACTCTGGGCACAAAGCCCCCTCCAGAGAGACTGTGGCTTTGCACTCCCCAGGATAAAGCAGTGGGCAAACCACCCACTGGAGAGACTTGAGAGACTGTGGCTTTGCACTCCCCAGGATACATCAATGGGCATGGAGCCCCCTTGTGGAGCTGGCGTCGTGCACTCATCTGGCTGAGGTGCCCACCCTTCCCTTCCCCCTGATGTGCCTGTTTTATTTCGATCTGATGCCCCTGCAGTGTTCTCTCCATTTTGATTGGGTATTGAGTGTGGGCCTCGCCCATACATTTTGGGCCCAGTGGTCCACGGACTATATAGGTTCAGTACCTAGACTTGAATTCTTGGTGTACATAATTGTTTGTAGTGTATATACATTTTTTACTAATGTATTATTCTTGATTACAATGGTTACAATCATTTCCTTTTGTCATTGCGTTCTTCCAGGGGGGGTTGGGAGGTGTAAATGTAATGTTGCAGCATGTATTTGTGTGTATGTTGTTGGGGATGAGGGTGGGGGTGTTGCGTGTTGCGTGTGTGTGTCACTCTCTTTTCCCTCCTGCCTCCCCTGTGTTGTAGGTGCAGTACTCACCGTGGTTGTCACCGCCATCGTTTGTGCTCCTGGTAGAGGAGCAGGAAGACTATCGCAAGGAGGATTTGGAGTTCAGGCTCCACGGCGTCCTGGTTCCTCGTGGGGTGTGTAGAGGTGAGTGTTTTCCCTTCCAAGTCCTGTTTCCACTGTGATTTTGTTCATGTTGAATCCGTCCCGGGAAAGGTGGCGGATTGGCCTGTCATAATAGTGTGGGCCGTACATTGTCTTCTGCCTGTCTGTTGGCGGTGACCGCTATGCTGTTTGTTTGTACCGCCGTGGTGGTCGGAGTGTTAAAGTGGCTGTCTATGTTGGCGGTTTCAGCCATGGTCATAATTCCATTTTTTTTACCGCCAGCCTGTTGGCGGTTTTACCGCCACTTTACCACTGACCACAAGGGTTGTAATGAGGGCCTAAGTCCGAACGTAGAAAGTTGACCGGGAGCTCCCAGCCAGCGTATCCGAGGAGGGCTACAAGGACGTCGGGTCAAGATCCAGGTTTGCCCGGTCAAAGGTTTTTCATCTCGAAAAAACAACTATGTCCGAAGGTAAAAATCTCCACGAGGGCTCCCGCGACGCGTATTCGAGGAAGAGTTCCAGGAAGTCGGATTGGACTGGCAGGTTCGTCCCGCTGAAGAAAATCTTCAGAAAAATGACTAAGGGCCAGATGTAGGTAGGCTTTTGCACCTCGCAAACGGCGAAAAACGCCGTTTGCGAGGTGCAAAAGCCCTCAAGCGATGCAGAAACACATTTTGCGAGTCGGAACCGACTCGCAAAATGTGTTTCCGACTCGCAAATAGGAAGGGGTGTTCCCTTCCTATTTGCGACTCGCACCGAGATTTAAGTTGATTTGTGACCGCGAAAGCGGTCGCAAATCAACTCGCAGTTACCATCCACTTCAAGTGGATGGTAACTCATTCGCAAAGGGGAAGGGGTCCCCACGGGACCCCTTCCCCTTTGTGAATGCTCACAAAATTATTTTTTCAGAGCAGGCAGTGGTCCTATGGACTACTGTCTACTCTGAAAAAAAACGAAACAAAAGGTTTCGGTATTTTTTTCTATTTGCAGCTCGTTTTCCTTTAAGGAAAACGGGCTGCAAAGAGAAAAAAAAAAACTGCTTTATTTAAAAGCAGTCACGGAGATGGTGGTCTGCTGTCTCCAGCAGGCCACCATCCCCGTGAGTGCCTAGACTCGCTATGGGGTCGCAAACTGCGACCCACCTCATAAATATTTATGAGGTGGGTCTTTGCGACCCCATAGTGAGTTGCAGAAGGTGTCTGAGACACCTTTCTGCATTCCAAATTGCGACTTGCAATTTGCGAGTCGCAGGGACTCGCAAATTGCAAATCGCAATTTTGAATCTTTCTACATCTGGCCCTAAGTCCTAAGGTAAACTTTTAACCGAGGCCTCCCGCAGGCTGTAGCCGAGCTGGGCTCCTTCGCGGTCAGCCTTAAACTTTGACTTTGCCCCGGTCGAGGTGCGACCAGATGACCAGATGGCCAGATTGGCGCTTTTTGTTTCTAGGCTCTAGAAAACAATAATTCTTTAAAAATTCATATCTCCGGTTCCCCTTAACCGATTTTATTCGTTTTTGTGACATTTTAAAGATAAAAATATAGTCTATTGTTATAAATTGATTTTGGGTTTTTAAGCTGTTTCCTGTGTTTTATTTAATTACTGTTTTGTGATATTTGAATGCTTTACACTCTGTTTCCTAAGTTAAGCCTTGTCGCTCGTTGCCAAGCTACCAAGGGTTGAGCTGGGTTTAATTTACTGAGACCTAACTAGACCTAAGTGGAGGTTGGTGGCCTATTGCTAAGTGTAGGTACTTACCTGCCCTTACCAATAACCCATTTCCCAAAATTTTTAGTGCGCAGTGGTGGGATCCTGTACTTGTGTTCAGTATCACATTACAGTTTTAAGAAAAACATATTAAAAATCCTTTAAATTGTCCTAGTGCAAAAATTGTTTTTAATTTTTAATTTGGATTAATTTCATTTATTGAATTTTTGTGAATGTTTTTAAATTCTTGTTTCCATTTTTTGCAAAACGTTTTTTGTTGACACAAAACTAGGGAACCATGGAGCCTAGGGGGTTGTGTAATGCAAGGGGGTTGCCTGCAACCACTGACCTCAGAAAGCATGTCCTGATTAAATCCCTGACAGCATGGGCTGAGGCCCAAGAAGTAGGCTCAGAGGAAGCTCCAGAGGAGGAAGAAATAGGGGAGGATGCTAGCTCCAACCACTCAGGGGATGGAGGGCATCTGAGCCTAAGTGAGGATGAGGAAGACCGGTCCTCACTACACACAGTCACTAGAGTCATACCCAAAGCTAGTTGGGGGAAGGGGGTCCCTTCAGGAGGAGAGAACCTGTCCCTCAGGGAAAGTGAGCTGGAGGCCCAGCTAGCATTTATTGTTATGGAGGCAGAGAAGCTGGCCCTAGAAAAGCAAAAGTGGGCAAGGGAAGAGAAAAGAGATGGTGGCAGCGACAGAGAAGTTGAGGTATCCACTGGTGAGGGATTTTGCCCAAGATTATCCAAGTGGGTGGTTCCTGCTTATGTAGAGGGGGATGACATAGACAAGTGGTTGGAGGCCTTTAAGAGGGCACTCCAAATGAGAAGGGTTAGGCCTCAATACTGGGGTTCACTTTTATGGGAGTTGGTCCCCAACTCAGGGAGGGATAGGCTTCTGACCTTAAGTGGGCAGGAGGCAGATTCATACCCTAGTATGAAGAGGTGCTTAACCAAGAAGCTTGGTCTGACCCCAGAGCAGTATAAGGTGAAGTTCAGGGACACCCAAAAGGTCAGTACCCAGTCTTGGGTTTACTTTGTAGACACCTCACTTAAGGCACTAGAGGGCTGGATTAATGGTAACAAAGTATATACTTATGAGGGGTTATACAATCTGATCATTAGAGAGCACATCTTGACCAATTGTATCCAAGAAAGGTTACGCCAGCATCTAGTGGACTCTAAGCTGACCAACCCTAGAGAGCTAGGGGAGGCAGCTGACGAGTGGTTGAGAACCAGGGTGGTTGTCAAGTCCCAGGGGGGAGACTCAAAGGAAGGAGGTGGTAAGCCGACCACAGAGACTCCCTCTGTACCCCAGAACCCTAAGAAGGAGGAGAATAAATCCCACTCCCACTCTGACAAGCAGAGACAGGGAGACCCAGGGATAAAAAAAGCTCTTGGACAGTAAGGCTTGCTTTGACTGTCAGCAGACAGGTCACTTCAGAGGAGTTGCAGCCTGTCCAAAGAAGGTGGTTGGCACTGGGCTGTTCAGTGTAGCCATGGAGGAGGACTCCTCAGATGATGAAGTCCTCCTAGCATTGAGCTGGGAGACAGGACCAGATGGTAAGCTGGTGATCTGTGAGGGTGGGAGTAGGCACTTTCACCCCCTTCAGGTGAATGGGATCCCTACCACTGGCCTGAGAGATACCTGTGCCAGTCACACTATAGTGAGTGACCGGTTAGTGACTCTAGACATGTATGTCCCAGTGTCGCGTAGGCTCTCATTATCCTAATGAGACTACTGGATTTTTGGGTAGCTGGGTCGTTCACTGTGTGTGGGGACTAAGGCTCTCATTCCAACCCTGGCGGTCTCTGACCGCCAGGGCGGAGGGCAGCAGAAGCACCGCCAACAGGCTGGCGGTGCTTCCTGGGCTATTCTGACCGCAGCGGTAAAGCTGCGGTCAGAAAAGGGGAACCGGCGGTTTCCCGCCGGTTTTCCCCTGGCCCAGGGAATCCTCCATTGCGGCGCTGCTTGCAGCGCCGCCATGGGGATTCCGACCACCTTCCCGCCAGCCTGTTTCTGGCGGTTTTCACCGGCAGAACCAGGATGGCGGGAACGAGTGTCGTGGGGCCCCTGGGGGCCCCTGAACTGCCCATGCCACTGGCATGGGCAGTGCAGGGGCCCCCTAACAGGGCCCCATACAGATTTTCACTGTCTGCTTTGCAGACAATGAAAATCGCGACGGGTGCCATGCACCCGTCGCACCCCTGCAACTCCGCCGGCTCCATTTGGAGCCGGCTTCCTCGTTGCAGGGGCTTTCCCACTGGGCCGGCAGGCGGCCTTTTGGCGGTCACCCGCCGGCCCAGTGGGAAAGTTGGAATGGCCGCCGCGGTCAGAATGACCGCCTAAGTCTAACCCACGGCGAAGGACCCCTGTCACCCTCAATCCGGTTTTGCTCCGGCTAACTAGCAGTGCCTCATCTCTCCCATAGGGAAGAGATGATTGGGCAGCCGAGCGCATGACATCTTAGTGCTTCCCAGGGAAGTTGTGGTCACTAAGATCCCAACCAGTTCTCTCATACAAAGTGCGGTCTCATATATGAATGACAAAGGCAGTTTTGAGTTTTAAAGATTGGTTTAATAAAACGACTGCATTTTAGATAACAAAGCGTGAGCCGCAATAACCAGAACCATACAGCAAAGTAGGATTGAAATAGTAACGAGGAGAGTGAAACATAAGAATAACGCTATCATAGTGCTACTAGATTACGTTCTCCCTTCTAAGTTCTATTTTGAGCCCAGGATGTTAAGCTTTAAGCCTACCTTTTGGGTTCCCCCGGGAGCACATCAACCCTCATACCTGAGCAAAGGCCTGTGATCTGGATCAGCATCTGCAACAGGGCAGTCAGCATCTAGTTGTGGTTCCCTGGTCAGAATCTCCCTCTTATGTGTACCAGGACTAGGAAGTGTTTTTATAACTAACACGCCGGTGTTCTAAGAAACGTCATTACGTAAAAATGTGTACTGCCTACGAACCCTGAAGACTAAACTTCTACCACGTCTATCGGCAATGTACCAGACTGTATCCTTGACTGAAGCACAGAGCGAGCAAGAATGTATTGTTTGAGAACTCCGGTGCTGAAGTAAGCTAAACAGTGTGTTAGAAGAAAATAAAACAAGACCGTGAAACTGGTTATTGAAAAATAACAGTGCGAGGCTAAATAAAATACATCTAGAACAAAGTGCACAGAGGCCTAATGCTTTAAGCAAACGCACAAAGGCTATATTAAAAATGGCTAAACTACACCCTCCCCTTGTCGGTAGAAAGTGGTTTCAATCTAATCCTAAAAAATGCCCTATGTTAAAACAAAAGGTAACTAAAATCTTATTTAATAACAACAAGTTAAGAGGACACCAAAGCACAATAATCCTAAATTTAAAAATAAGCATGCGGCCAAAAGCCAAATTCATATAACAGAGTCAATTTAGACCAAATCCAATTCAAACGGTGATCATTGAAAGCAGGAGGTTCTCCACTTCGGCAGATGACAAGACCGGAAAATCCATGCCAAAGACTTTTAAGGAGCAGGTGTGTCCAAAGCCTCAGAATCAACCAAGGCGGCATCCCATGCAGGGCCTGTGAACGAGTTAATATCAACTTCCTCCAGGAAGGGTATTTCGTAGTCAGCCTCACGAAGCAAACGCAGCCGCAGCGCCCATGACTGGGAATGAGCCCTCATCGGGAACATCAACAGATCAGCATCAACCACTGGGGGGCGTTGCCGTGAGAGACACACGACTAGTGGATGCTCAAACGAGCACCAACGGCACCGAAACACGGGCTGCACAGAATCCAAAACCGGTCTGAATGACAGAGACCAGTCACACTCCAAATGTCCCAGGAGTGTTGCTCTGAAGTGCTGCATCATGCGTTCACGACACAGCTGCGCTGATGCGAGCGCCCACATTCGTTCTTGTTGCGGCGGACAGCCATTGCGGAAAAACAGCAGCAACAGCAAAACGCCGGCTAATAAAGCCAAAGTGATTGGAAATCCCCCAAAAATGCTTCAGAAAATTGAATGAATAGCCGGATAGGTATCAAACCGAATATGGAAGAGAAGGCTTTGAAAAAATGTGCTAGTACAGCCGTGCTGGACGCATTAAATATACGTCCCACGAGTTCACCAAAGTGGCTCGGAAAGTTGGTATTTAACAGGGACTGTATTTCTGCTGATGACCTTGCCATCTGAAGTGCTTATTTCTCACGTGCAGATGTAAGGGCCACATGCTTTTGAAACAATAGAGCCTTTAGTCTACTTAACTTGTCGAAATTCACCTTGGAAGTAGCAACGTGAGGCCAGATATCTGCTACCTCCCTTAATTTAGTGGGGGGAAACAACACATTCCCACAGCAAGTAACAACCTTGGTGACCGAAACAACGTAAACTATTCCGGCCCGCACGCCACAACAGTCTTCACTATTGAGGAGGACGTAGCTGCCGTTTGAAAGCACCTGGAATGTGCGTTTAATCAAGGGGACCGGAACTCCCTTCAGATAGCAAGCCAACTTCGCAACCGATGCATTACATGCCCCATGCAAGGACAGCTGTTTACAAATCATCGAATGGCTGACTGAAGTCTCGCATTCACTACCGCTAAGAAAAACCTCTCTCATGCCATTGAGACATTTGTACAAGAAGGGAAGTTCCCACACCTCATGTATATAACTATCTCTCAACTTTTCATATCTGCCTACCGGAACATGTTTTAAACAAGAAGTGAATTGTAGTGTAGAAATAGGCAGATTAATAACCCAGTGTATTAACCACTCAGCTGAGGGAATCTCGGCCACAGTAAAAGGCAATCTTTCCAATTTCTCAATGTTAAGCATGACATAAGTCGTCTCCTTCTTAGCCATCAGTTGTTGTTGTCGTGTCAAATTAAAGGAAAAAAATATCTCCCTGGCCCTGATGTGCTGCCACGGAACGCGACCCGCCTTCAGTGTCTGAATGGTCCAACCCAACTGCATAATGGACCTTATTTGACTTTGTCCATGATATAAAGAAGACATATCAGATTGTATAATGTCTATGGCAGAAGAAACGATGTTGTCGATGGTATATATTCGGTCAGAGTGTGAATTCCATTATCCACAACAGCTAATGCCTTTTTCAAATTTTCCTGATCTATCTGCCTTAACCGTGCCGCAGCCTCTTGTTGGGAAAGTTTCCATATTTCATTGTACACTTCGTACAAAAAACGCTTCCTACGTGGTATCTTCGGGCCTGACAAAAAAATCTTGCAAGTCAGTGTTATTAGACAGGAGAGTGAGATGTGTCTTTACTGCATCTAGCGAGGCGTATTTTAACCATTGTTGACACAATTTTCCCACACTATATGTAGTAATAATTTCAGCATGTTCAGGTGATATATAGCGAGGGTCTGCCCGACTCGTCCAGAAACCCCCGAGGAGGTGACAAAACATTGATGACACCCATTAGTGTCTACAGGCCACAATAACCACCCGCCCGGACGTGCAAATGAAGTGTTAAATGTACCATTCTGGACCCAGTCTGTAAGTTCACTAAAAGTGGCATTGATATATTTCTGCCAATCCTTCATTTTTGTAGGGACAGGTATACTAGGCATATTCAATTCTCTAATCGTTGCTAAGCCCAAACAGCTAGTCTGTTGTACTGTTTCATTTAAAAAAATCATCTGGATGGGAATGAGACATGCTCTAAACAATGTTTCTCTACCCTGGGTCTGCCAATGTTTTGTTCCCCAAACACTTTTCAAATCAACATTACTTGACCAATATTCATAACCTTCGATCGACAGTTGGGAAACAAAAGAATCTGAATATATAAATTTCATATTAGTTAAAAACACATGCTTATCTTTAGACGGAGTTAACTTAAAATAATATGACTTAGCATCCATTGGATGATGCCCAGAAAAACACGCACATTTTTCAGAATATGTTTTAGAACTTCCCTTCGGGGGATTCGGGCAATGCTCCCATTGCGCATAATCAAATATCATTTTCGGACTACTTGCTTTATGTATAAAGTGGTGCCCATAATAATTATAACAAAACATGTCACCATAATTCTCTTTAAACTGGTAAACATCTTCATTCTCATAGACAGTATAGTATTGTAATTCATTCATCATGGAATCAACTGTCTTCACATCCCAAACATCAGATACAATGCCTGGTATTACGATATCATTCATAGATAATTTTAGAACATATGGTATTTGAATTATCTCAGTGGGACCGTATATATCAAACATTACTTTATCCCACACAATCCCATCTGGAATTGGTACTGCAGAAATGTTCACAAAGGACAAGTCTCTTCAAACCTTATGTGACGAAAAATGTGGCTTCAACACCTCCTCCACCTGTTCAACCGCTGATCTCTCAGGAAGAAAA
Organism: Pleurodeles waltl; assembly: GCF_031143425.1. Classification (NCBI taxonomy): domain Eukaryota; kingdom Metazoa; phylum Chordata; class Amphibia; order Caudata; family Salamandridae; genus Pleurodeles; species Pleurodeles waltl. The sequence continues at coordinate 535,339,945 of NC_090436.1, forward strand.
TGACCATGTATCAACAGAAAAAAGGTAACGACAAACCCTATCCACAGAAAAAATGCTATCATAGTCAATAAAAGCCACAGATAGTTCCAAGGAAAAACAAAATACGTATCTTTAAGCAAATAACTCAGCTTACGTGGACCTGGGTCAGGTGTTGAAGAGGCAAATGAGTCGGATAGATCATCGTTGTTGTTGGCAAAGTACCCAGAGGCAGTTCTTGTAAAAGATGCTGCTGTATTCAGTGGAGGAGTTGGTGTTTCTCGCGGTGGTACTCTGTAGATAGCACCACCCGCAACATCAGTAGTCATGGTGACTCGATCAAATGTTTCCAAATTATTTGTCGGCAGTGGAACTAATGCAAGATCATCTTCCACCCTCCCCAAGCTCAGAGAGGCAACAGTGTTGGTATAAATAACTTGGAGCGGAACATCTTCCCCAGTAGTGAGAGGGATTCGGGAACTACTGGACGTTCCTCTTGGTCTGCTGTGCAGAATCAGCCACATGTTGTAACTTGACATTGTCAATGGAAACAAAGCGATTTTCTTTGGCACCTGGCAACGGTGGTAAAATAACAGTTTTTGTTCCGTGGATCCCCAACACAGGTACTGGTGCTCGATAAGAAGGGCCAAATTCTTTTTTCACTGCAACCTTTTCACGCACAAGATCCCCAACTCTGGGAATCCAACCAGTAGGCGTTACTGGCACATCCTTAATTCCTGTGGAGGCAGCACTTTTAGAAGAGTTATCTTCACGGAACTGTTGTAATTCCTGCAAAACAGTGACACGATCATTTATGTCAAAAGGCGTTTCCGCCGCCTCCACACCAGGACCATCTAGATCCGGAACAAACATTTGTGTTCCGAACAGGCACTCATATGAAGTACGACCCCCCCAGGGACCTTCTAGGCAGGTTATTCAGTGCTCTCTTTTCTCCATACAGGTGGGTTAGCCAACTACGACCCGTACCTAAGACTCTTGACGTTGAGGATTGCTTTAAATCGCGATTTAAACGCTCCACGACAGAATTTCCCTCGGGATGAAATGGAGACAAAACTAGAGCTGGACCCCTAACGAAGCCATGGTGTCCCTGAATGCCCTTGGGGCAAAAGCAGGGCCCTGGTCCAAATGGAACGCCGCAACTGCATATGTACCAACAAAGACACGCAAATCTTTAATAACAGTTTGAGCGTCAGCCAAGTGTTGTGGTCAAACCCACACAAATCTGGAGCAAGAATCTACAGCCACCAGGATATATTTGTATGCACTGTCTGGTGTGAGTGGACCAAAATGATCCAAGTACACACATTGTAATGGTCTGTTTGATATTAAGAGGGGCGTCTGCGGCGGGCGCTTAGCCGTTGATACTTTAATTTGTTGACAGATGTCGCAACAAAGGACATACTGCTTTGTCTCCTTATAGAGACCAGGCCACCAGTAACGGGCCTGTAACAGCGAAATTGTGGCGGCCACGCCAGCATGTGCAGATGCCACCCCCTCATGCGCTGCATTAATCAATTGAGGTCTTACAACTTTATTGGGAATCTCGCGTACGCCTACGCCTGGAATTTTAACCTCAGCATTCAGCATACTTCCCATGAAGTATTGATATTTATTAGGAAAGCCTTTAGGATAAGGCGCACCATCAACCGTAGCTTTTATGGCAGCCAGAATCTCTGTGTCTGGTTTGGAACTCGAAGGAGTAACTGCGGCCACAGTGGCAACTGCCACTGCTGACTTTGCGGCTTCATCAGCCAAAGTATTCCCAGCAACGTGTATTCCAACGCGCTGGTGTCCAAGAGTATGTACAACATGGACCTTGGGTAGCGTCTCCTTCAGGTCTGCTACCTTCCCCCACAGTAGTCTGTGTTTTATGGTGTTGCCCTTCGAATCTCTGAACCCATTCAATCTCCAGTAATGTAGGTATTCATTAAAAGACTGGACACAATAATATGAATCACAAACAATCAGTGTAAACTGTGTCGGATCCGTATGTTCTGGTGCCATTAATAGAGCTTTCAGCTCAGCCAATTGTGCCGTACAGTCCCCTAATGTTTGTGTATAAGTATGTTGGGGGCAGAATTTCTCCCCCTCCATATGGCCGCTAACTACTGCACATGCAGCTGAATATTGATGTTTTGTTCCCACCGCCGGTTGCGCAGAGCCATCGGTGTACATGACTACTTGATAATGATCAATAGGCAACGTGTCAGCGGGAACTGGATATTCAATTTCATTTTGCAAAAATTCCTGAGTCTGTAACTTAGGGTCAAAAATGTAATCTACATCAGTGGCTGTTAAAGACGTAGCCCATTGTATCCATCGAGGGTGCAATGCTTTCGCATTAGGAACACTCGCTTTTATAACAGCCTCTAGGGCCGGAATAGGGGAAACTACTATAATGCGTTTACCCTGGGCAAGAGGTCGTTCTTTAATAACAGCCATCTGGACAGCAGTGAGAATTTTCTCTGTTGGTGCGAATCGTTGTTCAGCAGCCGAATACAAGTGAGACTTGTATCCAATCGGGACTGTCTCACCTTCATTAAAGGTGACATACGTAAACCCAATGGCCCCAGCTATTACCCTGATGACCAAATGTATCTTATTGTCCCGTGCATGTAAATGTTTTGCAGCTAGGAGGTCTGCTTGCAACTCCCGAAGAGTATGTGTATGCTCAATCATCCAGAATTTGCTTGAAAAATCAGGACATATTAATTCGTATAATGGTTTTATGCGTGTAGCATAATCAGGAATGTATGTTCTGCCAAAATTTAGAAAGCCCAACAATGATTGGAGTTTCTTAATCATATTGGGTGGTTGCAATTGTGCACACTTTTCCAAAAATTGTGGCGCTAGGCTCTTACCTTTATTTGACAGCTCATATCCCAGGAATATGACACTGAGGAAGGCAATTGTTGATTTTTTTAAGTTAAATTTGTAGCCAATATTGGCAAACCCAACAAGAATACGGGCTACCCGTCTTAAATGTTGTAGTAATTCGTCATCCGTGAGATATATATCATCCACATATGACAATGCTTCAGGGTCTAACCCGTGTAAAATTTCAGTCACACGAGCCGCAAACAGTCCCGGGCTATTCTTATACCCCTGAGGCAAACAACAGAATTTTTTCTGGGAGCCTATCACACTAAAGCTTGTAAGATCCCTGCTTTCGGGTGCTATATTGTGGCAGAAGAAACCATACAAGATGTCTAAAGTCATTTTGTACTTTTTCCGCACATTGTTGTTCATTAGTGCTGCGCTATGTGAATTTTGTATAGCGTATGTACGTGTGTGTCCGTTCAAGTGTCTGTAGTCTAAGACTATTCTATATGAATGGTCCGGTTTAGCTACAGGGAATAAGGGATTATTCATTGGCGAGACACAGGGTTCAATTACTCCCTGGTATTCTAATTGCGTAAGTATGTCTCTCACCGGTGCCCTTGCTTCATGTTTTATTGGATATTGCGGTTGTGGCTGAGGTTCGCCTTTAATCGGAATTACATGATATGAAGAATCCCTATCCCACCCTACGTGATTTCTATATAAGGCAGGGGCTTGTGCTAGAGCCCACTTGAGGCTATAGGACTCTGCGGGTTCTCCTGGAACAAGTGGTGAGAACGAAGGTTTAATAACCTCCTCCCCAACTGGGCAGGTGCGAACTAAGTCAGGCGGCAAATCTTGTTCAGCCAGCAAAATGTCATAGATTTTGACCACACGATCCCAAAAGATTGCGTTTATAGTGCGTTCAATGTCTCCTTGCAATTGTAAGGTCACTGTATATACCCTATCGGGTTCAGAGACACGTATATCTGCTGTTTCAACCTGTATGAAGTCATCAGTTGCTCTCACCTCCAGATGCTCTAGAAGATTCCGGCGAAGTATTGTGACCTCTGCCGCACTGTCTAGCAGTGCTAGTGCCCACGTCTTGTTCTTCAAGAGAACTCTCTTCCTGTGTGGCATTTCTAACTGAGACTGCCGCCACCTTTTTCTTTTCAAACTGTTTTTTTTGTCGTATCGGTTTCTCTTCCTTCTTGACAGAAAACTCTGAAGAGCGTTGTGATTCTTGTCTTGTTTTCACGTACTCTGTTCTCCGCTCTGACCGCCTACCTCTCACATTTCTCTTTTCCGATGAGTCCTGAAAGGAATGAGATTGGCGTGTATCAGTGTATTGATATCTATCAGGCGTCTTCAAGTTATCTCTATTTCTGAGATTATACCTAGTCTGCGGGTATCCGCTCTCGGAGATTCTCCCCTTTCTTTTTTAGGTGTCTGTTGCTTCTTATTACCCTCAGGTTGCTGTTTAGGATTATCTTTACTAATTTTCCTTTGAAACTGTGGTTTCTGTGGTCTAGCCCCTAGGCTATCTCGACCGATACTGGAATATGTTTCCGCTATTATTTTAGGCAGTTCCCGCTCCTGATCTAGTTGCGGGACGTCACGAAGACGCATACGCACCGCTAGTGCTACTGCCTCCCCTTTAAGATTACTTAATATTATTGAAGAAACCGTGGCAAAATTGCCCATCAGTTGCATTCCCAAACCTAAGGCTGGGGCAGCCCAATATTCATCCTGAATCTGTTTAAGCACTTCCGGTAAGTTTGCCAATGTCGGTGTACTGTCTGCTGTTGTGTAGATCACGGCAAACACCGTGCCCCATGTATTACAATGTTCCACTGTGAGAACCATGCCAAATGGTAAACACATAGGCGGAAACCGCCCAAACACCGCCCCGCGGTCAGATGACCGCAGGGGGCATTCCGACTTTCCCGCTGGGCCGGCGGGCGATCTGCAAAAGATCGCCCGCCGGCCCAGCGGGAAAGCCCCAGCAAAGATGAAGCCGGCTCCGAATGGAGCCGGCGGATTTGCTGAGGTGCGACGGGTTCAGTGGCACCCGTCGCTATTTTCAGTGTCTGCCAAGCAGACACTGCAAATCTTGCTGGGGCCCTGTTAGGGGGCCCCTGCACTGCCCATGCTAGTGGCATGGGCAGTGCAGGGGTCCCCAGGGTCCCCACGACACCCGTTCCCGCCAGCCTCTTCCTGGCGGTGTAAACCGCCAGGAACAGGCTGGCGGGAAGGGGGTCGGAATCCCCATGGCGGCGCTGCTTGCAGCGCCGCCATGAAGGATTCCTTTGGCCAGGGGAAAACCGGCGGGAAACCACCGGTTTCCCTTTTCTGACCGCGCCTTTACCGCCGCGGTCAGAATTGGCCAGGAAGCACCGCCAGCCTGTTGGCGGTGCTTCCGTGGTCGTTGGCCCTGGCGGTCAATGACCGCCAGGGTCAGAATGACCCCCATAGTCAATATTCTATGTTTGTCCTGAGGTCACGTATGGGGAAATACCGCCTCCAGCGTATTAATATTTTGCGCCAGCCAAAATGGAGTCTCCTCCCGTTTTGCTGGAACCTTACCCATGATAGAGTGTATAGTAGCTGGGTTTATACCTGGAGCTACTGCATGTTGTTGTGCTGGAGCAGCACGCGCTGGGTTTGTATTTAGTGTCTGCATCACAAATTGTACTAAGCGTCTATATGTAGCCGTTAAGTCTGTATATAAACGACGAACTTCAGCCACCGGCATATTTGCAACCGCAGGGTGTGGTGTATATGTGGCCTGTAAAGCCCAGGTCGGACCATCATTACTCAGTGGACCTAACCTTACTGGTAATATTGTATGGGGTAGGGCGCCATCGAGCCAATTATTATGTTCTTGATAAGATAGAGGTATCTCTAAATATGCGTACACCCTGTACTGGCCAGGCGCATTCGCAATCGTATATGTGTGAAATGTGTTTGTGTTCCCATCAACTGCTGGAAATGTGACCCAAGTGTAAAAAAGTTCTGTTCTATAGGCTGCCTGGGCGGCCACCACAAACGTGACTGGTCCCCCCTGGTTCGTAAGACCATGTGCAAGCAAATGCGCTGTGAGCGGTTGTCTCATATTAAGAGCTATTTGTATTACCTGGGTATCCGCCATTAGAAAAACAGCGATGGTTCAGAGAAGGCACACCAAAAACGGGGTCTTTCCTTTTAAAGTTCAAGCTTGAACAACCATCCGCTATATCTAGGATTACCTATATCGCGGTGGTGGAAGTCCTCAGTGCCACGGACGTCTCCGTTAAAGGAAGTGAGGTATCATTATAATATATGAGACCGAGAGAGACTGGTGGACCCGAAAATTAGAGCCAGACCAAACTTGGCGGCGCCATGTCGCGTAGGCTCTCATTATCCTAATGAGACTACTGGATTTTTGGGTAGCTGGGTTGTTCACGGTTTTGGGGGGACCAATTCTAACCCACGGCGAAGTACCCCTGTCACCCTCAATCCGGTTTTGCTCCAGCTGACTAGCAGTGCCTCATCTCTCCCATAAGGAAGAGATGATTGGGCAGCCGAGCGCATGACATCTTGGTGCTTCCCAGGGAAGTCGTGGTCACTCAGATCCCAACCAGTTCTCTCATACAAAGTGCGGTCTCATATATGAATGACAAAGGCAGTTTTGAGTTTTAAAGATTGGTTTAATAAAACGACTGCATTTTAGATAACAAAGTGTGAGCCACAATAACCAGAACCATACAACACAGTAGGATTGAAATAGTAACGAGGAGAGTGAAACATAAGAATAACGCTATCATAGTGCTACTAGATTACGTTCTCCCTTCTAAGTTCTATTTTGAGCACAGCATGTTAAGCTCTAAGCCTGCCTTTTGGGTTCCCCCGGGAGTACATCAACCCTCATACCTGAGCTCTGGATCTGTGATCTGGATCAGCATCTGCAACAGGGAAGTCAGCGTCTAGTTGTGGTTCCCTGGTCGGAATCTCCCTCTTATGTGTACCAAGACTAGGAAGTGTTTTTATAACGCCCCTACGTCCCTACGTTAAAATGTGTACTTCCTACGAACCCTGAAGACTAAGCTTCTACCACATCTATCGGCAATGTACCAGACTGTATCCTTGACTGAAGTACAGAGCGAGCAAGAATGTATTGTTTGAGAACTCCGGTGCTGAAGTAAGATAAACAGTGTGATAATAGAAAATAAAACAAGACCGTGAAACTGGTTATTGAAAAATAACAGTGCGAGGCTAAATAAAATGCATCTAGAACAAAGTGCAGAGAGGCCTAATGCTTTAAGCAAATGCACAAAGGCTATATTAAAAATGGTTACACTACACCAGGAGAGACCAGGAAAGTCAGGATAGCCACTTGGGAGGTCACCTCCAAACCTGTAGCCATACTTCCTCTAGAGAGGGAGGGTATCCTTTGCTGGTTTAGGGTGGTAGTCAGTGCTGACCTCCCCCTAGATTGTATCCTGGGCAATTACCTCCCAGAGGTGAGTCTGGTCCCAGATGGGGCGGTCGCCCAAGGCGCCCTCCCAACCCAAAGTCCTGGGGATTCAGTCCCTACAGTTAAGAGACAAGGGTCCCCAAAACAAGGAAAGAAGAAAAGGAAACATGGGCCACTCTTAAAGAGAGTTCCAAGGAGCCAAAGGCCTTCTGTCCCAGTAGGGGGGGAGCCCAGAGTTGGCAGTGTTGAGGCCTCACCTGACACTAAGGAAGTCCTGAGTAGTCAGGCAGCTGTCCAGACGCAGGGTGTTGCCCCAGCACTGACAGAAGGGAGAGTTGAAGGAGGGTGGCAGCCACAGGAGGTGGTAGCCCCCACTCTAGACAGTAAGAGGGGTGCCAGGACCCCACTGTTACCCCTAAAGCAACTCAGCCACCTGTCAGTGGAGAGCTTAGGTTGTGGTTCTGGGTACTGACAGCTGTCAGTAGCCTCTTCTGGGTGCTAGCCTTCCTGGCAGCACCGCACTTGGCCTGGGAGGCAGACCCCAGGGCCAAAAGCAAAGTAGGCCCCCTGACCCTGTTGGTCATGGTGGGGTTGCTCAAGTGTTGGGTGACCTTGGTGTTACCCTAGCAAAGTTAGGAGTAGGGGAGGTGGGCACTTCACTACCCAAGTTGGCAGAGAGAGAGGACGAAGACCCCCCTAGAGGGATGTTTCAGTTTGAGATGGGTCCTTTCACATTTGGGATGGATTCACTACACAGAGGGAGTGACCATGGCAGGAGGATGTAAGGCAGAGTAGGCCCTGCAAAGGGACAGTCTGTTCTCTTCACTGTCTTCCTCGCCTGACAAGCCAGGAAGACTCTCCCAGGGTTGGGCTGAGTCTTGTGGGCGTGTGGGTTGGGGGGGGGCTTGTGTAAGAGAACATGGCTGATTGCAGAGGCCCCCTACTTTTTTGCCCCCATTTTCCACTTTTTGCTGGTGTTTTCCTGACTCTGATGGTGCCCTGGGTACTGCTAACCAGTCCCAGGGCCTGTGCTCTGTGTAAAATCAGAATACAAATTAGGCTAATTATAATTGGCTAAGTCAACCTACCTATAAGTCCCTACTACATGGTAGGGCATGTAGGTTTAGTGACCCCAGCATAGGTAGTGCACCCATAGGTGCACTGCTGAGGTACCAAGTGTCATTTATTTTAAAGGCAGGCCTGCCTTGCTGGCTGCTTTTAAATTAAAGTTACATGCAAATTCGACTTTGGAATTAAAAGTAGTTCCAAAGTCTTAAACTACCTTATTTTTACATATAAGTCACCCCGAAGGAGTGCCCTATGTGCCCCTAGGGCTGGGTGCCATGTAACTATAAGCAGGGGCCTTATAAAATTTTTTTTATAAGCCCTGGTGAGGTAAAACAGCCAAATTCGTTTTTCCCTCATTGTATTGAATAGCCTCCATAGGCTAGAATGGGGAGACTGTATTTTAATTTTAAAAGTCCCCTTAAGTAACAGATACCAGACGTTTGGTATCAAATGAATTGTTATAATAAATCCCACAACTTCCAGTTGTTGTATTTAATATAACTTGTTCAGGTAAAGAGTTTTGAACTTTACCTGAAAAGTTGCCAACTTCAGCCCTGCAGTGTTTTTACTGCTGTTCTCTGATTGGCCAGCCTCTGGCAGCCTGGCCAGGCTGCTTAATGAGGTGTGAAGTGGCCTGGCTCCACACAAAGAGATGTGCCTGGGAGAGGAGATCTCCCGTCAGCAGATGGTTAACCAGGAAGGGGGCGGGCTGCCAAACTGGTCTTCAAAGGCAGAGAAGGACATTTGGAGCAACCTAGCAACACTCTTACATCCTGCAAACCCAGACAATTAGGTGCCCCCTTGATTAGATTGGGAGAGGGCAGGAGAGGGGTGTGTTTAGGATTTTTAGCCACACCAGTGGGTGGGCTCAGCCAGATGTAACCTCCAAAAATCACTTTCAGCCATGATGGATTTTTGAGCAATGTTGCACCCTGGGATTGATTTTTACCACACTTCCCAGGAAGTGGTCATCATAGGGGGAAGGACCCTGCACCTGATTGGAGAACTAAGACCCCCCCTGTTTTTTACCCAGGAGCAGGGATAAAACTGGCAGACCTGCACCCACATCTCAGTTCCCTACCAGATCCCTACCAGGAAGAACTACAGAAGAAGATGGACTGCCCTGCTGGACCCCTGGCCTGCACCTGGACCCTGCACTCTGAAGGACTGCACCAGCTGCACACCTGGGCTTCACCACAAGAAGGACTTTGCCTGGCTTCAACTGGTTTAAGGAGGGACTCCCTGTTTGCTATAGGTGAAAACTTGCTAACCAGAGTCCCGTGCACTAACCCCTGAAGAAACCAACCAGCTGACCACTGTCCAGTGGCCAAAAAGGAGTTTGCGCCAGGTGCATTCTGGGAGTTGAAGTCCACACTGTCAAGGAGCATCTCAGAGCTTCTGAACCTTGGGGTGAGCTGTGGACCCCAAAAGAACCTTAAAAGAACATCTGGAAGACGATCCAGAAGTTTGGAGAACTTTGGAGAACTTTTGGAAAAAAGCTCCATAGAGGGACTGGCAGGTTGGACCCGCTGAAGAAAATCTTCAAAAAAACGACTAAGTTCTAAGGTAAACTTTTGACCAAGGCCTCCCGCGGGCTGTAGCCAAGCCGGGCTCCATCGTGGTCATCCTTAAACTTTGACTTTGCCCCGGTCGAGGTGCAACCAGATTAGCGCTTTTTGTTTTTCGGCGCTAGAAAACAATAATTCTTTAAAAATTCATATCTCCGGTTCCCCTTATCCGGTTTTATTCATTTTTGTGTCATTTTAAAGATAAAAATATAATCTATTTTTAGAAATTGATTTTCGTTTTTTAAACTGTTTCCTGTGTTTTATTTAATTGCTGTTGTGTGATATTTGAATGCTTTACATTCTGTCTCCTAAGTTAAGCCTTGTCACTCGTTGCCAAGCTACCAAGTGTTGAGCTGGGTTTAATTTACTGAGACCTAACTTGACCTAAGTGGAGGTTGGTGGCCTATTGCTAAGTGTAGGTACTTACCTGCCCTTACCAATAACCCATTTTCCAACAATACACAAAAACACCATCAAAATCTCCACCAACACCAACAATACCCTAGACAGTGCAGAAAACCTACACTGTCTAATACACATCAACCCCAACACCACCCTCAGAAGAACACTCATTTACAGACCACCAGGACCCCGCCCCCCATTTTGCGATGCCATCGCAGATACTATCAGCTCCCATGCCCTCACCTATACAGACTACATACTCCTTGGTGACCTAAACTTTCACCTGGAAATCACCCACAACTGTAACTCCACAGCCCTGCTGGACAGCCTCACAAACCTCAGCCTCAAGCAACTGGTCACCTCACCCACTCATTCAGCAGGATACACGCTTGACGCAATTTTCACCTCCAGCAGCCACTTCACCTTTACCCACACCACTGAACTCCACTGGACTGGCCACCACTGCGTCCATTTCTCCTTCATGAAACCCCCTACCCACCACCAACAACACACCACACCCTACCACAAGTGGAACAAGATCTCAAAAGAACACCTGATTGCCAACCTCATACAAGCTCCACCTCCCATCACCAACGACCCCAACACTGCTGCCCACAACCTCACACAATGGCTAACAACCTGCGCAGACTCCCTCGCCCCATTGAAAAGAAACAACAACACCTGCACCGTCAAGACCGCCCCCTGGTTCACCACAGAACTCTAAGCTTCCAAACGAGAATGCCGTAAAATTGAGAAAGCATGGTGCCAAGAACCCTCAATGACCAATTTCTCCCCCCTCAAAACAGCCATGCGCAAACACCACCAACTCATCCGGACCACCAAATGGTCCTTATACAAAGAACGCATAGGCAACAATACACTCAACAGCAAGGAACTCTTTGTCATCGTCAAAGAACTCACCAAACCCAAATCCAGCACCATCGACCCTCCTCACACCCAAAACCTCTGCAACTCCCTCTCCAACTACTTTCACCTCAAAATTATAGACATACACAACAGCTTCACAGCATCAGCACCCACCATCAGCACCACCGACATGACCAACAACACAATGCCCTCCCACACCAACCAACTACACACCTGGACCCCACCAACGATGAAGAAACCGAAAAAACCATGAACTCCATCCACTCAGGCTCCCCCACAGACCCCTGCCCCCACCACATGTCCAACAAGGCCAGCCAAATCATCGCTCCCCAGCTCCGCACTGTCACCAACAGCTCCTTCGACACCGCAACCTTCCTAGATGTCTCGAAGCACGCCAAAGTCAACGCGCTCATAAAAAACCCCAGAGTAAACCCGGAAGACCTCACAAACTACTGTCCGATCTCTCTTCTCCCCTTCCCCGCAAAGGTCACTGAGAAGATAGTCAACGCCCAACTGTCTCACTTCTTAGAAGAAAACAACATACTCGACGCCTCCCAGTCTGGATTCTGCAAGAACCACAGCACAGCGACCGCCCTCATCGTCTGCACAGGCGACATCAGGACCAGTGTGGACAAGGGTGAGACCGTCGCCCTCATCCTCCTAGACCTCTCTGCAGCCTTCGACACTGTATGCCACCAGACCCTCCGAGCATGCCTTTTTGATGCAGGAATCCGACACAAGGCCATGGACTGATTCACCTCCTTCCTCTTCGAAAGAACCCAAAGAGTTCGCCTCCCTCCCTTCCGGTCTCCAGCCACCAAGATTGTCTGCAGGGTCCCCCAAGGAACCGCCCTCAGCCCCACCCTCTTCAACATATACAATGCCCCCCTCGCCAACAACCTCCGCCCCCACGGAATCACCATCATCTCTTATGCAGATGACACCCAGCTCATCATCTCCCTCAACAGGAACCCAGCACCGCCAAGACAAACCTGCACGCCGGACTCCTCGACATCGTCAAATGGATGACAGCAAGCCACCTCAAACTTAACTCAAACAAAACAGAAATCATCATCTTCGGCCCCAACAAGACAGCATGGGATGACTCCTGGTGGCCCACCATCATCAGACCACTCCCAACACCCACCACCCATGCACTCAACCTTGGCATTGTCCTAGACTCATCTCTCTCCATGGCCCAGCAAATCAACACCATATCGTCCTCCTGCTAAAACACCCTTCACATGCTACGCAAGACTTTCAAATGGATTCTTTTAGAAACAAGAAAAAGGGTCACCCATGCCCTCATCAGCAGCAGACTGGATTACGGCAACGCCCTTTACGCTGGGACCACATCCAAGCTTCAGAAAGAACTCCAGTGAATCCAGAATGCAGCCGCACGTCTCATTCTCAACCTCCCCTGCCACAAACACATCTCTGCTCATCTCAGATCCCTACACTGGCTGTCCATCTGCAAAAGGATCATCTTCAAAGTCCTCATCCATGTTCCCAAATCCCTCCACCACACTGGACCGGCCTACCTCAACGAACGAATAAACTTCCACATACCAACTCGACATCGCCGCTCTGCTGACCTCGCCCTCGCCACAGTCCCCCACATCCAATGCACCACCTCTGGTGGCAGATCTTTCTCCCACCTCGCTGCCAAGGCCTGGAACTGCCTCCCCACCAACCAACTCAAGACCTAGGACCTAATTTTCAGAAAGCACCTCAAGACATGGACTTTTGAGCAGTAAACACCCTCCCAACAGCGCCTTGAGACACTAACGGGTGAGTAATGTGCTTACAAACTTTTTTGATTGATTGATTGACAGAGGCATAATGTGGCGCAAGGGATTACAAAGTGGTACAATGCATGAATTGCAGCACTTTGCAAATCTGGTGCTGCACATTTGGCCTTGTTGAGCCACATTAGCATCATAAAAAATGATGCTAATGTGGCGTAAGGACGCCCTAGGCCTTCTTAAATTTGTGCCATAGTCCTTTAAACATGGTTTAGGCCTACCATAAAGGAACTCACATACATGTTTCCAAAGCATAAAGCCTATCTATATGACCAATAGAGGCACTCATACATTCACTCACACACCCAGAAACTACTTATGTATAAAACAGAATCAAAAGCAGTTGCAAAAACACTTCAATACCCCTCCAAGATATTACTTCAATCAGTTTCATAGACATTTAGATACTCATACAGTTAGTATAACAGTCATATGGTGCCAGACTTATTTAAACAGCCGGACACACAGGTGGTCATTATGACAATGGCGGTGATTTTTAAAGTGCCGGTAATACTGACTACAGCCTGGCGGTGAATACCGCCAAATTATTACCATGGTGGTGATATCTCCCATAGACAGCCAATGTACCACACCACCCGCCAGGGCGTTAACACTACTGACCACGGCGGTAGCCACCTACAGCCAGGCAGAAGTCAAGGTACTGCCCACCATATTATTACATGGCAAACCGCCAGGATTTCTGGGGAGGTACCAATGCCATCAAAAGCCTGGCGGAAACACTTCACAGAAAATTAAAGACTCACCATCAGGGACACAGAGGATTCCGTGGCCGCCATGGATCCAGAACTCCAAGTCTTCCCAATGTTCTACCACTCCATGACAGTGAGTACAGCTGCCTAGCACACAAGGAAGGGAGGGAGGAAAAAGAGAGTGACACACATGCATAAAACACACCATTCACACACATACACAGAACCAGTTGCAGAGTAAAATGACTGTCACAGGACCCACAAGCAAATAATGCAAGGACTACAATTCTGAAGTACGAACAATGTAATTTGCTGCCAACAGCCACCATAAAGAAAAAAGAAATGAAAATGCAGGCGTCAATTTCCAGATTGGGTGAATGGCCAGTCCAAAGTTCCAAAGGCCACAATGCCACAGGGCATAGTCCAAGGCCCAACTTGACTTCTGACAGCTTCCGGACTCCACTGTTCAGGAGTATCATGTTGGAAATGGGCAGGCACCTCAGGGGGAAGTGGGGTGGGGGAGCACCTCAACTTGAGTGGGTGACATGCCCACTGGTTCTGGAGGGGGCTCCTTGCCCAACAGTTTCTGGAGGGGAGTGAAAGACCACAGTCTCTGGAGTGGGTAACATGCCCACTGGTTCTAGAGGGGGCTCCTTGCCCAACAGTCTCTGGAGGGTGGACCACATGCCCTTAGCTGGTGGAAGGGGTTCTTTGGGTTCCACTGCTGGTTGTGCGGGCTCCTGGCCCTCAGCTGGTTGAGGGGGTTCTTTGGATTCCACTGCTGGTTGTTGGGGCTCCATGGGTTCCACTGCTCGTGGAGGGGGCTCCTTGCCCTCAGCTGATTGCGGGGGTTCTTTGGATTCCACTGCTGGTTGTTGGGGGCTCCATGGGTTCCACTGCTGGTGGAGGGGGGTCCTTGCCCTCAGCTGGTGGAGGGGGTTCTTTGGGTTCCACCGCTGGTTGTAGGGGCTCCATGGGTTTCACTGCTGGTTTTGGGGGCTCCTTGCCCTCAGCTGGTGGAGGGGGATCTTTGGGTTCCACTGCTGGTTGTGGGGCCTCCATGGGTTCCACTCCTGGTGGAGGGGGCTCCTTGGCTTTCTTTGGTGGTGGAAGGGTATCCTTGGCCTTCTTTGGTCATGGAGGGGTATCATTGGCTTTCTTTGGTGGTGGAGGGGTATCCTTGGCCTTCTTTGGTGGTGGAGGGAGATCCTTGTGTTCCCTCTTGTGACAGGCCCCCTTGGCCTTTGTCATGTGACATGTGTCCTTGCCTCCATGTCTAGGAGGTGCCTCCACTGACCCCGTCCTCTGTCCCTTAGGTTTTGCCACCCTAGTCCTCCCTTTCTGAGGTTAAAGTGTGGACTTACTAGGAGTGGCTGCCATCACACTCAGGGACCCCTTTGTGCCAGCAGCTGATTTTTTGGTGGGAGCAGTGGCAGACTGTTTGGCTGACGTTCTGGGTCATTGGGACCCTGCACTTACGGACAGGACGGGGGGGCAGAGGGGGTGGGAAGAGGTCAAGTTGGGCAAGGAATTCTTCTTAGGGATGTTGAGGCGGCATGTGGGAGGAGGGATGGGAGTGGAGGCAGAGGGAGTGTTTGGAGAAGGGGTACGTCTGCTGGACTTTGGTGCAAGTGCATGGACAGCCTTCTCACTGAGGGCAGCAGGGCTCACTGGGGCAGGGTCTGAAGTGCCTGGGGCGAAGGAAATGCCCACCCTCCTGGGTGAGCAGTCATGGGCAACTCAGTGGGGGGCTACTGGTAGGGTGGTGCTGGTATGGGGGTGGTGGCTGTACCTGTTGCTGGGGTGGTACTGGAGACGTCTGCCACTACCAGGAAGCTCCCATCTGAGGAGGAATCAGAGTCAGTGTTGTTAACTCCTGTCCCCGCCATGATGCTCCCCTCGCCCTCCGTCCCACTGGTTCCCTCGGTGTCGGTGTACTCTGCCTCCTGGGTCCCGTGGGCTGCAGCTCCCTCACTCGCCGGTGCCCCTGCTCCTCCACCAGATGATGTTAATGCACACATGGACAGGATGACAGAAGAAAATAGGGGGGAGAGAAAGGGAGCACTTGGTCAAATACAGCACCAACACTACAGATGGCATCCACATTCCCTTCACACACAGGAATCAAGATTGAGCACTATGCACCGCACTGGCATTCCATTGGCTAGGTACCATGGCAAGATGAGATCCAACCACCACCATCTGCACCCCTTCTGGGAAATACTAAGGCCTGTCTGACATGGAATGCCACCTAGCTAGTTAACAATATTTTGCCATTCACCCATTTACACTGAGCTGTACCACGCAGCAATGTATGAGCTGGCATGAAGGGGCACCCACTTACTAAAACCCACCACCAGCATCCTATGCCAGGCAACAAAGATGGGTGTTACACATACTGTACTCACCCCCTTGTTGCTGCTGTGCTGTTCTCAAGCACCAATCCAGCACTGCGAAGGCCACCGCCAGTATGCGGGCCATCAGGGGGGGTCAGGTTCCAATGGGCACCCCTCCATCATTGGGATGCCATCCCCAGCTGGGCCTCTGCGGTCCTGTGGGACCAGCGTCTCAGGTCCTCCGATCGTTTCCTGCAGCGGGTGCTCCGCCTGCTGTAGACCCCAAAGGTCCACACGTCCTTAGCAATGGCCTGCCACAATCCCCTCTTCTGTTGGGCACTGACCTGCAGAGGAAACACAGACATGAGGACACCATTAACCATACAATCCAGCCTGTCACACATATGGCACAGAAATACCATTTCCCTTCAAAATGGCATGCACATCACCCGGAGGTCTGCATGTACACTACCACCAGCCATACCCCCCACCTAAATGACACACTGCCAGCACACATTTCCATTCAACCTTGTTGCAAGATGGTGTACTTACCTGTTGGTCTGGAGGCCCATTCAGCTGTACGTACAGGGGTAGGACACCATCCACCAGGGGCTCCAACTCCTCTGAAGTGAAGGCAGGGGCCATTTCCCCTGTCACATGGGCCATGGCAGGTGCCAGAACAGGTCACAGCAGCACACGCAGCTGGAGGTGTTGTCATGTGGGAAGTCAGGAATCAAGTGAGGTTATAGTCAGAAAATGGTGGTCACGTCCGCAGCGGTGTACACTGTCACCGCAGCCGGTGATCCTCATTGAACACTATACTCCATAGAGCCCCATGTAAGCCAATGAGGAATAGCATGGCGGTGCAGGACTGCCTTCTGCCATGACACCCAACGCCGGCGGAGTTACATCACTTCCACCTGTCCCTACTTACAGGGCAGGCAGTCACCATTTTATGGTGCAGGTCGACATTCTTAAATTGAAAACGGTGTCATTACTGTCAATTGTACATACATTGCCATTTACATAGTCCAGTGACATCCATGGTCAATGTACACTGAAGTGGTGGTTCCATTGTTCAATTTGTCACTCCCTTCTCACTCTTGTGTCCCTTAGGTACCTACCACTGTGGAGGAATAGGAGGAGGAGGCAAGTCCCCATGTACAGACCCCTTTGGACTTGGCTACAAAGGAGGACAGGCACATAATATGAACCTATAGACTGGACAGGGCCACAATCAAAGAGCTATGTGCACAATTGGAGCCTGATCTGATATCTGCTATCCGTCATCCTACTGGGATTCCCCCCTCTTGTGCAGGTCCTACCAGTGCTCCATTTCCTGGCAACTGGCTCTTTCCAAGTGACAGTGAGCTTGGCTGCAGGAATGTCACAGCCAATGTTCTCAATAGTGCTGGCAAGGGTTTTGCCTGCCCTGCTCAAACACATGTGCAGCTACATCGCTTTCCCCCAAGTGGATGATTTGGCCAATGTGAAGGCTGGTTTCTATGCAATGGGAGATATTGCAAATGTAATTGAGGCCATTGAAGGAACACAGATAGCATTTGTTCCCCCCTGGCACAATGAACAGGTATTCAGGAATTGGAGGAGTTTCTACTCACTCAATATGCAAACGGTGTGCCTGGCTGACCAGTACATCTCCCA
Organism: Pleurodeles waltl; assembly: GCF_031143425.1. Taxonomy (NCBI): domain Eukaryota; kingdom Metazoa; phylum Chordata; class Amphibia; order Caudata; family Salamandridae; genus Pleurodeles; species Pleurodeles waltl. The sequence continues at coordinate 535,357,657 of NC_090436.1, forward strand.
CGTCACTGCCAAGTATCCTGGGTCGGTGCATGACACCTTCGTATTGAGAAGGCACAACTACAGAGGCACAGGGTGTGGCTAATAGGTGAGCCTGAGTCCCCACCCAATGCATGTCAGTGTATGGCTTCAGTAGTCATCCCCCATACCATTGTGCAAGGCTAATGTTTGTCCCTCACTTTTTGCAGGTGACTCTGGCTACCCAAACCTGCTGTGGCTCTTGACCCCTGTAAGGAATGCCAGGACAGGGGCTGAGAATAGGTATACAGTAATGATGCTCTAGGGCGAACCAGGAGAATAATTGAGAGGACCTTCGGCCTCCTGAAGGCCAGATTCAGATGCCTCCATCTGACAGGTGGATCCCTCTGCTACTCCCCTGAGAAGGTCTGCCAGATAGTAGTTGTATGCTGCATGTTGCACAACCTGGCCATCAGACGACATGTGCCCTATCTGCAGGAGGAGGAGGAGGAGGATTGAAATGTTCCTGTGGCAGCAGTGGATCCTGAGGACAGTGAGGATGAGGAGGCAGAGGATGAGGATGTGGACAATAGGACATCAGTCATACGGCAGTACGTCCAATGACACACAGGTAAGACAGTGAAACTGACCATTTCTCCGATTATTTATCTTTTCTGTGTGGCTGTAGCACGGTGGCAGTTACTTCCTTGGCATCCCAAATGACTGTCACCTTTGCCTTCCGATATTGCAGATGTTGGTGTGGTTACAACTGTGTACTGATGTGATGACTACAGACAGCTACAGGCCATTTTTTGTATGGAATCTCAAAGTTCTGGACAATTGCACAAGATGAAACTGTTAAGTTATTGCACATTTTTGTCACATAAAGCACGATCATTCAAGTTGTGTTCAAGGGTGTTTATTGAAGTGAAAAATATAGGAGAAATGGTGTAATGGAATGGGGTGATGATAAAGGAAAGTCCAGGGTGTTGGTCCAGTCTGTTTGTATTACAAGTCCAGTGTCCAAGGGGCCATAGGAAGGGGAGCAATGGCTTCAAATTAGACAAGGTGACAGAGTGGAACACAAGGGGGACATTCAGGAGGGTCTTATTTCCTGACAGTGGTCTTGGTCTTGCCAAGTGTCTCTGGCATCTGTCTGGGTCACAGGAAACACTTGCAGGGTGGTTCACCTTCTGCAGGGGGAGGGGTGCTATCGGCCAGTGGGTCCTGTGGCAGGGACACCTGTCCACTAGCTACATCAGCTGTGGAGGGCTATTCAGTTGAATGACGAATGGAAGGGGCCCGCTGGTGTGCTGTGTAGTCCCTCATGATGTTGGCGATATCACCTAGCACCTCTGCTATGGAGACCATGGTGGTGTTGAGGGCCTGCAATTCTTTCCTGATCTCCTGGTGGTGTTCCTCCTGCAGCCACTCGTTCTCCTTCATGGTGTTTAACATCTGACCCATCTTGTCCTGGGATTGTTGGTAAGCCCCCAGGACATTAGTGAGTGCCTCCTGGACAGTCGGTTCCCTGGGCCTGTCCTCCCCCTGACGCACAGCTGTCCTCTGAGTGTTCCTGTCCCCCTGTGCCTGTGTCCTCTGAATAGTGTGCCCACTGCCACTGACCCCAGGACCCTGATTGTCTTGGATATGAGGTGTGGACTGGGGTCCCTGTACAGGTGGGCACACTGCTGATTGGCTTGTCCTGGGGACAAAGGTGTGGGGGCAGTGGGTGGCTGCTGTTGTGTTGGATACTGATGGGGGAGGCTCTTTGGTGGTGTGGGTATGGGATGGGGTGTCTGACTGACCAGTGGTACCTCATGGGCCAGGGAGTTCATCCAGATCCAGAAGTCCAGAGTTACCGTCATCACTGGGTGCATCTTCTGGTGGGGGACTGGGTAACTGTGGCACCTCCTCACCACTAGGATTGGCTGGGACACCTGTGAGGATGTAAGTGGTGTATTATGCTACATGTCTGTGACATATTCTACATCCCTAGCTTCCCCTATATCGTTGCTGTTGCCCTGCCTCCTTTGTTTGTGTATGGTGATGTATTGTGGGATTGTTAGTTCTTCATGCTGTGCATGCATTGGTGGTGGGTGTACATGCAGGGCTGGGAGGGATGTTCATGCAGTGGGAATGGCATGCAGGGCTTGACATTCAGGTTAGTATATTGTGGTGGTGCACAGTGGGGGGGGAACTGAGTGGAGTGATGGGTGTCAGGGTGAGGGGTGGTGGTAGCATGCAGGTATGTGGGGGGGATAGGTAGTAAATATTGACTCACCAGTGTCTAGTCCTCCGGCAACTCCAGTGAGTCCTTTAGGATGCAGAATTGCGAAGACTTGCTCCTCTCAAGCTGTCAGCTGTGGGGGAGGAGGTGGGGGTCCACTGCCAGTCCTCTGGATGGTGAGCTGGTGCCTTGCTCCCATGGAATGTACCTTCCCCCGTAGGTCGTTCCACCTCTTCCTGATCTCGTCCCTTGTTCTTGGATGCTGTCCTATGGCATTCACCCTGTCCACGACTCTCCACCATAGCTCCACCTTCCTTGCAATGGAGATTTGTGCTGTACCTTTGCTCCAAACAGCTGTGGCTCCACCCTGATTATTTACTCCACCATGACCCACAAATCCTCATCAGTGAAATGAGGGTGCCTTTGTGAGGACATGGGTGTTGTGTGGTGTGTGTTGTGCAGTGGGTGTTGAGTAATATGGTGGGTTGTGGGGTGCATGACGGATGAATGGGTGTTGCGGTGTGTCTATGATTTGCGTGGCTATCTCTTGGCAATTTTTTGTGTTTGTAAAGGTTGTAGGTAATGTGGTGTGTGTTTTATAGTGCTGTCGGTGTGGTGAGTGTATCAATGTCAGGTGTGTGAATTTAGTTTTGGCTAATGTTGTGTTGTTTCGTATTTGGATGGCCATTCTGACCGTGACGGTTTGTAATGTCAATGGTTTACCACCGATGAATGTCCGCTGTGGTGATTCGTGGGTCATAATGTGGAGTGCAGTGTTTTGTTAGCATGATGCTATGGGTGTTCGTACTGACAGTTTAACACTTACCTTTGGTCTGGCAGAAATGTGTTTGTGGCAGTATACTGTCGGTTTAGTGTGTGTGTGTCATAATATGGTGAACGGATGTTCGCCTTTGCGACGGTATGTTGGCTGCCGTCACCGCGGCGGTAAGCAGGATTTACCGCCAATGTCATAATGAGGGCCATAGACTTCTTCAGATATGTAGGCAAGCTCAGACATACCTTATTCACTCATGCACACTAGTAGCCCCCTTAAAATGTGTAGATACATAGGAACACTGTGATACATTATACCAGAGATAGAGTAATGCATACAGTGACACAGAGAAAGACACAGAATTATAAACTTGAAAATGAATAGAACAATGTTACCTATAATATAAGTGAATTGCTAGTTAACTAATTAAAATATTTAATGTGAAAGTACCTAATTAAAACATTAATCTACTTTTTTGTTTCTTTTCAGCTATCAATTTCTACTTAACTAAACACACTTAAAATGTCATCAAAAAGTCAGGGAAGAAAGAAATTGAGACAAGAATACTGTCTCCTCACAACTGAGAAACAAAAGGGGCACAACTGAACAATGAACAGAGAGAAATTTACAATTCATTTAAAGATAAAAAAGCATGGATTTCTTCACAAGAAGAAACAATGTAAATTATCCTCAAATAAACCAGTATTAGTATATATCAGTGGACAAGATGGCACTGGAAAAAGCTTTCTAATTAAAGTTCTCACTGGTTATCTACAGAAGGCTACAGATTCAAATGTGTCATGTGTCATAATAGCTCCTACAGGATTAGCAGCACATAACATGAAAGGAATTCTCTACATCGACTACTAATGCTACCTGTTGAACATGACAATAAACTTTAATATCAGAAATTATCTGGTAACGGTTGCCATGAGGTATCAAGAGTACTGAAAAACTGAAGCTTCTAATCATTGGTGAAGTGCGCATGGTTGAACATAATGCTTGCTTTCATACACCTAAGGATGCAGCAGATTTTAATTTAAGAACAAACCATGATGTGCTCTTTGAAGGAAAGCATTTAATTGTGTTTTGTGACCTACTCCAACTTATCCCTGTAAAAGGACAACCTGTTTTTAAAACACTTTTCCCTAATGAAAGAAGAAATTCTCTGGGAATTATAGGCAACATGAATATTTGGTTAAACTTTGAATAGAAAGAGTTAGTGAAATATATGTGGCAAGAATCTGATATGGAATATGGAGATATACTGAAAGACCTTAGAGTGCGAGTACTGACGAAACAGGGAAAACATGCTTTGGAAAGTCACCTTATCAAGAGTCTACTCCCATCTAATATTACAGATGCAGAGCTAATGTTCAGTTTCATTATTAAAGAATATAAAGCTATAGTTTGTTTAATGCCAACACTGCAAAAATGTTCGAACTTTAATGAAAAATTACTACAACTAGAGAAAGAAGATATTTTGGAAAATACAGCTATTGATGAAATGGAGCATCAGGAAGTCACAATACCATTGCCATATAAACTGCACGCAAAATTGGATTCTTTGGAAATATCTGTATTCAAGACAGCAGGATTAGAAAAGTGTTTACATGTCTGAAAAAACTGTTGAGTTATTTTGCAACATACTCTAAATGTTGAGGAAGGGTTAGTAAATGGTGCAATGGGTAAAGATATTGATTTCATTACGTTTCCAAATACAAATGAGGTACAATATTTGACTATATAATTTGATCAGAATGATGATGTGAAGAAGATTGTCTGATGTAGTGAACATTTTTTGCTTGTAAAAGACATATATCCAGTGGCAACAGTTCCCACTCTCTCTAGCATATGATGCAGCCCTACATAAATCCCAAGGTTTAAGAGTAGATGCAGCTTTTGTTAATGTTGTAAGATCTGTATTCAAAGAAGGAACGTCATATGTAGCACTGTTGTGAATTAGAACATTGTCTGGTTTGTTTTTGATTGATTTTGATGAGAAGAAAGTTAGTGCTGATGCAAGCTGTTATAAGCATATAATCGGTTATGAAGTCTATACACTCCTCATTTAGGCCAGTCCCCTATTTATGAGAAACTGATAATCTGTCCAAAGATGAAGGTTACAAAACTGTCTACAGACCCTAAAGAAAAGAAAGGACATAAGGACAACAGAGATGGTGCTAAGAAGAGAAAATTGGGAAATGATGGAGAGACTGTAGGTTACCAGTTGGAAAACAGTTCGGGTGTCAACTGCTATTCGAATGTTGTTCTCAATGTACTGATTCATTTACCGTATGTAGTGAACCAAATTGAACAAAGTTCAGATAAGATAAGATAATGTCTTCAGCACTATGTAATTTGTTGCAATGTTTAAATACTAACACAGGTGTAATAAATTCTGCTTCAGGGTTCCAGCATCTTTTAGATACATGTTCAAAGACATTGCATCACTCCAGAGAGTAACCATAAGTAAATAAGTCTACCAATGAAGTTGAGTGGTCGTGGGTTCTTTAATAGTAGCCATGAGCATCACATCTATAGAATGGTGGTTGTTCCATATTCACAGCCAACACATGTTTCGTCAGAACATGTGACTTTTTCAAGGCTGCAATTGTAGTGTTCACACCTAAGTTGTATGTCAAGTGAGGATGGTATCATATATAGTGTATCATGTGAGCTTTGTGAGATTCCCATAATGTCACAGGCGTTCAGCTCAAAAAAGGGGACAGGAAGTGGATTGACCCTCTATGGTCAGGTGAGGAAAATCACCATAAGTGTTTGTGAAAACACACACGTTACTGTTCTAACAAGATACACCAACATGGGCAAAAGTGTCACAAATGTCTACCGCATAACAATGTCAAAAGAGCAAATTCCTGGTGGGTAGATGTATTAGCCCATCATCACCATTGGTGAAATACTGTGCTTGCTCCACCAAAGATGAGGAAATAGTGGTGAATCATAACAATAAAGGAACAGGGAAAAACATACCTAAAATCGTGTAAGTGTTCTAAGGCATGTCCAAAAGTATCTGAAAAAGGGGATGTCATGAGGAGTTTATGAAAAACTCCTGGGTAAGCAAAGTAAAAGCCAAAGTGCACTTATCAGGCTAAATGAAAAGAACACACCATATCATTGGCATACTAGTGTATGCGGGGTCACCCGATGTAAAGTACAGGGAGGACCCAAACCCTTGAGACCATGGTAAGTCTCTAGCCTGAGGGAAACCAAAATAACATAAAAAGAGAGAATGTAAAATAAGTAACAGTGAGAACCGCAGCAGTGGACGTGGATTAAGCAGTGGGAGATACAATAAGAACATTGTAATATAAAAAACGTGAATGTGACCAAACCAGCTACAGCATGTGAAGTTAGCCAAAAGGTAGTTGTAAACTAGTGTCATTGGAACCGTGTTTGGAAAATCCGTTGGTATTGTGCAAGACCACGTAACATGTTGAGATAAGTGAAAGAAGGGAGCCAGGGCGGAGGGGTGCAACTAAAGTGAGGAACCAGAGTATGCGCAGTAGCCATGAGGCCACAGTATTGTTCATGACCCGTTTATAAAGTTAACAATGATTAAAAGCAGGGAGCTGGAGCAAAAGGGTGCAATTAAGTATGGGACCCAAGTATACCTAGTGATTATGGAAACAGCAGTATCGTGCAAACAATGCACCATAGTGAGGAGTGGTCGCTTACACATGTAAATACAATGTAATAATGAAAACCGCAGCAGTAAACGTGGATTAAATGGTGGGAAATATAATAAGAGCTTAGTGATACAGAGACGAGAATGCGACCATACCAGCAACAACGTGTGAAGTTGGCCAAAAATACTGTAAACTGGTGCCGATGGAATCATAAGTACACCATGTAAAACACTGAGAAATGTAAGAGAAAAGAGCCTGAGCGAGGGGGTGCAACCAAACTAAGGGACCAGAGTGTGCGCCGTAGTCATGAAGCCGACAATACAGTTCATGACCTATATATAAAGTATGCAATGATTGGGAGTCGGGAGCTGGAGCAAAGGGGGCTGCAACTAAACATGGGAACCAAGTGTACCCAGTGATTAGTGATTGTTTACATGGATCATTAGCAGTTTAGGCATTATTTGGCCTACCAGGGATGATGTTTTCAAAAGGATATCTAAAATTCAAGAGCACTTTACATTTATTTCTGATATCGTACCAGATATAATCATATACGATTTGTTTTTAAATATGCTTATTTATGTTACTATAGTAACTCTACAAAAATACACTAATTAATTAATTGAAGTTAATGCAATGCATTATATCACTTATTTGTAACGCTATACTCTGCAGCTTTGTTTTTTTTAAATCCATTGATTGTTTTTCCCCATTGTTTAAAGATGATCCTTTATACAAACCATTATAACCAGTATAAAAGCTGAGAACAGTAAAAAAGTGGAAATTATATTTTTACTAAATTGTAATACAGTCTTACAGTATAAGCAGAGACTATTCTTATGTTTAAGTAACTTTGAAGATTACATACTAACATATTGTTATCTTCTTTTTCTTTTTCAATAGTGGTTGCAGTTGAACAATACTGCATTTCCCAAACCACTTCTTGAACTAAAGACATATTGGTTAGAGATATTAATGGAGAGTGTTTTTAAACATAAACTGCTCTTGCCATACATTTCCATTAGTTTGTTTTGCCTGTTTCCTACTTAAACTTTCAGAGCAAATCAACTGTTTTTCATGTAGTCACACATCAACTTATTCAATCATTCAATCACTTTTCTATGCAGACACTCACACAATCAATCACTTAACCATGTAACCTCTCAGGGAAACAGTTACTCAATGATAGAGCTACTCTTTCACTCATACAGTAGGTTACACTCCTATTCATTCACCGAAAGAGTTACTAACACACCCATTTGCTCACTCATAATCCACTGACACACACCCTCAATCATTGATACAGCCCATTAGACAGCCACTCACTCACATATACACTCATTGTCACACCCACTCTCTCACCCGTACCTTTATTCACACACCCTCTGACCAACCTATACATCCACTTACATAGCCAGTATTTCACCCATACAGCCACTCAGACTAGCACTCACTCACCCATACAGTCACTCACACAAGTACTCACTCACCTATAGTCACTCACAGGCCACTTGCTCCCCCATACAGCCACTCACTCAACCAAACAGCTACTCAAACAGACACAGACTTACCTAAACAGCCACTCATGAACCATCTCACTCAGTCATACAAGCACTGATACAGTCAGACACTCCCTCACACAACAATTTCCACATCCTCTTACTCACCCATATAGCTACCCATACAGCCAGTCACTCAGCTATACAGACACTCACCCACCCCCTCCCTCACTCATACAAACACTAACACATTCACTCACTCACCCATACAGTTATTCACAAACTCACTTGCTCACTCATACAGCCACTCACAATAGCATTCACTCACCCATATAGCCACTCACACAGCCATTCACTCACCCATACCGCCACTCACACAACTATTCACTCTCCCATGCAGCCACTCACACATCCGCTCCCTCAACCAAACAGCCACTCACACAGGTACTAACTCCCCCATGCAGCTACGTATACACCCTGTCCTTCACTCATACAAATACAAATGCAGTCACTCATTCAACTATTCACACTGCCACTCATTTACCCATACAGCCACTCACACTAGCACTCAGTCACACATACAGCCAGTCACATGAGCACTCACTCACTCACCCATATAGCCACTCACACTATTACTCACTCACCCATAGAGCCAGGCACACAGGCACTCACCCTCCCATACACTCACACAACCATGCATTCATCCATACAGCCACTCACACAACCATTCACTCACCCATACAGCCACTTACACAACCATTCACTCTCCTGTACAGCCACTCACACATCCAATCACTCACTCAAACCACCACTCACACAGGCACTAACTTACCCATACAATGACAATAACCATGGGGCCTCTCACTCACTCATACAAGCACTCACACAGTCACTCACTCACTCACTCATAAAGTGATTCACACACCCACTCATTCACTCATACAGCTACTCCTACAACCAGTCCCTCAGCCATACAGCCATTCACACACCCTCTCACCCACCCATACAACCACTTACACAGCCACTACGCCACCCATACAATAACTCACATTGGTGCTCACTCACCCACACAGCCACTCACACTAGCACTCACTCACCCATAGAGCCAGTCACAGAGTCACTCACTCACCCTTAGAGGCACCTCTTTAACAGAGGCATTCACAACAATTCAATCACCCATACAGCCCTCTCACAACCACTCACTCTCCCACAAATCCACTCACACAGCCACTCACTCAGCCAAACAGCCACTCACACAGTCACTAACTCACCCATATGACCACTCATGAAACCTCTCACTCATGCACACACACAAACACTCAGTCACCCATACAGCCATTAACACACCCTCTCAATCACCCATGCGTTTCTCACACACCCTCTCACTCACCCATACAACCCCTTACACAGTCAGTAACTCACCCATACAGCAACTTACACTCGCACTCACCCATCCAGCCACTCACACTAGCACTCACTCTCCCACAAATCCACTCCCACAGCCACTCACCCAGCCCAACAGCCACTCACACAGTAACTAACTCACCCATATGACCACTCATAAAACCTCTCACTCACGCACACACACAAACACTCAGTCACTCATACAGCCATGCATTTCTCACACACCCTCTCACTCACCCATACAACCCCTTACACAGTCACTCACTCACCCATACAACCACTCACACAACCATTCACTCACCCATACATCCACTCACACAGCCACTCAGTCAACCAAACAGCCACTCACACAGGCACATACTCACCCATGCAGCCACTCATATACCCTATCACTCACCCAAACACTCACACAGTCACTCACTCAATCATACAGCCATTCACACACCCACTCACTCACCCATGCAGTTCTCACACACCTTCTCACTCACCTATACAACATCTTACACAGTCACTAACTTGCCCATACAGCAACTCATAGAGTGTGAGAAAGAGCATCTTGCGACATGGTAGCCCCCAAAAATGATGAGGTTTCAAACTGTAGGACCCCTGGGCCCCTGCTTAACAGGTTCCCATAGTCAGATCTCTTTCCCCAAAACTACTATGTTTGGCAGTTCAGCCACCTGTGTAAGTCTCTAGAAAATGGGACCCCTGGTACATAGGGCATAGGTTCGGAAGATGGCCCCCCAGAGCTGCAGCACCAATTGTGCCACTCTGAGAGGCCCCACACCAGCCTCAATCAGACTGCCATTGCAAGAGCATGACAAGGTGAATCTAAAAGTTGCAAACTCAACAAGGCACTCACCCAGAGTGCCACATGCCCACTTACACTGCATGCAACATAGCTAATTCACCCCTCTGGCAGGCCTTACAGCCCAAAGGCAGGGTGCACTACAATGCATGTGGGAGAATATGTGTGCATGTGCAAATATGTCCCTACTGTGTCTTTGCAATACCTTAAGACATAGTAAAAGTACCGGGGAGCTATAGCAAATGCATGTGCTGGACACTGGTCATTACGAGTTACCCAGCTACATGATGGCCTCGCTGAACCGTAGGCTGGTTGGCATCAAACCACTCAGGATAATAAACCCACATTAATGACAGTGTTGCATTTATTATAAAAGGTACCCAGAGGGCACCTTAGAGGTGCCCCTGTAAAACCTAGCAGCCCTGGCATGGTTGCTGACCAGTCCTGACCAGCCTGCTACCAGCAGACAGCATTCTTGATTACTGAGGTGAAAGCCTTTTGCTCTCAGGAGCCGGAACACAAAGCCTTTCCTGCATGGAGTTGTTACCCCTCCGCCCCCTTGTAGGCACTCCGCATCAGCGGTCAACTTCAAAAGATTTACCACCTTTGTAATCTGACCTGTGCCTCTGTGTTAGCAGCAGATGGCCACCCAATGCTTTTCTCTCACTTTGGGTGGGAACACTGGTGGGAAACCTAGCAAGAGTAGAAAGAGTGGCTATCTTCAGCCTGCACCATCCCTCAGGTGTGGCAGAAGAGGTAACCACTCTATTTCATTTTCCTCCATATTGGATGACAGGAAAAAAGCCAATCAGGGTTAGGGATGTGAACCCTTCACTCAGGAAGTGGTTACTTAGTGGGTGTAGCCAACCCAAGGAAAGTGGCCCAATGGCCACTACCAGGTACACCCCCTAAATGCAGTATTTAGTGGGCATCCCTAGACCAACAGATCAGATTTGATGGACACAAGAAGACCCGGAACAAAGAAGACCTGAAGCACGAGAACAAAAGTCCTGCTGCACCAAGAAAAAGGTGCCAAACCCTGCCTGCTGCTCAAAGGACTCGACAATCGCAAAAACCCCAGTGGACCACCAGCCTTCTAAAGATCACCAAGAACCTCCCTCAGAGTGAAGGTATCACTCTCCGGCACCCTATAGGCAAAGATGAAGTAGAGTCCAGTTCACTGACTGGTGGCTGACCCATGAACTGGACCTTGCAGCCAGACAAAAATCTGCCTGATGGACCAAAAGGAACAAACCTACCAGAGTGTCAAGTTTAGTGGCACTGGGACTGTCAGGGTCTGAGATGTACCAATATCTGGGGTACTGGACCCCCAATGTCAGACATCTAGAAGCAAAGTCCATTTTGGACTCCTAAAGGCACAGAAGCAGGCGTGAGTCGAAGGACATCAGGACACCCAAGAGCCACCCTCCAAGTGACCTGTTCCTGGCTCCAAGGACCATAAGATGCACAAACCTTGGCTGACCTATCTGCGCTGCACCTGGCTTCCCTGGCCCCTGCATTGACAAACCGGCTGTACTCTACGGGTCCCCAACCTCTTTGGACCCCTACCCTCCAAGGGGACCCACTCAACTTACTTTTAAGTCATTCTGTGCAGTATGATTCTATGTGGTCCCCTTCTCCATTATGCATCAGCTCCAAGAGTTTTAGCTGTTGCTCCCACTTGAACTGGGAACAGCCCGCACTTCTCCAGCTGGCCCACAGGACATCTAGATAACCTCGACCAAAAAATAGAAGGTGACACTTGTGAGAACATTGCCTGATTTTAAATGCATTTGTAAAGTTTTTCCCACTGGTTCCTATGGTGCGTAGTCATGCACAAAAACAGAACATTTTCTATACTTTGAAAAATCATAACTAAAGAAGTATTTACCATAAATTGATGATCTGCAGTATTTTTGTATTTTGGTCTTGAGTTGTTCTCCTGAGTGTGTGTCCACATTTATTGATACCCTGAGCACAACAAATGCTTAGCACATTTCTAAGATAAGCCTAACTTCTCTCTCACACTACCACAAAAACAGAGAACTAGGTGGTGTGCTTTCTACTTCTTGATACCAAGGTGTGGATGCTTGGGCTTTCTGCACAGTGCACATAATTTCTGTATACTATATAGAGAGCCAGCCTCCTATACCATATCACACACTCACCCATACAGCCACTCACACTCACACTAGCACTCACTGATCCACAGAGCCAGTCAAACAGCCACTAACTCTTCCATCTAGGCACTCACAAAACCATTCACTCACTCAAACAGCCACTCACACAACTATTCACTCACCCATACAGCCACTCACACAACCACTCACTCTCCCATACAGCCACTCACTCAGCCACTCATGCAATCAAACAGCCACTCAGAGAGGCACTAATACATCCATGCAGCCACTCATGCACCCTCTCACTCACTCATACAAGCACTCACACAGTCACTCACTCACCCATACAGCCATTCACACACCCACTAACTCACCCATACAGCGACTCACACTAGCACTCACTCACCCATACAGATACTCACACAACCATTCACTCAACCAAACAGCCACTTACACAGGCACTAACACTCATAGAGCCACTCATACCCCTTCTCACTCACCCACTCACTCACCCACCCTTACAGCTACTCATACAACCAGTCACTCACTCATACAGCCACCCGTGCACCCTCTCACTCAATCATACAAGCACTAACACAGTCACTAACACATACAGCCATTCACACACCCACTCACTCACCCATACAGCTACACATACAACCAATCACTCACCCATACATCCATTCACACAGCCACTCACTCAACCAAACAGCCATCTACACAGGCACTAACTCACCCATACATACACTGTTGCACACTCTCACTCACTGATACAAGCACTCACATAGTCACTCACTCACTCACTCATAGAGCCATTCATGCATCCACTTACTCACCAATGCGGTTCTCACACACTCTCTCACTCACCCATACAACCCCTTACCCAGCCACCAACTGACTCATACAACCACACAGACTAGCACCCACTCACCCAAACAGCCACTCACACTAGCAGTCACTCACCCACAGAGCCAGTCACTTAGGCACTCACTCTCCCATAAAGGCACTCAAACAAACATTGACTCACACATAGAGTCAGTCACACAACCACTCACTCTCCCATACAACCACAGACACAGTCACTCACTCAAACAAACAGCCACTCACACAGGCACTAACTCACCCATACAGCCACTCAAGCACCCTCTCCCTTACTGATACAAGTAGTCACACAGTCACTTGCTCACTCATACAACCATTCCCACACCCACTAACTCACCCATGGAGTAACTTCTACATCCTCTCTTCCACCCATACAACCACTTATACAGCCACTACATCACCCATACAGCCTCTCACACTAGCACTCACTCACCCATACATCTACTTACACTTGCACTCACTCACCCATATAGCCAGTCACACTGGCACTCACTCCCCCATACAGGCACTCATACAACCATTGATTCACCCACACAGCCACTCACACAACCATCACTCTCCCATGCAGCCACTCACACAACTAATCACTCAACCAAACAACCACTCACACAGGCCTTAACTCACCCACACATCCACTCATGAACTCTCTCACCCACTCACACACTCACACAATCACTCACACTCATATAGCCATTCACACACCCACTCGCTCACCCATGAAATTCTCACACACCCTCTTACTCACCCATACAACAACTTTCACAGCCCCTAATTCACCAGTACAGCAACTCACACTAGTACTCAGTCATCTATACAGCCTCACTCTCACTCGAACTAATTCATCCCTAGAGCCAGTCACACAATCATTCACTCTACCATTCAGGCACTCACACAACCATTCACTCACCCATACAGCCACTCACACAACCACCCAATATCCTATACAGATGCTCACACAGCCATTTACTCAACCAAGCAGCCAGTCACACAACCACTCACTCTCCCATAGAGCCTCTCACACAGCCACTCACTCAACCAAACAGCCACTCATACAGGTACTAACTCACCCATACACAATCATGCACCCTCTCACTCACTCTCACAAGAACTCATACAGCCATTCACACATCCACTCACTCACTGACGCAGTTACTCACAAACCCTCTCAGTCACCCATACAACCATTTACACAGCCACTAACTCACCCATACACCCACTCACACACCCAGTCATTACTCATTGATACTACACTAACACACCTTCTCACTCACTGATATAGTAACTCACACACCCATACAGCCCCGCACATGCCCACTCACTCACACATAGAGCAACTTATACACCCAGTCACTCACCCATACAGCCACTGACATTCCAATTCACTTACTCATACTCCACTCATGTACCCTCTCATTTGCTGATACAGCCACTTCCACACCCACACACTCACCCGTACAGCTCATCATGCACCCACTCACACATACAGTCACTCACACACCCACTCACACACGCATACAGCTACTGCCACACCCACTCACTCACACTCTCACACACTCATGCAATGCCCCTAATCTGTCTATGAGCTCATCAGCTCTTAGAGTTGGGTGTGCATCAGTTTTTGTTATAGAGTTGAGGCCACTGTAGTCCACACAGAACCACATTTCCTTTTTTCACACTTGGAGTGAAGCCTAGGAGCTAAAACTACTGGGCTAGCCCAGGGACTCTCAGAGAGTTCAATGACACCCAAATCTAGAATCTTGTTGACTTCAACTTGGATGTTTTCTCTGACATGGTCTGACTGTCTATACATTTTGTTTTTGACTGGCAAGCTGTCTCCAGTGGATACATCATGGGTACATCAGTTAGTCCTAACAGAGGGGTCAGAGAGAATAGTTCAGCATACTGGTTGAGGACTTCCCTGCAATCAGCCTGCTTTTACCCTGTGAGGTTGCCTGACAAGAACACTCAATCCACAGAACCATCTTGTGGGTTGCTGAAGAGGAGATCAGGGAGAGGTTTGTCTCCTTCTTCCTGTCCCTCATCTGTAATCATGAGCATGGTCACATCAGCTCTGTCAAAATAGGGCTTCAGGCAGTTGACATGTATGATTCTTTTGGGATTATTATAACTACTAAGGTCAACCAAGTAGGTGACCTCCCCTTTTCTTTCAAGTACAGGGTAGGGCCCAGACCACTTATCCTGGAGAGGCCTAGGAGCCACAGTCTCCAATATGCAAACATTCTCCCCTCGTTAGAACTCCACCATTGCAGCTTGTTGGCCATACCAGTGCTTCTGGAGCTCCTGGTTGACCTGAAGGTTTTTGCTTGCTTTTTACATATACTCAGCCATCCTGGAATGAAGGCCAACTACATAATCCACAATGTCTTGCTTAGGCTCTTTGAGAGGCCTCTCCCAGCCTTCCCTCATAAGACTCAATGGGCCACTGACAGGATGCCCAAACAAAAGTTCAAACGGGGAAACCCTGCTCCCTTTTGTGGCACTTCCCTGTAAGCAAAAAAGCAGACATGTAGGTAAGACACCCCATCTCCTTCTGACTTTTTCAGGGAGTTCTCCAATCATGCCTTTCAATGTCTGGATACATCTTTCAACCAGTCCATTGGTCTGAGCATGGCATGGGGTAGTGAACTTATAAGTCACTCCACATTCCTGCCACATGCATTTCAAGTGTGCAGACAGGAAGTTTGAACACATGTCTGATACTACCTTTTTAGGAAAGCCAACCCTAGTAAAAATACCCAGGAGGACCTTGGACACTGCAGGGGCAGTGATGGTCCTAAGAAGAATGGCTTCAGGGTATCAAATGGAATGATCCACTACCACTCAGATGAATCTATTTCTTGAAGGTGTTTGAAAGTCAAGGGTGCCAACAATGCCACTCCCTAACCTTTGAAAGGGCACCCCCACCCACAAGTAGTGAGATTAAGGGGTGGGGGGGCTTCAGGTGCCATCCTCCCTTACCACTGGCTTGGTAGGTGACACAGGACTTCCAAAACTCCGTCACCTTCTGGGACATTCCAGGCCAGTTAAAATGATTAAGTAGCATGCTCCAGGTTTTGTTTTGTCCCAGATGCCCAACTAGGGGAATGTAATGGGCTAGAGAGAGTAGAACCTCTCTGTAATGCTAGGGCACTACCACCCTCCTGGTTGTACCAGGCTTGAGACTCTAGCCTTAGTCAACAGGAATCCATCCTCACAATAAACCCTGTAGGTACCACAACACTCTTTTCTTTCTGTGCAGCTTGCTGCCTCAGGGTTTCAAGGGTGGGACAGGTTTCTTGTCCCTGGCAAAGATCCTCCCTAGATGATTCCCCTGGTCCCAAGAGCTCTTTATGGTAAGGCCCAACCTCTGCAGGCTCAGTTCTCTCTGGGGTTAACAAGGGCTCTTCCTGGGAAGAGAGGTTCTGACTTTGAATCTATCTGTGTAGAAGCTGGTCCCCCAAACTACTTGCCTTTTCTCTTGGAGGATTGGTCCATTTTTCCAGGATCCAACACCTCTTGTTCATTCTGGAGTTTACGCTGTGCCTTGGTTTTGACACAACCCTATTCTGGGAACCCAAATGTTGCTGCATGAGTACTCAATTCATCTTCAGTCCAGGGAATTTGTTTCAAATCATTTCCAAGCAGACAGTCTACAGAAATGGATGGGGACACAGCCACTTATTTTTGTCCAACTACCCCCCGTCAAAAGATACCATTGCCATGGGATGGATCTTTATAACATTGTCAGCATTGGTGACAGGATAAGTTTTCCCTAACAAGTACTGATCTGAGTGGACCAGGTGCTGGGTCACCATAGTGAAACTAGCCCCTGTGTCCCTCATGGCTTCTATCTTAGTCCCATTAATCAAAGGGTGCTGCCTGTATTTTTGCATGAGAGTGACTCATGTTGCCTCTGTGGGTTCACTGACATAGGCCACAACTGTGATCCCATCTGGAGATTGGAGACTGCATTTACTGCATGTGGACTAGAGGCATTTTTCGTGTTTTTACAGCTACGGTCTCCAGGTTAGTGCCCTCTGTTTATACAATGATTGATCCAAGCCTTGTTGGAATCAAAGTTCCTACCTTTGTACCCACCCTTAGGCTGAGAGGAGTCTTGGGGCCCACCTTCTTGGTCTGGTTTTTGAGGGCCTGATGAAGACTCTTTGTTTTCATTTTGGTTCCCATCTTTCCCGGGGGCGGGGGGGCTCTTTTTATGCTCTCCCCCACCAGTGGTTGTTTTGGCCATACTTGTCTTGACTCAGTAGTTTGACTTCTTCCCCAACTCTAGAGGAGAAAGTGGACCTAGGTCTACCATGAACTGATGTAGTTTCTCATTACAACAATTACTCAAAAGATGCTCTTTCATAATTAAATTATAAAGCCTATCAAAATATTATATCTTATCCCCTTCTAATCAGCCCCCCAGCACTTTTACTGAATAGTCTACAAATCCTACTCAAGAGTGACTTTTTTGAGTCTTGACTCTGAGCTTTCCGAGTCTCCCTGAAACTAATTCTGTACTCTTCAGTTGTAAGTATAAAGCCCTCAATCATGGTAGCCTTCATTAGGTAATAGGACCTGGCATCTGCCTCATTCAATGTCATTAGTCTAATCCTGCATTTTCCTGAGAACAGTTCCTACAGCAGAGAGCCCCAATGTCTTCTATTTATATCCCTAGCCTGTCTCATAGGCAGAAAACTACTTGGTAACATCATCACCCTCTGTATAAGGTGGGACAACTCATTTGGGGAGTTTTATGATTTACAGACTTCCCCTTCTCTCTAGTTATTTGTATGCTGCCTCCAGAGATAAATCCTATCCAAGGGGCTAAGTCGAGCTCCTTAGCCTGGTTCTCTGCATCAGACATTTTTTTCACTAAAGTTGGGACATTTTTAACTTTTGGAAAAACTTTTGCAAACTTTAAAAAATGTTTTCAAAGTTTTGGAAACCTTTTCTAAAGCCTAACTAAACTAAAGACTTTTTGTGCGCCCCTTGGCGCCCCTCTAATGCACCAGGGTGGTAGTTAGGAAACTAGCATCAAAAGTTTTGATGGCAGTTCAGTGCTTGCAGGATTAGCGTAAGAAATGATGACCTAATCCTGCAGAGCCCATTGAGGCCCATTACAAATAATAGTGTGTCTCCTTTTAACGCCTGCTCTGAGCAGGCGTTAAAAGTGCCAAGAAAAATGAAGCTAAGAAATCTCTCAGATTTCTTTGCAACATTTTTTCGGCCCCCCTAACGGGGGAATGCACCCTTTGCATACATTATGCCTGGTGCAGGTATAATGTAGCACAAAGGGTTCCAAAGTGGCGCAATGCCTGGCGATTTTGACCTCTTTAGGCCACATTAGAGTAAACAAAAATGACACTAATGTGTTGCAAGGAGGCGCTAGGGGTGCTTAAATCTGCCTCTTAGTTTCTAATCACAGTTTTAGGGACCTAACCAGCACCCTAGTAATTAGTTTTAAAATTTCGAAAAATAATCCAATTGCAAAATACAACTAAGCTCCAGACAATTTTTGTAGTTCTTCGTGTGATCACTTAGTGACAAAGTGGCATCAGCAAATGCATGGAGTCTTGCATCCCACTGCTGCCACCAAATGTAGGAGGCTGGCTGTCTATACACTAGACAAAAATGATGTGTACTGTGCAGAGTCCAAGCTAACCCACCTTGGTATTCAGAGGTAAAAAGCAGACCCCCTAAAGCTCACTTTTTGTGGCAGTATAGGCGAGCAGTTAGGCTTATTCTGGAGATGTGCTAAGCATTTGTTGTACTCACAGTATCAGTAAATGTGGACACACACTCAGAAGAAAAACGTGAGACCAATTTACAGAAATACTTCAGATTTTTATAAAGTTTTTAAGACAAAGATCATCACGTTACGGTAAATACTTTTTTAGTTATGTTTTTTTTTTAATTTAGAAAATGTTCTGTAACTGTGCGTAATTACGCACTTTATGAATCAATGGGAAAAACTTAAAAAATGCATATAAAATTATGCAATGCTTTCATAAGTGTCACCTGCTATTTTTAGGTAGTTGAGATGTTCTGTGGGCCAGCTGGAGAAGTTGGGGTGATTCCCTGTTCAAGGGGTAGCAGCAGCTAAAAGTATTGGAGCTGGTACACAATGGAGAAGGGGACCCCTTAGAAAGACACTGCATAGATGGACTTAAAGGCAAGTCCAATGGGTCTCCTTGGAGAGTACAGATTGCAAGGGGTGGGAGACCACTATGGCATAGCTGGTTTGTCGATGCAGGGGCCATGGAGGCCAGATGCGTGCAGATAGGTCAGCCAAGGGTCTTGCGTCTTAGGATCCTTGGTACCAAGAGCAGATGACTTGGAGGGTGGTTTGCAGGTCAGCAGGGCCACTCTGGGGAGTGGGTCTTGGGTGTGCTGAAGTCATGCAACTGGTGCTTGCTTCTGCTGTTTTTGGAGTCTGGAGTGGACTTTGCTTCTGGGTGTCCAATGTTGGAGGTCGAGTACATGAGTATTAGTATGTCTCAGGCCCTAAAAGCTGCAGTGCCCCCAAACTTGGCACACTTGTAGGCTTTATCATTCAGGTCTGTCAGGTAGATTTTGGTCAGGCTTCTGTGTCCAGTTCCTTGGTCAGCAGCGAGGGAGTAAACTGGACTTCACTGGTTTCTTGTCTGTGAAGTGGAGGGAGTGATACCTTCACTCAGAGGGAGGTTCTTGGCAATTTTCAAAAGACTGGAAGTCCTCTGGGGTTTCTTAAAGTCCTTCAGTGTCCGGTCAATCCCCTCAGTTGCGACTGTCAAGTCCTGGGAGCAGCAGGCAGGGTTTTGTAATTTTTCTTGCAGCAGGGCTTCTTTTCTCTTGCCTCAGGTCTTCTTTGTCGCTGGTCTTCTTGTGTTTGTCAAATCTGCTCTGTTGGTCTAGGGATTCCCACTAAATAATGCATTAGATAGGTATTAGGGGGAGTACCTGGTAGTGACCAATGGGCCACCTACCTCAGAACGGCTACACCCACTAAGTGACCACTTCCTGTGGGAAGGGGACATATACCTAACCCTAATTTACTATTTTCCTATTATCTAAGATGGAGGATAATGAAATGGAGTGGTTACCTCGCCTGCCAAACCTAAGGAGTGGTGCAGGCTGAGGGCAGCCACACCCCCTACTCTGGCTAAGTTTTCTCACTGGTTTTTCCACTCAAAGAGAGGGAAAAACATTGGGTGGCTATTTGCTGCTAGCAGCAGAGCCGTGGTCAGATTTCAAAGGCAGAAAAGCCTTTGAAGCTGACCGCTGGTACAGGGTGACTGTCTGGGGAAGGAGGTATAACACCTCCACTCAGGAAAGGATTTGTGTTCTGGCTCCTGAGAGCAGAGGCTCTCGCCCAGGGAATCGAGACTTCTGTCTGGTGGTGGCAGGCAAACTAAGAGCAGTCAGCAAACATGCCAGGGCTTTTAGGCTTTGCAGGGGCACCTCTAAGGTGCCCTCTGGGTACATTTTATAATACATCTAACACTGGCATCAGTGAGGGTTTATAATTTCGAGTTGTTTGATATCAAACAGCCCAGTATTCAGAGAGGCCATCATGTAGTTGGGTGTTAGACTTTTCATCCTTGGCATGGTCTCCCTTAACTTTTTCCTTCTGTTTCCCAGGATTTTGATATGCGCTGGACTCTGTTTTTGTTACTCTGGGCACTTTACCACTGCTAACCAGTGCTAAAGTGCAAGTGCTCCTATACAAAATGTGTATGTAATTGGCTTATCCATGATTGGCATATTTGATTTACTAGTAAGTCCCTAGTAAAGTGTACTAGAGGTGCTCAGGGTCTGTAAATCAAATGCTACTAGTGGGCCTGCAGCACTGGTTGTGCCACCCACATAAGTAGCTCTGTAATCATGTCTCAGACCTACCACTGCGGTGTCTGTGTGTGCAGTTTTAAACTGTAAATTCGACTTGGCAAGTGTGCCCACTTGTCAGGCCTAAACCTTCTCTTTTCTTACATATAAGACACCCCTAAGGTAGGCCCTAGGTAGCCCTAAGGGCAGGGTGCAGTGTATGGTTAAGGAAGGACATATAGGTTCTCATTACAACCCTGGCGGTCGGTGAAAAAGCGGCAGTAATACCGGCAACAGGCCGGCGGTAACAAAAATGCAATTATGACCACTGCAGAAACCGCTGAGACAAACAGCCAGTTTAACACACCGGCCGCCATAGTGGAATCAACAAGCACCATGGCGGTAACCGCCAACAGCTAGGCGAAAGACAATGTATCACCCACTGTATTATGACAGGCCTATCCACCACCTTTTCCGGGGAAGTACAAACGACATCAAAAGCCTGGCGGAAACAGATCTCAGAAGTCAAAGGACTCATCTGTGGAGACTCAGGGAACAACCACGACGTCATGGAGCCTGAGTTGCACATATTACCCATGCTCATCTACATTCTGCTGCATTATGAACATCAACGCTTGCGAAGGCGACCACAGTGAGTACTGCTGCCTAGCACACAAGAGAGGGGGGAGGAAAAAGAGAGTGATACACACATGCAACACGCAACACCCCCACCCCCAACACCATACACACAAACAGATGCAGTAACATTACATATTCCCCCCGTACACCTAGGGAATAATGCAAGGACAAAATGATTTGAAAAAAGTGAGTGTAATACGAAAAAATACTAGGAATAAGTGCATCAAAATCCAAAAGTATATACATATTTACAAATGTAGGGAAACTGCCCAATCCTCAATGTTCGTGGGCCACAGGGCCACATCACACGTGCCAACGCCCCATCTTACTCCTTACCCCATCTTACTCCTTAGTCAACAGGAAGAGAACACTGCAGGGACATCTATTCAAAAATACACAGGCACCTCAGGGGGACGGGGAATGGGGGGCACCTCAACCGGAAGATGGTATAACAGGACTGGTCCTGCCCTGTGCATTGTCCTGGGGAGTGCAAGGCCACAGTCTCTCAAGTGGGTGGTTTGCCCACTGCTTGGTCATGGGGAGTGCAAGGCCACAGTCTCTCTAGTGGGTGGTTTGCCCACTGCTTAGTCCTAGCAAGTGCAAGGCCGCAATTTCTCTAGTGGGTGGTTTGCCCATATGCTATGGAGGGGGCAACATGCTCTGTGCTTGGTCCTGGGGAGTACAAGGCCATAGTCTCTCTAGTGGGTGGTTTGCCCACATGCTGTGGAGGGGGCAACATGCCCTGTGCTTGGTCCTGGAGAGTGCAAGGGTACAGTCTCTTTAGTGGATGGCTTCTTCCACTGGTTCTGGAGGGGGCATTGTGCCCAGTGTGCTTCATCCTGGGAAGGATGGGGTGAGTGGATGTCTTTTTCCACTGGTTCTGGAGAGGGCATTGTGCCCATGATGCAGATCTTGGGGAGTGCAAGGTCACAGTCTCTCACCTGGGTGTCAGACCCACAGGATTTGCAGGGGCCAGGCCGCATAACAGCCCATGGATGCAGGACTACACACTGCCCACCGGCGGTGACGGCTGCTCAGTGGTGGCAGTGGCCGTGCTGCTTGTGGAGCTAGCAGTGGTGGGGGGAAGCTCCAGCCCTTCCCCTGCAGCCTTGGACGGCTGCCCACTAGGGCTGCTGCTGCTGGTGGCAGTGCTGGTGCTGGTGGTGGTGCTGGTGGTGGTGCTGGAAGCGGTGCTGGTGGCGGTGGTGGCAGTGGTGGGGGGAGGATCCAGCCCTTCCCCTGCAGCCTCAGACGGCTGCCCACTGGGGCTGCTGCTGCTGGTGCCAGTGCTGGTGGCGGTGCTGGCAGTAGTGGAGGGAAGCTCCAGTCCTTCCCCTGCAGCCTCGGACTTCTGCCCACTGGGGCTGCTGCTGCTGTGGCGGTGCTGGTGGCAGTGCTGGTGGCGGTGCTGGTGGCAGTGCTGGTGGCAGTGCTGGCAGTGGTGGCGGGAGGCTCCAGCTCTTCCCCTGCAGCCTTGGATGGCTGCTCACTGGGGTTGCTGCTGCTGGCACCAGTGCGGGTGGCGGTGCTGCCAGTAGTGGGGGGAGGCTCCAGCCCTTCCCCTGCAGCCTCGGATGGCTGCCCACTGGGGCTGCTGCTGCTGGCAGTGGTGGCGGTGCTGGCGACGGTGCTGGCGACGGTGCTATTGGTGGTGCTGGCCGTGGTGGGGGGAGGCTCCAGCCCTTGCCCTGCAGCCTCGGACAGCTGAATCACTATGGTTGTTGGTGGGGGCTCCGACTGAGTCCCAGCACCAGGCCTCTTGTCCTTTTTGCCTGTCGGTGCAGGACCCTTGCCCTTCATGTTCTGCAGCTTAGGATTGCCCCTTGCCCTTCCTTGTAGCAGCTGGGGGTGCCTCCTTGCTCTTATCTGTAGCAGCTTGGGGTGCCTCCTTGCCCTTCCGAGATGCAGCTGGTGGGGCCTCCTTGCCCTTCCTAGACACACGGGACATGTGCATGGTCATGGGGGTGGTGACTGCCAGTGAGGGGCGTGTAACGATAGGCGTGATGGTGGTAGTGGATGAGGATGTAGTGCATGCAGGTGAGAGTGTAGACGTTACTGGGAGGGAGGTGGATGATGAGGAGGAGGGGGACACAGGGGAGGCAGTGGAAGTTGGTATGTCTGATTCTGGATGGTGTTTGTGTGAGTGCCTGTGGGATGATGCGTGGTGCTTGTGTTTGCCTGAACCACTCCCTGTGTGCTTGGGATAGGTTGGGGTTGAGGGGAATGGGATTGGGTAGAGGAAGTTGGAGGGGGAGGCTAGAAACAGGGACAATGGCTGCCATAAGGGAGGATGCCAGAGCCTGGATTGATCTCTGTTGGGCTGCCATGCCAGAGTGAATGCTCTCCAGGAATGCATTAGTCTGTAGCAAATGGGCTGCCAGCCCCTGGATGGTATTCACGATGGTTGACTGCCCAACAGAGATAGATCTCAGGAGGTCAATAGCATCCTCACTCAGGGCAGCAGGGATAACTGGGGCAGGGCCTGAGGTGCCTGTGGCAAAGGAGATGCCCACTTTCCTGAGTGAGCGGGCACGGAAAACACACTGAGGGGCTGCTGGGAGGGCGGTGCTGGTACGGGGGTGACCGCTGTACCTGTAGTTAGGGTGGGCACAGAGGTGTCCACCACCACCAGGGAGCTTCCATCGGAGGAGGTATCACTGTCCGAACTGTCCCCTCCAGTCTCCGCCCTGGTGCTCCACTCGCCCTCCGTCCCACTGGTGCCCTACCAATCGGTGGATTCGGCCTCTTGGGCCTTGTGGGATGCAGCTCTCCCCGTCGCCGGTGCCTCTGCTCCTCTGCCAGATGATGCTAATGCACATAAGGACAGGGTGACAGAACAAAAAGAGGGGGGAGAGACAAAGGATACACTAGGTCAATGGTGGCAACAACACCACCGTTGGCATACACAGCACACTCATACAGGGAACAGCCCTATGCACTAGGCAATGCACTAACAGTCACAATACTAGTCACCAGCCCATGTACAGGGACACCTAACACCAATTGCAGCATACCTGAGACCCATAGACCCCTGCCCAGTAGTTGATGCCTACTAGCTTGGTTGGAGGTATTTTACATCAGGACCCTGCCCAACATGGGACCTACCCTGCAATGTCCAGTCTGGCCTAGGGTTACCCAGAGGCCCACATCCCCCACCCAGATGCCACCCTACCACGCGCAAGTAGTATTTGGGGAACTGTACTCACCCCCTTGTGGCTGCGGTGATGCCCCCAAGCGCCCATCCAGCCCCGGATAGGCCATCGCCAGTATGCGGGCCATCAGGGGGGTCAGGGTTCGATGGACACCCCTTCCTCATTGGGAGGCCATCCCCAGCTGCGCCTCTGCCATCTTCTGTGCCAAGTATCTCAGGTCCTCCCAACGTTTCCAAAAGTGGGTGCTCCACCTGTCATAGACCCCCAGGGTCCACACATCCTTGGCGATGGCACACCATATATCCTTTTTCTGATGGGCGCTGACCTGCAGAGAAATACACATAGGAAAAGGTATCACTCAGACCGTCCTGCCTGTTACACTCATGGCCCACCTTAGCCCTCTCATCCACTTATGCACAGACATGGCCCACCATACAAGCAGCGCGCTGCCCAGTGCCCTTCCACCAACAACCCCCCTACACGAGACCTTCACACACACCACTCCATGCATTCATGCCCCCTGCATTGTGCTCAAAGTGTTCTCACCTGTTGGTCTGAAGGCCCATACGGCATTCGGTACTGGGGTAGGACCCCATCCACCAGTCGCTCCAACTCTGCAGCGGTGAAGACAGGGGCCCTTTCCCCAGTGACATGATCTATGATAGGTTCCAGGCACAGGTCACAGCAGCACATGCAGTGTAGGTCCTCTCCCGTTGAAGGTCAGGAAGCAAGAGAGAACAGATACAAAATGGTGGTCATGTCCACGGCGGTGCGTACCGTCACCGCCGGCGTACATCATCATTGGCCACTGTGACCTATAGAGCCCAATGTTAATCAAGAAGGAGTTGCACAGCGGTTTTCAACTGTCTCCCGCAACGGTGCACAGCGTCTGTGGAATTACCTCATTTCCACATGTCCCTCCTAATAGAACATGCGGATGCCATTTCAAGGGGAAAGGCAGGCCATGGCACCTAACTGTGTCACAATACACATAAGACCCATTTGGGCCTATCCAACAACATACTGTTATAGTCACAACATGCAATGAAGTGTAGTGTTTGGAAATATGGGATACTGACCAGCTGCTCAACGTTTTGCCCCCTAGATTGCAAACACTGCAGATGAATAGGAGATGGAGACATCCCCCTGTGTACAGGCCACTAGTGGACTTGGCAACAATGCAGGACAGGCACATTATCATCACCTATAGACTGGACAGGGCCACAATCACAGAGCTGTGTGCCCAATTAGAGCCTGACCTGATATCAGCTATCCGTCACCCCACCGGGATCCCCCCTCTTATGCAAGTGCCATCAGTGCTCCATTTCTTGGCAACTGGTTCTTTCCAAGTGACAGTGGGCTTGGCAGCAGGAATGTCACAGCCAATGTTCTCAATAGTGCTGACAAGAGTGTTGTCTGCCCTGATTAAACACATGCACAGCTACATTGTTTTCCCCCAGGTGGAGGATTTGGCCACAGTGAAAGCAGATTTCTATGCAATGGGACATATCCCCAACATATCGGGCTATTGATGGTACACATATTACATTTGTCCCACACCTGGAGAAATGTACAGGTGTTCAGAAATTGAAAGAGCTTTCACTCTATGAATGTGCAGATAGTGTGCCTGGCGAACCACTACATCTCCCATGTCAATGCTAAGTATCATAGGTCTGTGCATGATGCCTTTATCCTGAGGAATAGCAGCATCCCTTATGTGATGGCTCAACTCCAGAGTCACAGGGTGTGGCTAATAGGTGAGCCCTGGTTACCACCCAGTGGATGTTGGTATATGGGTATGGTGTGGGCCCTAAGGGTAAGTGTGTGGCTAACAGTTGTCCCTCGATACTTGCAGGTGACTCTAGTTACCCCAACCTCTCATGGCTACTGATCCCTGTGAGGAATGCCAGGACAGGGGCAGAGGAACGTTACAATGAGGCACATGGGCGAACAAGGACAATCATAGAGAGGACATTCGGCCTCCTGAAGGCTAGGTTTTGTTGCCTCCATCTGACAGGTGGTTTCCTGTGCTACTCACCCAAGAAGGTCTGCCAGATCATCTTGGCATGCTGTATGTTGCACAACCTTGCCTTGCATCGCCAGGTGCCTTTTCTGCCGGAGGAGGAGGCTGGAGATGTCCGTGTGGCAGCAGTGGACCCTGTGGACAGTGAAGATGAGGAGGCAGAGGATGAGGATAACAGAAGTGCAATAATTTGACAATACTTCCAATGATACACAGGTAAGACAGTGTAACTTCAAATTTAAATGACTGTTTTGTGCTTGACATTGTCACTGGCAGGCTGATTTTCCCACTTCTATGGCCACTCACTGTACCCTTTGGCATCTCTACTTGCAGATATTTGTGTCCCACTATTTCTCCTGGTGTGCTGACTGCAGTCCATTCCTATGTATAAATTACTGTACAGTTGTATTGCAGTTTTTATACCTTGTTAAACAAATACATAGTTCAATCGTTAGACAGATTCCATACTTGTATTATTTTTCAAATGGTGTTTATGTAAGTGCTAATAAGTAGAGGGGGATGTGCATTGGGCTGGGTTGATGGTGGAGGAAAGTCCAGGATAGAGTCCAGGCTATGTGGGTCACAGGTGCATTGTTCAAGGGGCATAGGAAGTGGAGCAATGGCAGTTCAAGGTGGACAGGGTGACAGGGTGGGACACAA
Organism: Pleurodeles waltl; assembly: GCF_031143425.1. Lineage (NCBI taxonomy): Eukaryota > Metazoa > Chordata > Amphibia > Caudata > Salamandridae > Pleurodeles > Pleurodeles waltl. The sequence continues at coordinate 535,385,263 of NC_090436.1, forward strand.
GGGTGACAATCAGGAGAGTCTTATTTCCTGGTGGGTGTCTTGGCAATAGTATCTGCCTTCTGCCTGGGTCACAGAGACCGTTTGCAGGGTGGTTCTCCATATGCAGGGGGAGGGGTTCCGTGGTCGTGTGGCAGGGCCTCCTGTCCACTAGCGGCAGCGGAGGTGGAGGGCTGTTAATTGGTTTGACTAGTGGTAGGGGCCCAGTGGTGTGCCACTGCCTTCCTCATAGTGTTGCCCATGTCTACAAGCACCCCTGCAATGGAGACCAGGGTGGTGTTAATGGACTTAAAGTCCTCCCTGATCCCCAGGCACTGTCCCGCAGCCGCTGGTATTCCTGCAACTCGTCCAGTATCTGGCCCATCGTCTCCTGGGAATGGTGGTATGATCCCAGGATGTAGGTGAGTGCCCGCGAGTCGGTTCCCTGGGCCTGTCCTCCCCATGTCACACAGCAGTCCTCCCAGCTTCCCGGTTGTCCTGTGCCTCTGTCCCCTGAACCGTGTGCCCACTGCCACTGACCCCAGGTCTCTGATCGTCCTGTGTTTGTGGGGTGCCCTAGGGTCCCTGTACTGGTGGAAACACTGCTGATTGACATGTCCTGGTGGCAGAGGTATGGGCCCACTGGGTGGGTACTGTGGTGGTGTGTCCTGAGGGTGGAGGCTCTGTGGTGGTACGGGACTGTGCCTGGGTAACCGACTGTCCAGAGATCCCTGATGGGCCAGGTTGGTCATCCAGATCCAGGCGTCCAGAGCTGCTGTCATCACAGTGGGCCTCTTCTGGGGGGGACTGAATGTTGCTGGCACCTCCTCTCCAGTGAGGTTGGCTGGGGGACCTGTGGGGATGTAAATGCAGTAGTATTGTTTCTGCATGTGAAATCTTGTGCATGGGTGTGTTGCCATCTAAGGTTGTTATTGCACTGGCAGCTTTGCCTTTTGTGAGTAGTTATTTGGTGGGCTTGCTGTTTCCCTCTAGTGTGCATGCTTTAGTGATAGTTTTCCATGCAGGTCTGTGATGGGGTCCATGCATTGGTGTTGCTTGCAGGGCTTGGTATTGGGAGGGGTGGGTTGTGATGGTAGGGTGTGTAGGAGGTGGTGGAGTAATGGGAGTTTGGTTAAGGGTGGGGGTTTGTGATGGCATGCAGGTAGGGGGGGTGATAGTAATAGAGATTTGACTTATCAGAGTACAGTTCTCCTCCTACTCCTGCCAGGCCCTCAGGATGCATGATTGCCAAGACTTGCTCCTCCCATGTTGTTAGTTGTGGGGGAGTAGGTGGGGGTCCACAGCCAGTCCTCTATACAGCTAGTTGGTGTCTTGCTGCTGTGGAATGCACCTTACCCCCTAGGTCGTTCCACCTCTTCCTGATGTCATTCCTTGTTCTGGGGCACTGTCCCACGGCTTTGACTCTGTCCACAATTCTCCGCCATAGCTCCATCTTCCTAGCAATGGATGTCTGCTGCACCTGTGATCCAAATAGCTGTGGCTCTACCCGGATGATTTCCTCCACCATGATCCTCAGCTCCTCCATAGAGAATCTGGAGTGTCGTTGTGGTGCCATGGGTTTAGTGTGAGTGGTGTGGGTGAGGGTGTGTGGGATGGTGTCTTGGATTGTCTGATGTAAGGTGTGTGGATGGTGTATAGGTGTTGGTGGTGTGCGGCTGTGGTCTTGCTATCTCTCTTGTGGCACTTGTTTGTAGTGTAAAGGGTTGTGGGTAGTGTGGGTGTGTGTTTTATAGAAGTGTGTGTGTGTGTGTGTTTGTGGGTGTGGTGTGTGTATGTGTGTCAGGTGTGTGTAATTTGATTTGTCCAATGTGGTGTAGTTTTGTATGTGTGTGTATTTTGAGCGCGGCGGTATGTAGCACCAATGGTTTACCGCCATTGAATGTCCACCGTGGTGATTCGTGGGTCATAGTGTTGTGGGCGTACTTCTGTTGGCGTAATGGTGTGGGTTTTGCTACCGCCAGTTTCTCACTGACCTTTGGGCTGGCGGACTTGTGTGTGTGGCTGCATAGTGACAGATTGTATGTGTTATGTGTGTGCCATAATATGGGTAGCTGTGATCCGCCGTGGCAGCGGTATGTTGGCGGCAGTCAGCATGGCTGTAAGCTGTACTTACTGCCAATGTCATATCGAGGGCCATAGAAATGTGTTTTATATGTCCTGACAGTGAAATACTGCTAAATTTGTTTTTCCCTGTTGCAAGGCCTGTCCCTCTCATAGGTTAACATGGGGGCTACCGTTAAATATGATTAAAGTGCAAATTCCCTTTGGGAGCACACAGACATGTGGAGTTTGGGGTCTCTGAGCTCACAATTTAGGAATACATCTTTTAGTAAAGTTGATTTTAAGATTGCGTGTTTGAAAATGCCACTTTTAGAAAGTGAGCATATTCATGCTTAAACCATTTCTGTGACTCTGCTTGTTTGTGGATTCCCTGTCTTGGTCAGATTGACAGTTGGGCTGGTTGCACCTCCCACTAGACAGTGACACAAAGGGAGCTGGGGTATAGTCTGCATTTCCTGATGAGCCATCTGTGCTAGGAGAGAGGGGAGGAGTGGTCACTCACACCTGAAAGAGCTGTGCCTGCCCTCACATAATGCAGTCTCCAACCCCTGGTGTGTGTCTTGGCCCTGGCCTGGGCAAGGCAGGATTTCACAATCAAGAGAGGCTTTCCTTTGAAGTAAGCCTACTTCAAAGGGCAAAATGGGTATAAGAAGGGCACCCAAAACCACAGACTTTAGATCACTTCTCGAAACCAAGAGGAACCTCTGCCTGGAGAAGAGCTCGAGAGCTGAGGAAGAAGAGCTGCCCTGCCTGTCTCTGTGCTTTGTGGAGCTATCCTGCAATTGCTGTTTCTGCCTGTGCAAGAGTACAAAGACTGGACTTTGTGTTGCCTTCCTTTTTGTGAGGACCTCTCCAAGGGCTTGATTTAGAGCTTGCCTCCTGTTGTTTGATGTCTCTGGAGAGACTCCTACTCTGCCAAGTGGTGCCCATCCAGTTCTTGGGACCCTGGGAAGAGAACCTGGCAGTCCAAGAGTGAGAAATCCACGCACAGACCGCCGTGCAACAAAAAGATCAACGCAACTCCGATCTGTGGCTAAGAAATCAACGGGCACCGGCTTCGCAGCTGAAAATCGACGTTCGCCTGCAACGCGACCGGAAGATCGACACCCGCAGCTGGAGAAACGACGTGTAGCGTCTCTGACGGAGGCTGGTGAGATCACAACCCACGCTGCATGATTTTCGGATCATCGTGCAGCTAAATTTCTGACGCAAACACCGCTGGGCGTGTAAAAATGATGCAAGGCCTGCCTGGACCCGAGAGTGCTGACCGGGTCGATGCATAGCTCTCCTGCGGAGAAAAGAAACGACGCACGCCGACCTGACTAAAGGAGAAACGGCGCAAGGTCTCGCTTGTGAGTGAAATCGATGCATCGCAAGCCCTTTTCGAGGCACACTCACCAGGGCAGGTTATTTTTAACACACTCAAGGTAAATTTTCACGCTAACAGCGTTAGCGTTGTGTTTAAAATTACATGAAGACTGTTTTTGCATTTTTTGTGATACCTTGACTTGTGTATTGTGGATTTTTGTCATTTTGGTCTTGTTTTGTTTACACAAATATTCTCTGTTTTTCTAAACCTGTGTTATTTTGCAGTATTTTCATTAAGTTACTGTGTGTGTTGGTACAAATACCTTACACTTAGCTCTCTGAAGTTAAGCCTACTGCTCGTGCCAAGCTACCAAGGGGGTAAACAGGGGTTCGCTGAGAGTGATTCTCTTTTACCCTGACTAGAGTGAGGGTCCTTGCTTGGACAGGGGGTAACCTGACTGCCAACCAAAGACCTCATTTGTAACATTGGTGATCGGCAGTTGGGATTAGACTTGTATTTGTACTTGACATACTGTGTTTAAGTGTACACTACTGTTTTGAGTGCAGACCTCTACAGACCACATACTACTTGTTTTGTGATGTTTGCTTTTTCTCTTTTTCTTGGATTTTTCCCTACATCAATTTTTGTGGTAATTTTTTATTGATTTCTGAACTTCATTGGGAACTTGTTTTCTGCCTTTTGGAACTTTGCACTTTTGTTGACTTTTCATCATGTCCCAAACTGGAGATGCATCCTTTTGATCTAGACAAATTGGAGAGCTATACAAAGGCTCAGTTGGAGCAGTTCTGTAAAAGTTTTGACTGTCCCAGTAAGAGCTCATCCACGAAGGAGGAGCTGCAAAAGGCGCTGAGGGCCTGGGTGACAGCCAAGAGCACTGAAGGGCACACAGAGGATGAGGAGGAGGAGGATGAGGAGGAGGAGGAGGAAGAGCATTCCATATACAATGGTATTGTGGGTGGGCCTGTTATGTCCAAGGAGAGGGTCTCCAGGGCAGGTAGCAGTGTCTCATCTAAGGGTCTGACCCCTAAAGAATTGCAGGACAGACAGGCAGAGAGGGAGCACAAGAGGGAGTTTGAAAAAATGAGGATAGCTATCGAGGAGAAACAGTTGTTGGTGGCTCATGAGCTCAGCTTAAGAGAGTTGGATCAGAGGAGCCAGTCTAGTAGGGATGGTGACAGCCACATCACAGTGCAGCCTGAGAGGAGGCTGCACATTCCTAAAGATCTTGTGAAGGATTATAATAGGGAGGACGACATATACTTGTGGTTTAAGTGGTATGAGTCCGCTCTCCACATGAATCTGGTCCCTGAAGCTCATTGTGGGGCGGGTCTGTTGAAGCACTTTGAGGTAGAGGGGAGGGATACACTGACAGCCTTAGGGCGTGCTCAGAATCTCACCTACACTATCATGAAGGACGGCCTACTCACAAGGTATGGTCTCACCCCTGAGCAGTATAAGGATAAGTTTAGGTCCTATAAGAAGAAGGAATCCCAAGCATGGTTGGAATGTGTTGATTCTTATTGCAGGTCACTGGATGGTTGGGTGAAGGGCAATAAGATAACTACGTATGAGGGGCTTTACAATCTGATTGCTTGGGAGCACTTGTACAGTTTATGTTTTCTAGAGCTGCGCCAGCACTGATTACAGCAAGCTGACTGATCCCAGGAAGCTTGCGCAGGAAGCGGACCACTGGGAGAGCACGAGGGTCCAAAAGAGGTATGGGGGAGACCACGCCAAGGGTGGGCAGGGTCCCTGTCAGAAGAAAGGGGGGGTAGAGGTAAACAGGGGGAGTTCTCTAAAGGGTCCCAAACTCAATCAATCAATCAGAAAATGTATAAAGCACGCTACTCACCCGTTAGGGTCTCAAGGTGCCTGGGGGTTAAGGGGGGGAGGAGCTACTGTTCGAACAGCCATGTCTTCAGTTTTTTTCTGAAGCGAAGGAGATCCTGGGTCTTGCGGAGGTTGGTGGGGAGGGAGTTGCAGGCTTTGGGGGTGAGGTAGGAGAAGGATCTGCCTCCTGTGGTGGTGTGTTTGATGCAGGGGACTGTGGCTAGTGCGAGGTCGGCAGATCGGAGGTGGTGGATGAGAGTGTGGAAATTCACTCTTTCGTTGAGGTAGGTTGGGCCGGTGTTGTGAAGGGATTTGTGTACCTGGATAAGGATTTTGAAGGTGATCTTCTTGCCGATGGGAAGCCAGTGAAGGGATCTGAGGTGTGGTGAGATGTGTCCTTGGCGAGGGAGATCTAGGATGAGGAACGCAGCTGTGTTCTGGATTCTCTGGAGTTTGTGTTTGAGTTTGAGTGTGATGCCGGCGTAGAGGGCGTTACCGTAGTCTAGCCTGCTGCTGATGAGTGCGTGGGTGACAGTCTTTCTGGTCCCTAGGGGAATCCATTTGAAAGTTTTTTTCAGCGTGCGGAGGGTGTTGAAACAGGAGAAGGTGACTGTGTTAATCTGCTGGGTCATGGAGAGGGAGGGGTCAAGGATGATGCCAAGGTTGTTTGCGTGGTTGACAGGGGTGGGTGCGGGGCTTAGGGTGGTGGGCCACAAGCAGTTGTCCCACATGGTTTTGTTGGGTCCGAAAATGATTATTTCGGTTTTGTTGGAGTTGAGCTTGAGGTGGTTGGCTGTCATCCAGGTGGTGGTGTCGAGGAGTGCGGCGTGGAGGTTGGTTTTGGAGGTGGTGGGGTTGCGGGTGAGGGAGATGTCGTCTGCGTGGGAGAGGGTGGTGATTCCGTGCAGTCGGAGGATGTTGGCTAGCGGGGTCATGTAAGAGGGTGGGGCTGAGGGAGGAACCCTGGTGGACACCGCAGATGATTTTGGTGGCGGTGGATTGGAAAGGAGGGAGGCAGACTTTTTGGGTTCTATTGGTGAGGAAGGAGGTCAGCCAGTCTAGGGCTTTGTATCGAAACCCAGCGTTGTGGAGACGTGTGCGGAGTGTGTGATGACAGACTGTGTCAAACTGATTCCCAGGGTAAGGATTCCCAACCCCTCAGCGAGAATAAGCCATGGTTCTTCAAAGGGAAGCTAGTGGCAGGTGGTCCCCCTCGTAAGTGCTATGCATGTGACCAGGTGGGTCTTGTGAGGGGGACCCCAAATTCTCCAAGAGTAAACCGGCACCCCCTGGTGCGCTGTCCCAGGGTTTGGCTAGTGTAGCGCTTAGGGAGGAGTTGGTTCCAGGTGGGTGAGTGCCAGCTAAGATGACCCTTGTCTCACTAGAGGACACTGAGATGGTCCAGAGAACACTCCTGCTGTCGTAGTTGGACTCTTCCTCTAGGCAAGACTGCTGGTTTAAGGATGACAGTAATTATGTTTTTAGGCATCTATGTCTATCCTACAACAAGTCGCAGCTGTCGTCCCAACCCTCCCGGCTCACTAGCAGCACCTCACCAAAAACCCAAACAGTAAAAGGTGATTTGTGGCAGCCTTTACGCATGGACTCGAGAGTATGACATCTCAGGGAGTGTTGTGGTTAAACGGAGAATACCCCTTTCTCACAGATACATCATGGGCCAGATGTAGCAAAGGATTTTAACCATTCTGTGTCTATGGGAAAAAGTGTTTGTACATATGGTCCAATGTCTCATCCAAACACAGGCAATAACGAAGATGCAGGAAAGTTTCAATAGTTTTTATTTAACACAACTGCAATCTGCGATAAGTTGCATGGGCTGCAATGATTAGGATAATGAACAGTGCAAGAAACAGAATTGTAAAGACAAGAGTCATTATTACAAAGACCCCCACCATCTTCAATAACATGAAAAGAGATAAAGGTGGCCATTACAACCCTGGCGGTCGGTGTTAAAGCGGCTGTACGACCGCCAACAGGCCGGCGGTAAAAAATTTGCAATTATGACCGTGGCAGAAACCGCCAACAAAGACAGCCACTTTAACACTCTGACCGCCACGGTGGTACAAACAAACAGTGCGGCGGTCACCGCCAACAGACAGGCGGGAGACAATGCACCGCCCACACTATCATGACAGACCAATCCAGCACCTTTTCCGGGGAGGATTCACCACTTATAAAAACACAGCGGAAACAGGAATCCCGAAGGGAAAACTCTCACCTCTACACACCCCACGAGGAATGAGGACACCATGGACCCGGAACTCCAAATTCTACCTGCAATAGTCTTCCTGCTCCTCTACCAGGAGCACGAACGCCGGCAGCGAAGACCATGGTGAGTACTGCACCTACGACACAGAGGAGGGGGGAGGCAAAAAACAGGGACACACACACGCAACACCCCCACCCTCACCCACTACAACACACACACTAATGCATATCAATACATCACAGTTACTCCCCCCAAGCCCCCCGGAAGAATGCAAAGACAATAGAAAATTAGTGTAACCATTGTAATATATTAAAAGCAAGTAGGCAGAAATATATATATACACCATGTACATAATATATACCAAGCATAGTAGTCCAGGTAGTGCTCTAAGAGAGTCCGTGGAACACTGGGACCACGCGGTATGGGCGAGGTCCACACAAGATCCCCGACCATGATGGAGAGAACACTGCAGGGGCATCATAGAGCAACTAAACAGGCACCTCATGTGGAGGGAAAGGGGGGGCACCTCAGCCGCTTGAGTGCACGATGCCAAATCCACGAGGGGGCCACATGCCCACTGTTCCATTCTGGCAAAGCCACAGTCTCTCAAGTCTCTACAGTGGGTGGGTTGCCCACTGTTCAGTCCTGGGGAGTGCAAAACCACAGTCTCTCAAGTCTATACAATGGGTGGGTTCCCCACTGCCATATCCTGGGGAGTGCAAAGCCACAGTCTCTCAAGTCTCCCAAGTGGGTGGTTTGCCCACTGTTCAATCCTGGGGAGTGCAAAGCCACAGTCTCTCAAGTCTCTACAGTGGGTGGTTTGCCCACTGCCATATCCTGGGGAGTGCAAAGCCGCAGTCTCACAAGTGGATAACAGTCTCCACTGGTTCTGGAGGGGGCATGGTGCCCAGAGTGCTTCATCCTGCTAAGGACAGAGGTAGTGGATGACAGTCTCCACTGGTTCTGTAGGGGGCATGGTGCCCTGAGTGCTTCATCCTGCCAAGGATTGGGGTAGTGGATGCTTTTCTCCACTGGTTCTGGAGGGGGCATGGTGCCCAGAGTGCTTCATCCTGCTAAGGACAGAGGTAGTGAATGACAGTCTCCACAGGTTCTGGAAGGGGCATGGTGCCCAGAGTGCATCACTCACCCCGTGACGGACCTAGTTGCGTCAGTGCCCTTGCCGCTCATGGGCCAGCGGTGCTTGAGATGGCGGTGCCCTGTTCAGCGGTGCTTGAGATGGTGGTGCCCTGTGCAGAGGTGCTTGAGATGGCGGTGCCCTGTTCAGCGGTGCTTGAGTTGGCGGTGCCCTGTTCAGCGGTGTTTGAGATGGCGGTCTCCATTGCAGGGTCTCAGCTGCTGGCGGTCCTTCATGGCCCAGTGGGGCTTGTACTGGCGGTCCTTCATGGCCCAGCAGGGCTTTTGCTGGCGGTCCTTCATGGCCCAGCGGGGCTTTTGCTGGCGGTCCTTCATGGCCCAGCGGGGCTAGTGCTGGCGGTGGCCTCCTGGGCAGGTGGGCTGGTGCTGGCGGTGGCCTCCTGGGCAGGTGGGCTAGTGCTGGCGGTCCTGTCCTGGGCAGCTGGGCTTGTGCTAGAGGTGGCCTCCTGGGCATCGGGGATGATGGCGGTTTTCTCCACCGTGCTGCTCTTCCCAGACTTGCCGGGTTTCTTTTGGCCCTTCCCCACCTTGGAAGGTGTCACAGCTGACTCTACACTCCCACCGGGACCCCTAGGAGCGGCTTTGGTGGCTGGAGTCTTCCCCCTCTCCCGTCGGGCACTGGCCAACTTCTGATGCTTCACAGGTGTCTGTGCTGTGGCTTTGTGCCACACTGGCTGCCCTGGTGGCCGGTGCATTCCAGATTCCGGTGACTACAGGCACCACTGGTCCCGGAGATGTTGTGGCTGAGGTGCTAGTTCGGGACCTAGGAGACAGACGGGGTGGGGGAGGTGTGGGAAAGAGGTCAAGGTTGGACAGGAAAAGTTTTTGGGACACACTGGGACGGGTAGCTGGAGGGGGTTTGGGAGTGGAGGAAGAGGTGGTGGTTGTAGGAGGTATACGTTTGGTGACTTTGGGTGAAGGTTCATGTGCTGGAGGCTGTCGTGATGTGGATGGCTGTTGGGTGGGTGTGTGCCTGCGTTTGTGTATCTTGGGAGGGGGCGTCACAGACACACTGGGAGAGGACATAGGGGAAGTGTGAATGGTAGTGGGGGTAGTGACTGCACATGAGCATGGTGTGGTGGTGGGTGTGCTGGAGAGGGACGTACTGGCTCTAGAGGTAGTGCATGCAGGGTTGAGTGTAGACGAGACTGGGAGGGAGGAGGGAGGAGGGAGACGAGGAGGAGAGGGACACAGTGGAGGCAGTGGATGTTGGTGTGTCTGCATGTGTGTGATGCTTGCGTGAGTGCCTGTGGGATGTGTGGTGCTTATGTTTGCCATAGCTTCCCTTGTGTGTTGACGTGTGTGCATGCTGGTCTGTAGGTGTGCTTGGGATAGGCTGAGGTAGAGGGGATTGGGTCTGGGTGGAGGAAGTTCGAGGGGGGAGGCTAGAGACGGGGACAATGGCTGCCATCAGTGCTGAGGCCAGAGTCTGAAAAGCTCGCTTAAGGGCCGCATGACCAGAATGAATGCCCTCCAGGAATGCATTTGTTTGTTGCAACTGCCTCTCTACACCCTGGATGGCATTCAAAATGGTAGACTGTCCAACAGTGAGGGACCTCAGGAGGTAAATGGCCTCCTCACTGAGGGCAGCAGGGGTGACTGGGGCAGGGCCTGAGGTCCCTGGGGCGAAGGTGATGCCCACCCTCCTGGGAGAGCGGGCACGGGGCAAAGGCTGAGGGGCTGCTGGGAGGGAGGTGCTGGTAGGGGAGTGGCGGCTGTACCTGTGGATGCGGGGGGCACAGATGTTGCTGCCACCACAAGGGAGCTCCCATCAGAGGATGGGTCCGTGTCCCTGGTGTCAGCTCCTGTTCCCACCATGGAGCTCCCCTCGCCCTCCGTCCCACTGGTGAACTCCGAGTCCGTAGTCTCACCCTCCAGGGCCATGTGGGATGCAGCTCCCTCGTGCTCCGGTGCCACTGCTCCTCTACCTGATGATGCTAATGCACACAAGAACAGGGAGACCACAAAAAGTGGGGGGACGACAGAAGAAAGACATGTTGAGTGCATGCATTACCGCTACCGTTGGCGCACACGACAGACACAGAAGCTCCCTGCACTACGCTGCACTCTTGGGGTCCACTGTTCAATTCCTGGGAAATGGCCTACAAGGCTATGGACGACATCTGCACACATAGATGACACAGAGGCATGACTAGGTGTACACATGGCCTGCCTTGCGGAGGGGCCTTGCCTAGTGAACTCGCCCTGGCCTAGGGAAACCCACAACCCACCTCCCCCACTCAGACACCCCCACTGCACGCAAAGTCAGCAGAATGAGAGTGTACTCACCCCCTTGTGGCTGCTGTGATGCCCTCAAGCGCACCATCCAACTCCGGGTAGGCCACTGCCAGGATCCTGAATATCAGGGGGGTCATGGTTCGACGGGCACCACTTCCACGTTGGGAGGCCATCCCCAGCTGAGCCTCCGCCATCTTCTTGCTCCAGCGGCGAATGTCCTCCCATCTTTTCCAGCAGTGGGTGCTTCGTCTGTGGTCGACCCCCAGGGTCCGGACGTCCTTGGCGATGGCACACCAAACATCTTTTTTCTGGTGGGCGCTGACCTACATGAAATGTACAGGGGATAAAGAGAAGTTATTACCAACTGCACCGTCAAACTGATTGGCCCCCATCCCTACCCTTGCCATGTGGCACATGCATTCACCGTCTTTCATGCATGCAGCACTCTCCCCCCTTCCTTCTTACATCCAGCCCACTCCACACAGGCATAGCCCATAAAAACATGCTCCCTGTGTACTTACCTGTTTGTCTGGAGGACCGTAGAGTAGCGTGTACTGGGGGAAGACGTCATCCACGAGCTTCTCCAACTCCTCCAATGTGAAGGCAGGGACCCTTTCCCCAGACACTTGAGCAATTGTTTCTTCCAGACTGAGGTCACAGCAGCACTTGCAGTGTAGGTCCATTCCTGTCGAAGATCAGGTATCGAGTGATTGAACAGATAGAAAATGACTGTCACGTCCGCGGCGGTGCGTACCGTCACTGCCAGCGTACATCGTCATTGGCTCCTGGGACCCATAGGGTCCAATGTTAACCAATGCAGCATTGCGCTGCGGTCTTCGACCGCCTACCGTGACAGTGTACAATGCCAGCGCAGTTACCTCACATCCCATTGTCCCACTTTACAGGTAAGGCAGCTGCCATTTCAGGGGCCCACATGGCTTCATTTTCAACTGCTTCACACATACCTAGGCCTACACTCTACACACATACAGGCCATCTTTTGTGTATGAATGGTGTTCTGTGTAAAGTGTGGGTACGTACCTCTGAGTTGTTTGACTCTGTGCTCGCTGTTGTCCTTCATAGGCACCGTCCGCTGGGACATGTGAGGAGATGTTGGCATCCTCTGGTGTACCGACCGTTTGTGGACCTGTCGACAATGGAGGAGCGACATGTGATTATCAGACGTGACCGTGCCACCATCCAGGAACTGTGTACCCAGTTGGAGCCAGACCTGATGTCAGCAATCCGCCATCCCACAGGAATCCCCCCTCAAGTGCAGGTGCTGCCAGTGCTCCATTTCCTTGCAAGTGGGTCTTTTCAAACAACAGTGGCCATAGCATCAGGGATGTCCCAGCCTATGTTTTCCAACGTATTGTCCAGAGTGTTGTCTTCCCTTCTGAAACACATTCAGAGCTACATCGTTTTTCCTCAGGTGGAGGATTTGCCTACAGTGAAGGTGATTTCTTTGCCCTGGGACACATCCCCAACATCATAGGAGTGAACAGGTGTACAGAAACCGGAATAGTTATCATTCGATGAATGTACAGATGGTATGTTTGGCAGACCAGTACATCTCCCATGTGAATGCCTTGTTCCCCTGCTCAGTGCATGATGCCCACATCCTGCGGCATAGCAGCATCCCTTATGTGATGGGTCAACTCCAGAGGCACAGTGTGTGGCTATTAGGTGAGCACCTGCAAGCAAGTCAGTGGGAATGGTTGTCTGGGTCTGGGCATATCCCTCCAGGTTAGTGTGTGTCTAACAGTTTGCAGGTGACTCTGGTTACCCCAATCTGTCATGGCTACTGACCCCAGTGAGGAATCCCAGGACAAGGGCAGAGGAACGCTACAATGAGGCCCATGGGCGAACTAGGAGGGTGATCGATTGGACCTTCTGCCTCCTGAAGGCCAGGTTCAGGTGCCTCCATATGACAGGTGCATCCCTATTCTACTCACCAAAGAAGGTGTGCCAGATCATCATGGCCTGCTGTATGCTTCACAACTTGGCTTTGCGACGACAGGTGCCTTTTCTGCAGGAGGATGGTCCATATGGCGGTGTTGTGGCAGCTGTGGAGCCTGTGGACAGTGAAGACGAGGAAGCAGAGGAAGAAGACATGAACAACAGGGACTCAGTGATCCAGCAATATTTCCAGTGAGACACAGGTGAGAGTACAGACCTGCCTACTACATGTACTTTAACACTACTACCTCTCTACTGTCTGTCGTTTTCACCCAGTGTATGGTCACTAAGTTGTCACTTTCCCTTACGATTTCACAGATGTGAGTCCCACTGTGTGACATCTGCTTAGATTCCTCATGGACTAGAGCTGTGTGACATAGGTATGTTGACATTACAATTGAAAGAGCATTTTGTCACTGTAATTGCTAATACACTATTTCAAAATGACAGACAGACTCCAGATTGTTTTGTGCTTTAAGTGTGTTTATTTAAGTGCTCGATATAGGAGGGGGTACTGAAATGGTGAGGGGTGATGGCGGAGGAATGTCCATGGCAGAGTCCAGTCTATTAGTCTCACAGGTGCATTGCCCATATGGGCATAGGAAGTGGAGCTTGGCAGTTTAAGTATGGACAGGGTGACAAAGTGGGACAGTAGGATGACAATCAGGGTGGTCTCATTTCTTGGCGGGGGTCTTGGCATCGTGCTCTGTCTTTGTCCTCGATCTCAGGGACCGTTTGCGGGGTGGTTCTCCCTCTGCAGGGGGTGGGGTGCTGGTGTGGTGGTCCTGTGGCGGGGCGTCCTGTCCACTAGCGACGGCTGAGGTGGTGGGCAGTTCATCGTCCATGCTAGTGTCAGGGGCCCCTTGTAGTGCCGCAGTGTCCCTCCTGGTGTTGAGTACTTCCTTCAGCACCCCTACGATGGTGCCCAGGGTGGAGCTGATGGTTCTGACTTCCTCCCTGACGCCCATATACTGTTCCTCCTGCAGGCGCTGGGTCTCCTGAAACTTGGCCAGTACCTTTGCCATAATCTCCTGGGAGTGGTGGTAGGCTCCCATGATGGAGGAGAGGGCCTCATGGAGAGTGTGTTCCCTTGGCCTGTCCGCCCCCTGTCACACAGGAGCCCTCCCAGTTCCCCTGTGTTCCTGGGCCCCCGTCCTCTGGACCGTGTGCCCACTGCCACTGCCCCCAGGACCCTGTTGTTGTTGGTGTGGTGGGTTAGCCTGGGTTCCCTGTAGTGGTGGACACACAGCTGATTGATGTGTCCTGGGGACGGAGTTATGGGCCCGCTGGGTGGGTGCTGTGCTGGTGTTTCCAGAGGGGGGAAGGTCTGTGGTGGCCTGTGACTGGGTGAGGGGAACCGACTGTTCCGAGGTCCCCGATGGGCCAGGCTGGTCATCTAGATCCAGTTGGACAGAGCTGCTGTCATCACTGTGGACCCTCCTGTCCGGTGATGTTGGGTAGGGGTCCTGCAGGGGTATAAAAGGATGGTTATTACATCTGTGTGTGTCATGGTGTGCAATGAGTGAGTGACCGTGTACCCCAGTGCTTGCATTCCTTGTGTGATGATGGTTTAGGGGGTTGTATGGGTATGTGCAGTGGGCATGCTTTAGTGATGGGTGTCCATGCTTTGTTGTTGCATGCAGGGCTTGGTGTTGGGATGGGTGGTTTGTGATGTTGGGACATATGTGAGGAGTTGGGGTGCTGGGGGTGAGGGTGGGGGTATGTGCTGGCATGCAGGTAGGTTGGGGGATGTAATAATTAAGATTTGTCTTACCAGAGTCCATTCCTCCACCTACTCCTGCGAGGCCCTCAGGATGCAGAATCACCAAGACTTGCTCCTCCCATGTTGTTAGTTGTGCAGGAGGAGGTGGGGGTCCGCCGCCAGTCCGCTGAACCGCCTGGTGGTGTCTTGAGACCACGGAACGCACCTTCCCCCGTAGATCGTTCCACCTCTTCCTGATGTCCTCCCGATTTCTTGGGTGCTGTCCCACTGCGTTGACCCTGTCCACTATTCTTCGCCATAGCTCCATCTTCCTTGCTATTGAGGTGTGCTGCACCAGTGATCCGAATAGCTGTTGCTCAACCCAGACGATTTCCTCCACCATGACCCTGAGCTCCTCCTCCGAGAACCTGGGGTGTCTTTGCCGTGCCATGGGGTGGTATAGGTGATGTGTGGGGTGGAGTGTGTGGTGATAAGTGTGCTGATATGTAGTGGTGTGTTGTGTGAGGTGCGTGGAAGTTCTGTGGGTGATGGTGTTGTGTGCCTGTGGATGCTGTTGTTCTTGCTGGTGCTGTCTCTCTCTGGCCCTCTTTTGGAATTTTTTGTTGTAGGGGTTTGTGGGTGATGTGGGTGTGTGTTTTATATTGTAATGGGTGTGTGGGAGTGGTGTGTGTGTATGTGTATCAGGTGTGTGTATTTCGAATTGTCCAATGTGGGTGTGTTTTGTAAGAGTGTGTGTATTTTGAGCGCGGCGGTGTGTACCGACAATGGAATACCGCGGTTGAAAGACTGCCCCGTGGATTTGTGGGTTGTGATAGTGTGGGCGTTTTTCTGTTGGCGTGACGGTGGAGGTTTTGTTTTTGCCAGTTTATCACTGACCTTTGGTGTGGCGGACTTGTGTGGGTGTCTGAATTTTTGCGGATTCCGAAATGTGGGTCATAATAGCTGTGGGGGAATTCCACGGCCGCGGCGGTGTGTTGGCGGTCCTCTGCACGGCGTTAAGCGGCTTTTACCGCCAATGTTGTAATGAGGGCCAAAGTGTGTAATATGTCCTAATAACCTATCAAAGTAGGCCTAACCTCCTACCTAAAGGAGAGCTGGTTATGTTAAAACTAATCTGCCAATGCCATGTCCATGAGAGGAGCCCCCAACCCTTGTTACCTTGGAATGAGGTCTCTATCCCAGACTCCGTAGGGACACGAAGACTGGGTCAGCGTCAATACGATGTGCAGCATTGATATCAGCGATGGCGGCAATGCTCTCTGGTGGAATCCCTCTGATTATCTGTCTAAAGTGTGATGTATTGATACAGATCTACTTGCACCCCTGACATAGGTGTGTTCCCAAACAATAGATAACAGGCATGCTTGGGGCGGCAATTAATATAAACAATTCCCTCGAAAACATGGAAGTGTGAACACCTATTGTTTGTTTGTCTTTGTCACTTGATCTTGACGCCTTAACGCGGTGGCACTGATAATGCAAATCATAACAAGTGGCCTAACTATAAACAAGGCAGCCATCTTAGAATAATTAAATAATTAAATGGGCTAAGACAGAGCAAGGTAAGTAGGTTAAAAGTCACTAGGTGACGGGGGCACGAGTCTGCAAGCCAAAGGCTAAGCTTACTCCTGTTATCCCATTAAAACAAACTAGGATTCACTACAGTGCCTGAGAACACTAAGAAGTACAGGCAGTGGGTGACCATCAATAGACAGAGGGTGGAGGCTCTGAGAGACACAGGAGCCAATGTGACTACATTGAGGAGTCAGCTGGTATCAGCTGGTGTCAGCTGGTGTCTGAAGAGCAGATTGATCCCTGGGTACTTCACCAAGTAGTTGCAGTGGACAACTCAGAGTGCCTGTGCAGAGTGGCGCAGGTTCCGTTTGAATTGGGGGGGGGGTGGTCTCAGACTCCTTGAAGATAGCTGTGAGTCCAAACATGCCTGTTGATTGTTTGTTAGGCAATGATCTGGAGGATTACCCTTGGAAGGAGGTGGAACACAGATCTCACTTGGAAATGTTGGGACTGCCTAGGTGGGTACGCGTATCCACCCGGTCAATGGCAGCCCGTCAGGGTGGTCAAAAGCCCCTGGAGCCTGAAACAGTGGCCCAGGGGACCACCAAGAAGTGGAAAGGTAGGGGGCACGGGAAACCGACCCCAGAAGTTCCTACGGTCCAGGAGGAGGCGGAGCCTGTGGGTGACACCCCAGAGCCTACAAGGGAACAGGTGGCTGAACTGGGTGAGGTCCTTGAGCTGTCACAGTGGCAGCAGGAAGGGGGGCCCACCAGGAAAGCATTCTGTGCAGCACAGAGGACATGCCCTACTCAGGAGGGTTTGCGGCAGCCGGCTGCAGACCAGGTGAATGGCAAGGAGCCAGGATCGCACCTGATCTATTGGGAAGATGACCTCCTGTATAGTGAGCCTAAGGTTCCTGAGCCTGGATCAGCTCGTGTGCTGGTGGTACCCCGGTGCTTCAGGGCCTTCCTCCTGGGGTTGGCTCATGATGTGCCTTTAGCTGGACCTTTGGGGCAGGACAAGACCTTCTAGAGGCTTGTCACCCACTGGCCCCTAATACGCAGGTACTCAGATGCACATTTTAGGTCTTGCCAGACTTGTCAGGCAAGTAGCAAGAGTACGGGGAAATGTAAGCCTCCCCTCCAACCTTTACCTGTTGTTAGTACTCCCTTTGAGAGGGTAGGTAATTGACATTGTGGGGCCCCTGGATCCCAAGACAGCCATTGGCAACAGGTTCATCCTGGTCTTGGTGGACCATGCCACTCGGTACACAGAAGCTATTCCTCTGAGGTCAATCACTTCCCTTGTGGTGGGTTGTGCTTTGATGGGGGTTTTTACCTGCATGGGGTTCTGCAAAGAAGTGGTATCTGATAGGGGGACCAACTTCATATCCATGTATATGAAGTCTCTGTGGAAGGAGTGTGGGGTAACCTACAAGTTCACCACTCCCTTACCACCCCCAAAGTAATGGTCTGGTTGGTAGATTCAACCACACCTTGAAAGGCGGATCATGGGCCTGTGAGAGCCCTTGAGGCGGAAATAGCACGTCCTCTTGCCATGCCTTCTGTTCGCCTACAGGGAGGTGCCTCAAAAGGGACTTGGATCTAGTCCCTTTGAGCTGATTTATGGCCACCCTGTGAGGGTGTAGTGTAGCCATTTTTAATATAGCTTCATGCACCTTAGTTTATCATATTAGGCTGCTGTGCACTTTGCCCTAGATATATTTTACTCAGCTTTGCACTGTTATTTTACAGTAACCAGTTTTACGGTCTTGTTTTAATTTAGTCTATCACACTGTTTAGCTTAGTTCAGCACTGTGTTCACAAATAAAGCATTCTTGATCGCCCCGTGCTTCAGTCAAGGCTGCAGTCTGGTGCATTGCCGGTAAACGTGGTAGAAGTTTAGTCTCCAGTATTCGTAGAAAATGCACATCTTTACGTAGGGACATTTTCTTAGAACATCTGCGTGTTAGTTATAAAAACACTTTCTAGTCCTAGTATACGTCAAGAGGGAGATTCCGGCCAAGAACCTACAACTAAATGCTGAATGCCCCGTTGCAGATGCTGACCTTTGCTCAGGTATGAGGGTTGATGTCGTCCCGGGGGAACCTGAAAGGCAGGCTTAGAGCTTCACATGCTGTGCTTGAAATATAACTTAGAGAGAAAATAATCTAGCGGCACTATGATAGCCTTATTCTTGTGCTTTACTCTCATCATTACTAGGTTAATCATACTGTGTATGAGAGAACCGGTTGTGACCTGAGTGACCACGACTTCCCTGGGAAGTGCTAAGATGTAATGCGCTCGGCTGCCCAATTGTCTCTTCCCTTTGGGAGAGATGAGGCACTGCTAGTTAGCCAGACCAAAACCCGGATTTAGAGTGACAAGTGTCATCCACTGTGGGTCAGACTCAGTCCCCCACACTGTGAACGGTCTTGCCGCTCAAAATCCAGTAGTCTCATTAGTATAATGAGAGCCTATGTGACAAGGGGACCTTTAAGTCTGGTCAAGAAGGCTTTGGAAAAAGCTCCTAGTAAACCCCCCCAGGATGTATTCAGTTACATGCTGGCTCTGAGAAACCAGACTGCCCAGTTCAGGAGTCTCACACAGCAGAACCTGGGAGCAAGCCAGGAGGACATGAAACGCTGGTATGATCAGATTGCCACTCTGGTCGAGTTTCAACCTGGACAAAAACTGTGGGTAATGCCGCCAGTGGAGCCTAGGGTGCTCCAGGACAAGTGGACTGGGCCATTTGAGGTGGTGGAGTGCAAGACTGAAGTCACCTACCTGGTGGACTTGCAGTCTCCAAGGAACCCTTTAAGGGTCCTGCATGTCAACCACCTCAAGCCACACTTTGAGCGGACTGAACTGTCCATGCTCCTCGCAACAGATGATGGGGTGGAGGAGGACAGTGAGTCTCTTCCTGACCTCCTGTCTGCAGGAGAAAAAGATGAGTCTGTGAAGGGAGTGATCCTCTCCCCCTCCCTGACTGAAGAGGAGCAGGGTGACTGTTGCCACGTGTTGGGACAGCTTGCCTCACTGTTTTCCCTGATCCCAGGAGTCACACACTTGTGAACACATGATGTGGACACTGGGGACAGTACACCCATTAAACAAAAGGTTTATAGGGTGACTGACAGGGTCAGGGCTTGCATTAATGATGAAATGTCCAAGATGTTAACCCTAAGGGTTATTGGGCAATCCAGCAGTCCTTGGGCCAGCCCAGTGGTATTGGTCCCAAAGACTGCTACACCTGGTGCCACTCCAGAACTCAGGTTCTGTGTGGACTACCAGGGGCTCAATGCGGTCAGCAAGACTGACGCACACCTCATCCCCTGATTTGATGGGCTCATAAGCCGGTTGGGAGCTGCCCAATACCTCAGCAAGTTTGACTTAACATCTGGGTACTGGCAGATTACCTTAACTGAGGGGGTCAAGGAGAGGTCAGCATTTACTACCCCAGATGGACACTTTCAATTTAAAGTGATGCCATTTGGGATGAAGAATGCCCCTGCCACCTCTCAGAGGTTGGTCAACCAGGTGTTGGCTGGGCTGGATGAGTTCAGTGCTACCTACTTGGATGACATTGCTGTGTTTAGTTCCACCTGGGAGGAACACCTGCCACACCTCTGGAGAGTGTTAGAGGCCCTGCAGAAGGCAGTTCCCACTATCAAGGCAAGCGAGTGTCGAATACGGCAGGGTTCTGTGGTGTACTTGGGACACCAGGTAGGGAGTGGCCAGGTGGAACCTCTACAGCCAAAGATTGATACCGTTCTGGCTTGAGAGTCGCCCAAGACGCAGACTGAAGTGAGAGACTTTTGGGGTTTCACAGGATACTACAGGAGGTTTGTCAAGGTATATGGTACCATTGTTATCCCCCTGACTGAGCTGACTTCTAAGAAGCAACCTAGGAAGGTGATCTGAACAGAGGCTTGCCAGACCGCTCTTGATGCCCTGAAGGCTGCCATGTACACAGCACCTGTGCTGAAGGCACCTGACTACTCCAAGGAGTTTGTTATGCAATCAGATGCCTAAGAGCATGGTATAGGAGCAGTACTCTCACATTTTAATGAAGAGGGCCTAGATCAACCCATAACCTTCATTAGAAGGAGGTTACTTCTCAGGGAACGTAGGTGGAGTGCCATGGAATGTGAGGCATTTGCTGTGGTCTGGGCACTGAAGAAGCTAAGACCCTTCTTGTTTGGAACTCCCTTCCAGGTTCAGGCCGACCATCGGCCCCTCAGATGGTTAATTCAGATGAGGGGTGAGAATCCAAAACTGTTGAGGTGGTCCATTTCCCTACAGGTGATGGACTTTATGGTAGAACACCGTCCTGGTACAGAACACACCAACGCTGATGGTCTGTCCAGGTTCTTCCGCCTTAGTGATGAGAACTCCCATGAGGTTGGGTAGTTGCTCCCCACTTTCAGCTGGGGGGGACACGTTGGGGGCTTTTCATCCTTGGCGTGGTCTCCTTTAACTTTTAGCCTCTGTTTCCCAGGTTGTTGATGTGTGCTAGACTCTGTTTTTGCTGTTTTTGTTACTCTGGGTGCTTTACCACTGCTAACCAGTGCTAAAGTGCAAGTGCTCCAATACAAAATATGTATGTAATTGGCTTATCCATGATTGGGATATTTGATTTACTAGTAAGTCCCTAGTAAAGTGCACTAGATGTGCCCAGGGTCTGTAAATAAAATGCTACTAGTCTGCCTGCCGCACTGGTTATGCCACCCACATAAGTAGCTCTGTAATCATGTCTCAGACCTGCCACTGCAGTGTCTGTGTGTGCAGTTTTAAACTGTAAATTCGACTTGGAAAGTGTACTCACTTGCCAGGCCTAAACCTTCCCTCTTCTTACATGTAAGGCACCCCTAAGGTAGGCCCTAAGTAGCCCCAAGGGCAGGGTGCAGTGTATGGTTAAGGTAGGACATATAGTAATGTGTTTTATATGTCCTGACAGTGAAATACTGCTAAATTAATTTTTCACTGTGGCAAGGCCTGTCCCTCTCATAGGTTAACATGGGGGCTACCTTTAAATATGATTAAAGTGTAGATTCACTTTGGGAGCAGATAGACATGTGGAGTTTGGGGTCTCTGAGCTCACAGTTTAAGAACACATCTTTTAGTAAAGTTGATTTTAAGATTGTGTGTTTGAAAATGCCACTTTTAGAAAGTGAGCATTTTCTTGCTCAAACCATTTCTGTGACTCTGCCTATTTGTGGATTCCCTGTCTGGGTCAGTTTGACAGTTGGGCTGGTTGCACCTCCCACTAGACAGTGACACAAAGGGAGCTGGGGTATAGTCTGCATTTCCTGATGAGCCATCTGTGCTAGGAGAGAGGGGAGGAGTGGTCACTCACACCTGAAAGAGCTGTGACTGCCCTCACATAATGCAGTCTCCAACCCCTGGTGTGTGTCTTGGCCCTGGCCTGGGCAAGGCAGGATTTCACAATCAAGAGAGGCTTTCCTTTGAAGTAAGCCTACTTCAAAGGGCAAAATGGGTATAAGAAGGGCACCCAAAACCACAGACTTTAGAACACTTCTCGAAACCAAGAGTGAAATTGACGCATCGCAAGCCCTTTTTGACGCACACTCGACAGTGCGGAGATATTTTTGAGGCACCCATGGTACATTTTTACGCTAACAGCGTTAGCGTTGTGTTTAAAATTACATGAAGACTCTTTTTGCATTTTTAGTGATAACTTGACTTGTGTATTGTGGATTTTTGTAGTTGTGGTCTTGTTTAATTTAGATAAATATTCTCTCTTTTTCTAAACTGGTGTTGTGTCATTTTGTAGTGTTTTCATTAAGTTACTGTGTGTGTTGGTACAAATACCTTACACCTAGCACTCTGAAGTTAAGCCTACTGCTCCTGCCAATCTACCAAGGGGGTAATCGGTGGTTAGCTGAGGGTGATTCTCTTTTACCCTGACTAAAGTGAGGGTCCTTGCTTGGACAGGGGGTAACCTGACTGCCAACCAAAGACCCCATTTCTAACACTGGGGAACTCGTAATGACCAGTGTCTT
Organism: Pleurodeles waltl; assembly: GCF_031143425.1. Classification (NCBI taxonomy): domain Eukaryota; kingdom Metazoa; phylum Chordata; class Amphibia; order Caudata; family Salamandridae; genus Pleurodeles; species Pleurodeles waltl. Next base: position 535,407,326 of record NC_090436.1, read on the forward strand.
GCACATGTACACTTACTATGTCTTAAGGTTTTGCAAAGACAAATTAGGGGCATATTTGCTCATGCACACATATACCCTCACATGCATTATGCCTTGGGGCTGTAAGGCCTGCCAGAGGGGTGACTTACCTATATTACATGCAGTGTTAGCGGACATGGCACGCTGGGTGAGTGCCATGTCAAATCTGTCACTTTTAGGTTCATCTTGTCACGCACTTGCAAATGCAGTCTGCATGAGGCTAGTTTGATGTCTCTCAGAGTGGCACAATTGGTGCTGCAGCTCTGGGAGGCTCTCTTCAGTACCCATGCCCTTGGTACCAGGGGTACCATTTACTAGGGACTGACACAGGTAGCTGAAGTTCTAAACATAGTACAGTTTTGGGGAAAGAGATCTGGCCCTGGGAACCAGTTTAGCAGGGGCCCAGGTCACTCACTGTTTGAAACCATATCATTTCCAGGCAAAAGGTTGGGGGCTACCATGTCAAATGAGGCCCTTTCTCACAGTTCCTCATCCTCAGAGTTTTCTTGATGTTCCTTCTGCTTCTCTGGCTGCTGTGGCACCTCCTGCTACTCACTGCCTCCTGTTGCCTTTTTGGATGGTAAAACATTACCAAAAAAAACCAAAGCACAGTTTTGCACTAGTAGCACAGAACAGCCCGAAACAATGACCCAAATATGAATTGGAAGATTCAAGAAGAGAGAAATATGTGGGAACTTCCTTTGAAGTTAATGAAAGCAACATCCTGGTCCAGGAAGTGTACTTTTTGTAATGTGGTGCAAATCCATTCAGTAGTTTTTTAGAAAGCCTCCAAATATATAGACAGAGCCAACAGTTTGCAAAATGAGAGCTGATTGGCTGCCACCACATCAACATCCAAAATCCTCTCTGGCTCCCAGCATAGCCACCCTTTCATGTGGCAACTCACCTCCACAAGGGTAAAGACAATATAATAGAACCATACCTTCAACTCCAACTTATGAAGAATATCACCGGCCCCCCTTCAAAGACATAATTTACATTAAAGTAGCCTGCTTAACACATTAAGTGCTACATGTCTGTATTTCTAGCTATGTCAAAAACAAACTACTTCCACGTCAAGCAGGCAAGAAAACCAAACCACATAAATCCAATTTTGAGAGATCACTGACTTCCTTCAAAGTAGGTAAAATGTGTGCATCAACTTTAAAGTGTTACATCTCAGCTTTCCTACCTACCACAAAATAAGCAACTCTCCACAGGAGGTGAGAAGAACAGAAGAGGCAAATCCACCTTCATACTGGAGATCCCAATTAGCAAGAGGGCAGAAATGCTGAAACTGGCAATCTCCTGCCAAGTTCCAAGAATATGGAATCAACCAACAGAGAGCCTAAGAGTGAACCTTAACTAGCTGGTATTCCAAAAGGACCTAGCCCCCCCCCCTCCTTTTCAGACTGCACTTCACAAACTAAGGCATTGTCATATATGTGTATACTGTGACAATAAAACACTGTTGTAGCAAACTTGACTTTTATGCGTAGTCATTCCATATTTTTTGCCTTTTTCTGTACCCTGTTTTTGCTGGTAACAGGACTATATTCAAAGTGACACTACCATTAGATGCCACAGTGCATGTGTTCTGGCCCCAAAATGGTATAGGTAAAGCTAGTTTTGCATAACTGGTCTATTTAATTTTCCTTTAGGGCCACATTAGCGGGCACATAAATTGCATCACTGGCATGTAGTTTAATTTCATTTGAGGGTTGGAGTGTATATTTACACATCCAAAAATATAACAAAATTGTTATTGTATGTCTGCTTGGACCATCACTGTGCTCTGGCTAGGCTGCGGTTTAAAGGCACTATGGTAACACATGCAGTAAAAACATGGTGAAAAGTGCTTTGTCATGCAGAAACAAACCATGTAAGCCCATAAGTTAGGATGATTAATACATAAAAAGGCATAATTTGTATTTAAAAAGTGCATTCTTGCAGTGACTAAAGGCCTAAAAACTATTTCACTGTGTTGGTCCTTATACATTTTCCATGGGTCAGACTTAAGTGTGAATACAATATTTAATTTCATATCCCCTCCTGAGAAATGCTAACAAATTCTTTCAAAGTTATTTCTTACTTAGTTTTAAAAATCTGATTCAAGGATGAAATAAGATTTTTGATAATTTAATTGGACCTTTATAGAAATGTGCTTTAGTTAGCCTGGGCCAGAACTGGCTGAAAGGCATTTCTGCAACACATTTGACATGCAAAGATGGAATAAACATCATTGTGTGGGAGATTTAGCAACCCTGTCTTAGAAGACAATGGCCTGCCTCTGAGCTTAGGAAGGGCAGGGGGGTGTAAACTATTGGCTAATAAGCAATGATAAGCTAATGGGATGGAACAGTTGGCAGAATAAAAGAAAGTCCTATTTTGAGTTGGATATGCAATGGAAAGGATTCTATGTATTCACAGGGCCCTCCTAGACAGCTGGGCTCCAGTCACATAGTGGAAGGGAGAACCTGTTTAGACATTAGGGCTCATCTAAACAGGGTAGTGGTCAAGGATCTGATGACAGGCTTCTCTGGTGGCAGAAGGGGTCTACAATATTGAAATAGGCTCCTGTGTAAGGCAAAGAGGAGGTCCTACTAAGGAGGTGCAGGACTACAAGAAAATAGTTAGGATAGTGAGGTAGGTTCTCTCCAGTCACTGGGCAGTGTACAGGATAAATATGGGACCTCCAACCACCACTTCCTTAGAATGTCCCTGGCTAGATTCCACCTAAAGATGAAGGCTCTGCTAGAAGGAGCAAACTGATTTCTGATTTCTCGCTCTTGCTGGAATGTTAGGACTCACTCAATTATTCTTCACTCCCAAGGGTCAAGTGGTTGGCGCGTGCAGAAGGACTCCTGACTGAGGACCCATCTAACTAGACAGGACTGGATCCTGTAGGAGACATGGTTAGAGAGGGGCCAGGTTCCTAGTAGCCCACCCTGACTAGCTAAAGGCTGCAGGACTGATTGGAAGGAACTTTCCCAACAATGAAAGTGGCATTTAAATTATTTTTCCACATTCAGAGGACTAGCACCAGTGCTGAGGCTTGCCCTAAAAGGTCACACGCTAGGTGTGCAGGAAAATCAGGTCAATCCTTCTCAGTGGTGTTTGCCACTTGAAAACAGGTTTAGCAGGACCCCAGTGTAAAAGTAACTGGCCTCATGGAGCCCTGCCTAGCTTCAGTTTTCAACTTTCCCCCACTGAAGGATTTTGACTTACAAAATTGGACTATGACTGGATGTAGACTTTGGTGAGCAGCCTACCATAAGCCATGGGAGTAGAGGTGATAACCTAAGACCTACATACTATCAGGTGAGCTACCACCACAACAGCTCCTCTTAAGGCATTCAAACTTAACCTGGCAGTTGTTTTTCCACGGCGAAGGGGTAATTTGTCTCTTTTTTCTCTTTAGAATGACCAGGCTTTTCCAGGTGACTGAGAAGATAAAAATAGTTTATCTGACCTTCCGCTCTACATAGGGTGGATGGTCTGATGTACTTACATTCATGACCCTAAGTCAGTTGAACTTTCGTGTAAGGTTTCAGCTGTCAGAACCAGAGGGAAAAGCTTGGCAGAAACATGATAATCCATCCAACTCTAATAGTCTGAGCTGACGATCAGTTCTGTAAAGAGAGTACTTTGTCAGGCAAACTATAACTGAGATGCTGTGTCTGAAGATAAATCGTGGGCCGGAGCGTGGTAAAAAAGTCCATCAACCAAGCAAAGCCCACCAGAGTTTTCCATTGAGTGGTTTTGCTGTCATTCCCAACAGCTTCAGGGGGAGCTGAATGACTATGTATTGCACTTTAAGGGCCCGTCGCTGTCCAAAGCCTTATACTTTACTTTGGCCCAATGTTGTTTTCTTTGTTGTTGGTGAAGTGCTGCACCATCCTTGTGACTTCTACAAATACCCTTAGTAAATAAATCATTTAAAATTTTCCATTAAAACTATATAGAATCACCTGCATTCTATGAAGAGGACCATTTGTGAAAATGTTAAAGGCCTTCAGCTGCTAATCTATCTCTGGTGGTCACGAGAATCATGGAACAAGATGTTTTGAGAAAAAAAAACTCCAAATGACGAGTACACTCCAATGGAAACCATTCACAATTTGCATTTATTTATTAAATTATTCTTGGTTAATTCATAAAGGCATTTTCTGCTGAATAGGCATGTTTGCATGTGTAAATACCGCTAACTGTACCTTCCTGGAATTCACAAAAAAAGCTGGTTTTACTTCTGCAGATTCTTCTGCTGTGAGTGTGGAGAAATCTGCAGTAGTAAGTCCTATGGAAGGGGTGGTAAGTATGAGGAACAAGGCTTGGTTTGCCTAGCATGTCTCATGTTTTAGCCTTTTGAGACAGTTGTGGTGTTGTCTTTCTACTGTATCCTATGCTATCTGCTCTCACTCTAGTCCTACCATCCACCAAAACATAAGTCACATCCGTGCATAGTGCTATAATGTGTTTATCTTATTTCGGATGGGAATACTGTGCCACAGGCAACTGGTATATGTAAAATGAAGACCAAGGCCCATATTTATACTGTTTTTGCACCTACGTCATTTTTTTATGCAAAAGCGGCACAAACTTACAAAATATAATTGTATTTTCCAAGTTTGCGCCACTTCTGCTTAAAAAAAGTGACTCAACTGCGGCACAAAAAAAGTATAAATATGGGCCTAAATTTGTGTTAAGATCACCATTCA